>NW_026526677.1:8147400-8807757 GCF_024362965.1 Panthera pardus
ATGGGCAGGAGGCAAGAGGCTAGTCTGGGCTGGCGGTGGTGGTAAGGTGATCTACCTAGTGCTTCGTAGCCTAAACTGGTTAAAAGGCGCAAGCCTGGTGGGGTTGTAAAGGGTCTGGGCTGTTCTAATGGGCTAGCCTGCAGCTCCATTTTGGTGTAGGGGCAGGCTAGCCTGTCCTCTGGGTTTTGGTTCTCCACCCCATGACTCCTTCCTTGCTCAAATGGTGACTCAGGCCCCTGGGGGGCAGGGTGGAGGAGTGGGCTTGCCCTGTGCTGCCTACCCTAGACCAGCCCTGGAATGCAGCTGGCTCCAGACTGGGTAGACGCTTCCTGGGTGGGGGGAGGGGTGGCAGGCACCCCCTCCCTCAGCAAAGTATGGGCTCTTTGTTTCCCCATTACCAGCCCTGGGTCCTTCCCCATGACCCCTCACCCTTTACTTCCTCCCCACTCCTGGGAAGCTGTGACAGGTGTTTGGGGGAGGGGAAGGGGCTGTGATGAGTTGGGACAGATGGCCCCACCTGTGCACTGATTGAGATGGAGCCCGGAAGTTGGGACAACACAGCTGCAGGGTTCTCAGCCCAGGGTCCCCAAGCCTTTGCTGTCTGGCCCTGTTTGGCACCCAGGGTGCCCAACTGGCAGGGACAGGAAGCTCCCCCCCGCCATCGGGCATTTTGCCTTGGCACAGGCCTGATCTGTTTTCTTCCTCAGACAGCTGCTGCTGTCTGCTGGGCAAAGAAGCCTGGCTCATTCTGCGGTAAGGCAGGGGCCTCAGCCGGAGCCCCTCTCACACCCTCTCTCCCGACTCAGGCCCTTGTCTCTCCCTCCTCCCCCACCCCCACCCCAGGAAGAGGAAATACCAGAGTTGGAGATTGATGTGGATGAACTCCTGGACATGGAAAGTGATGATACCCGGGCTGCCAGGGTCAAGGTGAGAGAGGGGCCGGGAGGCATCAGGGCCGAGTAGGGAGATCAGGGAATAGAGAGCTGCCTGGACGCATGGCCCCTTGGGTAAGCGAAGCTCTAAATTTAGGCCTTCTTTGGTTTTAGTCAGCCAGCCCTTGAGATGTTGGGCCTCAGCTTCTGCTTCCGTCAAATGGGGCTAATGGTGCTCGTCTAGCTGTTGAGTCGCTGTGGTATCGCCTGTGCCTCGGGGGTGGCCCCAGTCCCTTGGAAATAGGTACAGGTGAGCTCTAGGCCCCTGTTCCTTAGAACTCACAGCTATACTTGTCCCCCCATGCCCTCCCAGGAGCTGCTGGTTGACTGTTACAAACCCACCGAGGTAAGTACGTGGCTGTCCCAGAGGCTGGGGTGAGAGGAGCCTGGGCTTCTGTCATCTTGGGGTCTGGCCTCCCTGATGTCTTCCCTCCTGTCCAGGCCTTCATCTCTGGCCTGCTGGACAAGATCCGGGGCATGCAGAAGCTGAGCACACCCCAGAAGAAGTAAGGGTCCTCGACCCACATGAATGGTGGCTCCCACAGGACAATCGCTGCCCCCCGACCTCGTAGCAACAGCAATACCGGGGGGCCCTGCGGCCAGGCCTGGCGCCATGAGCAGGGCTCCCCGTGCCCCTGGCCCAGGGGCCTCTTCCCTGCCCCCTCAGTTTTCCATTTTGGGGTTTTTTATTGTTATTAAACTGATGGGACTTTTTGTGTTTTTATATTGATTCTGCGGCGCGGCCCTTTAATAAAGCTAGGATATGCCTTTGGTGCAGCTAACGGGCTCAGCTGGTCTCTTTTAGGGGGGACACACTCCTCTACAACTGCTGTCGGTGCAGCTTCTCCCCAGGTGACTGCAGGCCTTCCTGAGGGCCACGTAGCCATGACGATAGCCCAGTGCCGGCTCCCACACCATGAGCTCCAAGTGGCTGGGGAGCTGGAGTGGGGGGAGCGGTGTCGCTGCTGGCAGTTAGGAACACTCCTTTTCCCTCTGGGCAAGGACCACCGTCCCACCTAGGGCCTGGCCCTCACGATCCCCCCGCCACTGAGTCTACACCCAGGTCCTGCAGCCAATAAAGAAGAGGCGTGGGGGGGTACCAAGGGAGAGGGTAGGCTGAAGTTGAAGATGTGGCTTCTAAGTCTCTCTGGGCCCACAAACAAACACAGGCTCACTTCATGGGCTTTAAGGGATTTTTTTTTTTTTCTTTCTTTCTTTCTTTCAACAGTCTGGTCCCTGATGGGGGCCTCTCCACTGCCCCTCCCCAGTTTGGCTACAGTTCTGAACGTCGCTCGATTTTGAGCAGCTCCACCTCAAACACGAGGGTTGCACCACCTGCAGGGGAGAAATGAGGACAGAGTGAGAACCAGGGCCACAGGAAGAAGAGATGGTGGGCAGGAGATGGGGGCAGGAAGGCATCTTACCTGGAATCTTTGGGGGAGCTCCCCGCTCTCCATACCCTGTCAAAGATGCAGAAAGAAAAAGTGAGCTGTGACCGGGCAGAGAGAGAGAGACAGAGGTGTTCTGCAGACATTCAGGCTGAAGCCAGGCCTCTGCCCATCGCAACAAGAAAGCCAGAAATGGAGACAGCAAGGGGCTACAAAAGGCCCAGTAGAGGGCAGAGGGCGGGTGCCAGAACCAAGTGCCCTAAGGGTCTTGCCCGGTTCTCACTACCGGATACAGCTAGACTTGGAAGACGCATAATGAGCGGACGGGACAGAGACCAATGCAGCGGCAAACCAGTCTTCACCCTTCCCCAGACACACCCCCCCAACTCCCCTATCCAGGCTCAGGAAAAGGCCTCTTACCCAACTCTGATGGGATCACCAGCTTCCGTTTTTCTCCCTCACACATCCTGCAGGACAACACCTGTTCAGCGCATGGCAAGCACCCAGGCCCCCTGCCCCCCACCCCATCCCTGGGGCTTGCCTCCCACAATCAACCTCCTCAACCACAGCCATGGCCCCCTGACTCACCCCAGCAGCCCCTGGTCCCAGCCCTTGATGACCTGGCCTGTGCCCAGGGAGAAGACAAAGGGCTGGTTCTGGGGCAGGCTGCTGTCAAATTCCGTCCCATCTTCCAGCTTCCCCTGTGGGACCATGGGAAGGCCAGTGAAGAGGAGGCTCCACTCGGACACACCTCCCCACCCAGCAGCTATCCCCAAGCTGGCTCCCCATTGGCAGCCATAATCCTAGAAGGGGACAGAACCTTGGGCAGCTCGCAGTACATCGTCACTGCTTGCTGGTGCCAAGCTGGGGATCAGACAGTCAACAGCAGAGAAGAGCTATAGAAACTAATGTAAAAAGGAGACAGGACTTGCCCACGGTCACCCACCTCCTTGGCTGAGCAATCTGGCTTCCAAGTCCTTTCAGGTCCCCAGAAGCCCCACCCACCCCAATGTTCCACTCCCTCACCCACCGTGTAGTGCATGTGCAGGACGTCCCCCTTGCGCGACTTGATGGGACAGTGGTCTACCCGCTTCTTGACCCCGATCTGCAGCTTCCGTTTGCCCTCGGCCCCCGCGGCAGTGGCCAGGGCACTCAGGCAGATGGACAATACTGTCAGGACCCAGCTCAGCCTCATGTCTCTGCGGGGACAGACCCCGACCAACCGACCGGGGGGGAGGGCAGGGAGGGCATGGAATATGGGCAGGTACCAGGAGGATTCCACCCCCACCGTACCTTGCCTGCCCACGGGGATCCCCTTGTCCCGGGTCACCACCCCCTCCCCCGGGCTCCGCAGACACACTTACCAGTCCAGTGAGAAGGGGGCTTGCCCGAGGACCCCAGCAGCGGGGGGAGGGGGTCAGGGGAGGCCACAGCAGCCAGGGCCCCGCCCCTTTGCTCACCCCCAGCCCTTCCTTCCCTCCCGGTCCCCAGCTCCACTCTTCAATTCCCGCCCGTCCCTTTACGCAAAGTCCAGACCTTATCTGGCTGCCCAGCAGTTGCCTCGACGGAGCGATCCCATTCACGCCACACCCAGTTGCCCCCCGCCCAGCACACCCACACCTCTGAGGCCGCTGCAGGGGGCCTGCCCCGAGGCACCCACACATCGCCGCTGGGTGGCTCCGGGGAGCCCCGATCCTCCGGAGGCACCCCCCAGGCCGGGCCTGTGCCTCCGCCCGGGGCGCCGCCCCAGCTCTGAGCCCTCGGGGGCCTGCGGGGTACCCAGACCGGCCCCGTGTCTGGTGGCCGCCGAGCCCGCTCCACCCACACCACCTCTCCCGGGGGAGTTCTCGGCCTACCGCGTCCCCAGGCCCGGCCCCCGCGGAGACCGCCCCCGCGTGGACGCCCCGGGCCATTACCTGGGCCTACGCCTTCGCTTTGCTCCTTGACCCCACCCTTTAGCGGACGTAGTTCCGCCCCTTGCCCTGGAGCCCCGCCCTCGATAGAACTAGACCCTCTTTCCTGAACTGTAGCCACGCCACTCACCGACTGAAGGCCCGCCCCCAGTGCCTGGGCTCCGTCCCCTTCGGTCTCCAAACCCGAGGCTCCGCCTTCCGCCTGTTCCAGCTCCTCCTCCAGGGACCAGGCTCCGCCCCCCACCTGTCCTAGCTCCGTCCCCAGTCCCGGAGCCCTGCCTTCTACTGGCACCAGCTCAGAGGTTCCACCCGTCTCCGTCCCACGTCCCGCCCCGACTCCCGGGGCTCCGCCCCGTGCGGCGTGAAAACCCTCCCCCTGCGGCATCCCCAGACAGCTCCGACCCCACCCCCCAATTTCCCCCTGACCTATCCCTCGTTGACACTCGCAGCCCCGGCCCGCTCCTGCCCGGCCTGATCCAGCCTGCCCCCGTGCACCCCGGCTCCCCCCAGCCCGGGCTGTGGCCCCCGCTCACCTCCTCGCCGCGCCCCCGGAGTCAACCCCAGTCGTGCTGCCGCCTGTGCGCAGGCGCGTCATCGTCGCCACCAGGCCGGGCCACGCCGCCCGCCCTCATTGGACTGTGCGAAGCCCGCTGCCGCGCGCGGGGCGGAGCGGCCTTTCCCCCTGCTCCGCCCCCGCGCCGACACGTGACCACGCGCTACTTCCGGTGGCTCTGTAGCCGGTAAGGTTAGGTGAAAGTGACTTCCTAAAGTGCTTTCGGCACTTCCGGCCGAGGTGAAATTAAGGTCAGGCCAACGCGGGTTCCCGGAGGGGGTCTCGAGACGCCATTTTATCTCGCCCCCAGGCTCTCGCTTGACCCTGGGCCTCCTCAGGGTCCACGGGCTCCAGTGGGAAGAGCCTGGGCCTCAGACTTGAGTTTGAGTTTGGGCTGTGCGCTTCGTTGGCAGTGTGACCTTGAGCTGTGGCCTGGTAGGATCTGGAAGGCCCTGTAAGGTGGGCTTGTCAACACCCACGTGGCAGGGCCACTGTAGGAGTGCGCCGTGACGTGCTCCACCAGGCCCTGGCCCACAGCCGATGCGCGCCCTTTTCGCCGCGCCAGCATCCGGGCCTGCCTCTGCCTGCCGCACGTTGACCCCCGAGTCCTGACGGCAGTGGTCCGGCTGGGCCCATTCCCCACCCACACTGGTATTTTCAGGTGCCCCGGCACTCAGCAGCGCGCCGAAAACATCTGTCAGTGGAAGTAACGAACTTGTAGTTGGGAGGTAAACTTGAGGGTTAGAGATAGACTTGGGGGTCAGATCTCCAGGTCAATCAGCCTTTCTGAGCCTATTTCCTTAATTGAAAGAGAAAGATCATTAGCAGCGCTGACCTTAGAATGAAGGACCAAGCGAGGGGTGCGCGCGAAGGCTTGTGTGTGCCCAGCACTTAAGTGGGCCGGGGGAGGGGTGGGAGTTCTGGTGTCCCCTGACCCTCATCTGTCTCACTTGAATGGAGCAATGGCATGGTCAGCGACAGCACAGCTGAGAAGAATGATTGGAAATTGGTAATCACCGTCAGGAATGGTCTCTTCTGGTTTAACCCCACCCCTGCCCAGGGCCCAGCAAGATCACTACCGTGCCCTCCAATCTAACACCTCCGAGAAGGCCTCCGTTTGGGTAGCTGCGTTCTGCCTCGGGTGAACCTCTGTCCTCGAATGTCCTGCCTCAGCAAGGCAAAGCATGGATACCCAAAGATGGCCTGTGGCCCACCCCAGGGGCCCTGGAGGCTGCGGGGAGAAGGCTGGGCACTGAGCTTAGGCTGGGTCAGACAAAGGTCAGGAGAATCCCAAGCAGGGGCTGCTGAGGGTGGGGGGAAACTGGTTGGGGTGAGGGAACGTGTCTCCCACACCAAGCCCACCAGCCACAGCCCTTTGGTAGTTCCCTTTCAAGGAGGTGGGGACAGGGCAGGTGCGTGGCTTTAGAGTGAAGCTGAAGGAAGTAGCTTAAATACAGAGCAACAAAAACAGAGAGCCGCCTGGCAGAGAAGACGGGTTTTTCTATCAAGTGAAGACACATTCCTGGAGCCCAAGGGCTGGGACCATAGCAGTCGTCCGTTCCCTCCATAGGCGCCTGTGGAAACTGAGGCGCAGAAAGAGGGGGGCAGCGACAGCCAAGATCATTCAGCGGATCTGGGTCCCACCTCAAGGTCACTGGCCATAACAGACCGTCTCCTTCCAGAAAGGAGCTTTTGTGATGAGCAGGGGAGGGGCAGGGCCTGGATGTAACAGGATTGGGAAGACTGCACAGTTCTGGCTCTACCTGATGGGGGACCTGGGGCCTCACGGCCTCCATCTACACAACGAGGGAGTAAGACAGGCTCGGGGGTCTAGGACGTAGCGCGATACAGAGTGCCTGAATCGCCCAGCCTGGACAGTGGCAAACAAGGACACAGGCAGGGACAGACAGATCCGTCCATCTCTTTTATCAGGGTTGGGGGTCACAGTTCTTAACACCGCAGCCCAAGTCCCCAGTATCTGCAGAGGATTGGCGCCTCGGGGAGGGGACAGTGGGGCCAGCTGTGAAGACGCTCGCTTGCACGTGGTGGTTGAAAATCGAGACGGGACCCCTTCTCTCCCGAGTTAGTCCATGACCCCTGGTGCTGCCGACACGTCTCCTCGTCCGGCTGCCCACCCTGTTGGAGGGTGGCCTTGGGAGAGACCAGGGACGGCTGGAAAGTCCTCTGAGAGGCCCAGGTCCGGGGAGCGCTTTCTGCCCACACTGAGGTCTGGGGACTGGGCACTTCTTAAACACGTTGCCCTGTTGTCCTCCTGTGGGACGTGGCCTGTGAGGCAAGTGGCCCTGCTGAGTCTGAAAGGCAACGTGTCACCTTCGCAGCTTCCGGCACCTGAGGAAGGGAGGAAGGGTTCTGTTCGTGCGGGCACAGCTCAGCCCCTGCTCCCTAGGTCCACCCTCCTGTTACCTTCTGTGAACCCCATTCTCTCCTAACACTCCTGGCAAGCCCACACGAGGTCACCCCGTGGCCTAGCTGCGGAAGGGAGGAGTGGTGAGCAGCGTCTCAGACAAGGGTGGACAAGGGTTCCACTCTGTCCCCTGGCCTCTCAGAGCCCACGAGGAGGGCACACATGTCTACCACGGGGGCTTTGAGCAAGGCCCAGAGCTTTGCAAATTGGAAGGCGATCCCTCCCACTTTGACTGCAGATGTGACCTCCTCCAGGGCATCTCTGACCGCTCAAACTCCGCGTCAGGTGCCCCTTACCTCAGCCCTTGACCTCCTCTGCTGGCGTCACAAATCCTGACGTCTGACTCCCACATTTAGAACGTGAGCCTTGGTCAATATTTGTTCAACACACTCAATAGTTTCCTCTCCCCTGGCTCTTCTCCCACTGGCAGGCTCACCTTGGACCTGCTCCAAGGGCCTTGATGCCTCCCCAAACAAACACGACCCCACCAGTCCTCACCTGCAGGTGTCTGGGTTGAGCTCTAAGCCCCGCCCTTGGCAACGGAGGAAGCTGCGGCGTCGGCAGCGGCAGCGGCAGGTCCGGGGGTCAGGGCGCTGGCGGCGCTGGGTGCAGCGTGGGCAGAGGGGCCTGGGGCTGGAGTGGGATGGGTGATGTCAGCTGGGGAGGGTGCTCCGGGGGCAGAGTCCCAGCCCGGAACAGAGCGGGGCTGGGGACGGTGGTGGGGAGTGGAAGCCCTAGGAGGAGAAGCAACATGTCTGGGGCGGGAAGGAAAAGTCTTCCCGGGAGCTGGGGTTGGATCGGAGCACACAGACTCGGGGAGCAGAGGAAAAGGGGAGAGGGGGACACAGTGGGGGGAGAAAGAGGGGGCGGGACTGCAGCCTCCCGGCACACTCATACACCCCCTGCCCCATCCACACGTTACATCCTGGGTGTGGGGTTTGGGCTCCAACCCCACCTCGGCAAGAGCCCGTGAGACTCACCTGTCTGGCTTCACAGCACTCTCCCTCTTTTTTGGTCTGAAAAGTAAGAGGGACAGACAGAGACGAGGAAGAGGAAGAGAATCAGAAGAGCCGAGCATCCTGCTCTTACCCCAGATCCCAGGCCTAACCCAGTTCCGGTCTTGGAAACCTGGCCTCCACTGTGGTGTACCCCCATGCCCAGCACCCCCCAAGCCTGGTCTCTGGGAGCTCAGAAGCGGGGCCCGGCTGGCACCTGCATTCACACTGGCTGTGTTCTTCCAGGGACATCTCGCCCAGCTGACTGCTCGGGTAACGGATCATGAGTATCTGTACTCCAGAGATAGGGGACGCACGGTGTGAGAGATCATGAGAGATACAGAGGAAGGGAATGCTCCGTGGGCTGGAGGAACAGCTTGCCCAGCCAAGGCTCTGGCCATTCCTCCCACCACCACCCCCCGGAGCCCCAGCATCCACCCCAGCTGGGCACGCCCCACCGGCCCCAGTACCTGCATTCGGACTTGGTGCTGCCCTGTGGGCACGCACTCCAGGCCGTCGTCAGGGCAGCAGCCACCACAGCGCTGCACGGTCACACAGCTGGGCACCAGCTGCTTGGCCACGGTGCCCATGAGCTCCACGGTCAGGGGCACCACCACCTCCCGGGGCTGGCAGGTGGCACGGGCATACACGTCTATCCATGACACCACTGGGGGCAGAAGCGTAAGTGTTAAGCCCCCACTGGGTTTCCTGTAGCCGCTCCCGGGTTCCCCTATCTCCTGTACCCTGCAGCTGTTCTCCCTGATTCCTTCGTCCCAGCCACCCTCCACTAGCTCCCTCTCTGCCCTCAAAACCTGTCTTCCCCTGCCCAGGAACCCAGGAACCCCACTGCCTCAATTTTCTCTTCTGTAAAATGGGCAGAATAAAAAAGTTTGCATCTTAGAGCGTGGCCGTGATTACACAAGATGATGAGCAAACCCTGTTGATGATGGCTAGCGCGGTTATTGTTGCCATTACCTTTCTTCTGGTGGCCGGGGGTATCAGGCTGGGACACAGGGCCCTGTAGGAGAGAAGAGAACTGAACTCAAAAGTGCTCTCTAGGAAGGGCTAGCCCTGTCGCTGTTCCCAGGGGTCTGCCCTTGCAGTCTAAAGGCTTCAACTCCTCTAGGACATTTTTCCCCGATTGCTCTGCTCCTGGGGTCACTCTAGCTTTACCTGTCCCTCTCCTGGCCACCTGGGACCTGCCCTGGCCACGACCCGCCAGGCGCACTCTGCCGGTGGCGGCGGCGACGTCGAATCTCCAAGCCTGGGGCCCGACGGATTCGGAGGCCTCAGGTCAGGAGGGGGCACAGTGGGCGCCCAACCGAGTCCTGCGGGGACCGAGCGGCTCCGCCCCCGGTCGAGCCCGGGGACGGGGTGGGGCAGGGGAGTGGCCCGGGGCTGGGCTGGCGGGCTGGCGGGCTGGCGGGCAGGGACTCCTCCCGGGGGATGCCCTGGCCAGATTCCCGCCACGCCCCGGTCCTCAGCCCGACCCCGCGGATCCCCGAGGCCGAGGCCGCTCCGCGTCTCCCCACTTCCGCCAACCTTGAGAGAGGGCACGGCGGGCGGGCGGGCGGGATGTCGGGGACGCACGTACCTGGGCGGGGGCCAGCTGCAGGAGCGCGGCGAGCAGCAGGCGGCGGAGCAGGGGGCTCATGGTGCCCGCGGGGGCCGCGCGCCGGGGGCGCCCGCATCGCCCTAGCCCGGCGGCGCAGGGGGCGGCGGCAGCCAGAGCCCCATGGCGCGGGCCCGGGCGCGGCGGGCGGGGGCCGGGCGCGGGGGGCGGCTCCTCCGCGGCCCCCTCCCGAGCCCTGAGCGCAGGCAGCGCAGCGCAGCGCAGCAGCGGAGGCCGGAGGAGCCGGGCGGGCGGGCGGCCGGTGGTGGCGGGCGGCGGCGGGGACGGCGGGGGCGGCGGGGGGCCGGGCCCGGGCTGGCGGGCGGGCGGCTCATGTGACCCAGACACGCGCTCCCCACCCGGCCGCGGGGCGGGGGCGGGGCGGGGGCGGGGGGGGGCGAGGCCGCCGCCGGGGCCCGCCCCCTCCACACCCCCCCCCCCCCCCTCCCGCCACAGCAGGGGAAAGGGGACGCGCCGCCCAGGGGGCCGGGCTCCCGGGTCGCAGCCGCCAGGACCCGGAGGGCGGGGTGCTGTCCACCCCTCCTTTCCCCCCCCCCCTCCCACCCGGCGAGGCCCGGGATGGGGGCGCTGGGCCTGAAGCAAGGAGCTGGACATGAGCTTTGAGAATCATTTTATTGCACGCGTTTTGGGGAGTGGGAGTCCCCCGGGGTAGCAAGGAGGTAACAACACAGAGCAGGCCCCGTCCTAGCGGGCCGCTCCGGGGCCGGGGCCTGTGCCCGGAGGCACGATCTCTGGGATCTCTGGGCCTCCAGGTCGGGGCTGCAGCTGCTGCCTCTGCACTCGCTCCTGGAGCTTGGCTCTGTTGGCCCTGCGGGAGAGAGCACCTGGGTGGTCAGGACAGAGGATCCCGGAGGGTGAGGGCAGGACAATAAAGAGAAGGCAGGACAGAGCAGGGACGGACCTGGCCCGGGCCCGTGTGTCATTGTAGATGGCTGTGATGATCCGATCCTTTTCATCCATGAAGCTGCGGTGGATCTGCTCCAGCTTCCTGCAAGGGGGTTGCAATTAACCCTGGGTTTCCCAATCCCTGCTGTCCCCGAGACCCACCCCACCCCCACACCCGCCACGCCACTCTAGGGTCTCAAAGTTTTCCATCTGTGAGGACCTCTGCCTAACTGCCTGTGCTAGGCGGGGAGAGGGGCACCGAAGGGCCGGGGCTTATCCAGGGACCACTGGTGACCCAGGTCCCTGGCTGTCCTGTTGAAGGTGGTGACAGCAGCTCCAAACACCAGGGTGTTCCTCACAGGAGACTAGAAAGAGCGTTACACCTAACTCCCATCACTGAACTAGGCAGTGGGCACCAGCCTTTAGGTATCTTGGTCGTAGAACCTCAGTGTCCGTGCCATGCATAAAAGTGGCAGGGAGACAGCCGATTGCCACACAAGGGAGGACAGTGGCTGGTGAGGCCCCGTTCCAATGCATTTCCTTCGGGTGCACGATTTTGGTTGGCCCCAGCACACCCTGGCAGCCGGCATCAAAGATTTACATTCAAATCACAAAACTCTGAAAATGACAACGTTCGCCTTCAGCGAGCGTAGAGCTGCCTTTGCCAAGTAAGGAGAGGCCCCGGAGACCTGTCTCGGGCAATTCTTAGCTGGAGAGGCACAGAAGTGCAGGCCACGGGGGTGGGGGGCTTGCGTGGCTGACCACACTGGGCTTCCCCGGCCCTCCGCCCTCTGCCCATCACCCCAGGGAGAAGGCAGGGATGCACCTGAAAGCAGCATAGTGCAGGCCCATGCCCGCCAACATGATCAGGAGGCAGTACCCCAGCACCCGCTGGTTGTGTTTGTGCTGCTGCTGCCTCGACTCCGGTCGCTGAGGCCTCACACTGTGAAACTGGGCCCAGTATTGGGCATTGGGGGATTCCCAGGAGCTGCTGGGAGGGAGAAGAAAGGACAAGGTGGGGATGAGGCTCCCTGGGAGACGGGGGGGGGCGGGGGGTGGGGGACGAGGCCAGGGGCAGGACGACTGTACCTGTGTGCTTGAGCAGACCCAGGACGGGCTGTTCTTCCTGGAGACTTTGGAGAAGTGGCTGAGCAGAGCTGGCGATCATAGCTGAGGCGGCTCTCCTCCCGGCTGAGCACTCGGTATGCTTCGCTCAGCTCCACAAAGCGGCTATGCAGGGCCGGGTTCCCGGGGTCCCGGTCAGGGTGCAGCTGGGGTGGGGCAGGACTCCCTTCAGGTCTTTTTCCACGTCCCTTCACAGAACCCGTCCCCACCATGTCCACCCACAAAGGCTCAGATCATTCCCAGAGGCCCTGCCTGGACAGTAACCCTCACTCTCAGGGCTGCCCACCCGTCCAGAAGGCCAGAGAGTCAGGAAGCACAGACTCCTGCCCCCTCCCCTTGTTCAAGCCCTCCCCCCCCAGCTGCCTGGCTCTAGCAATATTCCCTGGTCCAAGCTTTCTCTAGAGCAGGCAGGTCAAAAGAAACAAGCCCAGCCCATCACACACAACCCCTGGCTCCTACCCCCAACCTTTCCTCCCAACGGGCCTAACCTCTGCCCTTGGGGCATCTCTCGCTCTCTATACATGCCAAGGGAACGTGGCACCATCCAGAGTGAGCCACTCAGCACCATTCCTGGGAATGTGAAGTGTACCCTATCTGGCTCAGACTTATACCCCCTCCTCCCCACCTAGGGCCACTGGTACCTCTTTGGACTTGGAGAAGAAAGCTCGTTTAACTTCTTCAGTGCTGGCACTGGGATGCACCCCTAACAGTTCATAGTAGTTCCTGGGGCCAGACCTGTGGAGATAGGCCAAAAACTGCAGGGGCTGTGGAAACACAGAGAATATTCCTCTCCTCCGCCTCTCAGCCCTACTGGGCCACACTCTTCAAGTCAGTAACCAGGAGGTGAGAAAGCTGAGGCTGCTGCCAAGGGAGATCTATCTCCAAATCATCCCTCCCTTTTTGAACACTTCAGGCATGGTGCAGATCAGAACATCTCATAGGGTAGCCCTCAGATCCCTTGGCTCAGAACCACCCAGAAAGCCTGTTTAAAAAAAACAGATTCCAGGGGCGCCTGGATGGCTTCGTCAGTTGAGCGTCCGACTTCGGCTCAGGTCATGATCTCATGGTTCGTGAGTTCGAGCCCCGCGTCGGGGTCTGTGCTGACAGCTCAGAGCCTGGAGCCTGTTTCGGATTCTGTGTCTCCCTCTCTCTCTGCCCCTGCTCTGCTTGCACTCTGACTCTCAAAAGGGGAATAAACTGTTAAAAACAATATATTAAAAAAAAAACACACAAAAAACAGATCCTTCAGCCTCCACTTAATTCCTGCAGATCAGAATCCCCAGAACAGGGCCCAGAAATCTGTATTTTTGTAAAACGCCCCCATCCCCGCCCCCAAGCCCCCAAGTGAGTTATGCCCAGTGATGCTTGACCACTAGAGTTGTGAAAAGAGCACTGAGCCTGGCTGGGACTCAAATTCCACTTTTTGCCACTTAACTCGCTGTATGATCTGAGGGATTGTCCCTTAATCTTTGATCTTGTGTCCTCAGTAGTGAAGGTGAAAGTTACCTGAAACAAGCCCGTACAGCACCTGACAGCAAGTAGAGAGATCACAACTATCGTAGTACCCAGGTCCAAGCCTAGAACTGGGCAGGCCTTCCTCAACCCACTGGGTGACGGGGGCCATGCCCCCCGGCCCCCGACTCACCGCTGCCCGGTGGCCGCTGAGAAGAGCGGGTGGGAGGGCTGCGGGGCCATAACCGGCACAGGCACAGGGACAGCATGGCGACAGGCAGACGGCTGGTGAAACGAGGGCCACAAAGAGCAGTGCATTGAGACCAGGATGGGACCAGACGTCAAGTACTCCCGGGGCCAAAGTGGAGGGTCCCAGCCCGTTTACTTGCGAAGGCAAACTGAAGCAGGCTTGGGAGACCCAGGGGCAGTGGGGCCTCCTTTACTCAGGACCAGACCCAGTGTCCTGAATCTGTCCCTGCTTCTGACCGGCGCGTCCTGGGCCCTCCCCCACACTGGTCTCGGCGTCCGGGACAAGCAGTCCCGGACGCGGAAGCCCCTCCTCCCCACCACCCTGGCGGGAGGAGGTGAAGGAGGGGCCACGCCAAGCCCCGCCTCCGCTGCGCTCACGGATTTCGCGGCCACGGCCGTCTCTGCGCCTATTCAGGCTCCACCTCCACGTTCTCATTGGCCTAGACACCAGGGCCACGCCCACCAAGCCGGAAGGCCCGGACTGCTTCGGAAGGCCCCACCCCCGCACGCCCATTGGCCTTTGGCGCCTCGGGCCCACCCAACGAGGTCGAGGCCCGCGGACCCCGCGGAAAGACGCCGGCGTTGCGGTCCTCAGTGAGGCTGTCCGCCCCGCTTTTGTGGCTTCGCCCCGGGAACATACCTGTTACTCTGCTCTGCAGCGAGGTGTCCTTTATAAAGCAGCTATAGCAGACCCGGACCCTCACCACAGCCTTGGGCAAGGAGGCATGGCCCTCATCGCAGTTTCGCAGACGGCAAAAACTGAGGCTGGGTTTCTTTGTTTTTGTTTTCCCCCCCAGGACACTCGCCCCGTCTCTCTCGCACACCCAGATCTCTCCCAGCGCCCCTTCCCTGTCTCATGAAAACAGCAGATGCCGATGGGATCAAGAATAAAGTCCTTTATTGTCTTTCAAGTTGTGATAGGGCTGGGGACTAGGGCGACTCAGGTGGGACTTCCTGGACCTGGTTGTAGAGGAAAATAGCGCCTTTGGCCGAGGGGCAGAGCTCAGCCCACATTTCGGTCTCCTGCAACCTCCGCACGCTCTGTGGGGAGAAAGTAAGACGCCCCTTACGTCCAGCCCTCCGGTCTCTTGCAGGGGCCGTGCCCAGTGTTCCCTGAGCCTCAGAACCCTCTGCACTTCACCGTCCCTAGGGAGGACACGATAAGGAGGCTGAAGACGTTCCTGGACCTCTCTTGGGCTGAGGGCATCCCCAGTGAAGTCTTGTGGCCCTGGAGGAAAGCTCTAAGATTTGGCGGCTTCATCTGACCCAGCCCCCGGGGGGAGACAGCCATGGATCACCAGGCCTACACAAGCCCCAACACCAGCAGCTTGTCCAAGCAAGATACATCTTGCTCCTTCACACCTGTGTTTCCACAAAGATGACTCCTGTAGATTCGTGGGCCTCAGCTCCCCCACTTACATAGTGTTTCTTCACCTGCTCAGAAGTCAGGCTGCACCTGCACAAGGACATGAGAGTGGCTTGGGGAGTGCCCAGACCCCGGCGGGTCCTTGTGGAACCCCAGCGTGCCTCAGCCATTCCCCTCAGCCACCCACCTACCCCAGGACCCAGGACCCTGCACCCCAGAGCTCACTCACTGGACGTAGAACTCGGCACTGGCACGGCCGGCACTGGTCTCATTGCGGGCAATGCCCAATAGCCGTGGCTGGCTCAGGGTGTGCAGCGGGCACATTCACCCTGGGGCAGGGGGGTCCACCAGTCAGTGCCCAGTGTCCCCATCCTGCCCCTCTCAAGGGAGAACGTTACCCTTGCACAGCATTTTACAGCTTGCAGTTCAAGTGCCCAGAATCACAGAATGTCAGAGGCCGGGCATGTTCATGTTACAGATGGGAAAGCAGAACCTGAGATATTGAACAACCAACCGCTCAAGGCCACCCAAGGCAAGTTCATTGTGACCGGGACTCTCATTTACTCCTCTCCTTCAACAAACGGGGTGGTGGGTGGAAATAGGGCAAGACATTTATCGTTGTTCTCCTTGTAAAGGGGAAGAGCTCTGAGGCACGCAGAAACGAGGGCTAGAATTCCACTCCACTTGTGTCTAGCTGCAAAGCCAAGCTCTTTCCTTCAATGCCAGATGCCTGCAGACCCTCCCGCCAGCCACACCTGTGGAATTCTGGTATGTTCTACCCCCTCCCTTCTTGCCCACCTGCCGGGGCCACCCCTCCTCACTCACCTCATCACAGATCTCCTGGAGAACCACTGGAGAAGAGTTCGTGCACCACCAGCTCCCCAGGGAGGTCTTTGTGCAGGGGGCTGTCACCAGGGCACAGGGCCTGGGAGAGGTCAGGCTCAGCCCCTATCCCCATCTCTTCCCAGCCTGCCTCCCCACATATTGCTGGCCCTGAGGGCGCTGGTTAGGCACAGAGTTGGAGTCTTGGTGACCCCCGACTCGGGCCACCTTTTCCAGATGGAAAACCAGAAATCCAGCTAGGTCCTCTGCCCCCCAGCCCCCACCCCTCCCCATCATTCCCTAGCTTCCCACAGGCCTGGGATAAGGGTCAGTGGGGAGGCTGAGGTGCTGCCCTGAGCAGACTTTCAGAGAAGCACTAGTTAAGGGATGAAGAAAACAAAGGTGAACTGAGTCTTTGTGCCTTTGCACCCAGGCTGGCATCTCACCTGAGGCTCAGCGTGCCCACCAGGCACGTCCACCAGTCCAGGTGCCTCGGCCACCTGCCGAGAGCGACGCAGGAAGACCAGGAAGTTATCTGCAGTGGCCAGTGTGGCGCCAACCCCCAGCGGGTCTGCCAGGTAGGCCTGCTTGTCACCCCAGTCAGTGGCCCCCTGCTGTCGCAGCCAGGCAGCTGAGCTGGCCCAGTTGGTGCCCAGGAAGTCTCGGTAGGAAGTAAGGCCCAGGCGCAGGAGCAGCTGTGGTCCCTGTGAGCCAGTGGGTGCCAGGATGGCTGAGTGCAGGCGGAACTTGGGGGCGTCAAAGAGCCAGGGCTGAGCCTGCAGCCGGCTCTCCCAGATGGCAGCGATGGCCTTGTCCCCTCCTGGTAGTGGGCGACGGTCATAGTCTGGGCTCAGCTCAGCCTGCACCTGCTCCTCCGGCAGCCCACCTGGGGGGCACTGCAGCAGCAGGGGACACTTCAGGGTCCATAGTCCCGGACGGGGCAGCTCTGGGGGGAGGACACAGCCGGGCTTGTCACCCTGAGAGCCCCACAGAGACCCTTGGCCCCGGCAGCTGGCCCCCTCTGCCACAGACCTCCCGAGGTGTACCCCCAGCCCTTCTGTACCCCCTTGACCACTCCCTGGGCAGTAAAGTGTCTTATCCTAAGAGCCCGGAGGTCCCTGCAGCCAGACATCCCTGGGACTCACGCGCATCACAACCACCCCGAGGTCCTGGGTCCAGCCACCCCTTTATGCCCATTTCTCCCAAACCCAGGATCCTGCCTTCAATCTCTGATGCGCCGGGACCCCCTTCCGGGGTCCGGAAGCTCAAACGTCCAGCCGGCACTCACCGGCCGACGCGGCCCGCAGGCTCCTCCCCTTCGCCTGAAGCGGAAGTGCCCGCCCCCTTCTTCCTCGGCTTCTCATTGGCCGCTCCCTGCGCCCGGGGCTCTCGGGGTCGACAGCTCGGCCACCACCGGAGTTGGTGAGGCTGCTAGTCTCTGTCTTCCTCCTCCCAGCTCTGTCTTGGCCTGCTCAGAAGCTTCCGCCCCGTTAGCCTGAACGCCCGGCCCCCTCCTCAGGCCCGCTTTGCGGGGCAGACCCGCGAACCTGGAGCGCGGCGGCTCCTTTCCCCCCGGGATCCTTGGCGGACACAGTGTGACCTTGGGCAAATCTTGCTTGCCGGGCCTCAGTTTCCCTATTTGCAGGAGGGAGTTGGGGGTGGGGAAGTGAATTTAATGAGCTGAATGTCCCCGTCCCAGCTCTCACATCCTGAGGCTTTGTGACTTGCTGGGCAGGGTGGGGACATGAAAGGGTCCTTAACACAGTCCCCACATTATCACTGTACCCAGCAGGTCTTAGCCATGAACTCCCCTGGAGGAAGGAGGCAGGAAGCTGCAGGACCCAGGGGTAGAAGGGCTCACAGACCCCGGGAACAGGTGCGCCCCCCTCCACCCTCACCACCCCACCCCGCCCCCTTTCTTGGTGGGAGGGTAAAGGAGGAGGGACTCAGCCCTGGCTCCTTGGAATATGCTGGGGGGATGGGAGTGAGCGCTGATGGGTCATACTCTTCCCAGAGAGCACAGGGATTCCTCTCCCTCTGGTCTCCCTCTGCAGCGGGTCACTCAGAGTTCAGGGTGGGCAGCAGGGCAGGAGCACTACAGGGACCAGGGGCCACCTCTGGGCTCTTACAGGACCGAGATGTGCAACTGTCCAAGGCTTTGTCCTACGCTCTGCGTCACGGGGCCCTGAAGCTGGGGCTTCCCATGAGGGCTGGTAAGTGAGAGTCTTAAAGACTGGGGTGAGGAGTGGTTGGAGGGAGGGAGCGGTATGAGCCTATCTGTGGCTGTCCTACCCCATGGCCCTATGGGGACGGTACAGAGGGCACATCCTCTCCATTTTCAGGGAACCCCGAGGCCCAGAGCCCAATATCATGTCTGGAGCAAACTGGGAGAGGACCCTCTGTCCAGGCCATGCCTGGGTGATACCTGTGGTGCAGTGGCCCAATAAACACTTACCCCAGGAGTGGGCACTGGGGGGTATTGAAGTAACTGGTGTTTATTGAGTACCCACTCTGGGAAGGGTACTATGCTAAAAAGGGTCACTTTATCTTTGTGACCCTCCATGAGGCAGATCCCATTCCCATGTAAGTGGAGGAAACTGAGGCCCAGAAAGGGCCGCCCCTTCGCCTGAAGCGGAAGCGCCTGCCCCCTTCGTCCTCGGCTTCTCATTGGCCGCTCCCTGCTCCGGGGCCCTCAGGGTCGGCTGCTGGGCCACCACCGGAGTTGGTGAGCCTGCTAGTCTCTGTCTTCCTCCTCCCAGCTCTGTCTTGGCCTGCTCAGAAGCTTCCGCCCCGTTAGCCTGAACGCCCGGCCCCCTCCTCAGGCCCGCTTTGCGGGGCAGACCCGCGAACCTGGAGCGCGGCGGCTCCTTTTCCCCGTGGCGGACACAGTGTGACCTTGGGCAAATCTTGCTGGCCGGGCCTCAGTTTCCCTATCTGCGCCAGAAGGTCACATGGATGAGCCCCTGTGGACCACCCCCCCAGGCCCAGGCTCTGTTCTGGTTGCCTGGAGTTCCCCCTCTTAACTTTGACCCAGGCCTGAGCACCCTGCCTGTCTGCAGATGGCTTCGTGCCCCTGGATGCCCTCCTCCAGCTGCCCCAGTTCTGCGGCTTCTCAGCTGAGGATGTTCGGCGCGTGGTGGACACGAACCAGAAGCAGCGGTTCGCCCTGCAGCCAGGGGACCCCAGCACTGGCCCTCTCATCCGGGCCAATCAGGGTCACTCCCTGCAGGTGGGGGCTAAGGGGACACGTGGGAGAGCCAGGTGGGACCCCTGCCTGTGAGGGGGTCTCACTGCTGTCTATTCCCCGACTCGTCCCAGGTACCTGAGTTGGAGCTGATGCCCCTGGAGACCCCCCAGGCCCTGCCCCTGACGCTCGTCCATGGCACATTCTGGCGGCACTGGCCTTCCATCCTGCTCAAGGGCCTGTCCTGCCGGGGAAGGACACATATCCACCTGGCCCCAGGACTGCCTGGGGACCCCGGTGTCATCAGTGGTCAGTGCCCCTCCCCAGCTACTCCCACCCACCTTTCTCCCATCGGGTCCCTCTCCCAAGGATCAAGCTACCTCCAGGCATAGCTCCTCTTGTCCGAGGCCACTATATACTCTGCATGGTGCAGTAGCCCCTTCCCCTTACCGAGCCCGGGACCTCCCACTGAGCCTGCCCAAGTTTGGAGACTGCCACCCCGAGCGCCCCAGGTCCCAGCTCCAGTTGTCTCCACAGGCATTCGGCCAAATTGCGAAGTGGCCGTGTTCATCGATGGGCCCCTGGCCCTGGCAGGTGAGTCTTGACCCAGCAGGGACTGCCCTAGGACTTCAGAGAAGGCATGAGTCACATCTCCGGCCTTGTCTGCAGACGGGGTCCCCTTCTTCCTCTCTGCCAACGGAGTGATCCTGACTCCGGGGAACGCCGATGGCTTCCTGCTTCCCAAGTACTTCAAGGAGGCCCTGCAGCTACGCCCTACCCGTGAGAACCACCACCTCTACGCCCTCCTGTGCCCTCTGCCCTCTCCTCTTTGCCAGCTCCCAGCCCCAGGCTGACTGAGGTCTCCCTTTCCCTCACCAACTCTTGTCTCTCTCAGGAAAGTCCCTGTCCTTGGCTGGTGATGAAGAGACCGAGCGTCAGCGTGGCCCCAAGCACAGCGCCAGAGGAAAAAGGATGACCCAACAATAAAATATTTATTTAAAAAAAAAAAAAAAAAAGGGAATGTAGAAAGATGACAAAACAGAAATTCCAGTTGGAAACCATGAATTATCCTGTAGCTACAGCCGGGCTTCTTGATGTGCTCAGGACTACAGCTAGGTCGGGGGTGTCGGTCTCGGCCACTCGGACAAGGAGAGGGTGGGCATCGTACGAGCTCATAGCCCACCCTCTCTCTAGCCCCCGGGGGATGGCAGAGTCTGGTCCAGTTAGGTCCCCGGTCTGCACGAAGCCAGCTGACAGCAGGGGAGCGTGCCCAGCTCAGTGCCTGTCTGGAGAGGGTGTGGGCTTAGGAGTGGCCAGAGCAGGTAGTGAGCAAAGTGGGGACAATAAGACAGGCCTCAGAAGGCCTCGTGGCCTCCTGTGAGCTGCAGGAAGAGGTCCTCGTCCAGTTCTTCCCCGCGGGCCCGCTCCCTTGTCGACAGGAAAATGTAGCCCCCGATGTACTCGTGCACAATGCGGCAGCTGGCAGACACGCAGCTGAAAGCCACGTTGATGTGCTCGTCAAACTCGATGGCGACCTGCAGAGTGAGCGGTCAGAGGGGCTGGTGGGGGTGGGATAAGAGAGCAGCCCCGGTCCTGCCCTGGCTGGGTCTGGCCTGGCCGCTGCGGTCTGGCCCCACCCTGGCCGCGCCCTGCTTCCGCCCCGTCCTCACTCCTGGCCCACCTGCCGGATGTCCCAGTTGACGTTCCACTGGCGCATGTTGCTGAAGCGCCAGGTCTTGACCACGTCGCCCACGGCCAAGTCGATGCGGATCAGTCTGTTGTTGGCGATGCCCAGGATCTCATCCTTCCTGCTGCCCTTGAACCTAGTTCCCCGGGGAGGACAGAGTGTGAGCAAGAGCCCTGCCCTGCACGGGCCCCAGGGCCCCCCCAGATAGCCCGGTGCCGTGCTCCGGAGCACGCTGTGCTCCTGTCATTTAGGTTCTCTGAGCCTCGAGTTCCTCTTCTGGAAGACGAGGGTTAACTGATCTAATCGTTACACTAGCATTCTTGGCGGCATCAGGCAAAGTGTCCAGGCCTTTCGGTAACGACTTTTGTGGGTACCGTCGTCATCTGTTGCCTGGCTGTCTCTGCAGGCTGGGAAAGCGGGCAGAGGGCACTCCGTGTCATAGCAGCGGACCGCGGCCTCGAGAGGGACCGGGCTGCGGCAGAGCTGGGACAGGAGCTGGGACTCCTGCCCTCCTGGCCTGGTCTCTTGCTCTGGTGTCTGCTGCGGGGGCGCCCGCACAGAGCAGGAAGGGAGGCTTCGGGGGTGCCCCTCTCCAGGCAGGAGGGGAGGGCAGAGGGGGGCTGGGGCGGGGCCCGTACCTGACCACGACATAGGAGATGCCAAAGTCAGGCAGGGACTGCCAGGCCTGGATGAAGCGCAGCTGGGCCTCGGACAGCGAAAGTTGGGCCACGTTCTGGTGGGCTTCCAGGATCCGTGGGGTGAGCTGCGGGACCACGTTGGTGAGGGGCGGCCCCGAAGTCCCTGAGACCCCCCGCCTGTCCCCATCAGGGAGATCGGATGCTGAGCCTGAGCAGGGGCGGGGCCCAGCGCGGGGCCTCCACTGGGCGCCCTCGCACCACTCAGCAGACGGTTGCTGAGCCAGGCCCTGAGGTGGACTCGGGCAGCCGGGCCGTGACCCCTCCCAGGGGGTGGGGACCAGCATGCTCCGTCTCAAGGACAAGGGTAGGAGAAGGAACGAGTGAGCACGTGGCTTTCTAGAGGAAGGCTGTGTGGAGATCCAGGGGCCAAGGGTGGCCAGGTAAAAGCCGTGGTCATTCCCCCCACCCACTTCCTTTGGCACCTGCTTGGCCTTGAACTTCCGCTGGAAGCGTGGGGCAACAAGGCCCGTAGGGGTTGAGGCCCTCGGCAGAGGCGTCAGGGCCCTGGGGGTGGTTGCCTGAGCCCCCGCCACCCGTCCGCTGCAGGCTGAGGAAGGCCAGAATGGCCTGCACCTCGCTGGCGTAGCTGCTGTCTGCCATGGTGCGACCCTTAGAGGCCAGTCGGCAGCCGGCCATCCAGTGGGCGTACTGCTTCTCCTGGGGTGCGAGGAACAGGGGAGGGTGGTGAGGGGCTCGCCGGGCTCTGGTTCGGCCCCCCCACCCCCACCCCGGCCCTGTCCCTGGCCCCACTCCGGCTTCGGCCCAGCGCTGACCCCTGCCCGGCCCTCACTTACATCCTGGCACCTCACGTGGATCTCACTCATGCCCTCGGGGGAGGGTACTAGGAGTTTGATGCAGAACTTCTGGCCGGAGACATTGACATCGGGGACTACCTCACAGCCTAGAGGGAGACGAAGGGGTGGGTAGGAGGCTGGGTTGGGGGGGGGCCCTGCCTGAGAGGTCCCTGGGAGAATGCCGGCCCAGCACAGTGCCTCAGGACAGAGGTATCTTCCCTCTACCCCGAGGGGGAAACTGAGGTGGGCCAGGTGGGCCCCCAGCCAGCTCCTGCCCTTGTCCCCGTCCTGGCCCGGCGGCCCCTCACTCACCCTTGAGGTTGAGCTGCTGAATGGGGTCCCCCGGGGCCTCCTCCTGGCTCTTGTAGTAGGACAGCGTGGTCTCCTTGAACACCACCCAGTGCTGGCTGGTACCCTTTTAGGGTCAGCTTCCGGGGCCTGAGGGTGAGGCAGGTGTGTGACAGGCTGTGTGCTCCGTCTCCACACTGGGCCCCCTCCAGCGGCGCTGCCGACCCTGGGCCCGAACTCACCGGAAGATCCGGAGATGGTCCTTGAGCTCTGGGATGGTGGTGAGGTTGTCCTGGGGGGGGGACGAGGAGTCAGAGGAGGGCCAGGTCTCCGCACGCGACCCTGACCCCGACGCCCAGCCCGACCCGGGCTCCTCCTCACCAGCACGTCTGTGGGCGCCGACCCCTCCAGCTTCACCTCCAGGTTGTTCAGGGCCGCGTCCAGGTCGTCCAGCCCGGGGTCTGCGGCGGCGGGTTCGCCCGCCTCCCCACTCTGGGACAGCTTGTTGATGTGGTACTGGGTGGGGCACATGGCCAGGGAGGGGCTGGGTGGGCAGCCCAGGAGCCCGCAGGGCCCTAAGCGGGGCGTCCCGAAGACGGGGCCCCACCCCGGAAGACCCTCCCTGCCCTGGGTCTGGCCCGCGCCCCGGCCCCCCAGGTCCCCTGGCCCGCCGGGCACCTGCAGGGCTGCAAACACCATCATCTCCTCCTCGGTGCAGTCGGTCTCCTCCAACAGCAGGTCCCACCGCGCCTGCTCGTACAGCTGGGTCAGCCGCACCGGGTCCGTCTGCGGCAGGGGTGGGGGAGGCTGGGTTGGTCAGGTGCCAAGTGCCCCCGGCACCCTGTGCGCCCCGACCCCTTGAGCCTCAGCCTCCAGCCCTGCCCCCTGCACAGTGCCAAGTTCGCCTAGCAGCCCCACACGGGCAGCAGACCCCCAACTCCAGCCGTATGGCCTGCCCGGGCAAGTGGGCACCGATCTCTCTGTAAAGCTTCCCGGACCAGGGGCGCCTGGGTGGCTCAGTCGGTTAAGCGTCCGACTTCGGCTCAGGTCATGATCTCACGGTCCGTGAGTTCGAGCCCCGCGTCGGGGCTCTGTGCTGACAGCTCGGAGCCTGGGGCCTGCTTCAGATTCTGTGTCTCCCTCTCTCTCTGACCCTCTCCCGTTCATGCTCTGTCTCTCTCTGTCTCAAAAATAAATAAACATTTAAAAAAAATTAAAAAAAAAAAAAAGCTTCCCGGACCAACGTCGACTGCGTGTCTACTGCGTGCCTGTGGGGGCAGAAGGGGGACCGAGTAAACCAATCAATGAATGAGTAAGGTGATTCAAGACTTCGATAAAAGCAATCAAGGAAGTAGCTTCCGTGGGGCCTTTCACTCGTGCCCTTGGACAAGGGGCACCACGAGGACGATGGCGATGACAGAGGATGGAACTGGGATGCATGGAGCTCCTCGTGAGGAAGCATTCAGGGGAGTTGTCCTTGAGGAGATGTCGGACTGCCCTGCGGCCTGAAGGATGGCCACGGGCCACTGACGGGAATAGTGATAGGAAGAACCCTCCAGAAAGAAGGAACAGGGACTGCAAAGCTCACGGGTCAGAAGACCAAGCCCATGGTCCCCCTGCAACCCGCACAACTGACAGCAAGAGCGTAAAAAGGGTCAACCCAAAGGGACGAAGGGAGCGGGAATCCTTGCAGGTGAGGCACGCGGATGACATTTTGGAAGATGGAAAGCAGAAACGGGAACGGGAACTGAGTTACGGGGAGAGAGAGAGCCGGGATTGCTAACCCGTCTCCCCTCTCCTGTTCTGCGGTGGAGGCACTAATGAGTTCTGAAAATAGGCAGAAAACAAACAGCAAAAAGAACACAGATCCGGACAGAGGCATCCAGGGCACGTGGCGGCCCCTGGCAGGTTCCCCACCGGGATCCTCCGGCCGAGAGGTGAGGGTGGGCTGCCGTGAGGACGGCAGAAGGGGTCTCAAAGGAGCCAGTGCCCCCACTCCCTGCAGCCCAGTGACAGCCAGGCACCTGGCAGAGGAGAGATTTACGCTCTGGCGATGGTGAGCCAGAGACAGTCTAGGCACAGCTGGGCGAGGGACGGCACTGTGCTCGAAACAGATGAAGAAAGTTGACGTTCTGAAAGGTGAGACTCCCCCAAGTCCCACGGTCGCCTAAGACATTGGCAGTGAGCCTTCTGTTCCCAGTCGGGAGATCAGAGGGTTCACGGCTGAGAAACTGACGAGCCAAAGAGAAACCCCTTACAAAAAACGGCATCCTTACCCCAGCGCCCCCAGGAAGCCCCCAGAGTGCCAAGCTCTATTCACCGGCTCAGGGTTTTCAGGGGCTTCCCGGAGCCTTGCCTCTCACCACGAAAGGGCAGGCAGGGATCACCCGCGTGTAAGGGAAGCTGCTGACGTCAACCACAGGGACCAAGATGAACAGCAGAGAAAGAGCTTAGAGGAAATGAAATCAGTAGGGAGCAGAAGAAAACTTCAACCAGTCCAAATCCTTAGAAAGACAAAATGCTGCGCTCCTAAAACAAGGACAGGATGCTGTGTTTAAAAGGAGCATAATTATAAAGGTTTAGTAATTCAGACTGCAATCCAGCTGGAATTGGTATTTGTATGTGGATGTTTGTTTGTTTGTTTGTTTGTTTGTTTGTTTTTAACATGGGTACCCTGGGGCGCCTGGGTGACTCAGTCGGTTAAGCATCTGACTCTAGATTTCAGCTCAGGTCGTGATCTAGTGGTCATGAGATCGAGACCTGTGTTGGGCTCAGCATTGGATGTGGAGCCTGCTTGAGATTCTCTTTCTCTCTCTCTCTGCCCCACCCCTGCTCATGCTCACTCCCTCACTCCCTCTTAAAATAAATAAACATTAAAAATACATATATAGGTATCCAATGGACCCAGTATCATTTATTGATTCATTTAT
This sequence comes from Panthera pardus, assembly GCF_024362965.1. NCBI lineage: Eukaryota > Metazoa > Chordata > Mammalia > Carnivora > Felidae > Panthera > Panthera pardus. The sequence continues at coordinate 8,172,720 of NW_026526677.1, forward strand.
CCGTTCCCAGTGACCCTGGGGTCCCCTTTGTTCTAAGTCAGGGGAATATAAACATATGGGTCTCTCTCTGACTCTCTGTGGTTCCATTGGTCAATTTGTCTCTCCAGCTGGACTGCAGATCTAAATACTAAAGTTAAAACAATAAAGCTTTGGGGCGCCTGGGTGGCTCAGTCGGTTGAGCGTCCGACTTCAGCTCAGGTCACGATCTCGCGGTCTGTGGGTTCGAGCCCCGCGTCAGGCTCTGGGCTGATGGCTCAGAGCCTGGAGCCTGCTTCCGATTCTGTGTCTCCCTCTCTCTCTGCCCCTCCCCCGTTCATGCTCTGTCTCTCTCTGTCTCAAAAATAAATAAACATTAAAAAAACAAAACAAAACAAAACAAAACAAACCCAATAAAGCTTTTAGAGAAAAATAGGACTACATCTTTGTGATCTTGGAATTAAAAAAATATATATTCTTTTTTTTTAATGTTTATTTATTTTTGAGACAGAAAGAGACAGAGCATGAGTAGGGGAGGGGCAGAGAGAGAGATCTCACAAACCGTAAGATCATGACCTGAGCCGAAGTCGGTCGCTCAACCGACTGAGCCACCCAGGCACACTGCCCCCCCCCCCAAAAAAGATTTCTTAAACAGGACACAAAAGATATCAATCATAAAAGAAAAAAAAAATATTTGAAAATAGAAGGCAGATTATATTAAAATTAGGAAGGTCTTTTTATCAAAATAAACCATCAAGAGAATGAAAAGGCAAAGCACGGGGTGGGAAGACACAGTCACAATATACTTATCTGACAAAGTATTACTCATGTACAGAATATATAAAGACCTCCTATAAAGCAATAGGAAAGATAAGCAATTCAATATTAAAAGTTGTCAAAAAAGGGCGCCTGGGTGGCTCAGTCTGTTAAGCATCCGACCTCGGCTCAGGTTATGATCTCACGGTTTGTGAGTTCGAGCCCCACGTCGGGCTCTGTGCTGACAGCTCAGAGCCTGGAGCCTGCTTCCGATTCTGTGTCTCCCTCTCTCTCTGCCCCTCCCCCATTCATGCTCTGTTTCTCTCTGTCTCAAAAATAAATAAACATAAAAAAAAAAATTTTCTTAAGTTGTCCAAAAAAAAAAGAAAAGTTGAACAGAAACTTGACAAAAGAGGATATCCAAATGGCTAGTAGCCATATGAAAAAGGGCTCCACCTGATTAGTCATCAGGGAAATGTGAATTAAAGTCACATAGTAAGCACATAGTGGTTGTCTGGGGTTGGGTGTGGGAGGGGCAGTTACTACAAATAGCACTAGAGAAATTTCTGGGGTGATGAAATACCTCCCTCAGAACTTGATTGTGGTGATGGCTGCACAACTGTGTAAATTTGCTAAAGATAAATCGAACTGCATGCTTACACTGAGTGATTTTGTTGGCATGTAAGTTACAGCTAAGTAAAGCTGTTAAAAAAACAACAACAAATAAGCAAAAAAACCATACAAGGGGCCATTACACACCTACCAGAATGGTTACCACAAAAAAAAGAGAGGAAATACCAAGTGCCAGTAAGGTTGTGGAACAAGGGACATTCTCATGCACCTGCTGAGAAATGTGTGCAGAAATGTGTGCCCATGTTCACCGGAAGACATTACAGGAATGTTCGTAGCATCCTTATTCGTAATCGTCTCAATCTGGAGATTGTGCAATGCCCATCAGCAGTAGAACGGACAGTGAATTGGGGTATATTGACATAAAGGAACGTCGCACACCAATGAGAGAGAATAGGCTACAACTATGTGTAACATACAAGCATGTGAATCATACAAACATAATGCTGAGTGGCAACAGCCAGACAACTGCGTGATTTCATTGATGTAGATTTCAACACAGTCAAAACCATCTATCGTGTTAGGATTAATCTTAGTGCCGCCCCAGCCATGGAAGATACTGCCTGGAAGTGGTAGGAAGGAGGCTTCTGGGGGCTGGTAAAGTCCTGTTGCTTGATGTGTTGGATACATTTGTACATTGCTCTAAAAGCATGTTATACTAAAACAAAAACAAAAAAACTTTACAAAGGAACACTCAGAAGACAAGAGCTCTTAGAACGTAAAAGGGTAGTTGCAGAAATTAAAAATTCAACACATCATTTGAAAGATAAGTCAAAGCACTGTCCAGAAAGTAAAACAAAAAGGCAACAAACTTAGAAATGACAAAGAACAACTGGGGCGCCTGGGTGGCGCAGTCGGTTAAGCGTCTGACTTCGGCCAGGTCACGATCTCGCGGTCCGTGAGTTCGAGCCCCGTGTCGGGCTCTGGGCTGATGGCTCAGAGCCTGGAGCCTGTTTCCGATTCTGTGTCTCCCTCTCTCTCTGTCCCTCCCCCGTTCATGCTCTGTCTCTCTCTGTCCCAAAAATAAATAAACATTGAAAAAAAAAAAAAAAAGAACAAGGGGCGCCTGACAGGCTCAGTTGGTAGAGTGTGCGACTCTTGATCTCGGGATTGTGAGCTTGAGCCCCACAGTGGGTGTAGAGATTACTTAAAAATAAAAAATCTTAGGGGCACCTGGGTGGCTCGGTCGGTTAAGCATTTGACTTTGGCTTGGGTCAGGATCTCACGGTTCGTGGGTTCAAGCCCCGTGTCGGGCTCTGTGCTGACAGCTCAGAGCCTGGAGCCTGCTTCAGATTCTATGACTCCCTCTCTCTCTCTCTCTCTCTGTCTCTCCCCCGCTCATGCTTTGTCTCTTTCTCTCTCAAAAATAAACATTTAAGAAAGAAAGAAAGAAAGAAAGAAAGAAAGAAAGAAAGAAAGAAAGAACCTTAAAAAATGAGAAAGACACGATAAATGTCTACGTTGTTTTCTTTGAAGAATCAATCCAGGGGGTCTAATATCGACTGAGTTCCAGCAGAAAGGAACAGAAAACTGGCGGGGAGGAAATGATTGAGATTATTTAGGGTATTTCTCCAGAACTGAAAGACTCAGGTTTCTGACTTGAAAGGGCTCCACAAGTGTGCAGGTCAGTCAACAAAGATAGATCCTTACTAGGACATAGTATTGAGAGATTTCAAAGCATCATGAGATAAAGAGAAGATCTAAAAGCTTCTGGTACCTCCCCTCCCCGTCCAAGAAAAAATAAAAAGGTCTCATACGAAAGGACTAAAAATAAAAATGGCACTAGACTCCACAATAGTAACACCGAGAACCAGAAGGACGAGGGGAAGGTGGCTTCAGATGTGGCAGAGGAATGTTTCCAACCTAGAATTCTACACCTGGCTAAACTATCACGCACGTGAGGGCAGAGTAGTGAACTTTTCAGACATGCAGGATTTCAATGCCTTTATCAGGTTAGGGGAAGCTGCTGAAACATATGTTTCATTCAGAATGATGAGTGAGGGGCGCCTGGGTGGCTCCGTCGGTTAAGCATCCGACCTTAGCTCAGGTCATGATCTCGTGGTTCGTGAGTTCGAGCCCCACGTCGGGCTCTGTGCTGACAGTTCAGAGCCTGGAGCCTGCTTTGGATTCTGTGTCTCTGTCTCTGTCTCTCTCAACAATAAATAAAACATTAAAAAAAAAAAATGAAGGAACGAGTCAACAGAGGAACACAGAAGATTCAGGAACCAAGAAGTCCAGTAGAGGAATTCCCAGGAAATAGACAAGGGCAGTCCAAGGACAGCAGCTGTGCAAGGATCCCACTCTACGGTTCCAAGGGAACAATGACGCTGACTGATTACCTAACGTGATCCACCCCAAAGGAGAAGCCACAGCCACGTAGAGAATATCCAGAGAGCCATGTGGGGAGGGGGTCTCTCTTCTAACTGTGCACAATTAATAGAAAAATAAGAAAATAAAATATAACAATTGTGCACTATAAGAAAATGTTGTTTTTAAACTTTTGTTTTAAAAACAAACGAGAACAGGGGCGCCTGGCTGGCTCATTGGCAAAGCATATGACTCTTGATCTCGGGGTTGTGAGTTCAAGCCCCGCGAGGCATGTGGAGATTACTTACAAATACAGTCTCGAAAAAAATAAAAACAAAGAGAACAACAAAGACCCGTCGCTGGATTTTAGATGTTGGACAAGAGACCACACAGAACAGTGGTCCTGACGGAAGGGAAACAAACACAGCGAATCCTAAGATTGCCCCAGATTGCTTACTGCCCAGAGAGAGCCCAGCCTATTTCCCGAGCTGAAGAAATGGAGTTGAGCATTTGGTGAGTTCACGGCAGCTGGATTTCACAGGACAGAGGACTGGAGAGGAGAGAGCTGCCCAGAGAGAAAGCTCCGGAGAGCAGCAGAGGGCTCCTCCTGAGTCTTCAGCTAAGCACTGATCGACGTATGTGTGGAAGGAAATTACCCAAAGCTGATGGGAAAAGAAACATTTGAAAGGAGCCAGGTGGAACATTTGCCAGCAGTAACCTACGGGGGGAAACGGTTCACGCTCCCCAAAAGCCAGATTAGAGAAACCTCATGATGCATGGCACATTGGGAAGAGTTCTCAGAAGGCAATTGTCTCAGTAATGGGGTAAATTAGCCCTAGATGAGCGGCTGCTTTTGTCCTGTCTAATTAATATTCAAAGCAAGCCTTGGAAGGATTGAACTGTCTCCAAGTAGTTTAACTTCATCCCTAAACAAAGTTTAAAAATAGTTAAAGGACTACAAAAAAAAAAAAAAAATCTAGCACCCAAGAACATAAAAAGATTGCATTGTCTGGCATCAAATAAAAAATGACCAGGCGGGGCGCCTGGGTGGCTCCGTCGGTTAAGCAGCCGACTTCGGCTCAGGTCACGATCTCGCGGTTTGTGAGTTCAAGCCCCGCATCGGGGCTCTGTGCTGACGGTTCAGAGCCTGGAGCCTGCTAAGGATTCTGGGTCTCTCTCTCTCTCTCTGCCCCTCCTCTCCTCACTCTCTCTCTCTCTCTCTCTCTCTCCAAAATAAATAAACATTAAAAAAAAAAAAATGACCAGGGATGAAAACAAGCGGAAAAATACAACTCATAATGAGGAGTCCATAGAAACAGATCCAGAAATGAGACAGATGATAGAATGAGTAGGTAACAATCAGGAAAAGTTATTATAAATATATCACGTGTGTTGAAGGAGGTAGAGAAAAACAGGAGCATGTTAAGGAGAGACACGGAAACTATTAAAATAAGGTCACAATTAAACTTCTAGGCATGAAATCCACGGCAGATTAGATGTGGCAGAAGAAAAGATTAGTAAACTTGAACATATAGCAAGAGGGTGCTTGAGTGTCTCAGTTGGTTAAGTGGCCAACTCGATTTCTGCTCAGGTCATGATCTCACAGTTCATGAGTTCAAGCCCCACATCGGGCTCTGCTCTGACAGAGTGGAGTCTGCTTGGGATTTTCCCTTTCCCTCTCTCTCTGCCTCTCTCGCTCTCTCAAAATAAATAAATAAACATTAAAAAAAAAAAAAAAGAGCAAGAGACCTACACAAAATGCAGCACAGAAAAGTAAGGCTGGGGGGGCGGGGTGCCTGTGTGGCTCAGTCCCATAAGCGTCCGACTTCGACTCAGGTCACGATCTCATGATTCGTGAGTTTGAGCCCCACATCGGGCTCTGTGCTGACAGCTCGGAGCCTGGAGCCTGCTTCGGATTCTGTGTCTCCCTCTCTCTCTGCCCCTCCCCTGCTTGTGCTCTGTCTCTCTCTCTCTGTCTCTCTCTCTCAAAAATAAAGAAACATTAAAATTTTTTTTAAAAAATAAGACTTGAAGAGACATCTAAAAAAAAAACGAACAGGGCATCAGTGGGCTGTGGAACAATCCTAAGTAGTCCAATAGTTTATATAGTTAGAATCTCATCAAGAGAGGGGGCAGGAAGAAATCTCTGCAAAATTTTTCAAATTTGGGGTGCCTGGGTGGCTCAGTCAGTTGAGCATCCGACTTCGGCTGAGGTCATGATCTCACAGTTTGTGAGTTCGAGCCCCGCGTCGGGCTCTGTGCTGACAGCTCGGAGCCTGGAGCCTGCTTCCGATTCTATGTCTCCCTCTCTCTGCCCCTCCCCTGCTGATGCTCTGTCTCTCTCTGTCTCTCAAAGATGAATAAATGTTTAAAAAAAAAATATATATATATATATATATATATATATAATTTTTCAAATTTGACACAAACTGTCAACTCACAGATACAAGAAGCTCACTGAACCCCACGCATGAGAAACCTGAAGGGAACCAAGGCACATGATAATCACGTTGTTTTAAGGCAGTGATTCAGAAATCATAAAAGTAGTCAGGAGAAAAGACACATTACATACACATGAATAAAGAATGACAGGGGACCCTGCTGGGAGCCACGCAAGCCACAGGACGGTGTGGGGACATTTCTTCAGAGTGCCGTTAAGTAACAAAACTGTCAACCAAGGACTCTACACCGAGCTCTCACAATCAAAGGCAAAATAACGAGTTATTCAGACATACAAAAGCTGAGAAAGAATCATCACCACTAGATCAAGCACCACAAGAAATGTTCAAGGAAGTCCTTCGGGCGGACAGAAAATGATACCAGCTGGAAATCTGTATCTATGCACAGGAATAAAGAGACAGGGAACGGTGAATGTGGGGGCAGAAATAAAAGACTGTTATATTTTTAAAAATGTCTTTACAGGACAGTTGGCTGACGGAAATGAATCTTGATTATTCTGATGTCAACATCCCGGTTTTGATACTGTCCGTAGACACTGGGGAAAGGGTACCTAGGTATCTAGGATCTCGGGGATTCTTTTTTGTTTTTTTTTGTTTTAAGATTTTATTTTATTTTATTTATTTATGTTCAAAAGTGTATTTCTTTTGAGAGAGCCGATATCAAGAGTTGGATGCCCAACCAACTGAGCCACCCAGGCACCCCTAATATTTTCTTTTTCAGTAACCTCTACATCCAACGGGGGGGGGTGCGAACTCACAACCCCGAGATCACGAATCACACGCCCCACCAGCTGAGCCAGGCAGGCGCCCCTCTGTGTATCATTTCTCCCAACCTGCCTGGGGGGATCTCCAGCTATCACAAAACACAAAGTTTCACAAAAAAGGACTGACTGGTTAAAGTAAAAAATAATAGTGATGGCCACTCAACCGTTCTACTCCTAGATGTACACCCAAGAGAAATGAAGAGATACGACCGCTCAAAAAAACCTGTACGTGGATATTCACGGAAGCATCATTTGTTAATAGCCAACATGTGGGCGGGGGGAAATGAAACATCTTGTGATTGCTGAATGGATAAATAAAATGTGGCACACCCACGCAACGAAATGCCATTTTGCGGGGCGCCTGGGTGGCTCTGTCGCTTAAGCCTCTGACCTCAGCGCAGGTCACGATCTCACAGCTCGTGAGTCTGAGCCCCGCGTCGGGCTCTGTGCTGACAGCTCGGAGCCTGGAGCCTGCTTCGGATTCTGTGTCTCCCTCTCTCTCTGCCCCTCCCTGCTCATGTGCGCTCTCTCTCTCTCTCTCTCAAAAATGAACACTACAGTTGTTGTTTTTTTTTTAAATACCATTTTGCAATAAAAAGGAATAAAACAGCGAAACACGCTAAAACATGAAACCACGATGCCAACGGAAAGAAGCCAGTCACAAAAAGCCACACACTGTGAGATCTTATTTATACGAAACGTCCGCAAAGGGCAAATCTAGAGACACAGAAGGGAGACTAGGAGTTGCCTGGGGCTTGAGGAATAAACGGGAGGGACTGCTGATGGGGATGATTTTGGAGGAGGTGATGAAAATGTTACAAAATGTGCTGATGGCTGCCCAGCTCTGTGAATGTACCAGAAACCATTGGGTTATACACTCTGAATGGACCAATGATATGGTATGTGGATTATTTCTCGACACAGCCGTCATAATGACAGCAACGACAAGAATGGCAATGTCTTGCAGGCTTTGACACAAGCAGAATCCAAGAATGTGATAACGAGAATATAGAGGCTGGGAGGGGACATACAACCGTCCTGTTGTCAGGTTCCCGTGCAGAAGTGGTAGAATATTATTGGATGGTAATAGTGTATGTGTACTATAACCCCTAAAGCAACCACTCAAAAAATTTTTGGCGGGGGTGGGGCGGCGCCTGCGTGGCTCAGTCAGTTAAGCGTCCGACTCTTGGTTTCGGCTCAGGTCATGATCTCACGGTTTGTGAGTTCGAGCCCAGGGTCAGGCTCCACACTGACAGCATGGAGCCTCCTTGGGATTCTCTCTCTTTCTCTCTCCCTGCCCTTTCCTGCTCACTCTCTATCTGTCTCTCAAAATAAATAAACTTAAAAAAAAAAAAGTTTTTAAGTATAGCTAAATAAACTAATATAAAGGAGATAAAATGGAATCATGGAAACCACTCAAGGAAAGGAAGGCAGGAGAAACAGAAGGAAACAACAACAAATCCCCAGGAGAGGGAGGGGCTGAGTGTAGAGGGGAGGAAGGGGGACAGATAGGTGCGCAGGGACCAGATCAGGCAATGGCCTGGGGGCTGGGCAGCGGGGGGGGCAGTAAGCGGCCATAGGAGTGAGTTGACCCCTAGGGTATGCTCATTCTAGGTGCGGTGCGGAGGGTGGGGAGTGCGCCAACCCACGTGACACAGACGAAAAGTAGGTGGTTTGGGGTTTTCATTCAAGGGACTGGTGAACGGGGACGCAAAGATGGATGAGGTGGGAGGGAGGGAAAGGGAAGGATCCAGAATGGTGTAAGTGCGGCCTTGCGTAACGACTCCATGAAAGGTGGGAGGATGTCCCGGGCAGGCTGGGAATCAGGACTTTGTTCAGGCAGGTCTGTGAGCAGAGCAGGGCCGCCTGGACACTTGAGTCTAGAGCTCAGGGGACAATGTCTATGCTGGACATGACGCACTTGTGAGCTGTAATGGGCAAAGGGGGTTAAGGATGGCTGAGGAGTGAGTTTCTGGGCTTGCTGACCCCCAGAGGCTGCGGGGACAGGAGGAGACCGGGGGAACCCGGACAGGATATCTGGAGACACCCCCCCACCCCCCCGCTCGCCTCGCCCCAGCTCTCAGTGAGCAGCGGACAAACAGCAGGTGTGCTTCCACTGTGTGGATGGGGACAGAAGACGCTAGGACAGATTTGGCTGAGGAGAGAGAGGGAGTCCAGGAGCACCCATAGGAAAGACTTGGAACCAGGAGGCAGGAGTCCGGGGAGCAAGGACACTGAAAACAGCATTTAGAAGTTGGGCAGTAAAGGGCGGGGGGGGGCAAGAGAAGGGGTCACAGGTAAGGGAGCACGTGTGGGGGCCTGGCAGTTTTTGAGAGGGACGCATGGAGCCCGTCGATCGCCGGTGGGGACGGCGGGCAGGGAGGGGGAGACACACGCAGCCCCTGCCCGCCAAGCCTCGCCCCTGCCCACCCAAACCTACAGCGTCACCGCTGCCAGGAAGCCTTCTCTGAGTCCAGGTGCCAGGTATCTGCCACCGGAGCAGGCTGCTGGGGGCACTCGCCGCTGTCTACACTGCTCTGCGGTCACTACCTGCCTGACAGCCCCCTGAGAGACAGGCCTGACGTCGGTCCCGGCTCAGCACCTTGTCGGCGGAACTAATAAACAGGAGTGTGGATCAGCAGACGCCCTCGGAGTCTCTCGCGTTCCCCGAGCCCAGACCCCCGACCCTAAATCCGCATGTCTCATCGACCCAGCCCCCCCACCCCCAGACCCAGCTCACCTTGGGATCCAGGTCGAAAAAGCTGTAGTACTTAAAGCGAAGCCAGAGCATGTCCCCCGCCTTGACACCCTGCTGCATGAGGCACCGCGACGAGTCCAGCCACCTGGCCCACAGCACAGGGCAGAGGTCAGGGCTGAGACAGGAAAGGTTCCGGGGCGTGGTGGGGGCTGGGCAGGGGGCTTGGGGGCAAGCACGCATATAAGAAAGGCCCGGAGACAGGAGGTATGGATTTGGGGTAAGGATACAGGGGAGGGCATGGACCTGGAGGTGGGAGCCCGGACACAAGGGGACATGGCTCCGGGGCGCAGACCCGGCCAGCCGTGCACCTGCTGTGGAGCTGGGTCTTGTCCAACAGGGAGCTGGGCCGAGGCAGGCGCTGCAGCACGAGGGGGTCCGGCGGTGGCTGCGGCCGGCTCAGCATGTGATAGCAGGCCTCGGTCTGCGCACTGTCTGAGAAGTGGGCTGGCATCCCCCGGAACAACGCAGGTGCCACGCCTGGAGGGCAGGTCGGGGTCAAACAGGCCTCAGGGGCCCCGGCGCCGGTGCCCAGCCCCCCGCCTGCCCCGCCTGTCTGTGCTCACCCCCAGCCAGGACGACCTTGGTCAGGTCATACAACTCCTCTTCCGGCTCCTTCTCCTTCTTCTTCTTCTCCTTCTTCTCAGGAGCCCGGAGCAGAGACAGTTCCTCAGGATGCCGGATACCTGAGGGGAGCTGGGACCTCAGCAGGGGCCCGGGACCTGCCCCGTGACCTCCCGCTCCTCTCCTGGGTACTTTGGGGCAGGTCACGGCCCTGCAGGCGGGATAGGGAACAGGACCGTAAGGACAAGGTGACAGTGACTGGGCCTTGTAAAGCAGGGAGACCTGGCCCCTCGCGGGACCTTGCAGGGTGGAGGATGGGGGTGGGGGGTGGGGAAGCAGCAGGGGACTCACTGAGGAGGCGGCAGATGGCAGCCACCGCCTGGAAGAGGGGCTGGGAGAAGCTGGCCCGGAGGCGCACGGCGCGGCGATTGGGCAGCCGCAGGATGATGGGCTGGTGCTGGGGTCCGAAGAAGAGGCGGGCATCAGCCAGGATACCGTACTTGTCCAGCGTCCAGTGGGTCTGCAGCAGCCACTGTTTTTTCTGTTCCCACCAAATGGCGTGGTCTGACCAGTCCTGCTTGCGCTCTGTGGTGGCACGGGGGAAGGGGACGTGCATCAGCCACGGAGGCGCCGGGCGCCGAGCACAAGCGCGGTCCCTCCCCGGCCCAAGGCAAGGGCGGGCCTGGGACTGAGGTCACAGCGGAATAGCTCTTTGCTGGCTGACCCTGCTCATTTCTCCGGGCTCAGTCGCGACCTCACTTCCCAGGGGAAGCCCCCCAACCCAGATCCAGGTGCCCCGATCTTAGTGCCTCCAGCCCACTGGGCTCCCCCACCCCCCATCCAGCACCTCCCCGGCCTTCCTGGGAACCCAGGAGGCAGAGGCCCTGTTGGGAGCCTGGGACCGTGCCCGGCACGCGGCAGCGGGCACTCCGGAAACATTTCTTGGTTACGAGCTCTGTGACCTTGGCCGAGGCCTTAACCTCTCTGGGCCGCAGTTTTCTAGTTCGTGAGATGTGGGCACCGAATGACGTCTGCGCGGCGTCTGTGACGTTTGACGCAGGCACGTGAATGCCGACGAGGGAGGATACGGTCAGAAATGTGAAGACTTCTCTCGCGCTGCTGCTGGTGACAGGGGACGCGTCTCCCTCCAGGACGGCGAGCTGAGGTGTGGTGACCACAGGGGATGGGCCCAGCCCTCTAGAACGTGCCCAGTCCTTCCTCACCAGCGGCGCAGGTCTCCCTCTCCACCCGTGCTGGCCCCTGCCCTCCCTCCAGTTCCCTCCTTAGTGTCACAGAGCTGCTTAAATGCAAGAGATTCTCTGGCTCCATCTGGCCCACCTCTCAAGACGCTTGAGCCTCTGCTCTCGCTCTGTTCTTGGCTTTGTGGCACCCACTCCCCCATCTCCTCTTGCCTTTGGTTCGTGTTTTGTCCTCCTTGGCCCTTTTATCCCGGCCTGCCCCCCCGTCCTTCCCTGCTCCAGGTCCCCGTCCTTCCCCGACCACGGCCTCTTCCCAGGGCTCGTCTAGTCCACAGCTTCGTCTTCCTGCTCCGATCCCCAAACGCACGGCACCTCGGGGTCAGGCCCTGCCCCGCGCCCCAGGCCAGAAACCCACACGCCCACCGGCTTCGGCCCCTCCAGAAACTTGTTCACCAGGCCATGCGCCTGCCTCTGGGGCAGAAATGCGGCGACTCCGAAGCACTCGTGGTGGGTGAAACTCACTCTGCCTGAAGCTGGACAGAGGCTCTTCTCCCCGCTTGCTGACTTCTCAGCACGGGTGACAGGACCTCCCTGCCAGGCCTCAGCTCTGTCTCTTTCACTTTTAGCCTCCGCATTTAATCGATGCCAGTCTCACCCTCCTGCCCGTGCTCACTGCCCACGGTAAGAGGCCTTGTCTCCCTGCCTCCAGCCCACCCCCTACCTGAGGGGCCTGTCCACGTGTGAGCCTTAGCCACTGAAAGGCCCTTCGGTGGCCACTTTCCACCTCCGGGGTAGTCCAAACTCCTACCGGCGACCACCCCAGTCTCTTCTGGTCACGCTCCGGGCGTCCTCCCTGGCCTGGAGGCCCCAGTTCGGAACACCCCCACGCTCCAACATCACTCCTTGCCCTCCCGGTGATGGGCCCCCTGTCGGGACTCTCCTGGGGAGTCTTCCTGTCCTGGCTCCAGCCCCTGTGCCGTCTGTCTCTCCCCGTCCTGGCGGCTGTGGGGTCCGTCTCACCTGCCGGGCCACACTCCAGGTGGCACGGGGTTTGGCTGGACTGAGCCCCAGTAAGACATTGATACACTAAGGAATGAGCAGGATTAGGAGGGGTGGGGACAATGTCCCCGTTGCGGGGGACAGGAGCCGAAGGGATTTTCCCCGGTGGGCCCAGCAGTGGGTGGAGGGATCAGGTCTGCCTGTCCGTCTGTCTGACTGACTCGTTTAGGCCTCTTGCAATGCTCGCGTGCCCCGCCAGGAAGCCGACCAGGTCTTCCCTTGGGGCCCCGTCTCTTCGCCCCCTCTGCTTTGGCTCAGCCTGGGCCCGGCGGCCTCTTGGTCTGACACCCAGTCTCCTGAGGGACCCTCTGTTCCCCACTTCTGCTTTCACAGCCTCCTGGGTGCTGCCTGTTGGAAGCCCCCCGCTACCTCAGCCTTGTGGCCAGGCTGTCCCCGGGGCGGGGGGCCCGTCCGTCCACAAGCCAACTAATCTGCCTCCCAGGCTGCACGTGATGGGGTGGCTGGGTCTGAGGAAGCCTGCCTGCTCCCCCCGCTACTACCCGCAGGTGGCCCAGGCCCCAGAGGCCTCCTGGCTGAAACGATCATGGGCCTGCCTTCCCGCTCTGCCTTTTGGGGGTGTGCCTGCTGCCCGCCCAGGAAGGGGCAGCCCCTCTCCCCAACAGGGGAAGGGGACGAGAAGCCCCCATGTCACTAGCCCCGCTCCTCTCCACGCCTGCCTGGTACCACAGGCTGCTGTGCTGTAACTTCCTGTGGGGGCAGGGCCTTCCCACCCAGGCCAGGCCTGTCACCAGCCTGCTGAGGGCTTCCGCCCTGCAGAGAGGGTATGAGAGCGGGCCTGGTCTCCCCTCAGACCCTGAATGGCACCTCTGCCTCGGCCCGGGCAAGGCCCCTCTTGCCCCTAGGAGTGGGCGAACGGACTGGGGCCAGGTCTGCTCCCTGGGGACTTAGCAGAACCAGCTAGGGTGGGAGGAAGGGAGGGAGACCGCGGGAGGGAGGGGAAGTTGGGGAAATGTCTTTTTTGGAACCAGATGATTAAGGTGGTGCCTGAGTCACTGCGGCAGGGTTATCGAGAGCTGCACAGTCAGATGGCCCGGAAGTGCCCAGGGACCCAGTTATAGCCGCCCCATGGTGCTGAGGTCAGCAGCGGGGGCAGCGGTTCACTCACTAATCTCCTCCACGATCTTCAGGAGCACCCCGCCGATGTGCGACTCCCCCGTGACCCGGAGGGTGACCGACTCGGCCTCCGGGTCCTCCTCTCCCACAAACACCCGCAGCTCCCAGGATGAGTCGATGTAGTCGCCGGTGGCCGTCTTCATTCCCGCCATGGCTGCGGCGACTCTACAGAGGGTGGGAAGGAGGCAACGTGGGCAGGGTGCCGGGGCCTGCTAGGCTGCCCGTGTTCAAGTCCGGGGGGCCCCGTGGTGACCTGGACAGGCGGCCAGTATGTCATGGCAGCATCACGGGTCGAAGACACGGGTGCCAATTTGTTGCAGGCAAGCCTCAGGCCCCCTCGCCATTACCGGTGGTTTAACTGAATTGGTGTTGTCCGACCCGCTCCCACCTTCCAGATGGGAAGACTGAGTCCGGGTAAAAGTAAGAAGGGGGCTCACCCAAGATCACTCAGCTTGAAGCCAGCGCCCGGCACAACCCCTCTCTGCTTCCCCGGCTCCCATTTTGCCCCCCAAGCCCACCCTGGAGGGGTGGCAGCTGCCCACCCTGGAGAGAGTTGTGGACCCAGGTCGGGAGATACGTCCAATCCTGGCCCAAAGCTCAGATCCAAACAACCCAAACCAGCCACGGCCTCTTTAGGGTGGTGGAAAGTCCAGAGTGCCCCGTGGAGAGAGGCATGTGGGCAGAGGGGCCATAGGAGGGTGAAGGAAAGGGTCCCTGGGCCTTCAGCCGCCGCCCCACTTACCTTGCCTGTTAGGGTTTGGGGGCTGCAGGTGTGGGGGCTGGAGTACCGCCCACTCCCGGCCTCAGTCTAAACACCTGCAGATCAGTGAGTGCTTCCTTCCCCCTCTTCTCTCTCTCTGGAGCTTCCTTCAGAGGGCAGCCCCTTGCACCTCCTTATCAGGAGTGGGGCGGGCTCAGCCCCTCCCCAGGGCGGGCTGGCGCTGGGTGCAGGAAGCGAGTTGCCAACATGCGGAGGGTTCCAGTTGGGGCCCCACCTTTGTTCCCAGTGTGCACAGGAAGCAAGGAAGGAATGGGCCCGTGCCCCCTGCCCCCCCCCCCCCCCCGCCACCGCGAAGTGTCCCTCATCTGGAGGGAAGCTCGGTTCAAACCAGAAAAGCCACCAACTCCTGCTTCCTGCACGAACCGTCCCCTGTAGGAAGCCATCTCCCATCTCCAGCCTGTCACAAAGTGGCGGCCTTTGGGCCATGAAACACCACCGGGCTGTCAAGAGAGAAAGTCATGCCATTGAAAGGATCGGATCCGGGTTATTTAGGAACCTGGGAGGTCAAGCAAGTTCAAGCCCTAGAGGTCCCTTATCACCACAGACCCTTGAAGAAGACCCCGAGGGGGGAAACAACTTTCTTTTCTGGGCCCCCCCTAAGAGCCTGTTTTTAAACATGTAAACCTCAGAGCTGTGCAGGGGAATGGCTGAAGAGAAACTGGTCCCTGGTCATTCACCACCTCCCCACCCCACCTCCACTCTGTCCCTCCACATGTGACGCGCTTGATCAGTAACCCCCAAGGGTCCCTCCTGTCAGGCCCCTACTCAGATGTGACCTTGGAGGGTCCCATCATCTGCACTGGGATGTAAGCTTTTTTCTCTTTTTTAATCTTTATTTTTGAGAGACAGAGCGTGAGTAGGGGAGGAAGAGAGAGAGGAGGAGACACAGAATCCGAAGCAGGCTCTAGGCTCTGAGCTGTCAGCACACAGCCCGACGCGGGGCTCGAACCCACGAACCGCGAGATCACGACCTGAGCCAAAGTCGGACACGGGATGTAAGCTTTAGGCCTTGTGCTCACTGCTGGCTCCTGGCAGGAATGGAGCCTTTCTGGAGAGAATGGGTTTGGGGCCGGAGGGAACAGAGCCTCTGGTCAGTAGCGCCGGAGTGCAGCAGGGCGCCCGCGGAGAGGAGGCCCTTCTGAACTTGCCACCCAGATGGAGGAGGGGGCCTGCCGGAGATTCCCAGGGGAAGGCCAGTGTATGCAAAGTCAAGGCAGCAGGAAGTGCAGCCGGCTGCTGGCCTCAGCAGCTTCCTAGCTCAGAAAGCTGCTCCGTTGGAGCAAATGAGGAAGTTTCACTCCCACCCTAGTCCAAGGTTTTAGAGTTTGCTGCAATCACGTTCAAGTGGAATGAAAAGCCTACTCGAAGTTTGGTTGAGAGCAGTGAGGTCTTTTTTGTGTGTGTGGTTGCCAAATGATCCTTTATTGAAGGATCTTCCTTCGTAGTTCTCAACTAGCTGGGCATCCCACCCCTGCTGACGTCATCTATGGTGTCACGAGGCCCTCGACATGGCCGCTCCCACGGGGCAGTCTCCAGGATCTCAACGGTTCCATTGAGTTCTCTAGGTAAAGGCTGGTGCCGTATGCTGGGCACTGTTGACAAGCTCATTGAAAGTGAGTATTCTGACTATGCTTCAGGTCTTCCTGGTCTCCTGGCAGTTCCCTGGGGGCTCTGATCAGGGCAGCGGCAGAAGGTACGCCCTGGATCAGGGGCCTGTCCCCAACAGTTTTACTGTCCTCCTCAGGCCCTTCCAATCACTGGCTGCCTCAGCAACGTCATCGCTGTTTTTCGTGACAGCGGGGCCAACTGACAGCAGGCCGGGGTGGATGCGGTATCCCCAGCGGGCACATCGGGAGGATTTTGATCTCACTGGGGTTGAACTTGAGGCAGCACGGCGGAAGTGGCTGGTGCGGGATGAAACCCGATCTGGAGAAAGGTGCACGGGGGCCTCCTCTGAGCAAAGAGCCAGAAGCGAGAGCGGGGAGTTCTCTCAAAACGCAAACACAGAGCAGCTGACAGATTGGGTCTCCCAAGAAGGTGGTCCAAAGACTCTCATACCGGGAAACATTTTTTGCTCTTGCCCGGGAGCCGGTGTTCTCTCCATCCAGCTGGTTTCTGGCGGAGATTAGAGGGTGAAGAGCCAAACAGCACAGGAAATTACCCGAACCTCTGGAGTTTGGTGCCCTTCTGGATAGGGAAGCACCCCACCCCCCAACCCTTTCAGCTGGCGTGGGGCGACAGCGCCACCTAGTGACCGAAGCACGGAGGTCACCCAGGGCAGCCCCATTACAAAGAGGCTCTGGTCCCCAGTCAACTCACACTCCCACCTCTCCCGCACTCCAGGTGGGAACCCTGCGGGACCTCGGCCTCAAAGTCATTTAGCAAAACAAAATTACAAGGACATAACAACGTATAACCACGCCCGACTGGCTTGTTTTATTGGAGAAGGGCACGTGGAGTTAACAACGTGAAGACAGTTGGGAGCTGAGGTCGGGAAGAACACCCTCCCCTCCCCGTACGTGCCCACTGCCCCAAATAAAAAATAACCAACTATGGGAGAGCAGCCGAGACAGCGACTGAGGGCGGGGAAGGGAACACGGAACCCGAGGGCGGCAGAAGAGACCATGCGTGTGCTGGGAGGGCCCAGAGGCAGCGGCGGTGCGAGTAACTTGAGTACGAGTCTCTGTGTCTTCCACGTGGGTCTATATAAATATAGAGACAGAAGTCGTTCGCTCTCCCCTGCTCTCCCCTCTGCTCGGCGCGGCTGGCCGCGGTCCCGGCTCCTCTTTCCACACGAGGGCGAAGGGAAGGGGATGATGAGGAAGTCATCACCGAATTGCGATCAGACCCACATCCATCAGCTTCTGGATCTTCTGTGCTATTACAGGATTCTTTAAGTGTCTGATGGGGAAAAAAAAGCCAAGTTAGGTGAAATGAGACTTGACCTGAAAAGGGCTTTCTGCTCTCGAAGCCACCCCCACGCGACCCCCCCGAAAGGCGCCGACAGGAGGCGGGTGAAGGGTCTCCGGAGAGCACCGTTCTGTGAAGGCCCGGGCCCCGCCCGGCAGGAGCCCACGGACACAGCTTTCAGCCGAGGCCGCCCCGTCTTCCCGCCAGGCGGCTCCAGCTACCGCGGCCGACGCAGCAAGGAGGCCCTTTGGGCTCCCTGCCAACGGCCCCGCCGCCTTCTCGACGGAAGAGAACACACGGCGGCCGCTCGCCCGGACCGATCACATCCCTACCCACCTTGTGCGGCCGCACCTCTCTCCACCTCGTCCCCCGGGGCCACCTCCGCCCCCCTCTACTTACTCGCTGAGCGCCTGGGGGTCCTTCTGCATCTGTTCCAGGATGAGCCGCATGGCCGGGTCACTCATGATCTGCTGCACCTCGGGGTCGGCCATGGCCCGTCGCTTCACGTCCTCGGGGCTGTCGTGCCGGTTGTACTGGGCCATCATACAGCGCTGGTACCCGTCTGCCGCCTCCTGCATCCCAGCAAAGCCAACAGGGGAGGGCGTTAGCACTAACCGGGTCACCGTTTCGGCCCAAACACAGGGAACGGAGAAGTGGGAAGTCAGAGAGAAGCGGGCAAGAGGAAAGAGTCGGCGAAGAAGCACCGAGACGACCCGGAGGAGGACCGGAGGCAGGGGAGAGACTCCCCCCGACCCCCGGAGGCCAGAGGCAGCCTCACCTTACAGTTGGAGTCCAGATCTAAGGCCTTCTGGTAGACGTCCATGGCTTTCGTGTAGTCCTTCATCGCTTCCAGGGCAGCCGCTTTCCGCGTGTACCCCTTGACTGCGGACAGAGACGGGAGCGGTGAGGCGTTTTCCGGAACGCGGCTCCAAGGGGCACCGCTCCCACCCTGTCGCGCGAACACCAACCTCCTTCCCCCCACCCCGCTGGCGCCGCTAGCTCCTGCCGCAGGCCCCTCTCTCGGCCCCTCTCTCGCTCTCTGGGCCACGTCCAGGGACGGAGAGGGAGCGGGAAAGCACTTACTGAAGGTCGGCTCTAGCTGGATGCATTCCTCACAGTCCTGGGCAGGAGAGGAAAGGAGACAATTAGGCTCATTCCTTCAGATAAACGACTCGAAAGCAGAACGATCAACAGAACTCTTCGCCTGGCCCCACCACAGTGTTCTTTCGCATCCGGCACTTCTGTTAACCCGGGCGCCTGGGCCGTTCCACAGACGGCCCGGCCGAGGCGGCCGGGAGAGCAAGTCAAGCAGAACCACGAGGGACGGCCATTCCACACTATGGACCGCCGACCCCACCTAAGGCGAGTGGCCTAGACTCTTCAAAAGGCTGAGGTTATGGGAAATAATGCAAAAAGTGGGCAAAGTTCTCGTTTGAGGAACTGAAAAGGACGTGACGACCAGAGGAAACACACAACCTGGACACGGGCAGCTTTCAAGGGGATTTGGGGGGAAATCTGAGCAGAGGACCGCAGCAGATGGCCCTCGGGCCTCCATTCCACGACCAGGCGGTGCGACTGACACTGTGACTGGAAGGGAAGAATCCTTTCAGGAAAAGCACTCAGGAGCGCAGAGTGCCAAAACCTAGCCTACTTCTTTTCGCAGATGGTTCCACAAAAACGCATCCCTACTTCTTGCCAAAAGAGGTGGAGGGCACACAGACGGTCTGGCTATTTCTGTCTGAAGTACCCACAAGGTGGAAAATCCCAGCGAAAAGAATGCAATGCGGTAGAGTTTCAACACCCCGGCCCGCTTGCAACTATTCCAGCCAAAAGCTAGATCAGAAATGGTTCCGTTCACTGCTCCCCTTTGTGTAGCTGGGGGAGGACGTGCTCTTCCTCACAGGCAACCGCCGAGGTTCTGCACTTCGCAAACCAACCTGTTTTTGACGTTGCCCTTGTACCCACACGGGTGACCTTTCGAAGCCAGGCACAGGCCCAGAAGTTAGTGGCCTCAAAAAACAAAACCCGTGTGTCTCTAGATGGGTCACGTTTTGTCACCTTCCCAGATGGTCCGGGGATGGACCACACTTTAAAAATCGTCCAGCCTCCCTCTCTCTGCCCCTCCCCCACTCACACTCGTCTCTCTCAAAAATAAACACTTAAAAAAAAAGGAGGAGGGGGCCTGGGTGGCTCCGTTGGTTGGGCCTCCTTAGTTGGCTCAGAGGTCATGATCTCGCGGTCTGTGAGTTCAAGCCCCGCGTCGGGCTCTGTGCTCACAGCTCGGAGCTTGGGGCCCACTTCGGATTCTGTGTCTCTTTTCTCTCTGCCCCTCCCCTGCTCGCGCACCGTCTCTTGCAAAAATAAACACAAAAAACATTCAAAGGCATCTAGAGAACAGTTTAGAAATCGCTAACAGAGGCACAGAGCAGGTCATGTTCAAGAGAGCCACGAAGATTTCCTTCCCAGCGTCGACATGATCACGCGAGACCATACTCAATATGCCCGAGAACAGCAGAGCTGCTAAGGGAGCTAATCAAAAAAGGACCAAACATGGCGAAGCTTCTGCGGGAAACGATGCCACGGTTCTTCAGTATAAACGCACACATAGTTACAGGCAGACAGACACTGTGCTGCCCCAGGATGCAGCACCACCGCTGGGAGAGGATGCCTAGAAGATCAGAAAGCGGGGTACCTGTGCGAGGTAACAGTACTCAGCCTTCAGGAGGAAGGAAACACGGACACCTGCTACAGCACGACGCTCAGGGAAATGAGCCACACACGAAAGAACAAATACTGGATGGTTCTACTTACAGGAGGTCCCTAGAGGGGTCACGTTCAGAGAGCCAGAGAGCGGAACGGTAGCCGCCAGGGGTCGGGGGAGTGGGAGTTAGTGTTCAAAGGGTGCACTTTCAGTTTGGGAAGATGGAAAGGTTCTCGATGAGGAAGGCGGTGATGGGTGCACAACAATGGGAATGAACTTGACCCCAATGAACTGAACATGTAAAGTGTTAAAAAAAAAAAAAAAAGGGGGGGGAGAGGGGGGAGGGGAAGCGATGGGGAAGAAAAAGAATCCATCGTCGGCGAAGACGGAAACGGATCCACGTTTCCAAATATTCCCAACCACACTAACTACTGATGGGCCAGGACTGAGCCAGCATACGTCCTGCATTTTACAAACCTCACACGCACGGCACCATCCCTCTGACTCTAAGATCAAAGTAAGAACATCAAAAAGACGTTGACGACGCGAAAAGAGAAAAAACAACGTTCCTCACGCACAGATTCGCTGCCGTAACAGGCACTGCACACTCCCCGATGTGCCCACCTTGAGCGCCAGCTGAAACTCCAGGAGTTTGGTGTAGCAGGCGGCTCGATTGCTGTACAATTTGGCATCTTTTGGGTTCCGTTTGATGGCTTCCGTGTAATGCTTCATGGCCTGGGGATAATCCCCTGGGTAAGGAAAGAAGAAACTTTTTTTAGAAAGCAAAAAGCCACCCTCCTCCCCCACCGAGGGCATTTAGCTTGCAGCCCGCCAAGGCACAGAGAACACGTCTGCATCACTCATCACTCATCCAGAAGCTCTGTCACCTGAGCTGGAATGTACCTTTATTGTTTATTTTTGCACAGTGACAGAGCGCCAGTGGGAAGGGGCAGAGAGCCTGACGCGGGGCTTGAACTCATGGACTGTGAGATCATGACCTAAGCCAAAGTGGGACGCTTAACCGACTGAGTCACTCAGGCGCCCCTGTAACATACCTTTCTGAAAACATTCGTTGCCTTTGTTCTTTTCCTCCAAGGCCAGGTCGGGGTTTATGTAGGCCAGCCGCTCTTGCTCCTTCAGAATTTTCTCCGCCTAAGAAAAAATAATCCTCGGAGTAATCATTTACACTGTTGTAAACCTAAACATTGGACTAAAATAAGGGTCTGATTCAGATTTTGATTTTCAGAAAGTACTGTCAGCAACATTTTAGTTTTTGTTCAGAGCACGCAACTCTTCATCATCTTGGGGCTGGGAGTCCGAGCCCAGGTTAGGTAAAGAGCTTACTTACTTAAAAACAAAAGAATTACACCTTCCTCATCATGAAAACACACAGTGAACCGATGAGCAGTACTGACATATGCTTGGTACAAGATTAAGCGTGAATACGAGGATGTGAATATGAGGCATGTGTTAACAGCACAATTCACTTTCTGACCCGTCTTTCTGTGAATAAAAATCGACCCCACTCCATAATTTAGGACAACTGGCATGATAACACGGCGCTTTGGTTGTGTAAAATAAAAAATAAATCCTAAGTCACAATAATAACCCTAACTGCACTGACCTCCAGTAAAAGGTTACGATCTTGGCCGACAAAAAGGAGAGCAAAAAAATCGCGGTTATTCCTTACATGTTGTCAAGTGATAAGGACGAGGTATAAAATGACCAAAGACGCGACTTAAAAAAAAATCTTAACGGTTCATTATTAAACGTAATGCTACAGTGGATAAGTTAAGAAACACCAGGACACGTATTCTTTCCCTACCCACCTGTTGGCATTTCTTGAGCACATCCGGGGTTCGGTGCTCTGCCAAAGACTTGTTGTAGAAATGGATGGCGTCCTTATACTTTTCCTCTTTGAAGTACGAGTTGCCAATTCGAGCATAAGCTCTAACGAAACAAGCAGAAAAGGAATGTGCTGAGAGCAAAGCAGAGACAAGGGCAGCTCCTGGAGAGAAGCCCCCCCGCCCCCACCCCGCTCGGACACCACACCCTCCAAACACCTCTTGTCTGGACGCCCGTGGCCTCCTGTCCAGCCCACGGCTTACAGAGCAGGCTGTGTGGCCAGCCACCCTCCTCCCCACGCAGGAAAACTTAGGTCTTGGACATCGACCCCTCCACCCCACTCGAGGTACCGCCGAAGGTCGCGCGTACTTGGCAATCTGTCGATAGTCTTCTCGGTTTTCTCGCCCCACTTCGATGGCCTTCTCACAGAGCTCCCGGCATTTACTGTAGTCGCCCTTCTCGAAGTACACGGCTGCCGGGCAGGATGGTTAACGAAGAGTCAACCCGTGTCCCTCCCCGGGACCGCCCGAGGACAACGAAGTCACCCCACGGCCTGGGCCTCACCTGCTTGATTGGTCATGTAAGTCATGTTGGTGGGGTCCAGGTCCTTGGCTCTATCGTAGTGCTTCAAGGCCGTGTCAAAGTCTTTCTTCTTGTAGGCCTCGTTCCCCAACTCTTTTTCTTTCAGCGCCTAGATGAGGTGTGGAAGGAGCACTGAGCAAACCGAACGGAGGCGGCAAAGAGCTTGCGACCCGTCACGGGCCGAGCAGCGCGCACGACTAGCCTTGCGTGCGGGAGCACGGTCCCCGCGCTGCGGCCACTTCTCAGCCAGCTGCAGGATTAAAGGCAGAGGGCTGTTAGAACGGGACGCTAATGGGGTGCTTGGGTGGCTCAGGTCATGATCTCGCAGTTTGTGAGTTCGAGCCCCGCGTGGGGCTCTGTGCTGACAGCTCAGAGCCTGGAGCCTGCTTCGGATTCTGTGTCTCCCTGTCTCTCAATAATAAACGTTAAAAAAAAAAAAAAGAAAAAGAATGGGATGCTAAGGTCTCACCTCTGCCTCCTCGAAAACTCCCCCTTTTCTATCTACTCTCCTGGACTTGGTCAGAAAATAAAGGGCTTTTTCAGGGGAGAGAAAATCCCTCCGACCTGAAGCAAGTTGGGAGAGAACAGCAGTTTTCTACCCGGTTTGACCACGGGAGGCCGTGGCAAGTCCGGTTTCTGTGAGGCGGCCACCTCGGGGGCTCTGTGGTCAGAGCGGCAGAGGGAGGGGTCGGGGATGCTGACAAGGGTCTGTCCCCAGGGCACGAGTCTCAGCACGGCGCTTCACCGCCCACACCACAGGGCCAGCTTCCAACTTCGAGACACCCCGAACAACCGACGCTTACTCATGTGAAAGCGCTTAATTTGGCAACAATCTGTTGTTCCTGATGAGAAAGGAAATAAAGTCACCGAAGCACACGCCTCCCGCTCTGGAAGCCAGTGTCGCTAAGTAGACAACTTTCAACTACACGCCACGTCCAACCAGAAAACAGATGCCTGAGGACGCGCGGTAGACGACATCCTTCTGGGTCACGGCAAGGACAAGGGTCACCCAGAACCTGCCCGGCTTGCCCTGACCCACACCCACGCTGGTGGCAAGGGCGCAGCTCCGGGGACCTCGGAAGGGCAGCTCGCGCAGCCACAGGTCCCACGCGCGCCGTTCTTGTGAAATCGCTCGGAAAAGGAAGCGTTTCACACGCCGACCGCTCCGACGGAAAACAGCGACCCAGCGCTCAACGACGACAGCCGCCCCCGCGTCCCGGACGTCCTGCGGACAACGCTGTCCGAAACGTGCGAGAGGAAGGAGGAAAAACGAGACCTGCTTCTTATTCTCTGGAAGATCTTCTTCCATCGGCTCTGGCTTGGTGTCCTTCTTGGGAGGCGGCGGCGGAGGCGGCGCGGCCACTTCCTCGTCCTCATCCATGCTGCCCAGGTCGACCCCCAGCAGGACGCTGAGCGTCGTCATGATCCGGGGATCCTGCAGTTTCCTAGCAGTGGTTTAAAAAAAAAGAGAAAAGAAAAGCAAAGCACGATGATTTATTATTTCTCCTCACAACTGATTTTAGTATTAGGTTTTCAAATAAGAATTCAGTGGAATAACTCTCATCACTCCTTTGGAAAGTGATTTTCTTTTTAAGTTTATTCGAAAGAGAGAGACAGAAGGCGCACGGGTGTGTGCAGGGAGAGACACACAGGGAGAGAAAAACCCAAGCAGGCTCCGCGCCCTTCAGCACAGAGCCCGAGGCGGGGCTCGAAGCACAATGCCGGGATCACGTACCTGAGCTGGAGTCAAGTCAGACGCCTGACTGAGTCACCCAGGCAGCCCTGTCCACAACGGAGCTTAAACCCACATTTGCCACTAAACCTCAGATTACCGTGTCAGAGAGCTGTTCACCCACAGAAAAAACTGCAAGATTCTGCACCAGCCATGAGGTACCACCGGGGAATACTCGACCCTTCAAAAATCCATTCCCGATGAGCTAACAGATGTCAAATTTACTTCTCGAAGCCAGGAGACACAAAGAGGGACGGGATCTCGGGACTCAGAGATTCAGAGTCACGAATACCAGGATGACTAAGAGACGCGTCTTTACGCCTGACACACTCTTCCACCATGACCTTCACTGCGACATCCCAGGAGACAGCGTCTGATATGTATGGAAAGGATAGACTTGGCGCCAGATCAGAATTATGGGAGAGCAGCAGAGAGGCACTTGAAGGTTAGGAATGAAGATTCCAAATTATTCCGACACGTGTCCTCTTTAACCCTTTCCAGAAAGACAAACCAACAAATACCTACCGCTCACTGGAGAAAAACGAAGGCAGAAACCCTGCTGTCTGAGGAACACCTCTACACACACACACACACAGGATCCCAGAAAAGAAGTACCACGTTCACACCCATTTCCAGAGACAACGGTGCTGCCCCAACTTACGTGCCCAGGTCGGACGGTTTGCTTCTCAGTTGTTCTATCAGTTCCCGGTAGGTAGGATCAGCGAGCAGTGTCCTCGTCCTGGGGTCGCTCTCCAACTTCTGGTACAGATTGGGCATGTTGAAAGGGTTCATGAACTTCCTCTCTGTTCCGAACAAAGGAAAGCACATGATGAGAAGTCAGTTCGCTTGAGTTTTATGCCCCCTAGCCCACCAGACATTTGGAGGGAGCCTCAAAGTTAATCCCATTAAAAAAATTTCAAGGTGTGTTTTGGGGCGCCTGGGTGGCTCGGTCGGTTAAGCATCCAGCTTCGGCTCAGGTTGCGATCCCACGGTTCGTGGGTTTGAGCCCCACATTGGGCTCTGTGCTGACAGCTCAGAACCTGGAGCCTGCTTTGGATTCTGTGTCTCCCTCTCTCTCAAAAAGTAAACATGAAGGGAAAAAAAAAAAAAAAAAAGGTGTGTTTTGTTTCTGAGACAGAGAGCGAGCTGGGGGAGGGAGAGGGAGAGAGGGAGAGAGGGAGAGAGGGAGAGAGGGGGGAGAGGGGGGAGAGGGGGGAGAGGGGGGAGAGGGGGGAGGGGGGGAGGGGGGGAGAGGGGGGAGGGGAGAGGGGGGAGGGGGGAGGGGGGAGAGAGAGGGGGAGAGAGAGAGGGAGAGGGGGAGAGGGAGAGGGGGAGAGAGAGAGGGGGAGAGAGAGAGGGGGAGAGAGAGAGGGGGAGAGAGAGAGGGGGAGAGAGAGAGGGGGAGAGAGAGAGGGGGAGAGAGAGAGGGGGAGAGAGAGAGGGGGAGAGAGAGAGGGGGAGAGAGAGAGGGGGAGAGAGAGAGGGGGAGAGAGAGAGGGGGAGAGAGAGAGGGGGAGAGAGAGAGGGGGAGAGAGAGAGGGGGAGAGAGAGAGGGGGGGAGAGAGAGGGGGAGAGAGAGGGGGAGAGAGAGGGGGGAGAGAGGGAGGGAGGGGGAGAGAGGGAGGGAGGGGGAGAGAGGGAGAGAGAGAATGAATGAATATCCCCAGCAGGCTCCATGCTGCCCATGCAGAAACCCAACACCGGGCTCAAACCTACAAACCGTGAGACCACGACCTGAGTGGAGATCAAGAGTTGGACTTTTTTTTTTTTTTTTAGCATTTACTTATAATCGAGAGACAGAGAGAGAGCATGAACATGAGAGAGAGAGAGAGAGAGAGAGAGAGAGAGAGAGAGAGACACACACACACACAGAGGAGACACAGAATCCAAAGCAGGCTCCAGGCTCCGAGCTGTCAGCACAGGGCCTGCCACGGGGCTTGAACCACAAACCTCAAGATCATGACCCAAGCCGAAGTCGGACAACTCAACTGAGCCACCCAGGCGCCCCTGAGAGTCAGACGTTTAACTGGGCCGCCCAGGTGCCCTGAAGTTAGTCCCATTGAAAGAAAGAAAGAAACAAAGAAAGAAAGAAACAAAGAAAGACAGAAAGAAAGACAGACAAAAAGAAAGAAAGAAAGAAACCAACAGTGTACTGGGGCCTACCTGCCAACCGGGCCTCCATATTCTGTAAGCCCTCTTTGAGCTGAGGATTATTTGCTTCATGTTTTAAACCCTCTTCATAGGTCCTCTTGGCTTCTTCAAATCGGTTTAAGAACTCAAGAGCTGCTGCTTTTCGCGAATAGCCCTTAAACCAAAAAGAAAGAACACGACAAAATAAAGAACACCTGGAAGTCCAGAAGACGAACTCCAAAGAAGCTATTTTACGCTCCCTGGGACAAAATGGATATTCACGTGAAGGCCGAAGGAAAACAGGAGGAGAAGCACGTGACGCCAAGACTGAAAACCGTAAGGATCCGGCCACCTCTCAAAGACGCTCACCCGCCCCACCTCGATTCATCTTCCGACCCGGGGTCGTCCGCTCCTCCGGTGGCATTTTCTTTCTCAGCAGCGCCAGAGATCAGCCCTGCCTTCACAACCGACGGCACCTCGGACGCGACAAGTGCCACGACTCCGAGGAGCATCCTCCGACCGGGAGGACAGCGGAGGGGCGATACGCCACGCAGCCTACCGGGACGGGCGGCCAGCCGGGTCGGGAGGGCCCAGTATTCGAAAACGGCACGGCAAGGAGGCATTCCTGGGAAGCGTCAAGAGCCCCAGTCCGCCCACGGCTTACCTTGCCCCAGTCGGGCTTCAGGTCCACGGTTCTGCACCCATCCTCATAAGCCTTCTGGTAGTCACCTTTCTTGGCGTAGGCCGCTGAGCGATTGCTGTAGAGCACGTGGTTCTGGGGATCCAACTTGATGGCCTCAGAGTAGCACCGCAACGCATCATCGATGTTGCCGGCACTCAGGGCCTTATTGCCCTTCTCTTTCAGCTCGTTCACCTGAGGAAAAAAAGGAACCCATGTAGTTTCTTCCGTAACGCGCTGTTTTTCCACGTTTTTCCTAGTTCTTGAGACAACGTGCGTGCGCAAGCGGGAGAGGGGCAGAGGACCCGAAGCAGGCTCCATGCTGACAGCAGTGAGCCCGATGTGGGGCTTGAACTCACGGACTGCAAGATCATGACTTGAGCCGAAGTCGGACCCTCAACCGACTGAGCCACCCAGGTGCACCGGTCCCAATTTTTTTTTTTAAAATTTTTTTAATGTTTGTTTATTTTTGAGACAGAGAGAGACATAGCATGAACGGGGGAGGGGCAGAGAAAGAGGGAGACACAGAACCGGAAGCAGGCTCCAGGCTCCGAGCCGTCAGCCCAGAGCCCGATGCGGGGCTCGAACTCACGGACCGCGAGATCGTGACCCGAGCTGAAGTCGGACGCTCAACCGACTGAGCCACCCAGGCGCCCCATCCGGTCCCAATTTTTTAAGCGACACTCATACTTCGGTTGTCAACAAAAAAGTTACTTTACACACCGAGAGAAAGAAAGCGTGCGTGAATTCATTTGCCATCTCCCACACCTTCGGGTGGGGCCAACAAGAAAAGTAAGTAACCAGGAAAAGCAGGCTGACACCTCGCTCTCCGCTGGCTCCAGTTCGGAGGAACGCGCGGCAGCCACTGTTTTCTCCAAGCCTCCACCTGGGGCTGACGAAGCCACTCTAGAACACACTCAAGAGCTCCTTTCGTGGAAAAAGAAATTCACTGGCCACGAGAACGCCAAGGAGCCCAAACGGTAAACCGAACACAGGCCTAGTGGCCTAGTCGGTCACTCCTCGCGGAAGAGACCACGGCGAAGGGAGGAGCAGGAGTGGGCAGGGACACAGGCCCCCCAGCGAGCGACCTGAAGGCTTCGCGATGGCTTCTTGGGAGCCTCAAGATGCTTACCCGCAATCAGGAAGAATCTATTTCCGTGCCCAGGTGGGGTCACCCATCACAACGTGGTAGAGCTAACTCCCCAGGTCAGTCTTTGCCGCGTGTAATTATTACTATAAAAGATACGCAAGATAATAACAACCTACTTGTGGTTTAATCCCCTACCCTCTCCAACGTTCAGAACGTGGTCCTGATTATAGGGCTTCTCCTAACACCATTCTCTCTCCAGATCGATCATCCAGCTGGGAGCCGGCACGGACTGATGCAAGAAAGAAGTGTTAAGGGAAACACTTCTGGAGCCTCGGGGCAAACCAGTTGGGAACTTCCCTCCATCAACCAGGGATGTGGGAGAGGCGGCCTTGAAAAAGAAAAAGCCCGGCAAACAGGGCCAAATCTAGCAAGGGATAAAAACCTTCGAACCCGGGAAGGAGACCAGAAAGCAAAAACTTAAAAAACTAGTATCAAGCGGCAGCTGAGAACAAGCGGCAGCTGAGAACGGCGCCGTGGACTTCTTGTCTCTCCCACAAAACCCCCGTTTCCACACGGAGCGCTGACCAGCAGTAGGTCAGGAAATCAAGCCTGCAGGTGGTGACCAGCACTTTAAAAGATCAAGTAGGATAGAAAATACCAGCACACCAGGCACATGATGGCAAATGCCATCATGCTAAATAAACGCGCTACACGGTTGCAGGTCTACACTGGGTCTCGGGTAAAAGGTGTATTAATTACCCTGGGATTTATCTGAAAAGCGCGAAGCTTAAAACATCAAAACATGAAAAACTGGACACTCCAATCCCTCCACCTTGGATTATTTCCTAAAACTGAAATTCAGATCTCCAAGCTGGAGATGAAAACCAAAGGCAGAGGCGTCGCATGTCCAACCGGCCCAGGAGAGCAGGTCCTGACACACAGAGGTAAACCGCCAGGCTGCCTGCACCACAATCACCAAGTTGCCGTCCCGACTTCACTCGTTCATTCACTGTCTGCCCCCACGTATGTGTTTTAGCTCCATCTACTCTATCTACAACGGGTGGTGCGATTTTAAAAAGTTTTTTTTTTTTTTCCTATTTTGATAACTGAGGGACAAACCCCTTCCATTGAAGAGCGATGTGCTTCTCATTCCAGAACTCATTTTCTTGTCCGTACCTCAGTCTGTTTAATCCCAGGTGCAACTTTACTATCCCAAGTGAGCAAAAACTTTTTAACCCCTCCACTTCCACTCTTTCTTAATTTACCAAACAGGCTCCAGATCTGGTTCATCGTTACGCTTCCACTGACAAAGTTTCCGACTGAATAAAAATCTCTCCAGGCTTTTCACAACCTGCGGGCTGCGGAGGATACAATTAAGCCACCGACAAGCAACCAGCAGCGGTTGCAAACTCGGTCCCCTAAAAATGAGCCGAGACAAATAACTTACTTCTGGCTGCTTAATCTACACAGCCTACTACACGACATTTTCTACAGCGACCAATTCCTCCTTGGGTAACCAGAAACCAACTCTCCAGAAAGATCAGCCTTCAGCTACTCTCGAATCACACACACACCCCAAAACAGAAAAAAAAAGAACGGGAGGAGCCTCATATCTCTCTGCAAGACGCTGCTAGACCTGGACTGGTTCTACGGACTTTCGCCGCACCGTCCCTTTCCTGCACCAGGCAGATAAATCGGCCCGCTTACTCTTCAAACCTTCCATCAACGCTCTTCCATCCCGGCCTTTCCAGATGCAGGAAAGTAGGATGTGCTACCTGGCTACTTCCAGTGTATTTCCGTCCCCGCTCCCTGCATCCCTCCAAGTTAACTGTGACCAAGTCCGGGTGGCTTCTCCGTCGGCAATCCCCGCTCTCCCGGGTGGCGCATTCCCTGGTGTGGACCCGGTCCCTCCCGCCGGTTCCGAAGCCCCCCGCCCACCTCCATCCCTCCCAGCGCCGCCCTACCCACCCCCCCACCCCCCCCACTCCGCCGCCGGCTCAGTCCAGGGCCACCTCCCGGGAGGCCTCCGGGGCCCAGCCACGGCCTCTCTTCCCGCCGCGGGCCCGACTTAGAGCCGGACTGTCGCCGTCCCCCGGTCCTCCTCGCCGAGCCGGCAGGCGACGGGCGCTGAGTGGACCCCGCGTCCCCTGCGGCCCGGGCCTGGCTACACTGCTCACCTCCCGCCCGGTGGGCCGCGGCCCTCACGCCCTCGCCTCCCCAGCTGCTCGCCCGGCCCCAGGCCGCCGCCCCGACCGCCTCGATTAGCGCCCGCCCCGCCGCCGCTCCTCCACTCGCGGCCCGGCCTCGGCCTGTCCCCGAGTGGCCCCGGGGCCTCGGCCCGCCCCTCCCCCTTCACCTGCTCCATAGCCCGGCCCGGAACCCCGTTGAATCGACTCCGTCCGCTCCGCGTTCCCAACCGCACGCGCCGCCTTCTGGAACCTACTAGAAGCTGCCGGGACCCCCGGATCCCGCCCCTTCCTCGCCTGCTCACTGGTCGCGCTCCCCGAGGGGGCTTTCTATCCTTCCCTACTATTGGCTTGAAGTCTGGCCCATCATCTTTGCTTCTCTATCATTGGACGCCTGAGAGTAAGCCCTCAGCCCTGCCTCCCCCGCGCCTCCGGATTGGACTCTTCCCGACAAGCCCCGCCCACCCCAGGCTCCACGATTGGAGGGAGGGGCGCCCTTCTGCGACGGGGATTGGTCGCTTGGCCCGCCAATCGTGGCCGCGCTGGCCGCGCCCATTGGTCCTGTTCTTTCTGGAAATTTCCACCTCTCCCATTGGGCTGACGGACTCCGTGAGGGAACCTCCTTCAGGTTAAAAAAAAAAAAAAAAGTCGATTGGGCGGAGAGTTGCCGACACTCTGCGGTGATAGGCTTAAACGGCTTCCCTTCAAAAGGCGGGGTTTCACCTCTGCAGGGGTTTATGGGAATCTCAGGACCCCGCGGTTCTCTGCCGCGGTGGCTCTGGCGGCCTGGGGGGAGCGGGGGTGGTCTCCGCGCCGCTTCCCGGCTCCGTGGACTGCGAGTCCGGCCCAGGCGACCCGCTGCTCCCCGGCGACGCAGAGCCCCCGGGTCCCGGCCGGTGGGGGCGACGTCTGGGTCGACCTCGGGAGAGCTCCCGGGCCGTGCCCAGATCCCGCCGTTAGTAGCCGAAGGGTCGAAAACACCGAAGGAGCTGGGACTTGGGTGGGACGGACCCGGGGTCTCACCCTGGGGAGGCCGGGGGGACTCGCTGGATCCCCTCGTGTTAACGGGTCGGACAGTGCGGGGCCGTGGGAGGTGTCCCGTTCATGCAGTAATTTCTTTACCGCTCGGTGAAGGGAGCCATTATTTGAGGATGGGGGGTGGAGGGGAGGGACCAATGACGTCAGTGACGCGCTCGGTCACCTACTGGCGGGCGGTGGCGGCCCCGGGAGGGCCTTTTGCAGCCGAGAGGCAGGGCAACGTGCGAGAGCACCCGGGGCAGCCAAAGGGTTTAGAGCGTGGAGGAGAGAAGCTGGTTTTTCCTCCTGGGCCGGCGTGTGCTTCACGGAACAAAGAAGCCGCACGACAGGTCTGCAGAAGGCTTGGATGAAGGTCTTGGGGCCTGCTGTGTCCTTGTATCCCCCCTTCCGTCCCCAGCGCCGTCCCTGCCCAGGGTTTCAAGTGTCCCCTCTATGGCAATGGCTTGTCTCCACAGCTTCCTCTTTCATCCCAGCTGTCTCTGGTCCGTTCTTAACCTTGCAGCCAAGGTCACTGCAGATCCACACCCCTGGCTTGAAACTCTTGGAGGCTTTAGACTGGGGCTCAGGGCCTGTGTGACCTGGCAGGCCTGCTTTGGCCGCCTCCTTCCCTGCCCTCCCATTTTCAGCACCAGACTCCGGCCCCCTGACATCTCCGTTGGTTAGACTAGGTGGGCTCCTTCACTCCGAGCCTGCCTGCAAACGGTTCCCTCTGCTGGGTTCCCCCTTCCACCAACTCTGCCGGGTTGATTCCCGCGCCCTGCAGGGCCGAGATGGGCTGTCAAGGTTCCTTAACAGTCCGCCTCCAACAAGTAGACTAATTTCTGCCCACTCTCACTCGCTTTCACTGTGGACCATACGTGTGTCCGTTTTTGCACAGGGTCTGGTACATAGTAGGTGTTCATCAACCCATCGAATATCCTTGAATGTGTCAGGTGCGATGGTCCGCTGGAGAAAATGCGGTAAAGAAAGCTGACAAAAATCGCTGTTCTTGTGGCACTCCTTCCAGAATTGTTTTTAATGTCTTCATTTCTTTTTGAGAGAGAGCAGGAGAGGGGTGGAGAGAGAGACAGAATCCAAAGAAGCCTCCAAGCTCTGTCTGAGCTGTCAGCACAGAGCCCGACGCGGGGCTCAAACCCACAAGCTGTGAGATCGTGCCCGGAGCCGGTCAGACGCTTAGCCCACTGAGCCACCCAGGCACCCCCTGTGGCACTCATTCTGGTGAGGGAGATGCACCTAAAAAGTTTCTAGGGCATATCTGCTTAAGTGTAGTGGACAAAAATGAAGCAGGGAATGGGTTAAGGAGTGTTAGGTGAGGGTGACGGTGTTACATTCTTAAAAACCTGGCCAGGACACAAGCCTCAGTGAGAAGGTCATATTTGAGAAAAGGCCTGAGGAAGTAAGGGAGTGAGTCTAATGGAAAATCTGAAGAAGAACCTTGCAGTCCGAGGCAACAACACATGCAAAGGCCCTGGGATGGAAGCTGTACTGAGGTGGCCAGAATGGTGGGAGCAGGGAGGAAGTGGGAGAGCTGGGGCAAGAGGAAGCAAGGGCCGGGTCCTGCCAGGGTGAGAGGCCATTGTGTTCATGCCAGCACGTTTCCAACAGAAAAGTGACGTGATCTGACGGATCGGGACTCTGGCTGCAGCGTAGGTGACCTCTTAGGAGACCACTGCGGTATTCCAGGGGAGCGGCGACGGTGCCGTGGGCCACAGTGGGAGCGGAGGAGGGGTGGGAAAAGTTGGGAATCCAACTTCTGGAGGAGCCAACAGGATCTGTTCGTGCCTCGGACGCGGGGCATGAAGGAGGCAGGTGATTCCGAGGCTTTGGGCCTCTCTTAACTCGTCTGCTAACTACCCCCGTCCACGAGATCTTTCACTGGTCCTTGGCAATGTCTGCAGACCACCGCACTCTTGCTGAGCCCACTGCTGCCTCCCCCCACAGCTGTTCTCCAGGCTTCTTTCCCATTCCTCCCTCTGCATAACCCGGTCTCGTCACCACTGACGTCTCCATGGTCCTGTTACGGGCGGCACGCTACTCCGGAGGCAGGGCCTCACAGACGCGGCTTCTGTTGGGGTGGGTGGTGTCTTCTAGCCGGAGAGAGAGCTGCTAGTCAACTCATCTGCGTGACTTCAAGCATCCTGCTTAGCCTCCCTGTGTTTCCGTTGCTTCTATTTTAAAATACGGATGAAAAAGTGTTTTGTTTTTGAGAGAGAGAGAATCTTAAGCAGGCTCCACGCTCAGTGCGGAGCCCGACACGGGGCTTGGTCCCATGATTCTGGGATCACGACCTTAGCCCAAATCAAGAGTCGAATGCACGCCTGGAAGCCCCGAAAAAGTTTTAACGTCAGAGTTGTGAAGATCAAGTTGTTTGATTTTTTTAAAAAAATGTTTATTTTGAGAGAGAACCTGCGCGTGCAAGTGGGGTAGGCGCAGAGAGAGAATCTGACGGTGGGAGCGGTGGAGCCTGATGCAGGGCTTGAACCCACGAACCAGGGAATCGTGACGTCAGCCGAAATCAAGAGCCCGATGCCCAACCCACTGAGCTACCCAGGCGCCCAAATTGTTTGATATTTGTAAAGCACTTAGAACGTTGCCTGCCTAAAGAGCAAGCACTATATGCATTTGTTACGAACAAATGTAGAAATGAAGATAACTGAAGAGTGACGAGTGCTATAAAAATAGCAAAAGATAAGGGATAGAGAGTAACCAGGGAAGCAGGGAAGGAAGGAGCTCCTAGAGGCAGGTGGTTAGTAGTGAAGGCCCCTTGGACCTGGAGTGATGAGAAGCCAGCCAGGAACAGAGTTCCAGACAGGACAACAGCAGGTGCAAAGGCCCTGAGGTTAAAACAAGTTTGAAATTTTCAAGGGACCCAAAGAAGGCTTTTTCTATGCTCTAGTGTCCTTGCCTGTAAATGGAGATGATGAAGTTCCGAGGACTTCCTAAGGTTACTCCGAGGACAGGACAAAATAATCCACACTCAAGTCTTGTCAGACCCAAAACAAAATTTTGAAAGCCGCCTTTGAGAAGACAAAAATACAGATCGGAAGGGCCGTGAAGAGAGGACCCTAAAGCTTAAGTTGATCCCAGGTCATGGTAGAGTCACTCCTGAATGTTAAAAAATGTCAGCTCTTAACATTTTTTACCGACCTGGGCTTCTTCAAATCTCTTTGTAGATTCAGAGCGCTCTCAAGTGGGACGGGGAGGCGGTGATGCAGCCCGCCAGGGTCCCCTTCCCCAGATTCCTGGCACACAAGCAGAAGCTGTGCCGCAGAAGGTGTCCTGGCCCGTGCATTACATGACAGTTTCCGAGTGATTCATGCTGCTATTTTGGTGCTTTCTGCTCTCCAGGGTGGGGAGCAAGATGCCGAAGCCTGTCTTTGGAGTCGATTCTGAGGTCGTAGATCCTGGAGCGAATGAGAGACCGAAGGAGTAAACGTGCGTGACCAAATTCTCTGCAGAACAGCACCGCCGCCCCCCCCCCCCCCAAATTAAAAATTCTCCCTCTATCAGAAGAAGGAAAACGAGCTGGAGCCCAGCAAACCCCAGAGCATGTGGGTTAGGGAATCGTTGCAGCTCAGAACTCTCGGGGTCTGTGGAACGTGGAATTTTGTTTTGGTAAGAACTTCCACTTTGGAGTGGGAATTTAAGACAGCCTGATTTTCCTTCTGCAAGCAAGCGAGAGCAGAGTTCCATTCTGGATTCTGAAAAATGCCTAAAGAATATTTTCATGCGCACTTAACCGAGCGATTCTAACTCCCTGCTCTCCCGCTGAGGTAGAATCTAGATCCCGAGGAGCAGGGAAAGTGTGGGGGGGGGAAGTAACGTGCCACAGCATTCTGTTGCATTCAGTGAACTTGTCTACGGAGCCAGGCAGCGTGCCAGATGCTTCAAAGAATAAAATGATGGTAATTATTATCTGATAATTATTCGTATGAGAGCCCCAGAGCCGAGCCTGGGACCTCACCACTGACGTTCCCTCCCAGGGTAATCTCAGTCAGTCTTGTAGCTAGAAATCCCATCTCAGATGGCTCCCACGAGTCTATCTTCAGCCCAGATCTTGCTCCCAAGTTCTAGGCTTGTCCACCCCGCTGTCTCCTTAATGTCTCCACTTGGTGGCTAATGGACTTCCCGACGTGTTCAAATCGGAGCTCCCGATATTCTCCCCCCAAATCGTTCCTCCCTTGACTTCCTTCCCATCAATGTCCTCCTTATTCTTGGACTGGTTCACGCTGAAAACTCTGGAGGTGTCCTTCACCCCTGTCTTCCACAACCACGTCCGGTCTGTCAGCAAACTCCGTCAGCTGGGCGTAGACCCACAGACTCTCCAGCCATCTTCTAGCTTTGATTGGGGAACTTTGAGCCGGCGGGTGACCAGAGTCAGAGGGGACAGCTTTGCAGGACGTCATGTGAGAGGGCCTGTGCTCACAGGCCGTATCCTCTGCGAGGTACAGGGTTGGGTTGGGGGGTGGGAGGAGAGCTTCTTTGGATTCAGGGAACCACGGAGGTGAGCCCAATGAGGACACTGACAACAGCCGTGGTAGTGGACTGGAGCTCTTCCTAAGGGTTAGGGTGCCACACACTCTGCCCCCGCAACCCGAGATCCCCCGGACGAGAATCCTTGTGGTAACTGGGGTAATGTTTCCTCACAAGCTGGGTAGGGAGGGGGCTGGGTAGGGAGCTGGAGTCAGAATGGGTTGGTCCCAAGGTTCAGGTTCTCAACCTGGCCGATTTTGCCCCCAGAGGACATTTGGCAATGTCTGGAGACATTTAAAAAAAAAAAAAATTTTTTTTTAAGTTTATTTATTTATTTAGAGAGAAAGCGCGTGCAAGCAGGGGAGGGGCAGAGAGAGAGGGAGAGAGAGAGAATCCTAAGCAGGTTCCATGCTGTCAGCACAGAGCCCAGCACGGGGCTCGAACTCACAAACCCCGCGATCGTGACCTGAACCAAAGTTAAGAGTCAGATGCTTAACCCACTGAGCCACCCAGGTATCCCTGGAGACATTTGTGATTGTCGCAACGTGGAGGCCAGGGATGCTGCCGAACATCCTACCGTGCACAGGCCGGCTCCCTGCAACTACGTGGTCCCGAGTGAACTGAGGCTGAGAAAGTCTTACCCAAGGAAACACAAGACATATTTCTTGCACGACTGAGCTTGGTTGAAACTCGAGAGTGAAGCCTGCTACACGGCAAGCAGATGTAAATTGATCAGGGGGTGGGGCGCCTGGGTGGCTCAGGGGGTTAAGCGTCTGACTCTTGATTTCAACTCAGGTCATGATCTCGCGGTTCGTGAGTTCAGGCCCCACGTCGGGCTCCGTGGTGATGGTGCAGAGCCTGCTTTGGATTCTCTGTCTCTCTGTCTGTCTGTCTCTCTCCCTCTCTGCCCCTCCTCTGTTTGCTCTCTGTCTCTCAAAAAATTAATTAATAATAAATCGATCAGGGCACATAATATGACAGGCAACACTAAGAGAAGGCTGTGAAGGAGCATCCTGGGACATAAGGACAGTGCAAGTTCACGGATACCTCCCTCCGTTGAAAGGGGGTCCATGTCCCTTGAATTCGGTGGCCTCTGCAATCACTTTGAC
The DNA here is from genome assembly GCF_024362965.1 of Panthera pardus. Taxonomy (NCBI): domain Eukaryota; kingdom Metazoa; phylum Chordata; class Mammalia; order Carnivora; family Felidae; genus Panthera; species Panthera pardus. Next base: position 8,209,579 of record NW_026526677.1, read on the forward strand.
CGATAGAATACACCGGAAGTGTCACTGCGGCGGGTTCCAAGCCTTATAAAACTGCCAGCTTCCTCCTCCTGTCTTTTGGGACACTCCCTCTTGGAGCCCCTGTGCTGCCCATGTCAGAAGTCTGACTGCCCCAAGGCTGCCATGGTTGATTGGCTAAGGGACCCCAAGCTAGCCACACGGAAGGCCCCAGCTGTTCAGCCATCCCAGCCCAGGTATGAGAGGGAAGCCATATGGGACCCTCCAGCCCGGCGGCATCTCCTGCTGAGTACCACACAGTGTCCCCAGCGAGGCCGCTTGGAACAGAAGAATCCCCTAGCTGAGCCCTAACCCACAGATCACGAGATTCAATCAAATGGCTGTTGTTTCCCGCCGTCAAACCAGAGTAGCTTAAGGTAGTTTGTCACACAACAATACATAACCAGAAGGGTCCCCCCCGCCCCCCAAGGGCTGTTTCTCTGCTTCCTTCTTTTCTGCTGATGCTAGAAATCCTGCTGATACAGAGCCGTGCCTGTTCCGCGCACTTCTCTCCAGCTCTGTCCCAACTCCTTGTCCCAGTGCCATTGTCTCTCAGGCTGCCGAGGGGCACCCTTAAAAAGCAGCTGGTCCTGGGGACGCTGGGTGGCTCAGTCGGTTGGGCGTCCGACTTCGGCTCAGGTCATGATCTCACGGTCCGTGAGTTCGAGCCCCGCATCGGGCTGTGTGCTGACAGCTCAGAGCCTGGAGCCTGCCTCGGATTCTGTGTCTCCCTCTCCCTCTCTCCTCCTCCCCAGCTCATGCTCAGTCTCTCTGTCTCTCAAAAATAAACATTAAAAAAAATGTTTTTAATTAAAAAAAGTCAGCTGGTCCTCAACCTTGACCAATACACCCTCCAGAGGTGTCCCAGTGTGTGGAACCTACACCCCACGTGGCACTCGGTCCTCCCCCTTTCCCCTCACCTCCACAGGCTCCGGCCTCTCTGGCCCTTTTCCGCTCTTTGAACTGTCTCTCTCTCTCTCTGTTTCTCTCTCGGCAGCTCCAAGCGCTGCCTGAAATGACTTGTACTAGCTGACTCGGTTACTTTGTGTCTCCTGCACTAGACGTTGCTTCCAGGAGGGCAGGGCCGGTGATCTGTTCGCTGCTGGGCGAAGCTGGGGCCTGGGACGTTGTGCACACTGGTAAGCACGTGGCAAATGAGCGAACGAAACCTGTCACCCTTTGGCTCCCACTGTGGGTCCCTTGGCCTTTCCGAGAGGGGCTCTCTGATGTTTTTTTTTTTTTCTTCCCCCTGGACTTCTTCACTCCCGATTCTGCTTATCCTCTGGACCAAATGGTTGGTTCCCCGCAGAACCAGATGTCACAAGCTCACCGTCTCCTTTCCACCACCAGTTTCTCGAGAGCTACCAAGTGGTGGAGATAGCCAGTGTGGGGAAACGGGCCCGCTCGTATCCGGCCGGTGGGAAGGTACACTTAGCAACATCAGTTCAAAATAAAAAGGCAATTCCACCCTTAGGAATTTATCCCACAGGTAAGCCCAGCCTGGTGGCACAAGGGTGTATATCACAGCCCCGTTTGTGACAGCCAAAGGGATGGAAACCATGTGCATCCGTGGAGGATGCTGGGATGCTGCCTCTTGCTCGGGACGGAATTGTGTGCCCCAGATTCCTATGCGGAAACCCTCACCCCTCACTGTCATGATCCTGGAGGCAGAGGCTTTGGAAGGTGGCCCTCGTGATGGGATTCGTGCCTTCATAACACGAAACCCTGGAGGGCTTCTTTTCTGTGTCTCTGCCATGTAAGGACAAGCCAGCAGGCCAAGCAAGAAGGCCGCCATCTGTAAGCCATGTGGAGTGTCCTCACCAGAACCTGAGCCATGCTGGCACCCTACTCGAGGATTCTCAGCCTCCACGACTGTGAGAAAAGAAACCTCTGTTGTTTGAGCTAAGGAGAAAGAGAAGGAGAAGGAACGGGAGAGGGAGAGGGAGAGGGAGAAGGAAAGGAAAGGAAAGAAAGAAGGAAGAGAAAGAAAGGAAGAAAGAGAGAGAGAAAGAGAAAGAAAGAAGAAAGAGAAAGAAAACAGGATGCTGCCCCAGAGAATGGAATATTTGTGAGCATTAAAAAGAATGCTCGGGGGCGCCTAGATGGCTCAGTCCGTTAAGCATGTGACTTCAGCTCGGGTCATGATCTTGCAGTCTGTGAGTTCGAGCCCCACGTCGGCCTCTGTGCTGACAGCTCAGAGCCTGGAGCCTGCTTCGGATTCTGTGTCCCCCTCTCCCTCTGCACCTACCCCACTTGTGCTCTGTGTCTCTCTCTCTCAAAACATAAATAAACATTTTAAAAGAGAATGCTTGCGGAGCTACTGATATGGAAACATGCCCATGATGTACTGTGGAATGAAGAAAGTTAGTTGTGGAACAGTGTGTGTGGCCAAATCCTATTTTTGTAAAAAAAAAAAAAAAGAAAAAAAGAAAGAAAGAAAGAAAGAAAGAAAGAAAGAAAGAAAGAAAGAAAAAGAAGTAGAAAAGAAAGAAATTTGTGCGTATATATCTTCCCATGCGATTATAAATGTGTGGAAAGAGACTAGAAGGTTACCTAGCTACCAAAATTGATACATACCTCTGTGGATTGGGATGGGGAGAGGGGGCTGTATTTAGTCGGCCAGGGCTGTCGTAAATAAATACCACAGCTTTTGGGGGCTTCAACAACAGAAATTTATTTTCTCACAGTTCTGGAAGTCTGAGATCAAGGTGTTGGCAGATCTGGTTTCCTCTGAGGCCTCTCTCCTTGGCTTGCAGATGGCTGCCTTCTCACTGTGACCTCACATGGTCTTTCCTCCGTGTGTCTCCACGTGTCCAACTTCCCCCTTCTTACAAGGACACTACTCAGATTGGGTTACGGCTCACCCTAACAGCCTGATTTTTGTTTCTAAAAACGTTTTGGGGCGCCTGGGTGGCTCAGACGGTTGAGCGTCCGGCTTCGGCTCAGGTCATGATCTCACGGTCTGTGAGTTCGAGCCCCGCGTCGGGCTCTGTGCTGACGGCTCGGAGCCTGGAACCCGCTTCTGATTCTGGGTCTCCCTCGCTCTCTGCCCCTCCCCCGCTCATGCTCGCTCTCTCTCTCTCTCTCTCAAAAATAAACATTAAAAAATTTTAAATAAAAATGTTTTAACATTTTTAAATTTATTTTTGAGAGAGAGCGAGAGACACAGAATCTGAAGCAGGCTCCAGACTCTGAGCTGTCAGCACAGAGCCTGATGCTGGGCTCAAACTTGTGAACCCCTGAGCCGAAGTCAGCCACTTAACCCACTGAGCCACCCAGGCGCCCCATGGGGCCTTTGCTTTCCATTGTGTTGTTTAAATTTGTTACAGTTGGGGCGCCTGGCCGACTCAGTCCATGGTGGAGCCTGCGACTCTCCAGGTTGTGGGTTTGAGCCCCACATTACTAGTCGACGTTTTTGTACACTTCAAGCTAAGGGTCCCCTCGGCATCCACATTCTTCCCAGGCCTTCTCTGAAGTCTGAGGGGGTGGGGGACAGCTAAAGCCTGCAACCCTCTCCAGATGACAGACCCGCCCCAGAGGAATCGGGGAGGGGCGCCCTCTGCCGTCCAGGCCCGTGATTTATAGTTACCCAAGCCGGACACTTAGAACCTCATAATCCAGTCTTCCCTTTGACGCCTCCCATTATAATGACTGTGCAATACTGGCCAATGACACAGGCAGTACAATGGAACATAGACAGGTGATAAAGTAAAATACGAAGACAGCATTACAACCTGGATGGAGGGAGGCACAAAACTGGGATCACACAGTGAAGATATTAGGGGGACCTGGGAGGCACAGGGGCTCCCCCACCTGCGTTGAAGCGGTAAAAAGAAGGAAGGCAACCTGGTAAAAGTGGGGTCCAGTTGAAACCTGAGGGACTGTCAGGAAAGAGGGACGCACTGGGCTGTACAGGTAAGCTCCTGGAGAGAGGAATGGGCTTGGGGGTCCCTTTAGACCTGGGTCCTGCTCTGCTCTTAAATTTCAGACTAGTAGCAGGAAACCCTCACTATATTGCGGTCCCGGATTCCCCTGTGCCTTCAGCCCTGCTGTCATGGGGAATCTGTTCTTCTGGTGGCTCAGCAAACCCTGAGAGGCTGGAAGCCGGCAAAGCAAACCCAGAATCTTGGTATTCAGGAATACCAAGGGATAAGTTTAGGAATAAGTTTGGTTACATCGTGCCAATATCGGAGTGTTTATTTAAGGTTTTGAGACACTTAAGTCAATCGGTCCCATTTGATTTGTGAGGTGTTTTTTTTTTTTAAGTACTCTCTGCACCCAACGTGGGGCTCGAACTCATGACCCCAAGATGGAGCGTCGAATACTCTACCGACTGAGCCAGCCAGGTGCCCCTGATTTGTGGTTTTAATTAGATCAAATGGCCGTAATAATTCCTCCCATCCCCGTACGCCTGCTTTTGCAAGGAGATTCAGCTGTTCCTCCCAATTAAGCTGTCACGCCTCGGGGCTCCTGGGTGGCTCGGTCGGTTAAGCATCTGACTTTGGCTCAGGTCATGATCTTGTGGCCTGTGGGTTCGAGCCCTGCATCGGGTGCTGTGCTGACAGCCCGGAGCCTGCTTTGGATTCTGCGTCTCCCTCTCTCTCTGCCCCTCCCCCATTTGTGCTCTGTCTCTCTCTCTCTCGAAAATAAACAAATATGAAAAAAAGAGAGAGATTGTGTCTCTTTTTTCATGTCTTCGAATCTCGGCTGGGCTTGTGACCCACATCAAACAAGAGAACGTGGTGGAAGTGATGTAGTGTGATTTCCCGGTCAGGCCTTAAGAGGCATTGCAGCGTCTGTGGTCACCCTCTTGGAGCATGTCCTTGAGACCAGCATGCCGTGAAGCTGCCCCTGTGTAGCCGATTGGAGGATAAGAGGCCTGTGGGGCAGAACCAAGGGGCCTGGCTGATAGCCAGCACCAACTGCCAGCATGGGAGTGAGGCCATCCTAGGACCCCCCGCCCCAGTTAGGTTGTCACAGGCCTGAAGCCACAAGAGTGACCCAGGCAAGTCCAGCAGATGAACCTTCCAGCTTATCCCAGACCAAACTGCTGACTCTATGCCCTGGTTGTTATTATTATTATTATTATTATTATTAATTAATTTATATATTTGGTGGGGGGGATTTCCATATTTTTTTAAGTTTCTTTATTCGTTTTATTTTTTTATGAATATAATTTGTTGTCAAATCGGCTTACATTTATTTATTTTTTTAATGCTTATTTATTTTTGAGAGGGAGCACAAGTGGGGGAGGGGCAGAGACAGAGGGAGACACAGAATCCGAAGCAGGCTCCAGGCTCTGAGCTGTCAGCACAGAGCTTCACACGGGGTTTGAACTCACGGGACTGGGAGATCATGACCTGAGCTGAAGTCGGACGCTCAACCCACTGAGCTACCCAGGCACCCCGCCCTGGCGATCATTTTAAGCCAGTAAGTTTTCACTAGTTTATTATACAGCAATGGATAACTGACACCGTACAAAAGGATCTAAGTTTATAAACAGCATTTGAACATTTAAGATAATTGATTTATGATATTTACAAGCGTAATCTATTAGTATATAGGAACTGTGTAACTGATTAGAAAAAAATATGTTTGGCTGGGGAGGGCAGAGTAAGGTGCGGGGAGGGACAGAGTGCCCTCATCCCACAGCCCCTCTCAGTGTGTAAAGAAAAAAGAACAAAAGGGGCACCTGGGTGGCTCAGTTGGTTAAGTGTCTGACACTTGATTTCAGCTCAGCTCATGATCCCAGGGTTCCTGAGATTGAGCCCTGAGACCGGCTCTTTGCTGACAACACAGAGCCTGCTTGGGATTCTCTCTCTGTCTCTCTCTCTCTCTCTCTCTCTCTCAAAATAGATACATAAACATTAAAGAAAAAAGAACAAAAAAGAAAGAAAGCATCCTTGTTTGAAATACTTATATATATCCCTGTTAGATGGGTAGGTCTCCTCTGTTGAGTTTGAGAAGATCAGCTGTTTTATCTCTGTAAAATGTGGTTTAAAATCTATTAGGGAATTTAATTACCTAAGTTTGTAATTGGTGTGCATTTTTAGAAATTAATCTGTTGAACCTATGAGTTAATTAAATATTCATCAAAGAATAAGTGAAAGTAATTGTTCTTATTTTTATACAAAAATTAGTAGATTTATAAATAGAAAACTAGATTTGCAAGTTGCACTTGGCTGTTTAAGAAAAACGAGTTCTTTTTTTAATTTATAAGTTTAATAAATACAGTATTAATTTAAACACAAGCAGCAGTTGCTAGCTTTTCTCTGCACGAGAGCCCCTCTCCAACATTAGAGATCCTCAGCTGATGAAATCCGACACTAAAGCCCTGCTGGAAGATTCGGCATTCCGTGGACTTCCATGCCTTTCCCCCTGTGCATCCCTCTGCCTGGAATACCTCGGACACATACACATCTTTGATAGCTGGCATCATTTTACCTTTTTCAAAAGATCCAGCTCAAACTCCACAAGGAGGTCCTGCCTTGCCGGGGCAGAACCATGCTTCCCTGGCCACATCCACCCAGGGGTGTGGGGCCCAGGCCTCTCTTAGACCAGACTTGGGGGGCTGTGAGCTGAAACCTTCTCTATCCTGGCTGCCATGTGAGAACAGAGCTGAATCCCAGCAAAAGAAACAGAAGGACTGGTACAGATGCCCAGGGTGTGGACTGGTACAGATGCCCAGGGTGTGCGGGGCACTTCAGAGGCCTAGCTGTGGGGGATGTAGATTTCATGCTCTGTGCAGAAAGGCAGCCTCCTGATTGGGCACCAAGATTTTCTATGGCTGAGGCCCCTGTCTCTCCCTGTACCCTCTTCCCCAGACCACGCCAGGAAGGTACAGTAGGCAGACTAATGGCTCCCCAAAGACGTCCACATCCTCCTCCCTGGAGCCTTTTACATGGCAAAGAGGAATCAAGGTTACAGATGGAATTAATGTTACTAATCAGAAGACTTTAAGGAGGGAGCTTGTCATGGATTATCCTGGTGGGGCCGGTAATAATCACAAGGTCCTTGAAAATGGGGAAGTGGAAGGGAGTCACAGGCAAGGGCCACTATGGAAGCATGGTTGGGGACAGGCAACATCGTGCGCTTTGAAGATGCAAGAAAGGTGCTGTGAGCCATGGCATGCGGGTGCCTCATCCTAAGCTGGAAAAGACCAAAAAAAAAGCCTCCAGAAGGGAACAGAGCCTTGCTAACACCTTGATTTTTAGCCCAGCGAGACCCCTGTCAGACTGCTGTCCTACAGAATGTTAAGACAATACATTTGTGGGGCGCCCGGGTGGTTCAGTCGGTTCAGCGCCCACTTCACTTCAGGTCATGATCTCGAGGTTCATGAGTTCGCGCCCCGCGTCGGGCTCTGTGCTGACAGCTCAGAGCCTGGAGCCTACTTTGGATTCTGTGTTTCCCTCTCTGCTCCTCCTCTCCCGCTCACACTCTGTCTCTCTCTCTCAAAAATAAGTAAACATTAAAAAAAAAAAAAAAAAAAGATAATACATTGTGTATAGTTTAAGGCACTACAGTTGCTGAAACTTGTTACACCAGTGATAAAAAAAATACATCGGGGGCAGGCGTGGGTGGCTCAGTCGGTTAAGCGTCTGACTGGCTCAAGTCATGATCTTGTGGCCTGTGGGTTCGAGTCCTGCGTCTGTGCTGACAGTTGAGAGCCTGGAGCCTGCTTCTGATTCTGTGTCTCCCTCTCTCTCTGCCCCTCCCCTGCTCATGCTCTGTCTGTCTGTCTGTCTCTCTCTCTCAGAAATAAACATTAAAAATAATAATAATAAAAAAATACACGGAGTCAGCCACATGCTTCATTTTTTGAATCGGTGACATCTGCGTAATTGCTTTCCGGACCACAGATGAGAACCAACCAACCAGGTCCAAGTCTGGGCTCCGACCCTCATCGGCCACGTGGACCGCCAGCCAGTGTTCATCCGTGCCCTGGGGCAGGGCTGCCTCACCTGGCCGTTGGGAGCACATCACAAGTTCATGGAGGTACAGCAAATGGAAGCAGGGCTCTTAGTTCAGTGCCAGCTGGGACCTTGCGTCCGTAAATGGTTGCTGTCCGGGTTGTAGTTGGCAGCTGGCAGGGCCCTTCTTGCTTTGCTGACTTATAGGAGAAGTGATAAGTGGTGACGTGATCTCCATTCTGGGGGCCTTTTCCAGAGAGTGTGCAGGCCTCACTAGTGGTCCTGGAGAGTTGGGGACCCTTGGCCCTTCGTTCCTAGCCCCTGGCTTCTGATCTGCCCTCTCCGCCCTCGTCCCAGGCTGATCACCGCCTCCTCCCTGCAGGCAGGTCTGTGCTGGTCCTCCCGGTGGTGCCAGCTGTAACCACGCAGCTCACTGTGTGATCCTCCCCACAGCCCTGTCCCAGGGTTCTTGCCATGTCCCGCACCAGAGAGGCCTGGAGCACAGGGGCAGGTCTGCAACCAGCCAGACCTAAGCCCTGAGCCCTGTCTTCTCCTTAATTTATAGCCCTGGGGCGCCTGCTTTTGGCTCAGCCAGTAAAGCATGCCACACTTAATCTCAGGGACCTGAGTTCAAACCCCACATTGGGCGGGGAGCCTACTTAAAAAAAATTACAGCTCAAGAAGCGAGTCTCGAGAGGCCTGTGGACCCCAGTGTGGCGAGCTGGTCCTGGCACCTTCTCTGGGACCCTGGCTCTTCCTCAGGTTGTAAAAATACCTGTTATATTTATCAAATAATCTTAATAGCACAGAAAAACAAGCATATTTATATTTTAAAAAATCTATCGTCATCGTCTTGGTAAAAAATGAGAGAAAAAAATACAAAGAAAACGGCCCTCCAATTCTTCCACCGAGAACGCCTCCTGGAAATCTAATTTTCTGCCTTCCAATTCCACTGTGTCCACCCCTTGCCTCCCAGGCTGCTCTCGATTTGGCTCCAGCCGCGTCCCCGCCCAGCTGCCTGGGGAAAGTCGCCGAACCGGACCTACCCGTTGGCGCTGCTTGTCACCTCCCCCGGGCGGGCCGGGACCGCGGCTCCGGCGCAATGGGGGGCGGGATGGGGTGCGGCCGCGCCCAGGGTCCGGGGCGGGGGCCGAGGGCAGAGGCGGGCCCGGGCCGCGCTGGGGGTGGCGGGCGGCCCCACAGGCCGGGAAGTTGGCGGCGAGCCCCGAGGGGGCGCCAGGCCACCGCGCGACCCCCTGAGAAGCAGGAGCCTCCCGCGCGGCGCGATCCCGGGCGCCTGGAGCCCGCGGGGTCCGGGCGGGGCGCGCACGTGTGTATACGAGTGCGGGGGCCCGTCGGGCGGCCGGGACTACAAGTTCCAGGGTGCCCAGCGGCGCGCTCGGGGTTTCTGGCCGCGCGGCCCGCCGGCTCGGAGCCGGTCGCCGCGGGCGTGCACACACCACCGGGTCCCGAGCGGCTCAGGGAGAGACTCTCCCAGCACCGTAAATAGAGTCCAAGTGGGCGGGGAGCCGCCCCGCGCCGCCCGCTCATGTCTCTGCGGAGCCAAGTGTCCGGCCGCCTGGCACAGCTGCGCGCGGCGGGGCAGCTGCTCTGCGTCCCGCGCCCCTGGCCCGGCCCCTCGGCGGGTGCCACGCGGACCCGCAGCAGCGCGTGCGGTCCCCCCGGCGTCCCTGGGCGCCTGCGGCCCCGGCGCGCGGACCCCAGCGGGAGTTGGGGCTTGGGGGGCGGCGGCGGTGGGGCGGAGAGGAGAGCCGGGGTGCGCACCTGGGCCCCCCTGGCCATGGCGGCGAAGGTGGACCTGAGCACCTCCACCGACTGGAAGGAGGCAAAATGTAAGTGTCAGCAGGAGGGGGGCGCGAGGGGCGAGGGCGGCCCCACGTGGGCCTTCCCCGGCTGGACAGCACCCCGCCCGCCGCCTCTTCCACCCGGGAGGCCCGGGGAAGTTAAGGCCTCGTATGCCCCAGTATGGACCCCTCCACTCACAGCCACGCCCCCCCCTCCCCCGTGCGCCCGGCCCCCACCCTGCAAACCACTTCACTCCGTAGGAGGTCCGGGCCCCCTGTCGGGGGTAGTGTGAGGAGGACGGCCTTACCCCGCCCGCATGGGTCCCAGGGCACCCCCAGAGATCATCCAGGACCTACCGCCTGACTCCGTTGTGCAGGAGGGAAACTGAGCTGCTAAGCCCAAGGTCACTGGGAGTTGGTGGCAGAGCTGACGCTGGGCTCCTGAATTCCCCATGCTTTGTGTAGCATGGTTTCTCAAGTGGTGGCATTGTAGGCAGAGTGGCAGGAAGTGGGCCGAGGGGGACAACTCCGGGTCTGGGGTCCCACCTGGTGGGATCAGATGGCCCCCACAGAGGGGCCTCCCTGGGCAGGCCAGTCCAACCTCCACCCCGCCCCTACCCTGCAGGCCTGTCTCTCTGGGCACATGATGTAGTGCCCTTTTGCCCTCATCCCTGGCCTCTGGCCACTTGTGAACAGTTTCTGCCCCATTCCTGGGGGACAGAGGGCTGAGGGGTTGGGGAGAGGCAGGACAGGGATGGGGCATTATGTCTGTGAGAACAGTGACCCCCCCCCCCCCCGCCGCCCCCCGCCCCGCACCCCCAGGAATCAAGCCATTTCCTACCGCTCCGGGATGGGTCGTGAGTCCTGGTCGGGCATGAGTCCCAGGGCTGGACTCTGGGCCCCCGCACAGAACAGCGAAGGGAGGGAACCCGGCCTGCAGAGCCCCAAATAGGCCGCCCAGCTGCCCCTGCCCTTCACAGCCTGCTCGGGAGAGCTCCTGTAACCATTCCTGGCTGGATCCCCTTTCAAAAGCACAGGGGAGGTGGCTCATTGGCTGGGCCCCTGTGGTGGAGTGGGTGCGGCCACCGGGTCTGGCGGGGTCTGGCGGGGTCTGGCGAGGCAGGCCTGGGGCTGGCCTGGGGTGGGGGGTGGAGGTAAAGGGAAGGCGCCTCTCAGAATTAAGGTAGAGTTCAAGATGACTTCCCCCTGTCGTGAATAGTGTTCCTTCACCGGGATCTTAAAGCTCGGGCAGAACACTTGACTTTGCTCTACGCACACAGTGTCCGTCGTGCCCTCAGCCCTGGCCCTAGAACGCTGGTTAGGGCGGGGGGTTGGGGGAACTGGCAGAGACTCCTGGCACAGGGACTGTCCCCAAGGGGGAGCCTGCTTCCCCTTCCCTGTCAGAGAGCAGCAAGCCAGCTTGGTGGGAAAGAAAGCGAGGGAGGCAAGGGGCCCAGCCACCTGCTCCTGGATCTGCCACTATTTCTAGGATCCAGCTCCCCGCCCCCTCCCGTTCCCCGGTGCCCCTTGAAAACTTCCAGACCTTGTGAAGCTGACAGGCCAGGGATTCCCAGACTACTGTTGTGTCTCTGCTTGGAGCTGGGATTTCCATTCATTCATCCTTTTTTTTTTTTTAAGTATAGTTATTTTTAAGTACTCCGTGTACCCGACGTGGGGCTTGAACTCACGACCCCGAGGTCAAGAGTCTCATGCTCTTCTGACTGAGCCAGCCAGGCGCCCCTCATTCATCCATTTTTACTGAGCGCCTTCTATGCGGCCAGCACTGTTCTGCTGCTGGGATTCAGTCATGAGTGACATAGGCGAGGTCCCTGCCCTCACGAAGCTTCTTCCCTAGGGGCAGGAAACAGTTGAAAATGTGGTCAAGCCAATGGGGCGGTGCCAGACAGAGGTCACTGCTGGGAAGAAACCGTGGCAGATGGCGCTGCCTGAGCTCCAGTGTCCAGTCAGGGGGCAGTGTGAGGGGGGCAGCCTTGCCCCAGGAGCCGCGGCCCCGGGTGCAAAGACCCCCAGCAGGCTTGTCGGGGTGATCTGTGTGTTTTAGTGAAATATTTTTGAAGCACAGGTTATCCCCAAATTCAGGCGCTTAAAACGGCAAACGACGGTTATTATCTCAAGTGTCTGAGGGTCAGGAACCTAGGGGTCGCTTGGCGGGGTGGTTCTGTGTGAGGGTTTCCAGGAGGCCCGCTGGGACTTGGTTACGGCCAAGTGAGTGAGGTGGCTCACTCACATAAAGTGGCCGTCGGCTGAAGGCCTGAGTTCACCGCGGGCCGGGGGGGGGGAGAGGGGGGTCTCTCCACGAGGCTGTTTGGGTGTCCTCACGACATGGCAGCTGGCTTCCCCCGGAGCACGTAACCCAAGACAGGGAGCGTGAGGCGACCAAGCCAGAAGCCACGGTGCCTTTCTGTGACCTAGTTTGCAAAGTCCCACGCCGACCCGTCTGTTTTATTCTGGGGCTTAGAATGGAGTCATGGAGTCTGGCCCAGATTCAAGGGGAGGGAAATTAGTCTCTACCTTTGGAAGGGAGGAGGCTCAAAGAATCCGAGGTATCTTTTTAAAACCACCACCCCCCGGGGAGCCGCTTTAGCTGGACTCTGCCTCTGATTGGGGTCCAAGCCTTGGTCCTCCTGGGGAGGCCCCCACACCTTTCCTTCATTCTGCTCTTTTTTCTTTATTGCTGTGTAGTATGCCATGGCGTGGACCTACCCCACTTCGGGTGCCCGTTCTGTGGGTGGGCGTTTCGTTTTCCAGTTTGGGGCTGTTGGGACTAGCGCTGCTCTGATCATTCCCGTACGTGTCTTTGATGGACACATGCTCTCCTTTCTCTCGGGGATATACGGACATAGGCCCCCAAAGGCCCGTCTGTGCCTGAGACGATCCTCTCTCGAAGACTGGCACACAGTAACCAAGCTCACGGGAGCCTGATGGAGCGTCAGAAGGTTGACACGGCGCTCTCGGAGGGAGATATGATCACACTGGGTCTGGAAACTCGCGGGTGCCTGGGCGGGGCCTCCTCTCCCCGTGGAACAGCCACGTGGAAGCCAAAGCATAGTCTGAGTTCACTCACTGAGAGCCTGTGCTCTTAGCTGCGGAGCTGGGTGAACGATTGCGGAAGCCGCTCCCACCGTCCTGGGCAGGCTGGGCAGGGCTTCCCTGCAAGGGGTGGGCCTGCCCACCGAGGAGCCCCTTCCTTGGGTGGTCGGTCACTCGCTCAGCGTTTCAGTCTCTTTGTAGTGCCGAGCGCCTGCCCCGGGCCCTGGGTGGGGGATGTCTCAGCTCCTGGCCCCATGAGTCCCCTGGACACATGGCCGAATTCTGCCTCCCTCTAGGTATTCTCTTCCTCCCTCTTAAGCTGACTGGCCACTTCTGTAGACCCATTCTCCCTCGGGGTAAGTAAAAACCACCAGGCTGGATCTCCCTGGCTAGGAGACGGTCTTTGGGGGGAGCTCTCCGTTGTATCTGATTTCACTGGCCAGAGGATAATTTCCCTAATTTAATTCCCTCAGTGCTGGGAGGGGGCCTCATCATCCCCCCAGATAGTGCCTTTTTATCAGAAGATTGTTGTACTGTAAAGGGAGTTGGGCACGAGGGGACTTAAGGTTGAGCACTGGGGGCAAATAGGGGCTGTGTCCCCACAGGGTGGGGTGCAGCCTTCGGGAGAAGGGCCACAGGTCCTCCTTCTGACCTGCAGTGGGGGCAGAGCGAACTGCTAAAAAGAGGGTGGGCATTGGTGTCACCAGACATGGGCAAGCCCCATCACCCCTGCCTCCACGCTCCCCATGCCTCGGTTTCCCCATCTGCCAAACGGGGCCAACAGCACCTGATTCCGTGGGTCGTGCTGGGCTCGCATCAGAAACCATTTTGAATATGGTGGCCCCCACGGTGTCCCAAGGGTCCCCAGCGGCCCCCTTTCTTGCCACCCCTCAGGCCCATCTCCCCTCTCTGCTCTGTTTTGGCCACGGCAACACTGGGCCTGTGTAAACTTGTCTCCCTCGTGGTCTCAAGTGTTGGAGCCCCGACCTGTGTATCCTGAGCCTCGTTTCCTCTCCGCAAGCTAGCGCTCGCCTGTTCTGACCCCGCTTTTCACTGGGAAGGGGACGAGGACTAATTTCAACCCTCCGTGGGTTTTCACGCAGAGTGGATGGTTTCTCTGATTTGATGACCGAACTGGGGAAATCCACAGGCACGTCTGGGAACGGGGGGGGGGGGGGTGGGTGGGTGGGGGGTGTCTTCCCCCACCTGTCTTCTGAGGAAGCGGCCTTGGCATATCCCAGCACGGGCGAAGGCGCGGGGGCCTAGGGAGGGCAATAAAGCTCCGAGGTGCCTCATGCCCCGTCTGCCCGTTGCCCGTGATTTTGATGAGGCCCTGCTCTTGGGGGACATTGGGCCCGGGTGATTAATGCCCCTGCCGCTGTGTTCCCCGAGCCCCGCCGTTATCAGCCCCATCCACCCGGCCTTCTCCAGAAGAGGAATCTCCCTCTGCGCCAGCCGGCCCTCACCTTTCTGAACACCGTCTAGCAAAGTGCCATAAAGACACTTCTTAAAACACATCATTGAATTCCCGTTCGCCCGCTGCACTTTATGGCTCTGGCACAGGCTGCTTCCTCCAGCCCGGCTTTCGTGCCCGAGAGCCGCTGAGCGCTCCGTCCGGGGTCAGGCCTCCCCATCAAAATTTACTGCAAACATCTTTTTGCAACACCTGTCTCACTGAGCTGTGAAATACCCTCGCCTCTCCAAAAAAGAAAATTAAAACGTGTGTTATACATCTTTTATAAGGAAAATAAAACTCGCTTGTGCCTTCAGTCTGCATCCGTCCTTCTGGCAAAAGGAGGAAGAAAATGTTATAAATGTGTGGGGCTTCTCTGACAGCGGAAGCCAAGGCAGTGAGGATGACCCTTGGTCCCTCGGAGCCCGGGGGGGAGTCACCATTGGCTTCTCCTTCCCCGTAAATCAGAGACCAGCGCCGTGTGTGGTTCCTCAGGGGTCCGTCAGGCCACAGCCTCGCTCTGGAGATGAGGACGTCGTGCCTCCCACGCTAGGTGTGTGCCTGGGGACCGTGAACTGGAAGAGACAGGCTGGGAGGTGGAGCCATCTTTTGGATTTTGCTAGAGGGGGCCGTGCGGGCTGCGCGGGTTGTGGGCCCCTCAGACCGGGCCCCAGATACCGGGGAGGACGGTGTCGCGAGAGCCTTGGCCTGGGTCCCGTCCTGGCTTGCCCAGCCAGAGGGACTCAGCACACGGGAGTCCTGCAGGGTTGGCCCCGGTCCTGGCTGGCCAGTCCCTCCAGTGTCTCGGCAGGCTGAGAGAACCCCACGCTTGGGCGTGCCAAAGCCTCTGAGCAGGGATATCTTTGGTCTCAAGCGTGCAAGATGACAAATGTGGGCACCCAAATAATTCACAAAGTTCCTCTTCGCCTCCACGTTGGAAAAGAAAAGCCTTCCCCCCCCCCCCCAATTTCGTCCTGTTTCGCTTTGCGCTCTTCGAGTCTCCGCTCGCAGGAAGGGCCGTGTATCTGCTCTGCGTCTTGCATTTTGCAGCTTCCAGACGCCCTGACAGCCCCTTCTCATTCACGGCCAGCCTGCCCGCTCCCTATCCCAGAGATGAGAAAACTGAGGCTCAGAGAGGGCGAGTGACCTGCCCGTGAACGTGATGTCGGGAGGTCGTGAACTCAAACCCAAGGAGCGGCTGGGACCAGCATGTTCCTTCCACTGTCTCTGTTCTTCAGATGGGAGATGAGCCGAGACGGCGGCCTTGCCTTGCCTTTGCTCTCTGGTCCAGCTGTTCTAGATCTCCCTCCATTTCCCCACCCGAATGCTGTCTCCTTCCTCAGGGCGTTTGCCTGTGTTGTCTCCTCCACCTGGAAGACTCTGTTGTCTTAGCAAACCCGCCCTCAACATTCAGGTCTCAGCTCATTCATTCATTGGTTCATCCCACAGATGCCCATCGGCGCTCACACATGCCATGCCCTGTGCCAGATGGTGGGAATCCAAAGTAAACACCACAGATCCCCAAGTGGCCAAGGTCAGGAGAGGAATAAGGCATAGCCAGTAGGGGAGGGGCTACTCTGGGGGTGGGGGAGGCAGCTGGGAGGGGCCTGTAAAGGAAGGTCAGGCAGGGGGCACAGCAGGTACAAAGGCCCTGAGGCAAGAAACAGTCTGACTGTGGGAGGAACTGAAAGGAGATTGATCTGCGTGGACTGCAGAGGTGTAGGAGGGAGAGTGGAGTGTTATGGGGAGGGAGGCCGTGGAGGAGGTTGGGGGAGAGGCGTGGCTGTCATGTGGGCCTTGGTGGGGACTTGCAGTTTGAACTGAGCTTTAAGTGGAGAGAATTCTGTTCCCAAGGTCCCTGGGCTGCTGTGTGAGGAACAGGCAATCGGGTGGACGTGAGGAGTGCACGGGCAGTAGACAGCTTCCAGATGGTTCTAGGGAGCAATGAGAGCGCCTTGGCCCCTGCCGGGGGTGAGCAGAAGGCTTGGTTTTGGGGGGTATTGTGGGGATAGATCTAACAGCCTGCAGCTTGATGGAACCAGGGGACTGGGGGAAAGGAAGGAGCCCTGGTTTGGGGGTCCTAGCGGAGTTGGGGGTTGTTCACTGAGAAGGGAGAAGAGTGAAAGAGAGAACAAACCACTTTTGGGGGGAAGGAGGATAGGACTCTCGGCGGAGAGATGAGGGGCTGGAGGTGTAGCCCCGGGACCATTAGCCGAAGGAGGGTTTTGAATGCACGGGATGGATGTGAACACCAGGGAGAGGGTGTAGATTAAGGAGGAGGGGAGGCAGCAAGGAGACCTTAGGGGTGAGTGGGGTGGGAGCCAGGAGAGGAGGGATCCTGAGGGGAAGGGGGGATGCTGAGTGCATACGGGAGGACAAGAGGGCCCCTGCATGGGGCCATGTGACCTGTGTGGTGTCTCTGACCTTGGCCTTGGTGAGACCGGTGAGGGCTCAGGGGAGCAGGAGAGGGAGGAAGTGGAGACAGTGGAGGCGGGAGACAGAAAGGAGGCCTCGGCTGCAGGGTGCAGAGTGCACGGTTGAGGGAGGGTTTATGACCTTGAGACACGAGAGGCCACGAGGGGGTGTCTGAGGGCAGAGACAGGACAGTCCAGGGGAGGAGGAACCACAGGAGCCTCTGGGAGGTGAGCAGGCAGCCTGGGCTGAGGGAGGGAGGGCCAGGCAGGGGCCGTGGCCCAGTTCCCAGCCTGCGGGAGGAGGCAGCATCTTCTGGATGTGGGGGGAGGGTCCTTGGGAAAGGGGAGAAGGGCGAGGGGGAGCAGCTGGGCCTCCAGGGGAGGCGATCAGGAATTTAGAGGGAGCCTTCTGTTTCGCCACGGGATTTTCTCTAGCAATTCTGCAGCCTCTGGGGCAGACCCGAGGAGTCAGAGGTACCTCCTCCAGGAATCTGTCCCCGCCTCCCCTCTGCTTGGTCAGGCCCCAAAGCTCCCCCTGCCTCCCACCCGAGGGGCTTGGTGCATGGTGGGTGCTCAGTAAATATTTATTAACTAACTGCTCTGCATTCAGACTATCAGGCCGCGGCAGAGCCTGGATGGAGCCTGGCCTTTGCTCCACAGTCTGTCCTTGGCTCAGTGGTTCTGTCCGCCAGCAGCTGAGTGCTTTGCTATGTACCCGATTAGGCCTGTTCTGCTTTTCTTTAGAACAGGAGGGAGAGATTTCTGGAACCCCCCCCCCCCCGCCGCCCCCTGCTTTCCCGAAGAGGACAGCCAAGCCTTGGAGAAGCACTTCAGCTCTTTTCCAAATACCAACACCCTCCCCCCAACACACAAAGAAAGGAGCATTTATGTGGGAGCCCTTGACCTGTTACTCAGATTGTGCCCGGGGTCACATGTCCAGCGGGGAAAGCAGCCCCTTGAGAAGCCTGCTTCCCTCTGGGTCCTCCCTCCAGGCAGGGAGATGGGCTGGGAGCATAGAAACACATTAGTGACGGAGGGGACTGTCCACACTGGGTGCCATCCACGGTCGGATATCCTTGGCCCCTTAGCTGGCGGTGGGGAGAGTTTGTAATCTATATCTGGCGAAAGCATTTTTTTAAATTTTTTATTATTTATTATTTTTTTAATGCTTATTTGTTTTTTGAGAGAGAGAGAGAGAGAGAAAGAGACAGAATGTGAGCCAGAGAGGGGCGGAGACAGAGGGAGACACAGAATCCGAAGCGGGCTCCAGGCTCTGAGCTGTCAGCACAGAGCCCGACGCGGGGCTCGAACCCACAAACGGTGAGATCATGACCTGAGCCGAAGTCGGATGCTTAACCAACCGAGCCACCCAGGCACCCCAAGCATTTTTTTTTTTTTGTACTTTTCATTCTTCGTGACTTACTTATTTTATAACTGCAGATTCGTTCCTCTTAGTCCCCGTCACCCATTTCCCCCATCCCCGTGCCCCTTGGCCCTGTGCCAACTGAGGCAGTTTCTGTTTTGGTTTTTAGATTCTACATATTAAGTGAAATCATGTCGTACTTGTCCTGTTCTGTCTGACTTATTTCACTCAGCATAACATTTTCTAACTCCACGCATGTTGTCGCAGATGGCAAGATTTCGTTCTCTTTTGTTCCACTGTATACATCAACCACATCTTTCTTACCCGTTGGGCCATCCAACTTTGGTTGCCTCCGTGTCTGGGCGACTGTAAATAGTGCTTTAGTGAATGTTAGGGGGCGCACGTATCTTTTTGACTCAGTGCTTTCATTGGGTAAATGCCCGGAAGTGAAATGACCGAATCGTATGGTATTTCATTCATTCATTCATTCATTCATCATTCATTCATTCATTCGTTATCTCCACCCCCGACGCGGGGCTCAAACTCACGACCCCGAGACTAAGAGTTGCATGCCCTACCAACTGAGCCAGCCGGGCGCCCTCGGTATTTCTGTTTTTAATTTCTCGAGGGACCGCCGAACTGTTTTCCACGGTGGAAGCCCCAGTTTACATTCCCACCGACAGTGCACAAGGGTTCCCTTTTCTCCACAGCCTCGCCACTCCTTGTTATTCCTTGTTTCCTGTCTTTTTGATTCTAGCCATCGTGGCTGGTGTGAGGTGACATCTCACTGTGGCTTCGATTTGCATTTCCCTGATGACGAGTGATTCGAGCAGCTTTTCGTGTGTCTCCCGGCCCTCTGGATGTCTCCTTTGAAAACCGTCTATGCAAATCTTTTGCCCATTTTTTTTTAAATTTTTTTTTAACGTTTATTTATTTTTGAGACAGAGAGAGAGCATGAACGGGGGAGGGTCAGAGAGAGAGGGAGACACAGAATCTGAAACAGGCTCCAGGCTCTGAGCGGTCAGCACAGAGCCCGACGCGGGGCTCGAACTCACGGACCGCGAGATCATGACCTGAGCCGAAGTCGGATGCTCAACCGACTGAGCCACCCAGGCGCCCCTCTTTTGCCCATTTTTAAAAAATCAGATTGTTTGCTTCGTTGGTGTTGAGTTGCACGAGTTTGGTGAAAGCATATTTTTAATGTTTATTTGTTTTTTGAGGGGGGGGGAGGGGCAGAGAGAGAGCGCGGGGGACAGAGGATTCCGGGTGAGCTCTGAGCTGACAGCAGAAAGCCCAAGGTGGGGCCCGATCTCACAAACTGTGGGATCATGACCTAAGCCGGAAGTCGGATGCTTAACCGACTGGGCCACCCAGGTGCCCCTGGTAAAAGCATTTTGAATCCGAATTTAATCCCCTAGGGCCAGGACCACGTCTGCCTTATCCTTGTACCAAATGCACATCGTCGGTGTTTGTGGAAGAGGTTTGGGGAGTGGGCTGCCAGAAAGTATCGTTCTGGCTTAAGCCACAGCTGAAGCAGATTTGGGGTGCTGTGAACCTTTTATAATAATCCCAACCATAATACGGAGCTGGGCTGTGAGCTGGGCCCTTCCCGTGCTCCTGGTGCGTCCTTGAGGAGCGAAGGCTGTGGATGCACTGACTTCTGCAAGGTGAAGGGCGCGGCTGGAGGCCCCACCTCTCTGCTGAACACCTGCCCTTTGCAGAAGCCTCCAGGAGGCAAACCCTTCCTCTCCCACCGCCTCCCCTAATTGCCAACCCCCCCCCCCACCTCTGCACATTTTCTGATGCTTTTTGAGTTCCTTGAGTGTGGCCTTGGCTGTTTGTTACCTACCACCAACAAGTGGTCAGTGAGGGCCGCTCCATTTGGGGAGCATGCGGTCTAGGGGGACAAGGCTGGGCTGAGAGCCTGGGCGCCTGGCGGCCTCAGGCCGGCAGAGGGAGCCCGAGAGCCAGAAGCCTGGACCGCTGTGCTAGTGGGAAGCCTCAGAAGGGGGCTCCGTGCTGAAAGAGAGAGAGACAGAGAGAGAGAGAGCAGGGGGAAGGGGCTATGTGTGACTATGTATGGCCTACCCTTTCCGAGATCCCCGTTTCCTCCTCGGTAAGATGGGGGCAATTCTAGCTGCTTACTTGGTTCACACTGGGAGAAGCCCACCCGGGCATCTGTCTGTGGGGAACTCTCTGCCCGTTCTGGGGGGATGCCGCGAACAGCCACCAGATCTGCTTGGTTCTTTGGCTCTTGGAGGATGTCTGTCCTGTTCCCTGTGTCCTGCCCCCTCCAAATAACCATGTGATGATGAAGCGGTCTATTGAGGATGTAACTGATGATGTAACTCATCCGTGCCACCAACCTGCTTTCCTTATATGCACTGAGTAAGCTTGAGATTATCCTTTAAGGGGCATCTTAATCCTCATGCTCTAAATGTAGAAATTAGGGACCCAGAGGTCCGTGGACACAGCTGGAGAGTGGCAGAGCTGAATCCCGAACTCAGGTCTGTGGTACCTGAGAGCTGTCCTCTGTCTTCCCGGGCCTCAGTTCCCCTCCTGAACAAAGTGGGCAGAGCGGAATGTTCTAGGGGCCTCCTGGCTCTAACACCCTGCCTCTTCGTGTGCCTGTGGGAAGGGTGGACATGTAGGGCTGGTTCGCATCCTCGGCTGAGGTGACAGTCTCGGTGAGGAGGGGAGCCTACGGGGGCTGGGGGGTGGGAGAAACCCCTGGGACTGCTTTCCTTCCTGCCTGCCGGCCCTGACTCTCCTTCCTGCCTGCCCCGTCTCACCCCTGTAGCATTTCTGAAGGGCCTGAGCGACAAGCAGCGAGAGGAACATTACTTCTGCAGGGACTTCGTCAGGCTGAAGAAGATCCCGACATGGAAGGAGACGGCGAAAGGTAGGCCCTGCGCCAGGGACCCCTGGCTACTTGGCGGGGGGCCTGTTCAGCCCGGGTGGGGGGAGCGTCGTACCGACCGCGCCAGGAAGGTCAGCCGTGTGCGTCAAGCGCTCACTATGTGTGGGGCACGGTAGTGTGTGCATCACCTCCCTTAATTATGAGCACAGTCTGAGGCAGGTTCCGTTTTTATCCGCATTGTGCTGTTGGGAAAACTGAGCCCCGGACCGCCCGCCCGCACGGTTGTCAGGAGCCGGGATTTGACGCAGAGGGATAGTGGCCTGCCGTGGGGCACGCTGGCGAGCGTCCAGGCCCTGCAAATTGCACGCCCGGCCACCGCTAACCCGGGGCACCCGGGGAACCGGTAGGCGGTCACCCGCCTAGGCCTCAGTTTCCACGTCTGTAAAATGGGGATGAGTGACATTAATAGTGCACCTGTGTTTAACCTTGCGAAAATTCAAGGGCACCGAGCGTGTGCCTCACACGAGAGGTGCTTAATCATCGTGGGTGGCCGTGACCAGTGTCCTCAGTCACCACGCCTCAGGCTGCCTCCGGAGGGGGGTGGGGGTGGGGGTGGGGGTCGACGGAGGCACCGGTGGGTCCCTCTGTAGTGCGGGCCTCTCTCCGACCCCCACCCCTTGGCCTCTGCTTGTCCAGGGGTGACCGCGAAGGTGGAGGAGCCAAAGTACAAGAAGGATAAGCAACTGAACGAGAAGATCTCCCTGTTCCGAGGCGACATCACCAAGCTGGAGGTGGACGCCATCGTCAACGCCGGTGAGTGGGGGCTTCTGGCTGGCCCGCGCCCCAGACCCGGGTGGCCGCCTCGTCACCTTCGCTTCCGGTCTGCGGTGCCGGGCGCGGGTGGGCGCCGCCTGGCTCCAGCGAGGCTCGGGTGGCCGGATGCGGGTGGCTCGCCGGCGCCACAGGAGCCCAGCGCGTGGGCCGTGCCGACTGCCTTCCCTTGAAACCTTGACCTGCCGAGTCGGGGGCTCCTTGGCCGAGCTGCCTTGCAGCTCCGAGACCCATTAGCGGCCGGGAAGGGAGAGAGCTTGGCTGGAATCGCGCCGGGCTTGCCCTGCCAGGAAGGCGGAGGCCAGAACAGGGCGGTCTGACCTCAAGGGCTCTAGACGCCCGACCACTGCTCTCCTTCCCCTGCCTCCTGCCTGCCGTGCCCCCCCCTTTATACCTGGAGCAGGCGAGGGAGCTCGTCAAGGGGAAAGCGGGGGCAGAGGCCCCTGTGCCCTACGCTCAGCTTCCTGCTGTGGCTCTAGCCGGCCTCCTGCTTCTCTCCCTCCTGGGGGCTGGAGGAAGGTGGCTGCCCTCCTCCTAGGCTGCGGGTGTCTGGCCAAGGTCAGGAGTGGGGCGTCAAGGGACAGTCAAGTCCATGGTACTTCGTGGGGCCAGAACGAGTGGGGGTGAATCCCAGCCCTCGTTCACCTGCTTATCAAGCTTCGCGGGGAGGAGCTTCCTTCGAGAAAGGTTTGGAGACTCGGGCAGAGCCTCCTCTGGGGAAACCTTGCTGTGCCTCCACATCCACCTCCCGACCAGTGCAGTCTCAGCCCCGCCCCCCCGCCCCCCCCAGCGGCTCAGATCTCCTCCACCTTGCCCTCGGGCTTGCAGCCATTGTGTCTAACCCCAGCGCTGGCCAGGGAGTGGCATCGCCCAGTGACCCTGGGACGTGGTGGGCCTGCCCTGCTGCTCTTCTTGGTCCGGGCTCACGGAACCTGGGGTGAGGCAGCCACTCGGCCTGTCCCAGGCCCGCCTGCTGGTGGTCTGGGTTGCATTTCTGGCAGTGGCATTGTTCTGTGTATCTTTCTGCCTGTTTGTGCAGTCACACAGGTGTCCTCCCCACCCCACCCCACCCCCGCCCCCGCCGCCACGTTGCCCATCTCAGCGCACAGGTGACCGGTCACACAAAGGCAGGAGTTCTGACTCAGAGCAGAGGGAGCTCGGTCACCTTCGAGTTTCTGCTGGTGCTTCTGCTGGGTTTCTCTCAGGCCGCTTAGCAGGTCTGCGAGTCTCTGGGGAGACATGGGGTGAAGACAAGCCAAGCTGGGTCGGCAGATGTCCTAGTGGTCCGGAGGAGAAGGGCCTTCTTGCCACCTGGACCCAGGAGGGGCTGGTCTGGGGTGGAAGGACCAAGCCTTGGAGCCGTGGCTGAGGATTCAGCCCTGCAGGCTGATGGGGCTGCTCTGCTGGGTGCCTGGGCCTTCGTTGGCAAGGGTGTGAATGGATCCCTGGCAGCACTTTTCCTGATGAGCTGCAAAGTGGTCAGAAGGATAAATGGGGCATCTTATCAGCTCCTTTCTAACGGAGTCGGAGGGCCAGGAGGGAGGTGCGGAGCCCAAGGGAGGGTGTTGGTGGGATGCAGTAGGGACAGGGTGGAGGCTGCATGCGGGGCCGTGGATGGGACTCGTGGCTTTTCTGAAATGCCCTTGTGCCTGGCCGGACTCCCGAGGGCAGCGGCTCTGAGCCCCCCTCGCTCTCAGAAGAGCACTTTGGTCCCAGCTGCATTCAGCTGCACTGGGTTGGGGGTGGGGGCATTTGCCGCATCTCTCTGGGGACTCCTCTTCTCCGTGTACGTGCCTGGGCCTCTGTCTCCCCCTCTGCGTGACGGGGACGGTAGAAAGCCCAGTCACCGGGTTGTTGGGGGCATTAGGGACCCATGCTCGTGAGCGGTGATGCTCATGCAGCACCTGGAGTGAACCAAGGACTCATCACCTGCCTCTGTTGTTGGCGCTAGAACCGATGCCGCCGTTGACGCTCTGGGTGTGCGGGAATGCCAAGGGATGCTGGGCGCCTCCTGCTGATGAGCAGTTTTCACCTCTCCCTGCTTGCCTCAGTTTACCCGACGCTTCTTGGTGTGTTGTCCTGGGATCTCCTTTTTTCCCCTAGATTCTCACAGCAGGGAGGACCCCCGGGAATGGCTGAGGCAGGCCCCGGCCGTAGGGCTCCCACACAGAGCCTGCTTCCCCTCTGGGCCCTCCCTCCAGGCATTTTCCCCGTGGCCTTGCCACTGGTCAGACCTCAGGGGTTATTGGTGGCGGTGGCCTGGGGCCCCACGCCCAGGGTCCTCCGGCCTCATCCCTGGGGGCCCCAATGGCCTTGGCTCAGCTCCGGCCTGCCGCCCACCAGGGGGCAGCAGAGATCGCGGTTTCCGCGCCCGGTGGTGCCCGTAAATCAGCCTGTTTATTAGCAGAATAAAAGTCGCGGCAACGCGGGGCTTTTCGGGCCTGCATAAATCTGGTCTGTGCCTCGTGAAACCCATATGTGCTTAATTCATATGTAAAGTTTCAAGCAGGAAGAGAATACGTGTCCATTAAATTCTATTTGACTTGATTATAATCATTAGCCATGAATAATTGCTTCTCAGCACCGACCGCCGAGCCACAATGAGGAAAAGGAGCGAGCAATTATAGCGGGGTGCGAATTTTTAAATTTTTATTTTTGAAGCTGAGGGCAGTGTTGGTCCCATGGGGGTCAGAGGCCCATGGGGAGTGGTGGGGGCGGGGGTGGTGGTGCTGGGGACTTGAGGTCAGCTTTGGAGTTTCTGGATTTTGTGTGTGTGGGGAGTTTCTTTTTGTCCCTGTGGCCAGATGGGGATGGGGGCAGGGAAGGTGCCATAGCTGGCTGGGCTGGGCTCCAGCTGCAGGGACCGTGGAGGGGGAAGCATGCAGGGGAGCTGGGAGGGACTTGCGAGAGTAAAGGGGGTCAGGATCCTTAGAACTCCCTCCATCCTGGGGGCATCTGGGTGGCTCAGTCGGTTGGGCGTCCGACTTCAGCTCAGGTCATGATCTTGCAGTTCATGGGTTCGAGCCCCGCATCGGGCTCTGTGCTGACAGCTCAGAGCCTGGAGCCCGCTTCGGATTCTGTGTCTCCCTCTCTCTCTCTGCCCCTCCCCCACTCACCCTCCGCCTCGCTGTCTCTCAAAAATAAATAAAATTTAAAAAGAATTTTTTTTTTTTTAAACTCCCTCCATCCTGAAGAGCTGTGAGCTTGGGGTGTCTCCAGCCTGGCTGCAGTCTCCCTTCCCACCCTTTCGAGGGACCCTGGGGATCCTTGGGGATGGCCGGGGCCGGGCGCCCTCCCTGCTTTCTGGCCTCCTCCTCTCCCACGCAGCGACTCTGCCCATGGCCTCTCTCGGGACTTTGGGGAAATCAGACTGTTTGCCAACTGGGCCTCTGGCGTTTGAAGTCCAGGCCTGCTTTTTACCCCACTCTGTTGGTATTTGCGATGTGATTGGAGCGTGTGTGTACTCTGTGTGGGATCTATGATGGTCGATGCCTGTGGGATGTGTGTGTGTGTGTGTGTGTGTGTGTGTGTGTGTGTGTGTTGTGATGTATGCTGCATAGTACATGGAGGGGGGCTGGGACGGAGAGTAGAATGCGGGATGCCTGGCAGGTGGGTGGCAGGGCTGGCGGTCACAGGGGCAGGACCCTCCGAGCACCCAGGTGAAGTGCAGGCCACCCCGGGCCCCCCTCGGCTGTGTTTTCACAGGCTGCTGCCGAGGCTGCTCGCTCGGGCAGTGCCCGGAGTGTCTCAGGCTCTCGCCATCTGGTAGCGGGCCACGGCTCCTACCCACGGGGGCACGCCGCATCCATCTTAATTAAATGGGGTTGCCATGCTGGCAAGATAAACCAGGGAGCCCCTGCGGGCCCCCCCGTTCTGCAGCAGAAGAGCTCCAGGTTGGCCTACGACCCCCCCGCCCTCCCCTTCCAAGGCTGCGTCTGGGGAGAGCTGTGCCTGGCATCTCCTCCAGAGAAGCTCAGGTCTGGGGGTCTCCGTTCTGGGGGGGGGGAGGGCGCTTCGGCTTGTGGGGTTTTTGCATCTTCTTATTGCCATGGGGGGGGGTATGACCTTGGCGGGGTCACTTCCTTGCCCTTGAGGTTCCCAGCTTACCAGGCCTGTGCCTGTGGCTCCCTAGTTTTTGGCAGACAGCTGAGTCCCAGGCAGGAAGTGGCCCAGCATAAAGAAAGACCCCCATTCTTGGCCAGCCCAGGGGTCCGGCTGCCAGCTTTGGCCTTCAGGGCATAACGGGACAGAGCAGGGATGAATGTGATGCTTTGTGCAGACAGAAGGAATCTTCCCCTTCAAAGCCGTCCCAGGCCAGCGAGTCAGGGCCGCGGTGGGCACAGAGGCCAGGAGCTGATTGGAATCCCAGTATTCCTCTTGGTGGTGGCTCCAAGCCTCTGTTTCCTCATCTGAAAAATGGGCCATCCTCGGCCCCACCCAGGGGGGCCGTGAGGCCTTTGAGGGGCCTGGGCACGCGGGCCGAGACGTGCAGAGCGGGTGGAAAGCCATGCTTCACAGCGACAAATTGCCTCGCTGGGAGTTTTTTGAGCCGCTTATTTATTTAAAATAAGGCATGAAGTGGTGCTCTGTGTCCTTAAGTCCTGGGTCTTTGATTTGTGAAAATCTGCCAGCCGCTTACAGCCCCCTCCTCCTCGTGAGCCAGTCACCGTCCAGGCCTCATCCTTTCCGCTGCATGGAGGCCCCAAGGAGCCCAGCCCCGGCCGGCCCTGGGCCACCGCTCAGAGTCAGTGATTTAGAGACCGCCTTGATGGACTAGCAAGCAGGAGGGGCTGAGGGACGCCGACTGCCTTGTGGGAAGTGATCTGACGCTAAACTGTCGCCGTAAATCGCTTTATCTGTCACTTCAGATTTAAATGTGTTTGCTGAGGCTTGCCGGCTGCCTCCGACGGCAGCAACCTCTCCGCAGTGGGCAGGGAGGGTGGGTGCGGGGCAGCCTGGGGGCAGGCAGCCCAGCCGGAGCTGGGCCCAGGCCCCCGGGGGCCCACGGTGAGGGCCTGCCCCCTCCCTCCCCGCCGTGGCACTGACGTGGAGGCATCCTGGAGGCAGGCAGGACTGCGGTCCCCACTTTCAGTGATCAAACCAAGGCGCAGCTTGGCAAGTGACTGATTCAGAACTGGAGCTCCTATGCGGCCTTTCCTTCATTCAGCAGACTGTGCGGTAGGCCTGTTTTGCACCAGGCAGGGAGGTGGGCCCTGGGCTACAAGAGACACACTCTCTACTCCCCAGTGTGAGGTGAGACACATGAATGGAAAGGGATAGCAAAATCCATGAGGGCTTTTGCTGCAGGGGTGGCAGACAATCTGGAAGGCTGCCTGGAGGAGGCAAAGTGGAGGCGGGGCTCGTGCTGAGAAGGGGGCACTGCGTCAGAAGGTGGACGAGGGCGTTCCAGGGGCAGAGAGGGAGAGCCCTGGCAGGAAGGGGTGAGACAGGGTAGGGGAGACTTGGGGAAGCTCTGAGGAGCTTGGAATGAGCCATGGCCTGTCCTGAGCAAGGGTCTCCCTCCGGATCTGGGCTGAATGCACATCCCATGCCACCTTTCCTGGCCTCCTGGTGTTATTATGTAAGCCCACGGTGTCAGAGGGGAGACTGAGGCTCAGAGATGTGAAGTAACTTGCTTAAGGCCACACAGCTAACCAGTATTGGTGCTGAGAGGGGAGGTTTGCCTGACTCTGGAGCTTCCAGGAAATCCTTGTGTTTAAAAATATATATTTATTTATTTTTGAGAGAGAGAGAGAGAGAGAGCGCGAGCGCACACACAAGCTGGGGAGGGGCAGAGAGAGGGGTCAGAGGATCCAAAGTGGGCTCGGAGCTGACAGCAGCGAGCCTGATGTGGGGCTCGAACTCCTGACCTGAGCTGACTTCAGACACTCAACCGACTGAGCCACCGGGAAATCCTTGTATTTTGGGGGGTGGGGGTGGGAACACCTCTTCCTTGTTCCCTTTTCTTTTCTGGTCAAAGAGTAGGTATGTTGTCACCCCCACCCCCTGCGGGGCGCAGCTGAGAAGTGGGGGGAGGGGTGGCGTTTGAGGCAGTGGGCGGTCTGATGCAGGAAAGGTGGTGCTAACATCTGGGTCTGGGATCGGCTGGGTCTGGGCTCGTTGGCCCTGTGAGGCCCCGTAGCGGGCTGTAGCTCCTGTCGTGCTTGGTTGACCTGGGTCCTGCCCCCTGCCCCCAACTCAGCCCACAGAGCCTCTGTGTCTAGGCTCTCGCAGCTTGTTATTCATTATTCCCTCTGGGCAGGGAGCTGTCCCCACATCGCACCCATGGCCTCACTATTAGCAGGTGCTAATATGTCCCCCATTTTACAGACGAGGAGACTGAGGCCCACACGGGACCAGAGTGCCGGTAAAAGGCCGAGCCAGGAATCAAACCCTCACCTTTCAGACTTGGGGTTTAAGGGGGATGCAGTCACGTTTGTGTTCTCAGAAGCTCCCTCTGCTTCTAGTGTAGGGGTGAGGGGACAGAGTAGCTTGGAAGGCCGGCTGGGAGGCCTGGGGTCCAGTTGGCCCCCTCCCCACAACACCCGAGATGGTGCCAAGGCCTAATTTCCCCCACTGTAGGAAGAGGGCGGCTCGTTTCCACAAGGTCGAGAAGCGGTTACATAAATTCATAAATGATGGATCCCTCCTGAATTATTGAGATTCCCTTGAGGGCTCACAAGGCCTGGTCCAGCGAGCGGAGCTTGGCCAGTGGGCAGGACTCGAGGACCCTGGAAAGGTCCTTCCACCCCCAGGTCTTCTGCCAGGTCTCCTGTGTATTAGCCAGATCCTTCCCGTCCTTCCATAGGGAACACGTGGGTGGGCCGTGGGCCTTGGACCCGGTGACCCTTTGTCCTGGGTTTCAGTGAAAGTTTGCTGAATAAATGATTGAATGCCTTTGAGAGTGGGTCAGACAGAGGGAGGGACTGGAAGTGCCAGTGACCCCCTCTGGGCCTCCTCCTCCTGCCCCAGCCCAGACACCGCTCAGCCCCCCCGTGACTCGTCGTCTTCGATGTCAGGGCTAGAGGGTGGCAATGCGTTTGCCCGTGGACACTACAGGCTGCTTGGGAGGTTCCTGGCTCTGGGGATACAAGGCTCAGGCGGACCCGGTACCTGCCCTCAAGGCATTTGCTGTCTCTTAGAGGAAAATGGGAGGGTGTCTGAGGCCCAGAGGGACCATGACCTGCTCAGGGTCACACAGCAGGAAAGTGGCAAAGCAGGCCTGCCCCCCCCCCCCCCCAGGAACTGGGCCCCTTCTCCTTGTCCTTCTTCTCCCCATCACGACAGACACAAGGTCAGGAAACACGGTGCCCCCCCGCCCCCTGCCGAGTGGCTCCTCCCTGTCCTTGAGGCCGGCTGGCCTCAGCACCTGCACCTGTGTGCCTGTCTGTGTTCCCAGCGTGCTCTCTCTCCCGAGCACTGAGCTGAGGAGGCCGGAGCTTGTGGGAATGTGTGTGTTTGGAAATTAATGGGGACCATTAAATTGGCCAAGCATGAAAAGGGCTGGATCTGCGGCCCTTGGCTTGCTCGACCAGAATGATCCGCCAGCACCCTGGCAAAGGGCTGCCCAGCCGGCTTGAGGCCTCTCCGGGAGGCTGTGGCTCGCCTGCTTGTTTAACGGATGGGTACGCCGTGTCCCTGGGAGGTGAAGGGGTCTGGACGCAGCACGCGGAAGCCACGGGCCCTCCCCAGGAACTGGCGCCCCTTCCCTTCCTCTCGACACCCAGCTCTGTGCAGCCGGCTGTGTTTGCAGGGGCTCTGGGCCGAATCTGTTCTCTCCGGACCCCTAGGCTGGGCTCATACGTACCCCCAACCCTGACCCTGAGGCCTGCTGGCTGAGGCCTGATCTGGCCCCAGCGTGGGGTGGTCTCTAGGACGTAACATGGCCTAAAAGAGAGTCCAAGGCTCGGCCCTGTCTCCTCGCCCCACCCCACCCCACCCCACCCCTGCTCCCCAGACAGCCCCACCAGCTCTGGTGACCCCATCACAGGGCATGGCAGTGGCAGTTGCCGTCCTGGGTACAAGCTGTGGGACCTCAGGCAGGTCATCTAATCTCGGCCTCGGTTTTCTTGTCTGTGTAATGGGAATAAGAGGGCATCAGGCCCTGCCTCCTGGGGTTGCTGTGAGTTTGAAAGGAGACAGTGCAATGTCTGGGCTAAAGGAAGCCCTCAAGAAATGCCAGCTCTTGTATTCGCTGCTGCTGCTGCTTCTCTGGGAAGGTGGCACTGTCCTGCAGGGTGGGGCCTGCTGTCACATGCTGCTCAGCTGGGCCGGGGACAGGGGAGGCCTGAGGGGACCTCCTTCTTGTCCTTCCCGTGGGAAACTGAGCCCTTTCTGGGCCCAGGGCGGGTTGCTGAGGCAGGGGGCCCTCCTGATTTGGGGTTTGCTGACCGTAGGGTGCAGGGCAGGTGGGCCCGGCGCCCCCTCTCTTGTGGCAGGGCCTTCAGTGGGGGAAGGGTGTGCGTGTTACATGGGAATAGTAGTCTCGATTTCTCGCGTGTGAGAGGGTGCAGCCGCCCGTGGGGAGGGCGCCCCGGGCAAGTGGGGGCCAGGGCCGTGGCTGCTCACGATACAGACTGGGGTAAAAATCCGGTTCCGCTGACGGCTTCTCCCAGCCTCGGTTTCCACTGGTGCGCCCTGTGGAGGGTTAGAGGAAAGTGAACGAGTGCCTGGCAGGCCGCAGGGGCTCCGTGAGCGACAACTGTCGTTCTCAGTAGTGAAATACCTCACTCCACCACCAGACGGGAGCCCCCGGAGGGCAGGTGTCCTCTGACCCCAGGTCGCCATCCCTGGATGGGGCTGTGCACGCGGCGGTGCCCTTGGGGTGGCTCGGGCGGCCCGAGAATGCCTGCCTGCACAGTAGCTCCCTGATGACAGGTGGTGGCCGAGCTCCCTTAGGTGGAGGCTGCCCGGTGCCCTGTGCCCTGAGCCCTGCCTCCCGCACACGGGGCGACAGCTATCAGTGTCCTCGCGGTGGGGGAGGAGGGGTTGTGTCAGGAGACAGAGCCAGTGAGGACTCCAGCCCCCACGCCTCCGCCGCCACCAGGGAGGACGGATACTGGGGGACGGAGCCAGGGCCAACAGCGGTTCGGGAGGGCGGTGCCCGGTGGCGGATGGGGCCGGCCTTCCTCTGCCGGGACACCCGGCTGGCATCACCCGCTTTGGTTCATTCAAACCCCATCCGCTGCACCCCGCTCCCAGCAGCTACAAGTGGTCCTCGTACGGCCGTACCCACCCCCTTCCTCCCCATCCCTGCTTCCTCCCCCTCTTCGGACATTGTAATTGCCATAAAAATAGGAGCTTAGCTGCGGAGTAGCATGTGGGAAGAGAGAGGCCCGGCTGTCAGCCATTCCCCTGCCAGCAGGGCTCGCGTCTGTTTTATTATTGCCGCCTGGCTGTATTTCACGTACGGTTTAAACATCATCAAACGCCACATCCCTTTTGAAAAGCAAGAGCTACCTTGCTGAGGATGTTGAGGAGAAACAGGAACATTAAAATCTACGAAGCAAATGGCCCAGAATTGACATTTGCGACGGGAGCTTTGCGGCTTTGACTGTCAAAGGAGCTGAATCCCGTCTGGCAGCCGGCGGGGGGATCTTTCCCCGTTGAGGGTCACGGGAAGGTGGGGCGGGCTGTGGCTGAAGCCTTGGGTTTTGGCAGAGAGGGGACCCAGGCGTTGTAGGCAGGGGTCAGGGGGTGAGGGAATTCTGTGGGTCACCGGACTGTGTTTGGTGCCTCCCTGGCCTTGACCTTGACTCAGCCTCAGCTGCCCGCTAACGAGGCCGGCAGGAGGGCCCCCCCCCCCCCCCCCGGCCCTGCACAGAGCAGAGTGCTGGGCTCTGGGGCTCAGGGGTGGGAATGGGGACGTGCCAGGGGGCCGACTGGACAGAGCCGCCGTGGTCACTTATAAACTCTTGTAACCTTGACCAGGATACACCTCCCCTCTGAGCCTCAGTTTCCTCTTCCGTGAACCCTGCTGGGAGAGCCACGTTCCCCCCTCCCCACCCCCCCGAAGGCGATTGAGGGGATGGAAAAGATTCATGAAAATGTGACAAGCCGTTGGAATTCAATAAATGGTGGCTGTTATCACCGAGGAAGTGGGCGTTTGAGCTGGAATTGATTTTTTAAAAATATTTAACCCACCTATTTCCACTGAAAAATAGGTACAATAAAACT
Source organism: Panthera pardus (assembly GCF_024362965.1). Classification (NCBI taxonomy): domain Eukaryota; kingdom Metazoa; phylum Chordata; class Mammalia; order Carnivora; family Felidae; genus Panthera; species Panthera pardus. Next base: position 8,241,457 of record NW_026526677.1, read on the forward strand.
AGGGAGCCATTAAAACAGGGACAGGAAGAAACAAGGGACATGGGAGGACACTGAGCTGGGCGTCCAATAAGAACGTGCCCCGTGCACTTGGCCACACCTGGGAGCTTTTGGCCTGGATGCCCATGGCACGTGCTTTCCACCCTGCCAACCTCTGGCCTCGTTCCTGGTCGTGGCCCCCTGCTCAGCCCTACCACCTGCCACTTGATGCTGGTGTCCGATGTACTGAGAGACTACGGTTCATGCCCCCCCCTTCTATTTTATGCCCTTAGGGGGCTTTGGGGGGCAGCTTGGCTCCTGGCACCTACCCTGGCCCGGCCCAGACGACACCTCATAACTAGGCCGAACAAGTCTGTGGCAACTGGATGTAAAGGTGGCTTTGAGCTTCCTGGCAGCCAGAGCAAGATGGGGAATAAGATTTTACTTTCTGTAACTTCACATTTGGAAATCAATTTATTCTTGAGCTTGATGCCTCTTTCTAGTCTGTCTTTTTTCTCCATCTTCTCCCTCTATTACCCTCACCAGTGGTTCTTTATTTCCCCTACGGAGACTTCCTACCTTGCTCCAGAGCCCACCGCCCCCGCCTCCCCATCCCCCCCCCCCCCCCCCCGCCCCAGCCTCGCTCTCCGAGTCTCTCCAACACGGCTTTGCTTCTGACTTGCGAGTCCCCCTCTGCCCTCTTGTTTGTCACTGTCCATTCCCGTGTCAGCCGGCCTGGCCTCTGGCCTTGCCCAGGCCCACTGGGTCTGCCTCTGCGATTTCTCTCAGACGAGCCAGTGACTAATAAGGGTTGCCCCCAGGGGGCCAGAAAAATCTTTCCCTCCTTAATATCAGAGTTTAAAAATGTGTCACCATCGATTTGAAGGAAAGACTTGTTCCCGCTGAGAAAAGCGGCCGGAGATTCGTCTCGCCTCCGGAATCACACAGGCAGCTGCATAAATTCCACAGCCACCAAGCGCTCTCCATGCAAATGCTGCCTCTCGGCCCCACAGCCAGCGCGAGAGCCCCTCGGAGGCTGCCCCCGTGCTTCCGTGGGCTGGCACCCCACTTCCCCACCCCTCCAGGATCCCGAAGAAACTCTGGGGCTCCTTTGCAGGGGGGTGTCCCTGGTTAGCGGATCCTCGCTTCTCTCTACCTCTTTGTGGTTAAGCTGGAGGCTGAACGACTTCCATGCCACGATGTGTTTTCATCCTGGAGAAGAAAGAGGATGACTTCTGGGAGGGGGGGCCCCACAGGCCCAGGGGGGTCCCGCCCTTACCTTGTCTGTGGGTCTGTTGGTTGCACCGTGGATCTTACCCGAAGGTGGCACCTTCAGTGCCTGAATGCCCTGTCTCGCGACCTGGCTTCCCTTTTGCCTGGAAAGACTGTTGCGGTCATTTGGTCCTTCCCGCTACCTCCGGGGAAGCCCTCTCCTCTGCGCCTGCCCCTCTGGGCTCTGTGGTCACACCTGGCCCAGCCTCCTGCCCCCCAGCAGCATCAGACGTGGTCCCGCCCTCATCCGGCAACTGTCTGAGCCCAGGATGGTCATCATAACGATGAGACAAGCTGAGCCGGGAAAGGTGGCTTTGCTATTCCTCCTTTCAGGTTGAGAAGCAGTGATGCAGGGCTGTTAAGTGACGTGTCCCCGGTCAGGAAGCTTGAACCAGATCTCGCTCTGTATCCTGGTCCTTTCTACTATGTCACATCACCCTTGAATGAATGAATGAATGAATGAATGAATGAATGAATACGTAAGTGTGTAAATGAGTGAAGGGAAGGGAGTGGGCACGTGCTAACCACTTATGGTTCTAGGTGTCCTCCTGGTTAGTGGGCACGTCGTTGGCCCCGGATGGAAGGTGTTTGGAGAGCTCGGCGGGGAGGGCTGAGCCTTACCAGGCCCCCCTTGACACCCCATTCCCCTTGTTATCCAGAAGTCACGGTGTTTGCCCTCCCAAAGGGCTCGCCCGAGCGTGGCGCAGAGCAGGGTGATGGGCTTGCCCACCAGGTCACCCTCAGCATGGACATTCTCTCCTGCTCTAACTACAGCGGGGTGACCTTAGCCGGCGCCAGACGGTGGCCTGCAATCTGCAATCTGACCCTTCTGCCAGGTGCTTAGCGGAGGCTGGGCGAGGGAGGGTGCCACGGAGTCCGGCCAGGCTCTTGGGGGAGCTGGTGTGGCCACGGGCGGGGGAGTCAGAGAGGAGGTAAGCTGGCAGTTCGCGGCCTCCTGGGCTGCTGTGGGCCCCTTGGAACACGTGCTGAGTGGCCATTTACCACCTGGTTCGAGGAAGCCTGAGGGCTGGCCCCGTGCTGTGCCAGCCCCAGCTGCAGAAACGGCCCCGCGCGGGCTCCTGGCAGCCATGACTCCGGGAAAGGAGCGGCCTTACTTTTCCTGGCTCCCTAAACGTTCGTGCCTTTGTAGGCTTTCGAAATCAGTTTTGTGGGCTGTGCTGTTTGTCTGCTGAAACACGGAAAGCGTCAGAGAGAAAATAAGCCACGGGGCCGCAGGTCAGGTGGCAGAGGGTGAGGGGGCGGGGCTCCGAGGCGTCCTCTGGGGCCTGGGTCACCCTGCAGGAGCCGTCACGGCTGGAAGCGGGTGCCGGGATGGTGTGTGTCAGAGGGGGCCCTGGAATTCTGCTGGGAGGGTCAGCCTGAGGCTTCGGGACCTGCCCCTTTTGCTGGGTGGCCCCCACTGAATTGTCCTTGGAACAGTGAGTGTCTGCCCTTCCTCCCGGGTGCCCAGCTACACCTGCCGGCTCCCCTCGGGTGCCAGCCACTGGCAGTGTAGACTTCTCAGCGTAAGTACAAAATAAGCCCTCGGGGCTGTGCCAGCTGAGATGCAGACCTGGCAGGGACTGTCACCTGCAGAAGGTGCTTTGTCTTCTGACAAAGTTGGCCATTTGGGAGCTGGATGAGTGTAGAGAGATTCAGTGGGGGCAGCCAGAAACCCATGCAAATCTTCCTCCCTTTCCTGGGACCAAGGGACCCTGGCGGGAGGCCCTGAGGGTCTGCCCCAGGAAACGGCTGCTTCTCCGCTTCTCTCTTAATATGTGAAGAGCTCCTACAAATCAATAAGAAAAATGGGCAAAGGATGTAGACAAGCAATTCCCGGTAGGAGAAAAACAAATGGCCGGTAAACAAGGGAAAAGATGCAGAACTTCGCGAGTAATCAGGAAAAGGCTAATTGAAATGAGAGACATCATTCTTCACTGCCCGAGAGGCAGAGGCGGGAAGCGTCGATACTGGCCGGGTGCAGCGGCAGCAGGAGAGCGGCCCTTTCCTGGGCTCACCCGCAGGCGGCCTGCACCAAACCGGCACGTAGTAGGAGCTTGGAAACACTTGCTTTACGCCAGAGAACACATAAGAACTCTCCGCTCCCAGTAGATCTCAGCAGGGTCACCGCCACTGCCTTTCGTGTCCCTGGCTTAGCCCGCTTGCCACTGGGGATGCTCCTGGGGGGTTTGGCTCCCCTGCCCCCTGCCCCCACCCAGCCGCTCCCTCATCCTGGGTCTTCCTGGGCCCCTCCCCTCGTGGGAAGGTGCCGCTTCCTGCGGCTCGGCTGGGCCTCCGGTTTCAGGGCTCTCTGTAGCCCCGTGGCTGGTGCCGGAGGCATACCGTACAACGCGTAGCGGGTACTCACAGAGACCAGATGGAAACGGGGACCCCCCCCCCTCCAGACTTGGGCAGCCTTGGCTGTTATCACGGCTTCTTGCAACACCCTCAGGAGCCTCGATGTGGGAAAGGTCTTGCCCTAGTAGCGCCCTTGGCTCTCTGGATCCTGGCTGGTGCACCTACATCGTCTGGCCCCAGAACCTCTGCTGCGTTTTCTGGTTTCCTCTCCTACCCTCTCCATCCCGGCCCAGATCAATGATTTCGGGCTTCATAACTGCATGTGCTCTCACCCCATCTGGCCTTTGCACAGGCTCTCCCCCCTGCCAGAAGCATTCTTTATTCCCACTTTCACCGGGCTGGCGCTGGTCACGCTCCAGGTCCCGGCTCAGATGTCATCTCCTCCAGAACCCCCCCCCCCCACCCCCGACCTGGGTTAGACCTCCCTCCCGTGTGCTCCACAGACGGCCGTTCATTCAGCTTCGTGTTCCTTCATTCAGCAGGTGCTGGGTGCCGGGCTGCGAGGGGGATGTGGCTTAGGTGGCTGCGATGCCCCCGGGAGCCGGGACACCTGTAGTGAGCTGACCCTGGGGCAGAGCCGTCCAGAGGGTCAGGAAGGCGGGAGGCAGGAGCACCCCAGACAGGGGTTTGGGGGTGGCTCGGCTTGCTGCACGGGGAACAGGGAGGCCAGAGGGAAGCCGGGGGCAGCCCGGACGCCCTTTGTCAGCCTGCTCCGCGAGGGCAGCTCTTATCTGCAGACCACAGTGTGGCCGGACCACAGTGGAGCTGCCTTTGATGCAGAGCTCAAGGGGGAGAGCACGAGTCATACTTCAAACAGCTTTGGTCGGGGAATCTGGGTCTCCGAGTCCTTGAATCATCCTCCCACCCACCCCTTGTGCACCTCCCTGGGCAAAGCAGGCCAGCAGGGGAACCCGGGGCCCGGGAGAGACACCAGCCTGGAGCTTGGCTCCCGGAATCCCTCCCTTCCTCCTGCTCCTGAGGCCCAGCCTCCTACCAGGCGTTTCTCTCTGGTCCCCAGACCGAGGTGGGCCCAGCCCTCCTTCCTTCATTCAGAATATGATGAAGACCAGATGTCCGCCTCTGAAAGGTGCTCAGTGTATGGTGGGGACAACAGGGTTACAGCACAGGGTGTAAAGCGCCTTGATGGGGAATCCAAAGTGCTGTGGGCTGGTCAGGGAAGGCTTCCTGGAAGAGGCCTGCCTGGGGAGGCCTCCTTCCCAGCAGCGATTTCTGGTGGGGGCTCACTCGGGCCTTTTCCTCCGGGCTCACAGACCCTGGCTCAGGCCTCCCCCGGGGGCCTTGGGGGCCAGGATTTGGGGCAGTGGGAGGATCCTGGACAGACCTGGTCCCAAATGAAATCTCTGCCACTGCGGCCTTGGGCGAGCTTCTTAGACCTGGGCCTCAGTTTGCTCATTTGAACATGGGGATACCTGAGTTTAGAGCATGGTGACAGATGTCTGGTGCCCGGCACCATCGGGGGCTGTGCTGCCTTACCTCTCACAGATGGGTGCCCCTTTAGGAAATCCCCCCCTAATTATGAAGTTCCAGGTCTGGGCGGCCACATGGAAAGGAAGCACATTCATTAGGAGACCCAGGCACACAGCCCAGCCTTGCCAAGCATCTTTCCGCGCCGACTCCCGAGGACCACGGCCTCGCTGAGAGCACATCTCCCGCGCCTTCCTGGTGACAGGTTCCATCTGCCAGCCCCCGGGGAGTCGCTGATTCGGTGGTGGTGGTGGCGGGGGCTGCTCAGGGACCCGCCATCCCTGGTGACAGCCCCCCCAGCCCTTCACCCCGGGCTTGTAATCTCAGCTTTAAGGAGGATTCCAGTCCCTCTCTCCCGCCCCACCACAACTAATCCATTTGCCAGGGACCCGATCCAAGAGAAAGCTAATTAAAGAATTTCTGCTCTTGGCTCAGCCTGGACTTTGAAGATTCCCCTTAGTCTTCCTGGAGTATCTGAAAACAGGTGGAGAAGGGGGGGTGTCAGAAAGGGCGTCGGATAAGACCCCGCTAGCCTCCGTAATAGGCTTAATCCCCCCAAAGTCAGCAGGCATCAAACAGCCCTCCAGCCATCACTGCGGAGAAGGGGCTTGGAGGACTTGGGGCCCTTTGTGACCCTGTGAGCCCCAGACCACAGAGGGCTCCCTGTCCTCGCGTCCTGTGAATGGGAGGCTGTGCGTTCCCCCAAGAGTTTTGGGGACCAGGGAAGGGGGAAGGCAGAGCACGAACCCCGCACCGCCCGTGCTCCAGGGCAGTGAAAGGCACAGGTCAGCGGCATGGAGGAGGTCCTGCCTTGAGGCTTGCTGCGGCCACTGGCACGTAGCTCAGTGAGGTGGGCTCCCGCCCTCCCCGCCCCTTCCCTCTGGTGCCCCACATGCCACCGTCTCCTCTCTCAAGCGCCCGTTTGCCTCTCAGAGATTTTAATCAATCAATCCCAAATATTTGCTCAGTACCAGCAGCACGAGAGCCCCGTCGGGCAGGGGACTTTGGGGCCCCACTCAGTGCAGGGTCCTCCATTTAAGCAGGGCCTGGCACACAGCAGGTACCCAATAAAGACTCGATGGTGGGGTTGGTTGTAGTGGCTGCTCTCACAGGGCTCATGCTATTGCTGCCTTCAGAAGACACCTGCCGCGTCTTTGGGGGATCAGTGGTCTCCCAAATGTGGGGTGTGGGATCTTAGAGCCTGTCTCCCTGCCACCCAGAGCTTTGGCCCAGCCTGGTGGAACCCTGAGGAGAGGCAGGGCTGTCCGCTGCCATTCCGCGCCCCCCAATCACCCCCTCCTAGGCTCCTGCTCCCCCGTTTCCCTCCGCAGTGCTGGGGGAGGGGGGCAGGGAGCATTTAGACCCGCGATCCCCCAGGTAGGGACCTCGGGGGCCACTGGCCTGCATCAACGGAAAGAAAAATGATAAAAACCTGCCACTGAATTCTGGGTGGCAGTAAATTACTTAACACCTGAAACAGGTTGAAATGTGGCCGCTGTGGCTTTTAATAAGCCCATCTCTGATGCGGCCGCTTCCGCGAGGAGCCGGCCGGGTCTCTTCTCGAGGCATAATTTCATCGTGGCCCAGGCTTGGCAACGGTGCAAATAAGATTTCACTTCCCCCGTAAATCTCCGAGGGGGAGCGCCAGGATTTCATTTGTGCTGTCAGTTAGTGGCTGGAGAGATCCTATTTACTTTGCCGCGGGAGGAGAGGGTCCTTCAGAGGTGCTGGACGGTGTGGCCGGCCGGTGGAGAAGCAGGTGCTGACGAGCGGGCCTGAGGCGCGGCCGAGGGCAGGGGAGGCGGCCAGCAGCGAGGCCGGGGGAAGCACACCGGGGTTGGGGGCTCCTGAGAGTAGCTGAGCAAGCTCCACCCAGGCCTCCTGATGCAGCATCTGGGGGTTGGCTGGCTGCCCGCTGATCCACCCCGGGGGGGCCTCCTAAGCAGGGTGCTAAGAATTGGCCACAGAACTTGGGTGTGGGGGTGTGGTTTGGGGTTGATTCCTTCCTGGGCTCCATTGCCTCTTCTCCAGGATGCTCAGTGAGGTCAGCAACGCCTCCTGGGAAGTAGGGGCGCGGGAGGAGGGAAGCTTCCGGAAACTGGTGGTGGCCGGGTAAGGGCAGGATCCAGGTTACGGGGTGTAGTGGCCACCCTTTGTCCTATCCGAACTGGAACTTTTAGTCCTCCATCTGACCAAACAGGTGGAGTTGGATCTGAGAAGCCAAGGCCCTGGGTCTTGGGATGCCCCTTGGCCACAGGGCAGCCATCTGGGGTCTTACCCCATACCTGCCCGTAACCTCAGTGACCTGTGAGTCCTGAGACTTCTTTGGGGAGGAGAGGGCCAGAAGCTGCTTGGCTGGAGCAGGGCAAGGCAAGTCCCGAAGCTGGGGGCTGGGGCTGGGGGGAGGTTTCCCATCTCCCAGGGTCCACTGGAAGACACGATAGGGAGACAGGGGCTCTTCAGGGTCAGTGGGTCCCCTCCCCCACCCAGAAGTCATGTCCCCTTGAGGGACCGGCAGCCAGCTCTGCTTGCTCTCCTGTGAGGACAGAGCTCGCTGCCTCTCAGACCATCTGCGCCTTGTCAGAAAGGGTTAGTTAACGTTTGGAAGGTCTTCGTTCTATAGACCTGAAATACAGATCCCGGAACTTGCCCCACAGGTCCCGGTGAGTCCCTCTTGTGACCCTGTCTGGGTCTCCAACCCCTGAGGGCACTTATTGAAGCCTAAGATGCCCCCATCCCCGCACCCTGTCCTCCTGCAGCCGAAAGCTTGGGTCAGCCTGAGATTGCCCCTGGCAGGTTTCAGAGGGCAGGCTGCAGACGTCGGCTGTCTACCGTTGGCGTGGTCTGGGGAACAGACCATTTGGGGATACCTGAGCCTCCTGGTGAGAAATGCCAGCCAACTTAGTGCCTGGCTCTGTGCCTGAGGGCCAGGGATGCTGAATAAATGCTGGTGTGTGTGTGTGTGTGTGTGTGTGTGTGTGTGTGTGTGTGTTTCTGCGCATGCGCGCGCGCACGTCAGGGATGGGGGCCTACACTCCCTGACAAGGTGGAGGGGATCCCAGCAATCTGTACCCTCCGAGGAGCCTCCAGCACGCATCAGCAGGGTCAATGCTGTCATGATGGTAAAAATAAGAACGGTGAGCTCTTACCATGCGCTCATTTTACCGAGGCAACAACTGAGGCACGGGAATAAGTGGTGTAGCCCCGGAATCCAACCCACTTCTGAGGGATTCCGAGGGCCTGTCTGAGGAGCCTCCAAAACAGGAGTGGCATTAATCCGGTTGTTCCCAAATGCATGTGACTGTGGCTTTCTCCCCAGGGCAGAAAGTTTATTAGCTCTAGGCGCTAAGGAACATAGTTTGGGGACCCTAATGTCCTGCCCCGGCTTGAAGGGAGCCCTGCGGGTGCATTGGTATTCGGTGCTGTCTCCACTGCGTACTGGGGGCAGGCCCATTCCTGCCTCGTCCCCCGCCCTCTACTCTCCCTGCTCTCATCAGGGGGAGGGGGAGGGGAGAAGTAAGACCACTTGGGCAAGTCAGATTACTGGGGCTCTGGGGCTGCCAAGGGCTGCCCCTCCTGGAACTCAGCATTGATCAATTGATCCGTTGGCTGATTTGCTGGTGTTTATTGACTTATTCCTTCACTTCACGGCCACCGGTGCCTCCTGTGTGCCAGGCAAGTGCCCTCTAGGGACCTTAAGGGGTGACTGGTGAGACCAGCCAGCCAGGGGCCCCCAGCGAGGGAGGCGCGGGAGCTGGTCGCCTGCACAGTGTGGGGCCCAGGGTGGAGCTGGAGGGGGGGGCCTTACTAGACACAGTGCCTGCGTTGAACCTTCCAGGGCCTTCAAGGGCATCTGAGCCCAGAACATCAGCAAGGCACAGACCAGGAGCCGAGTCAGGGCAGGGCCTGCCTGGGGAGTTACTGGTGTGGCTGGGCCAGGAGACAGGTACCGTGCTTACAGAGGAAGCAGAGCCTTGCAGAGGGAGGTGCACAATTGGACTTGTCTTCTATTCCGTCTCAGGCCTCCTCTCTTGCTCCCTGAGTCCTCCTCATCCGAAGAAACACCTTCAGTGGAAACATGATTCCCCAGAGACCCTCCGCCCTGGTGGCCCCGGGCAAGGCCCCCATCTCCCCCGTGGGGGTTCCTCCCTCTTCCTCCATGAGGCAGGAAGGATGCCCCAGTCCAACCGTAGCACACAGTAGGCCCTCCACATATATCTACTGACCATCTGGCTGACTGTGCTCTCAGGTGCTCTAAGATCGCTCCGCAGCCCTGGAGAATGGGTGTCGGGTGAGAAAGAGCTGGGTGGCCCCTCTGTGCACCCACTATGCGCCGGCTCTGAGCCAGAGCTAGAGGACCGGACCCTGTCCTCTCCCAAAGGCCACACTGTGTGCTGCTCTTTGGAGTGTTCTCTCTTGGCTGGCTCCTGCCAAGATGGGAGGTGAGGGCTAAGAGAAGGTGAGGAGGGAGAGGGATGCCTGTGTCACCCCAGCCGCGCCACCCATCGCCAAGGCACGGGGAGAAATACCTTCGCTTCCTTGGAATATGAAGGGAAAAACTCATTAACCCATATCCAGACACGCACTCAGATCGAAGGCAGAAGTAATGAGTTCTTATTTTATGTTAAATTTAGCAGAAACTGCCATTGTTCTCATGGAAAGGCATCTTTTTTTTTTTTTTTTCCTTTCTCCCCCTCTTTGGGGTATGAGATATCACATAAGGCTTAGAGATTGGTGAACGTGGGGGTGCGCCTAGGAGACGAGGGGGTTCCGGGTGGGTGGGCGGGGGGAAGAACCCAGCCCAGCGTCCACCAGGTAGAGGAACAGCCTGTGTCTGCAGTGCCCGTGCGCGGCCAGTCTTACCTAGGGGCCCACGTGGGGTAATCCACGGCTCCCACAAATACATGTCCACGTGGAGACCCCCTCGGCGTCTGCCTTCAGCTGGCGGTCCACCTTCCCAGGACCAACGGGATGGGGGCGGAGGTCCCTCCTCCCCGCGGCCAGAATCATTATCTTGATCCCGACGGTGCCCCAGGGAACTTAGCCCGGAGTCTCCGCTCTGTGCCAGGCCACCACTCCGTGCCGGCGGAACCCCCACAAGCAGAGCTGAACCCCGGAGAGGAGAGGCCCCGGAGAGGAGGGGTGGGGGCCGTCGAGCCCACATGTGCCGCAGGCCCCTGGCCCCTGGCGCGCCGGGCCCCAAGCCGAGTCAGCAGCCGAGATGACTGTAAAAGTTAAATCTTTCTATTTATTTCAAGAAAGGACAAGGAAAGTGGACTTGGACATTTTATATGAAAACAGACAAACAGAAAAAAGGACCAAATAGTTAATCACATTCATCTCAACATTGAAGTTGCAAGGCACCTACGAGAAGGAGGCCAGAGGGCGGTCCGCAGTGCACTTTGGTTTGTGTTGTTTCGTGGTGGGTGTCTGGGTGTCTCGGTTTTCCCAAAACCCCCCCGTCTGGGGGGGGCGAGGTCGGGAGCGAGGCGGGCAGGCCCGGGTCTCGGGCGGCAGCAGGCAGCCGTGGACGTGGTCCCATCGCTCAGCCCCCCCGAGACTGCTTTAGCCTTGAGAGAGAGAGAGGGAAAGGACAAGGAGCGGGCGGCCGGGTGGCCTCACAGGGCCCATCCTGCGGGTGAGGAAGGCCGGGGCTTCACGGGGAAGCGAGGGCGGCCGGGAAGGCAGAAGGGGCCTTGGGCACCGGCTTTCCAGAGACCGGGCCTGCCCTCCCTGTGCCATCGTGCGGCCGGGAAAGCCTGCCTCCTGGAGCGCAGGGACCCACCCCCTCCTCCTTCCCTGGCCCTCTCCTCCTCTGACTGCTGGAACGGGGAGCCCCCTGGGCGAAGCACCGGGTGGCTCCAGAAATCTTTACAATACCAAATGAGATACAGAGAACCTTTTAACATCGGGCAAGGGAACTGCTGTTGATGGCTCTTAAAAAACATTCACTCGGCAGTGCCCACGCGTGGGGCTTTCTTTTCGTTTACTCTTCCCCTTTACCTCCTGGCTCACACCTGCCTGGTGACATTCATAACTAGCAGGCGGCCGCTCCAGCCAGCCGAACCGTGCGACCCTGCTACGCCTGTGGCGCGCCTGTGTTCACAACCCCGCAGCCTCCCCCGCCCTTCCGCACCATCTCTCCCCCTCTCAGATGACAGACCCTCCAGTGCTGGGCTATTTTGCCTCCTCCCCGCGGCTCTCAGCACCTCTTTACGAGCCGGAAGGCACCAGGGCCCTCCATCCAGAGAATCCCCCCCGTGCTGCAGCCTGGCGCTGGGCCCTAGAGGCCAGGGTGGAGTTCTCAGCTGGGCCGGGTTAAAAAAAAATAAATAAATAAAACACCTAAGGCCAGCTTCGGGGTCCTCTGTCTGCCTCCTGGGTGCCCAGAACCTTTCGAAAGCCGGGCCGTCCGGAGCTGGGTGGGACTCTACAAACAGGGCCCCTGCACAGGGCAGGTGAAAGTGCCCCGGGCGGCCCGGCTCCAGGGAGACGAGCGTGTGGCGGCCCCGTGTCTGCGGCGGCTTTGACTGTTGGCTCCTGTCGCATTGGTTTTTCTGTCTGCAGGAGAAAGCCAGGTTGGTTCCTCCAGATGGGTGGCTGGGCGCGCAGGGCTTCTGGATGGGAGCGGCAGGCAAAGTAGGGACGGCACCCCGTTCTCTGCCCTCCTCGTCACCCACCTGAGGCTCAGCTGGGAGACAGGAAACTGAGTCACTCCCGGCTGGCTGCTAGATCTCGCCAAATGGCGGGCTCTCCCCCTCAGGCTCACAGCTGGTGATCGGTGGGGCCAAGGGACGGCTTCTGAGAGGAAAAGCCGCTTAGAGGAGCCCCTCCCTGTGCTGGCTGCGGTGAGGCAGGGGCGGGATGGGAGGGAGGCCGTTGCCCACACATCCATCCGCCTGGGCCCTCTGACCTGAGCCCGAGGGGGTGGACGAGAAGGGAAAGGAGGATCAGAGGAGAGAAGACAGAGCACCCCTGTGTGCCAGGCGCTGTGCTGGGCCTCAGGGACCCGGCACAGAGGAGCACGGGGACGTGCACCCTGATGGCCGTAAAACAGATTTAGGGGCGGTGGCAGTAAGGACCTTCCTGCAAAGACTCTCCAGACTCGGCCTTTTGGGTTTTCAGGTGGAGGGTGAGGAAGGCGTGGGTAGGTGTGGGGAAGACGGGCCAGGGCATGGTGGTGGCCACAAGTGCCTTAGGGGCTAGCTTTGCTAGGACGTGGGGACCTGGTCAGCCCCCACACAGGGAACCAGGTGCCCTCAAGCATGCCCAGACTGCCCTCCCAGCATAAGCCGGGCACTTTAGTAACAGAGTGCGAGGGGGCAGTGACAGTGGTCTCAAAAAGCCCAGGGCCTGCCGGGCTCTCCAGCGGGGAGCAGGGCGGGAGCTGCCCCCAGACTGAAGGTCTGCCGTCTTCAGGGGCGACATGGAGAAAAGCCTGGCTTTGCCCCTGCGGCATCGGGGGCCTTAGGCACACCTACTATCCCGCTTACAGTGAGAATGCGGGTCTGACCCCAGCAACAACAGAATTTCCAAAACCAGAGAGAAAGAATATATTAAAAATGCAGAGGTGGGGGGAGTAAGGGGTGGGGAGGGGGGGGTACTCAAGAGCCAAGGGAATCTTTTTGTGAGTGTTTCTAAAGAAGCAGGGGTGGATATTTCAGGCAACTACTTGGACCATTTCAAAAGAAATGGTAAATGCTTAAAAACACAGAGTGAAAAATGCCCCAGGCAGCCGTCAACCTGGCCGGGATGGATGGATTGAGCCGGCAGTGCCGAGTGCTTTGAGTGGGAAAGAGAGCCCGTGGTGGGACAGCGGAGGGAGCTCAGCGGGGCAGGGGCCCTGGCACGGAGAGCAGGTTGCGGCGGGGGGGTGGGGGGGGGGTGGTGGGGGCAGCCTGGGACCCGCCGCAGGGGGCGGGTCACCCTCCAACCTCCAGATCCAGACTCTGAGAAGGAGTGCTGGGGTATGCACTTCCTCTCCCGGTGCCTCTTGGATACTGAGGATGGGACCCTGGCAGCATCTCCGGTGGCCCCAGCAGTTCTTTGACGGGGCTGGGCCGCCTGACGGTGGGATGGCCCTGACCTGGGGTTTTTCAGGGGACACTGGTCATTTTGAGCAACCTAGTCAACATCTCTTGATATCTTCCTTACGGGGTCCTGGGGTATGATAAAGTAAGGGGGTAAACCAGGACCTTCTAGTCAAAGAACCAGGCTTTTGGCCGAGGCAGGATAATAATCTGCCACATCCCCATCAAGTGCTTGAATGCTCCCAGGGACAGAGGGCTCACTATCGAACTCCTCTGCTGGCCCAGAGTTTCTCTTCCCTGACCTTCAGCGTTCCCTTTATGACTGGCCCCACTCTGCTTTCACCGCAGCACCGAATGAGTCACAGGCCTGCCCTGGGACAGAAAGGAGGCAGAAAAGCTCATGGCCCTAGAGTCTTAGCCTCTAAGTAACTAGCCTAACCACTTCACCTCGCTTTTCGCCCCGAAGGCGGACAGAACCTGGAGGGCAGGGGCAGAGCCTCTGCTGGGAGCTGGGACTGCTTCTGAGTGACCTGTGTGGGTCAGACGTAACCCCCCCCGGGGCCCAGAGGCCCCCTGCACGAGGCACTGGAGGAAGGCAGAACTGCCTTCCCTGAGGGCCGTGCTTGAGCCCAGGCTCTGTCCAACGCAGCGCCTTTTCTGAGCACTCCGGCCTGCGTGGTGTCGGCTGCCGTGGACCCCCAGCTCCTCCTGGGGCTGTGCAGGGGCAGCCCCCGAGCCGGGCCGGAAAATCCCCGCTTTGCACAGTGCCACGGGGGGCAGGTTCATAAAATGCGAAAAAATCCCCCGCTCCCTTCACCTCCAAGGAGTTTAATCTCTTCTAATCAATTTAGCAGACTCGCTTGGTTGTAAACGGTAATGATTTGCATTTTTGAGCCTTTTTATCCCTCCTTAAGAAAAAAGATGCCTCCTCTGTCTGCATTCTGGAAGGCCTGTGCAGGGCTGTGAATTGCTTGTTAGCACTCACTCTGGCGCCAATCCAGCTCGGGGCCTCCGCCCATCACCTGCACTGATCTGAGTGCAGGGAGGGGACATGGACGCCTGGGATGGCCACAGCTGAGCCTGGCTGTGTTCCTGGCCCCGAGAGCAAGGTCTGGTCCTTGGGGACACAGGCCGCTGTGCACCCTGAGGCCCCTCCTTCCAGCAAACGCCCCAGCTCTCTCCTGGTTGCCTTCCCAGCTCCGTTGCTCCCTGTCTGCCGCATCCAATTTTCCTTGTTGTATTTTTCATAAGCGTGAGGCTCAGAAGCCCCGTCCTTCTCCCTGGCGTGTTCCACAGGAAGCAGATTTCTAGAGTGGAGTGGGTTGGCTTTGGGACTTGAGCTGCCATTGGTAGTGGTGGTGGTGGGGGGCGGGGGGGTCCTCTCTTCCTTCCTGGGCTCCAAGCAGGTGAAGGAGGGAGGCTCAGGTGCATCCTGGGCAGGCTGCCCAGCCCTTCTCAGATGCCGCAGGGATCCTCACCTGACTCATCCCTCCTGCTCTGGGCCTCCGTCACCTGCACTGGACCAACTAGAACCTTCCAGAATCAGTGGAAGGGAGGAGCCCTTACTTGGCCTGTGGAACACCCAGCTTTTTTGGGTGTAGCCAGACTCCTGCCTCAGCCCACCCTCTACTTTGCGGAAGGGGAAACCGAGGCCGTGGATTTACAAAGCACGCTTTCCCTCCACCTCTCTGGAAACCCTTCCTGACTCACTTTCTGCTCCTGGTGGATCTCCCTAGATGAAGGATGGAGGAAGGATGAAGAGGGAGGGAGGAGAGGCACAAGGCAGGCATGGGCTCTGGGCTCTGGGTGGGGAAGCCTGCCCCGCCCCCCCCCCCCCCCCCGCCGCCTCCCCCAGCCACTGCATCCTGCCAGCTGTTGTCACCTCCCCTGCCAGTTTGTCACTCATAGCCAGAAGGGACCAATGCCCCAGCTCCTGCCCCCAAACCTGGCATCCCAGCCCTGGATGGGGGAGGCCCTCTAGTCAGCCACACGGCCGCCATGTTACCGTGGAGGCAGCCCAGGAAGCCAGCCCAGGAAGCCGGAGCCAATTTAGAGAAGATGGAGGTTTCCTCGGGGAGGCCGCAGGAAAAGGGAAGGAGAAAAGGGAAGAAAAGAAGCTTTTGATGCACATCATGTCTGCGGAATTGAGTATGACTAATTAATAGATTTTATTCTTAGTAATCTCTTAAGCATTCCATACGTTGGGCCCCACGCCTGAGCTGAGCTTACAAGAGGCCTCATTCGCAAAATGCAAATTACTCGCCTGGCCCTGCCTTCCCTCCTTCCTTGCCTTTTCTTTCCCTTTTTCTTTTCTTCTTCTTCTTCTTCTTCTTCTTCTTCTTCTTCTTCTTCTTCTTCTTCTTCTTTTAGGGGAAATTTAAAGGAAAATTGCCATGTAATAGAAAAGAGATTCTAATCACTACGTCTAATTACCACGAAGGGTAAACCACTTAACCAGAGAAGTGTCGTGGGCTCTTTTTTTTTTTTTTTTAAACTTAAAACCTGCTATAAATGCCACAAAATACACTCATCAACGCTGAGGCCAAGGGTGTTCTGGCTAGTTCGGGGCTGCAGGGGTCAGGGCAGCCGCCCACAGAGGGGAGATTCTAGACAGAATCTGCCCTGGCTCCTGCATCCTCATGCGCTGCTGGGGGGGGGGGGGGCGGCGGGCACCCCTGCAGCATCTCTCGTTGTGTTATGAGGACACTCAGACGAGCTGGACCAGGAGGGGACACGGTTTCAGAGTGGATGTGGCTTCAGGCCCCCTCCTTGGCTCGAGGGGCCGGGAGAAGGCAGAATTTTGGGAGCTTCGCTCAGAAAGGACTCTGGAAGGATGTCTGATGCTGAGGTGGCATACGTGAGAGTGGGCCCCAGGGCCTGGCCGGCGAGTGTCTGCTATCCTCAGGGGGACGCCTGCAGCGAGCCCATGGGAAGCCCCCACCTGAGCCCCCGGAGCAGGAGACCCGAGCGTCCTCAGGCTCAGGTGGCTCTGGCCTGCTTTGTGCTGTGGGGGAGGGAAGTTTACCGCCCAGGCCTGGCCTTGGAGTTCCGCAGGCCTTTCCGGCCCTTGCTCTACAGGGCCACCTGCCGTTCCCCACATGCCTCCCTGCCCTCTACGAGGATGGATGATTTGACCTCTCCCTGGTGTGGTACAAGGAGAAAGGAGGACCCGGAGTAAGATTGGGGGACCAAGCATGGCCGCAGTAGGGACCTGGAGGGGGGCCGTGGGGAGGCCGAGGACTGGGACACCGGGAGAAGGCATGGGTGGTGCCTTGAGGGAGGGGACCTCATTTCTGAAACAGCAGGGACCTCGGGCTTCGGTCCCTCCCCCCGCCCCTGCTTCCTGAGCCAATGCCCCACATCCTCACCTACCCTCTGCTCCTCCCCAGGCTGCCGGAAAGGGCCTGAGTCGGGGGGGGGGGGGGGGGGGGCGCTGCAGGTCAAAGGGAGGGCGACCTTCACAGAGACATGAAATTAAGGCTTGGAAAAATCTCTCTCCTGATCTCATTGTATGAGAAAATGATTCAAGTGGGGAAGGGCGGGCTGGGGGGGTGGGTGGGGTGGGAGGCTTAGTTTAGAGCGAGCTGTCCATGCCCTCCGCCTCTCCCTGGGGCTGGGGAGCTGGCATTCCCCGTCAGGCGACACCCGCTCTCCTCCACCCCGCTCAGGTGGCTGTTGTGGCCACTTCTTTCAACCCCTGCCTCTTCACTGAAGGGGCCAGTCACATGTTGTCACGAGCGGCGAGTGGCCGGCCCCCGGGCCCGTCCTGGCGGCCCTGTGTTCAGCTTCCTGTCCCCGCCTTTGGCTTTTTGTCAAAGCAGTCGAGGCCTTTTGAAAACGCCACCACCAGGAGCTGGACACCTTCTCATCCTCCCTGCCCTCGGACCAGTGCCTCTCCTTTGACATCGCTCCTCCGCGGCAGAGCACAAGCGGCCCGTCGTTGACAGGTGGTGACCCAAGCTCCCTGGGTGCCGGGGCGCGGGAGGCGGCAGAAGGCCGGGCACCGCCCCGCCCTTCTTTCCAGATCTGCTGCCATTATTTCATTATTGTTTTAATCTCACGGCTCACCAAATCGCAATGCCAGTTGATAAATGGTGGCGACACGGGTTCCAGAGGGAGGAAATAAAACCTGAATTCTTCCGAGGGCCCCAGATCCGTACCCTTCCGTTGCTGGCCTTTCTGGAGCTCTGGTCTTCCCCTCTCCGGAGCAGGGTGCCAGGGGTGGGTGCGGCTGAGTGTTCTGCGTTCGGCGGGGGTGGGGTAGGGGGGGTTGCTGTCTCCCAGGGCTCTTCTGAGAATTTTCATGTCTTTTTCTGGGCTTTGTGTGAGCAGCCATGGAAACCATTAGGTCTAATCAGCTGATAAAAAAAAAAAAAAAAAAGAAAAAGAAAAAGTCCCTGCACCAATTACCTGTCCCGGGAGGAAGCACACAGCACAGAGGAAACACAGAAAGTCGCTGTTGAGGTGACTGTATCTGTGTGTTGGGGGGGCGGCGGGGAGAGAGAGAGAGACAGAGAGAGAGAGAGAGACAAGGACACTGGCAGTCAGAGAAAGCGTTTCTCTGTATCAGGAGTGCGGCCCAGCTCTGGCCAACCTGAGATAGGGTCGCACCGAGACCACCCCTTCCCTAGGGTCTCCTGAGCCACCCGACCAGGACAGATACACCTCCGCCTTTAGGAACAGCATTGTCTGCCCCCCCCACCCCCAAGACACTCTGTCTACTTACTCAATGATTTCTAGGAGAAAACAACATTTTCGTGACTCTATTGTCTCAGGAAAATCGTACGAACTGACCCAAGAAGTAGTTAAGGACCGTATAGGTGGCTCTATCTACCCATCTGTATTTAGAGACACGACATAGAGATAGCCAGGTAGATAGGTGCGCCCCCAAGTGGCTGGGAAACCCACCGCTCCCATGGGGCTTCCACGGAGTATGGTGCACGGAACTGAAGGGGGTTGCGGCATAGGAAAAAGAGAGTTTGCTTTTTAATTGACCACACCATCGTTCAAAGAATGCAGCGAAAGACGTGCTCTTTCTTGCAAACCTGCAAGGCAGACGGTTCGGAAAGAACCAGGGAAGGGGTTTCCGGACAATATCTCCATAGCGAAGGATCTCTTCTAACCCCTCTCCTTTGTGAGGAGCCTGAAAACCTTCCATCACGTTGTCACCAACGAGCAGCCGGCAGCGGGAGCCGCATGGGGGCCTCGCGTGTTGGCTGTTCTCTCTGACGGCTCTTTCGTGACGGCCCCGAACAGAGCGTGAGGCATACACAGACGCTGTACAGGTAGTATCTTTCCAGTTCAGGAAAAAAGAAAAAAGAAAAAAGAAAAATAAAAAAACCCTGGCCCAACCCTGCCTGCCATATTATTTTTAGTCTTTCCCTCCCCAGCTGGCATAATTTGGTATAAATTATGTCTTCACCAACGTCAAATCCCCCTCCTACCTTCTATTCTTTAGAAAAAAAAAAAAATTTTTTTTTTTTCTTTCACTGTCGTGTTCTATAAAATCGTCAACCCTTCCCAAACTTTGCTTTCTGCGGGGCAAGTCGTCGTGGAATTTCCTCTTCCTTGCTATATGGGATGGCAGCAGGCTGGGGCAAAGCCACGTCGTCGCCAGGCCAGGAGGAGGCGGGAGCTGGGGCGGAGGCGGCCCGGGTGGCTGGCATCATGTGTAGGTGTAGTCTATGTCGGGGATGCCACCGTCCCGGTATCCCCGCGTGGTGCCGTAGCCGATGGTGTGCGTGCCCTTGCAGAGGCTGCTGCCGTTGGAGGGGAAGATGGTGTGGACCACGTACTCCTCTTTGGCGCGGTAAGGGTTGATGGGCAACATCTGCAGTCCGGGGCCTCGGATTTCCAGGATCGAGTTGTCCTTCTTGGTCCCTGACTCCATATAGTCATCCTTTTTCCGGCTGCCCCGACTGTAGGCCCGATCTCGGGTCAGCAGCTCTCCGGCCCGGTGCACGTACCAGCAGATGGCCCCCAGGACCAGGAAGAGGAAGACGAGGGCCACGGCCCCCCCGATGATGCCCGCCAGGGGCAGGCCCGCCATGGGGTCTGCGTTCTGCTCCTGGTTAAGCGTGGTGGTGGGGCCGTAGCTGTCGGCTGTCTCCGCCTTGGCGCACACGGGCGTCTCGTCAGCCACGTAGGTGTTGCCGGTCTCCATGGTGACCATGCAGATGATATAGGTGGACTTGGGCTCCAAAGCCGTGAGCAGGTACTCTGTCTTGTCCCCCTGCACCAGCGTCTCCGTGATGGAGCCCACGGCCGGGCTGTGGCCCAGGCGCAGCCAGCTGAGCCGGAAAGAGGAGGCGGGGAGTGTGGCCTTCCACGTGATTCGGATGGAGTCCGCCGTCAGGGGCTTCACGTGGATGACCAGGGTCTTGGCGCCATCGCCCGTGGCCACGGGGTAGTCGAGGCTGGAGTCGGGGAGGCGCAGCCCTGGCCGCTTGGCCTTGAGGGTGAAGAGCGAGCCCTGGGGGGTGGTGGCAGAGGCGTGGTTGCTGGCCGTGGTCTTGGCCGCGGCGTTGGCCGCGCCGCCCTGCGCCCCCGTCTCGAAGCACTCGTCCATCTCGCTGGTGATGTCCTTGATGGCCATGCCCCGGACCTTCTCGGGGCCCTGGCACATGAGGCCGCGCACGTTGACCACGGCCGCCCGCGCCTTCACCCAGTCCCGCAGCCACATGAGGTTGCAGCCGCAGAACCAGGGGTTGTTCCGGAGCAGCAGCTGGGCCAGGCTCTCCAGGTCGTCGAACAGGCCCCGGGGCAGCGTGGTGAGGTTGTTGTTGGACAGGTCCAGGCGCTGCAGTTCTCGCATCTTGGCCAGCGTGTTGTAGGGGATGTGGCTGATGGCGTTGTCCTGCAGGTAGAGCTTCTGCAGGTGGGCGCTGGGCAGGTTGAGCGGGGGCGCGGCCAGGGAGTTGCGCACCAGCGAGAGCTCCGTGAGGTTCTGCAGGCGGCTGAAGGTGTCGTCGGCGATGCGCTGGTTGGCCAGCAGGTTGCCATCGAGCACCAGGCGCCGCAGGCTGTTGAGGCCCTTGAAGGCGTGCAGCGGGATGGTGGAGATGCGGTTGTCGTCCAGCCGCAGCTCCTCCAGCGTGCGGGGCAGCCCCGAGGGGATGCTGCTCAGGTGGTTCCGGCTCAGGAACAGCAGCTTGAGCCGCTTGCTGTCGGCAAAGGCGTCCTCTTCGATGCTGACGGTGGACACGGAGTTGTCGTCCAGGTGCAGCTTCTCCAGCAGCGGGATGCGGGCCAGCGAGTCCCTGGCGATGGCGCGCACGTTGTTGTCCTGCAGGTGGAGCTCCCGCAGGGAGCGGGGCAGGTTGACGGGGAACTCGTCCAGGTCGTTCTCGTACAGGTAGATGACCTGCACGTTGACCTTGGTCCTGAGGTCCTGGGGGATGCCGGCGTTGTTGATCTGGTTGTTCTGCAGGTAGAGGGTGGTGGCGTCGTCGGGGATGTCGGCGGGGATGGAGGTGAGCCCCCGGTCGTTGCAGTAGATGAAGCCGTGGTCGCAGCGGCACACCGAGGGGCAGGTGGTGCTGTCGATGACCTCCGTCAGGAAGGCGATGAGCCCGTAGCAGAGGAAGAGCCAGTCCCGCAGGTCCATGGTGGCCGTGGTCATCACGACGGTGGCTGTGACGGTGGCGGCAGGGGTGGCGGCG
This sequence comes from Panthera pardus, assembly GCF_024362965.1. Taxonomy (NCBI): domain Eukaryota; kingdom Metazoa; phylum Chordata; class Mammalia; order Carnivora; family Felidae; genus Panthera; species Panthera pardus. The sequence continues at coordinate 8,262,239 of NW_026526677.1, forward strand.
GCGGTGGCGGTGGGGTGTGCCACCACCATGGTGGACGGCCGGGGGAGCCGGGCCCCGCCCGATCTGGAGCCTCAACACCTGCAATGAGCACAAGACACGTGCGGTGAGAGCCAGTCACGACGGCGCCCGCCCGCCGGCCGCCAGGGGGTCACCGCGGGGCACAGGTCAAGCCTGGAGGTGCACGCCCCGCGGCCCTTTGTGTGCCGAGGTTACGTCACAGGTGATCCCTCGGGCTGAGGTCAGACTCTTAACGACGTCTGGCCCACGTCAAATCTCATCAGGAGCAAAGATGTCTGTGAATCGGGCGGCCACGGTCTCGGGCCTCCCGGACGGCGATCTCGAGCCGCGGGTGAGGTTAATTTAGTGAGAGCCACGCCGCAGTTTCTGATTCTTCTTTCAAGACTTCACACTAAGCCAGTCTTTATGGCTAATGGTAAAAGTGGCTGGTCAATGTCGATGGGATGGATTTAAGGCGTGTTTTATGGATTCAGAGCCGCTATCTCTCACTGGAACGGAACCTCGCATCCCTATCTGGCTCGTACCCAGGGTCTGAAGGAGAAGCTTGTTTCCATGAGGCCTGTGAGCCTCAAAGAGGGGGCGGGGGGTGGGGGGGGGATGTCAGTAGAACCTGCAAAAAAAGAAGCTGCCAGCATTAGCCACTGGTGAGCAGTGGAGAGCAAGGAGCTTCATTGTCTGGTGTTAAAACAACATGTCCTGTTTGTCACTCATGCATTTTATAGACAGAACAATGAGGTGTCAACGGAATCCCTTTCTTGTGTATTTACAGAAAACTCCCTTGCCAGAGGTGCCCTCCCTAGCTCTGCATTCTGTGTTGTGCGGGAAATTATTCCACACCCTTCCCAAATCATGCAACTTTCACTTGTATGTATATATACATATATATATGTCTGTATATATATATATACCTGTTCTATAAATATATATATATATATCTATTCCATAAATATATATATACCTGTTCTATAAATATATATATATATATTCCATAAATATCTATATACCTGTTCCATAAATATGTATATAATATATATACCTGTTCCATATATGTATATATATATGTGCGTATATATATGTGTGTATATATATATATATATATATATATACACATATATATATGTATGTACGTATCTCTTTTCTTGCATTTAAAGAAATGACACAAATAAAAAGAGGGAGGGGTCCATGCTGAAGCGACCGGCTGCAAGGTGTAATTTCGGTTTTCACAAACGGAAAAATTGCCGCATAGATTTTTCTCATATTATTTTACTGTTCATAGTAAAAAATCAATTAAGGAGAAATCATCCTTCACCCTCAGCCGGGAAGGTGTCTTCGTGCAGCCGGCAAAGGTCTGCCGCGTGCCTCTAGGTGCACGAAGGCTTTTCAACGGCGGGACCCGATCAGCTGCCTCTCGGACCGTGAGCTGCGGCCCCAGCCCGAAGCCGGCCCAGCCTGGTGTGCGGAGCAGAGTGAGGACCCGGCTCGCCGAATGAGTCAGTGGGGAACCTCTCTCGTGCGCGGGGGGACTGAACATCTCCATTTCTCAGCCACATCAAACCTCTCCCTTGTCCGTCCCTGTCAATGCCCGGATGACCGCTCCAATCCTTCTAGCAAAGCCATCTTCACCCTTCAGGACCATGCTCAAATGTCCCCTCCCCCGCTAGGCCTTCCTAGCAGACAGAGCCTCCCTCTGCTCCATCCATGTGTCCACCCATCCACCCACTCGTCCATCCAGCCATCCAGCAGATCTTTAGGGAGCCCCCACCGTGGGCCAGCCCGCGTTCCAGCCGCTTGGGATTCCATTCTGGCGGGACGGTGGCTCCCAGTATAGGGTAGACCTCTCCTAGAGCTTTCTGAGTGTTTAAGTCACTTAACCTTCCCGGCAAACCTGGGGTCAATGCTCTTCTGAGTCCCACTGGACAGAAGAGAAGACTCGAGCTCACAGATGTTAGCACACCCAAGACCACTTGAGAGGTGGTAAGGGGGCGCCCAGGCCAGAACCCGGGCCGCTGGGTTCGTGGTGCTTCATCTCGTGCCCATCTCTGTGGGCTGCAGGTTGTACCGTTGGGGGATTAGTGCTTTAACGTCCCCTACTAAATTTCAGGTGCTCAAGGGCAGGGACCGAGGGCTGTGTAGGCCCGGTGTGGCTTGGCATCTGTGATCACCGAGGTGCTGAGCAAGGCAGGAATGCCTCCACTCACCCCTACACACTCGTGCCCCTCATCTGCATTTATAGGGGCCTTTGGACAGATCGTCTCGGCAGCTCCGAGGCCCTCTGGAGCAAGCTCAGGCTTTGTCCATGGTTAGCGCACTAAGCCTCCTCAGGCCCTGTTAGCCGCAGGAAGTTTCGTCCATGAGGTGGACCCGAGGCAGGTCAAGGGCCAGCAGAGGGCAGCTGGCTAGAAGCAAGTGAGGGCAAGGGGGAAGGGTGCATGGGGTCTGTGCGTGGGGCCAGAGGGACCCCGTGGAAAGCCCGGACAAAGCGGGGGAATGATGAGACCCTGTCCAACACTCTGGGCTCCTGAAGTCAGCGTAAGCCCCCTTCTACAAGCACCCGCTGGCCCCAGGGGCTGAGGACACTTGCCTGCTTATTCCTGCCTGTTTCCTTGAAGCACGTTTCCCAGCCCAGGCTATGGGTCCTGAGCCCACACCCAGCCCCGCCCCTTGGGACTTAGAGTCGGTCTCTGCTTCCTACACTTGAGCTTGCACTTGGGGGATTTCTCGATCGTCTTTGTTTCCCTGGCTCAGCTGCCCTGGCCCACTCCCCTCTCTTATCCCCCTCCAGAGCCCTGCACCGTGCTGCCCAGCCCTCCTGCCCTCAGTGTCAGCGAGAGTCATCCTGTAAAATCCAGCTGGAGCGTGGGCATCCCACACTGCCTGGCCCTTGTCCGACCAGATTCCCTCACCTCTCATTACGTCCAGGATTGAGAAGGGCACCGGCCCAAACTATACAAGAGGACAGGCTCGAAACAGAGCTGCTGCATAGACCTGGACGTGCTGGCCTTCAGAGGACAGGGATAAACCCAGGCACGGCGGGGGGTGGGGGGCGGGGGGCGGGGGTGTACCGACCAGCCAGGTCTCACCCATCCCCCGTCACAGACGCGTGTTTGTACCTATGCCAGCCTGTCACATACACATGAAGGTTATGGAGCCTGGGTATCCTGTCTCAAGATGCTTAGGAGCAAAGAGGCAGGGCTAGAGCAGGTGCTGGGGACAGGAAGGCTCAGGCCTACTCAAAGGCCACCTTGCCTTGGTCTCAGAGGTCACGTCTGAATCCTTCTGTCCCCGGCCCCAGCATCTGGCCGGAGGATACACACCTTCTCTGATCTGTCAGCTGCCGAGTCCTGGCATATGGGATGTGGGTGGCTCCTGGGCTTGGCCATTTTGGGGCAGTGCCCTGAGCAAGGGGCGGACTTGTTAAGGCCAAAGCCAAGGCCAGCCACCACATTCTCTGGCACAGACATCAGTTTCCGGTGCCTGCTCAGCTCATGGCCACAGCCCTCAGCTTCCAGAGGCCCTGGCATCATAATAGAGTCTAAATTGCACCTTTCAGAGATGCCTGATGGATAACCAAGAAGCATTTGGGAGGCAGGAACCCAAGGCCTTTCCCTTCCCCTGTCTGCGGGCCTCATCCATCTTGGCTCAAGCTTCCCCTCGCCGCCCCTTCCCCAAGGCTGCAAAGCAGGGCAGGGCCTGGGGGGTGGGGAGGAAGAGGCATGCCTTGCTGGAGGAGCCTTTAATTGCCTGGGTGCCAGGTGGCCTTTTTATTCCTTTGTTGTGTGTTTGATGGTTTATGTGGCCATCAAATTAAACCCGGTAAATTGCCCGTCTTTTACGGGGTCACTTGTGCGGATTCCGCAGACTTCAGCATGATGTGAGTTACGACTTACCAGCTCCGTGACTGACAGCGGGATCCTTCCCTGGGAAGGGAGCAGGGAGGTGGCTCAGACTGGAGGTTTATAGACTCCCAGTAGCCAAGGGGGGACCTGGAACATCATTCTTGGCATTCTCCATCAGTCACTAGCTCCTGCCGTCTTGCACGGCAGAGGAACCTGGGTTCGAGTCCTGCCTCTGCCACTATGGGATCTTACGCAAGTTGCTTGGCCTCTCTGAGCTCCAATTTCCTCATCTATAAACGCGATCATAGTAGTTCTCCTGTAAGGGGAACTTACTATTGAGGGCTCAATGAGAAAATACGCGCACAGTTACCCTCGTAAACCTGTACATACCCGACGCATGAGGTATAAAAGCTGCCTCGATTCTCTGACTGCCCCCAGGCACGCCTGCCTAGGCTCCGCTTATCTCTTTCCTCTGCTCTCCAGGGACCCCTTCTTCACCCCACTGCCTCTGTCGTGCCTCCGGGGTAGACTGGGAGCCTGTAGCCCAAGCTGCCTCCTGATAGGGACCCCTTGGCAATCGCTGTGACGCCGGGTCCCCTCTACCTCAAACTGTGCATCCACAGCCCCACGCCTCAAGCTACGGCCTGGGCCACACAGAGCTGGCCCAGCAACACCACGACCCTCCTGGGTTACCCCAGGCTGCTCCAGCCTCTCTCTCATGGGGAGCTGTCCAGGCCCCGGGAAGGGATGTGAGTAATCGGTGGGGCTCATCGCTCAGCTCTCGCCTTGGTCCCCCTGGAACTCTGAGACGCAGCCCAGCCCCCGATTCCTAAAGGCCTTGACCTCCCTCATGCTCCCTCTGGGCCGTTGCTCCGTGCTGTTCCCGATCTTTGGACACCAACGCCCCCTCCCCCGCTCAAGCCTGGCTGAGCCAGCTTCTACTCCTCCCCAAGACTTCACCTTAGAGCCCCCTCCAGGAAGCTTTCCCCAGAAGCCTCTGCATGGTTGACTCCACGCTGGCTTTTCTCACAACCACTTCACTGGTGGTTATTTTTCTGCCAGCCGAATGGAGGCACCTCCCTGTCGGGAACCCCTGGCTTGGTGTCTTCCCCAAGTCCCACCAAGCTGGGTTGCCAGAGGCCCAGGGACTCCTGGGGGGTCCAGTTGGGAGGGAGGGTTGGCGTGAGGGCGCCTGCGGGGGGGCAGCTGCAGGACACAAGGCCTAGCCAGGCCCCGGGCATGCTGGATAGGAGCTGGTATCTACCGCTGCAGGTCCTGGGGGGCACAGTTAGGTATGAGCATGTTTCTAGAAGGAGCTGGAGGTCCCGGGCAGGAGAGGGAAGGCAGGGCGGGCCTCCTCCTGCCCCCGGGCCCTGGCCTGCCTTCCCGTTCACCAGGGAAGGCAACTCGTCTGGGGACGTCCCAAGGCTGGGTGCCCCGAAGGGCCAGGCACAGTCTCAGCCCCCACTTTGGGAATCAGAAAATTCCAGGTGGTGCCGACCCCAAGAGGGAGGCGTGGGAACCAGCATCAAGGAGGGGAACAACAGAGCTGGGTTCGAACCTGGCCTCACCAGCTCCCAATTGCTTGAACTGCAGCGACGCCTCTCTGGGCCTCAGCTTCCTCCTCTGTAACATGCTGCCGAGAGCCCCACTCTCCCCGGAAGATGACAAGACAGGGTGGCGCGGAGGGCCCAGCACAGGACGCGTGGTTTTAGAAGGAAGGGCTGCTCCATCCTGTCCCGGGAGGGGCCCCAAGGAGCTCCTGTGACCCACTCAGGGCAGCCGTCCGGCTGTCTTGGCCGAGCTTGGCCAGGGAGCCCCTCCCCCTCCGCTTTCCGGTCCTTCTCTTCAGCAATGAGCATTCATTGTGTTTTCCCTAAACCTTGCCAGGCCCTCGGGTCCTTACTGGAACAGCAGGGCCGGAGGCCGCAGCAAGATGTGCTGAGCAGACTAGGGACGGAAGCAGCTTCTCAGCCCAGAAGGGGAGAGACGGGGGACCCTGGCCCCAAAAGGAGCCAAGGCTCCCCCCCCTTCCCCCCACCCAGGCAGAGAGCTTCGCCAAGGCAGGATCACCTCCATACCTGTGGTGAGTCCTCAGCAAACCTTTGTTTAAGTTAACGAGGGGCCCCACACTTCCTTCCCCACCTCTCCAGCTCACCTACAGGCAACACGGAAAGAGGAGGGCCATGGGGCAGGGGGCTGGCCTCTGCCTCCTGGAGCTCAGCGAGGCCTGGCAAGAGCTCCCCCCACCTCCAGGCTCCCCCCACCCCCACCCCTGTAAGGCAGATAGCCCAGGGGGCTCGCCTGGGCTCCGTCCAGCTGCCCCACCTGCTGAGGGTGGCCTCAGGTCTCAGGCCTTCCTCCGTAAGACGGCACCATAAGTGATCCGCTTCCCTGGGCGTAAGCTAGCGTTGTTTGCAAGCCTGAGCAGCCCTGAGCAGAGGGCCTGATGCAGCATTCCATTCGGAACAGGGGACCCTTCGCTGTTCTTAGCAGCAGGTAGCGCCCCCTGCAGGTATAGATGTGAAGTGTGGGCCAGAGGTGGAGGGGGGACCCTGAGACTTCTGGGTGAGCGGGCCTGTTCCAAGCCCTAGTTGAGGCCCAGGCCAGTCTGAGCCCACTGGAGGTACCTCCTTCCGGCAGGGGGCTGGCTGCCACGACCCTCAAGGCCCTCCCAGCCCAGCCCTGCACAACTCTGCTCCTGCTCTTATCCACGGGTGCCATTGAGAACTTGTAGTGGGAGGGGAGGGCGGGGGTAGGGGATTCTTTTAAACCCTAAAGTTAATTATTTTTCTAATTTCATGCCGCATGCATTATGCATCAGCTGTTACCACTGGCGGTAATTGCAGACAGGTATGCAAATCCACTAAAAATGTACCTCGAGTTCACCTCCCCGCGTGGGCCGTCTGGGCGGTGCCGGGCAGCGGGATGTCCTGAACTTCAGAGAATGCAAATCCCTTTAAAAAGCAAGACTTTAAAATTGTGTCTTAGGAGGTTAATTATATTGATAACAGTGTTCGATATTAAACTATTCAGGGCCGGGAGGGAGTGGGGGGATGAAAGGAGACACGTGTAATTTTGTTTCTCTCTCTCTCCCCGCGTTATTTAATAAGATATTCCCGCACCTGATATTTCTGTCTGTCTGTGTGCGTTTTTAGTAAGGCTGCCGGGACTGAGGCTTAATTCCTTTGGGGAAGGAAAAAAGGAAAGGAAGGGGAGTTTCGGGAGGCCGAAGAGGGACGTGACGGCCTTTTTTGCCGGGGGCCAGAAGAAAGGAAGAGAGAAGGCAGCAGTGGAGGGCTGGTGCCAGCCCCCGAGAATAGGCGGGGACCCCTGGGTTTGCAGGGTCAGCGCGGCTGGGCTTCTAAGCGGCCAGCAGGATCCTAGCAGCCAGGGGTGGAGGGAGAGACTGGGTATGGTGATGTTTATTGATACTAAAGCAGAGGCTGGGAGCCGGCTGGGGGTGGGGCCCCCTAGGAGCTGTGTGGCATCCCTTACACGCGGGCCCTGCTCCTGGGCAGACCGTCCTGTGTATCGATCGTGAATTGATTATCCAGCCCTTCCCATTAGAATGGGAATTCCTATAACCCAGGGCATGTTCTGTCCTGTTCACCAGCCTAGTACAGAGCCTGGCACGGGAATGCTCGTAGACCTCTGTTGAACGCACGAGTGCAGGACGATGCCAAAAGGGAGGCCCCACAATCTGAAGCCTAGAAGCAGGCAGCGGGAGAGACGCGGGAGAGGCCGGCCCCCCTTCAGCCCCACCCTAGGAGGTGATAACGACTCAGGTGCCCTCACCATGACAGCCCAGAGAGGAAAAAGGACTGACTTGTCTGAATCGTGCCACTGCTGGGGGAGGAGCTGGACACAAACCCGGGCCCTGGACTCGCCATCCAGTGCCCTTCCCTTCCCAGGTGTCTTTCCTGCCCTCTCGCCTGCCCAGGGGGGACCTCCCCAGCCCCAGAGAGAGAAACCTGAGGAAGACCCCTGTCTGCCCCCCTGCTCATCTCTTATGACCTGGTGCTGCCCAACCACAGATCTACCTCCAGGCCCCAGAGGCCAGCCTCGCCTTCTTAAGTTGGCCTCTCTCCTCCCCCCCAATAGGTATGCGCAAGGGTGGACCCTACCCTCAGGACCGCGGAATCGGGGAGGTGCAGGACTTTGGAAATTATCTGCCTTTCACAGAGGAGGAAAAACCGAGGCCCAGAGAGTGGAAGGGATTGGTCCAGGGCAGAGAGATAACCCCCAGCAGCCGCAGCCACTCCTCCCCCTGCCCTCCTCCTCCAGCCTTGGCTCTGAACTCTCAAACCCTTTCCCAGAAGATCGGCACAAGGAGGGTGATGGTGCACAGTGGCCAACGCAGGGGCTCATGGGGGCGGCTTCCCCTACCGACAGGTCTGTGGACCCTTCTAGCCCTAGGGGCTGGGACCCATTAGTGGCAGTAGCTGGCAAGGGGGAGCACCTCCTGCATGCTGGATCCTTCATGACCTCCCCTCCCCTCCAGGTGGCCACAGCCCTGCAGAGACTGCGCCCCCAGCGCACAAAGGGGAGCACATTCAGGGAGCGGAAGGGATGTGCCCGAGGTCACACTGCTCACGACAGGAGGGATGGGGCGCCAACCCATATCGGCCCGGCCCCACAGCCCGGTTTGTTTCTCTTTGCCTTTCTGCCTTGGGATGGAAGGAAGTCGCACAGCTCACCAGAAACAGGGCCCGGCGCTGAGCAGAGTCTCCATAAATATTTGGGGCACAGGCCTGGGGGAGCAGCGGTGGGTTCCAGGAATTGCCCCCAGCCCCTCCTAGGGGCTGGAGTTGAATAGGGACAAATGACCGGGGAGTGGGGGACACGTGGTAGGGAAGGGGGGAGGGAGGCCAGGTGGGCAGGGGCCGAGCTCGGGCTCCCAGCGATCGTGACGCCTTTCGGCCCGCTGCCGGGCTGGCGCGCCTTTATAATAAATAACAGCAAATAGCCGATCCGCAGGGCATCTTTCACGCCGGTGGCTAATAACACGGCTATTAATGCCCCCGCAGACGGCGTGCGCGTCGCGCCGCGCTGACGAATGTCCCGGGCCCTGGCGCAGTCATAAATCAGCCCCTCTCCTGGGGAAGCGTGCAGAGAAGTGTCATTTTCCATCTTGGTAATGAATTGGGGCTTCCCTGCCCTGCCCTGGGCGCCGCTCCTAGAAGTTGCCTGGGATTTGTGTTTGGGGAGGCACGAGCCCTCCCTCCTGGCCTCGGGGGAGCCTGGGGGGAGTAGGCCCTGCCCCCCAGGCAGGACCCAGCTCCCCACCTGACAAGCCCGGGAGGTTCCGCAGCCTGAGTGAGGAGGAGGGGCCCTCTGGCCTGCTGTGCGATCTTGGGACACTTGCTGCCTCTCCCTGGGCCCTCAGCAAGCCACTCTCACCCAAAGAGGGGCTGGACTGGAAGCCAGAGAGCAGTGATGCCCAAGGGCCAGTGGGTGCAGGGTCTTGGGTGGTGGCTTTCGGCCAACCCCACCCTCGGTACCTCCGTCCAGGGCAGGGGCAGACCTGGATGGAAGGACTCCCTCCAGCTGGAGGGCAGCAGGTGCCATGGCCAGTAGCCTCGGTCACCAAAGGTCCTGCCTCCCCCCGAGGCCTCACTGCCGCCCCCTTTGGGCACAATTCAGAGGGGCTCAAAGTAAGACCTCCCCACCCCCGCCACTGCCCAGGCTGGAGCATCCCCCCACCGCAGTTTACGCCCGGAAGGGCCATGACCTTATACCCTGGGTCGGCTCACCCCGGGGTAGAACACAGGACACTCACTGGGTGGCAAAAGACCCCTCCCCTGGCAAACTACCTGAATTGAATGTGTGGGGCAGGTGGGCTGGAGCTGCAGACTTGGGGGGGCTCTGTGACGCCCCAGTGCAACCCAGCCGGGAAGCAGCAGGCCCCGGCCGTCTCGCGTGCTATGCCTTCTCTGGGCATGAGGAGTCACAGGGCCTTCCTGGGCCACCCAGAGCCCATCTGCGTGTGTCTTACCTCCTCAGCTGCAGCCCCGGAACCTGCTGGGTCTGGCTGGGGTCTCCGCTCTGGATGCTTCCGGTTGAGCTGGGCCCAAACACAGTCACATTCTGGCCCCGCGGCCCTGGCACCCAGGCACGGGCCACAGACTCGGGGTGTTTCGTGGAGCTGGGGGCGCCCCGGGGAGCAGGGAGGACACCCTGCTCGTGCTCAGACGTGGCTTCGGGTCTGGAGCGGCATCCTCTGTCCCCTAGGCTTCAGGCACCGCTGGCCTCTCCCCTCGGAGTGAGGGGCGTGCATGAGGGGTCTGCAGAGGCCCCCCCCCCTGCAGCCCCAGGACCCCCGTGTGCAGCCTGAGGGTGTTCTGGGCCCCTGCTCCCCAGGCATGCCCTACAGCCTGGCGTCCATCCCGTGGGGGTGGCCTCTCGCTGTCCTCTTTCAACTTTTGCCCTTTTGTCTGCTGGCCGCCACCTCCTCTGCAAAGCTTCGGCGTGGCTTTTACCCCCTTTTCTTCACCAAGTTTTTCTTTCTTTCTTTTTTTTTTTTTTTTTTTAATCCCTTTAAGTCACTCGGCAGAATGGGCTCCGGTGCAGAGAGCGTTCTTGCGTGACAGAGCTGAGAGGGAGCCACTCTCCAAAGGATCGGTATTCCTGCCACTCAGGCTGTGTCTCCGGGGGGGAAGGAGGGGGTCCATTACCCCGCTGAGGAGTTCAGATGTTCACCGCGGGGCTGAAGCTGCTGACATGCGCCGCTGAGCTGTCAGGCCCCACATGCCTCTCTTTGGAAAGATGTTCGGGTGGGTGGGGTGGGGTGGGGGGCGGTGGACGCTCAGTCCTGCTTGGCTTCTCCTGTTCGTAGAGAAGGTTTTCTTGCTGGGGAGGCGGAGCGGGGGAGGGGCGCGTTATTCCTGCTTCGTCCCCTGGTCTCCTCCGTCCAAAAGGGAGGCCTTCGCACCCACTCCCTGCCTCCTCACCTGCCAAGAAACAATACAAGCGATTAAGCCCAGGGAAATTAGGAGCCGCACAGGGACAGGCAGCCTGGGCTGCAGCCGCCTGTCCTCCCATACCTCTGGAACCTGCTTTCCGGAGCACCACATTCCAGGGAGCCGGGAGGGGGCTGGGATGCTTCTTCCCCCATCTCCCTTCTCTTCCGCAATCCAGATAACAAACAGGGGGCCACGCAGAGCACCCTCCTCAAAGCTGCCCGGTTTCCTTTTCCTGGAGGGCGGAAGGACCGGAGAGAGAAACATGAAGTTCGGAGGGCTCCTGGCCATGGCGGGGGCTGCCCGCACGGTCCAGAGCTGGCTCCGCTTCCCCCAGCACCTGCTCCTCTTGCTAAATGTCATTCAAAGGATCCAACTGGGCCACCGCGGTCTCGGCTTCCAGAAGCAGCACTGCCTTTCCTCCCCACCGCCGCCTCGGGAAGCGGGAGCATCGGGGAAGCTGGGAAGTTGGGTCTCAGAGTCCCTGGCCTTCCACTTCCTAGGCCGGGGTCAGGCCTCCACACCCTAGTGCCCTCTGAGGCCATCCTCCCCTTTCCGCAGAGACCTGGGGGCAGGGCTGGCTGTTCCTCAGAACCCAAAACAAAACCCGAGCCCTCCGGATCGCCTCTCATTAGCGTGGCGCCCTGCAGCCCTGCGGTGCCCCGGTGTCCGTATTCCCCCTGCAGGAGCCCCTCTTTGGAAAAGGGCTTTTATTACACATCTGAGAGTGTTCGCTCTGGTTTGAAATCGGATCCAGATGGGCTCAGCTGCATCTGGGCGGTCTTCTTTGTCGGGCCCAAGGTGGCCGATTTGAGGAAGGCGCGTTGTCTGGGGCGGTTACAAATAAAAACAGGGATATTTGGGGCGCGTGTTTTAATAAGCCCAGAGCCCAGACTGGGGGCGGAAGGCACTGCCCACCGGACGCCCAGCCCGCCAGCGGCGCGTGTGGGACGAGGGTGGGTGCTGTCCAGGTGGAGCGCAGGCCGAGGCTGACGGGGGAGCCTTGGGACAAGCCTCCCCGAGAGGAAGGAGGTTCAGGAACCAGCAGGCCCCGCAGATCCTGCTTGGCCAGGCCCTGCTAAATACCTGGAGTACGAGCGGGCAGGTGGAGTGCGGCCCCTCCAAGGCTCAGGGCAGGGGTGGGGCGGGAGGGGAGACAAGGACAGCCCTCTCATGAGGGGTGACTGCCGGGCTACGGCACGGATCCTTCTTGCTGTTATACCCGCGCGATTGCATCCAGTTATAAATTGTAATTTCTCTACGAAAGGGAGAGATGGAAACAGTCCAATGAGGTCATCTGCCTCCCTGGCCGGGGTGAGGAAATTGTTTTGTACCGCTGGGGGTGGAGGCGGAGGCAGCTGGGCCTCCGTATTTAGAGAGGACGGGGGCAGTGTCCTCAGAGCCCAGAGGCTCCGGCCGGCCGTGGCCGCCGATGCCCCACGACAGAGAGAAACCCCCCAAGTTCTGCTTTGGAAGTTATGGATCCAGGAGGGCAGCCTCATCCCACTGGCATCGGGCCCTTCTCACGGTCCCCGGGATAAAGGCAAGGGTCCTAGGCAGCTTCTAGAGCCCCACAAGGCCCGGCCCTGCCTGGCCCATCAGCATCCCCCGGAATGCCCCGAGGCGGTTCTCTCCAGGCCCTTCCCCACACTGTCCCTACTCCTGCCAGAGTCCACCCAATGTCACCCCTCCCCTCCTGCGTCGGGCCACCCTCCCCCTCGGCGTGCAGGGCCACACACACCCATGGTGTCCTGAAAGGGAGGGACTAACTACATCTGGCTCTCTGTGGCAGAGCCCCGTAGCTGCTGCCTAAACGCACCCCCGGGGAACTCCACTCTCCTTTCTCATTTAGAAAATCGGGGACGGAGCCAGGCTCTTGGCGGGTCCGACCAGCTTTGCCTATGCTGGGTCAGCCTGGCCGGCGGTGCCTGGAGGTGCGAGCTCTTCCCACGCGTGGGTGCGAAATGAGGATCGTTACTAGCCACCTGAGCTCGCTGAACCAAACAAGGCCCGGGAATAAATATGTAAATGTGCCCTCTTGGCAAACATCTACCGTCCCCAGGGGGCGCACTACTGGATTGGGGGGGGGGGGGAGGCTGGGACCACGCAGTGCAAACAAAGTGAGCGCTTGTATGGGGACTTTCTATGGGGTCAAACCGCCAGAGGGCAAAACAAATCTGCGCAGTCCCAAAGGTTCAGCGACGATGGGAGCCCCTCTTCTGCCCCTGGCCACTTTGGCCCAGCTCGTAGGCACTCCCCCTACAGGACGTTCTCTGCTCACCACCCCTCGCCTCCCCTGTTCCCATAGGCTCCAGGTCTCTGCTCTGGTGCCAAAGAACCAGTTTTTTTGGGTCAACATCACAAAGGCTTCCACTTGTAAGTACTTGAGATGCTTACAATTTTACTTTTTGTTATAAATAATAACATCATGACCGTATTAAAAGGAACCTGAAAGGGGAAAGAAAGCCAAGTGCACAATCCCACATGTCTACACCACTCCACTTTGGCTGGATCGGCCTGTACGTACACACTGTCTACAAGGGGACAGCGTGCCTTATCCTTTTCCAGGTCATTTCTGCTTGCCATCTCCCTTGAGCCTTGAGACAAACCAGCACAGCTCGCAGGGCAGGGAGGACCATTGTGCAGGGGCAATGACACTGAGAAGGGGGGCCCGTCCAAGGTCATACAACCTGCATGACAACCAGGACCTTGAATTCTGGGTCAGTTCCCCTCTCTCTGCAAGACACCAAGTCTCAGTGCAACAGAAACACCATCAACCAAACACAAGGTGGCCCCTGGGGCCACTGCACTTGAGTTCTTCCTGAGGCCCTCTCGTGCAGTCATCCGCCCATTCATCTATCTCTCCATCCACCCATCCATCCATCCATCCATCTATCCACCCACCCACCCATCTATCCATCCATCCATCCATCCACCCATCCATCCATCCATCTATCCACCCATCCATCCATCCACCCATCCACCCATCCACCCATCCACCCATCCATCCATCCATCCATCCATCCATCCACCCACCCATCCATCCATCCACCCACCCATCCATCCATCCACCCATCCACCCACCCACCCATCCACCCATCCACCCATCCATCCATCCATCCACCCACCCATCTATCCATCCACCCATCCATCCATCCATCCATCCAACCACCCATCCACCCATCCACCCATCCACCCATCCACCCATCCATCTATCCACCCACCCATCTATCCATCCATCCACCCATCCACCCACCCACCCATCCACCCATCCACCCATCCACCCATCCATCCATCCACCCATCCACCCATCCACCTATCCATCCATCCACCCACCCACCCACCCATCCATCCACCCATCCATCCACCCATCCATCCACCCATCCATCCATCCATCCACCCATCCACCCATCCACCTATCCATCCATCCACCCACCCACCCACCCATCCATCCACCCACCCACCCACCCATCCATCCACCCACCCATCCACCCATCCATCCACCCATCCACCCATCCATCCATCCATCCATCTATCCACCCACCCACCCATCTATCCATCCATCCATCCATCCACCCATCCATCCATCCACCCATCCACCCATCCACCCATCCACCCATCCACCCATCCACCCATGCATCCATCCATCCATCCATCCATCCATCCACCCACCCATCTATCCATCCACCCACCCACCCATCCATCCACCCACCCACCCATCCATCCACCCATCCACCCACCCACCCATCCACCCATCCACCCATCCACCCATCCACCCATCCACCCACCCATCCACCCATCCACCCATCCACCCATCCACCCATCCAACCACCCATCCACCCATCCACCCATCCACCCACCCACCCACCCACCCACCCACCCATCCACCCATCCATCCACCCACCCACCCACCCACCCACCCATCCACCCATCCATCCATCCACCCACCCACCCACCCATCCATCCACCCATCCATCCATCCATCCATCCATCCATCCATCCATCCATCCACCCATCCATCCATCCACCCATCCACCCATCCACCCATCCACCCATCCACCCATCCACCCATCCACCCATCCATCCATCCATCCATCCATCCATCCATCCATCCACCCACCCACCCACCCATCCATCCACCCATCCATCCACCCATCCATCCACCCATCCACCCATCCATCCATCCATCCATCTATCCACCCACCCACCCATCTATCCATCCATCCATCCATCCACCCATCCATCCATCCACCCATCCACCCATCCACCCATCCACCCATCCACCCATCCACCCATCCACCCATCCATCCATCCATCCATCCATCCATCCATCCACCCACCCATCTATCCATCCACCCACCCACCCATCCATCCACCCACCCACCCATCCATCCACCCATCCACCCACCCACCCATCCACCCATCCACCCATCCACCCATCCACCCATCCACCCACCCACCCACCCATCCACCCATCCACCCATCCACCCATCCAACCACCCATCCACCCATCCACCCATCCACCCACCCACCCACCCACCCACCCACCCATCCACCCATCCATCCATCCACCCACCCACCCACCCATCCATCCACCCATCCATCCATCCATCCATCCATCCATCCATCCATCCATCCACATAGCTCTGCATTCATCCATCCTTCTGTCCATTCACCCATCATCCATCTATCCCCCCCCACCCATCTCTCCATCTATCTGTCCATCTCCTTGTCTCTTTCCATCTGTCTGTCTCTCTTTCCATCCATCCATGCATCTGTCACTACCCCCTCCCTCCATCTCTCTATCCATCCACCTACCTGTCCATCTTTCTGTCTACCCATCTTTCTGTCTCTCCATCCGTCCATTCATCCATCCCTCCCTCCCTCCCTCCATCCATCCAGCAAACATGTACTGGTTCCAGTTCTGCTCCTGGCACCATGCAAGACATCGGGATTCAAGGCAGAGCCCCTGTCCTCTAGGAGCTCCAAATCCAGTGGGGAGGCCATTGGTTTGCAGAGAGCCATAGTGTGAGACCCACACTGGGAGCAAAAAGCCCACCTTGTCCGGCCTGGGAGGGTGGATCACGGGGAAGGTAACACTGTGCTGTGGTTCCGGGATCCTCCAGACTCCTATGTCATGATAGTCACATTTGAACTCAGTGGCGAGGCAGAGCGGGGCGCATGTGGCTGGGTCTTCTCCGACCCCCTACCTGTCCATCTTCTAGGGTACCCACCCCCCCTTTGGACCTCAGAACTCTCCCCCCGAAGTGGAATCGCTCTCCAGCTTTGCGGCTCCCAGCGGCCCTGAGGATCGTACTCACTGATATTAATTCCTATATTAGCAATTAGCCCTCCTGCTTCATTTCAACCTATGGCTCTTAGGGATGGATTATTGTGTGTGTATCATTAATCAGACGCCCGGTATATGCTGCTGGAAACCCAGGTGGGCTTTATGGCTGGTGACTTAGTCGAGTGGCATTTTAAATGAACAACACGCCTGTCCCCCCCAGCCCCTTCCTGGGCGAAACTGCCCTGTGGCAAAGAGGGCAGAGTTTAGATCATGGCGAGCAGGTCAAAGCTGGCTCGAGCTAGGAGACCCGGGGTTTTCTTTCATTCGGGACTTCCAGGCTGAGGTCAGCATCTGTATCCGACCTGTATAGATGAAAAGGCTCTTTGTGACTCAAAACCGAGTTTGTTCTCTGGCTGCTGACTTCCTCCCACCAGGACGGCCATCCACAGGGCCCGTTTCTCTTCCCCCACCGTGACCACAGCGTGTGGGTCACTCCTCTCTCGTGCCAGCGTGGACCTGGGAGCTGTCACGGCCGCGGTCCCTCTCTGTAGGAGGCAGAGGGCTGGGGGCCGGGGCCACAGGGCAGGGAGAGCTCTCCCACTCGAGAGGATGGACCGCTCCTGCCACAGAGCCAGCATAGTAGGGGTGGGGTGGGAAGGTCATTTCGGGCCAAGGGACCGGCATACGCAAAGGCTCAGAGTAGGAGGGCTTGGTGGTGAGAAGGCTGGTGTCCCAAAGCTCTGACTGAGTTAGCGGGGGGGCAGTGACCTGAGCTGAAGTGGGAGATGGCCTTCTGGCCTCGCGGGGGGGACTTCTGCATGCTCTGCCGAGGGGCCTGGTCTTCATCCCGAGGGCAGTGGGGAGCCAGGGAACGGGCCCAGGCAAGGGGAGGCACGCCCAGACCTTCATGGAGAACTTGAGGGTGCTCGGGTGCATGAGAGGGACCCAGTGAGAAGCTGGGACAGTGTCCCCAGGAGCAGGGGTGGGGAACAGTGGGGTTGAGGGGAAGGGGCTGGCCAGGCAAGTCTCCCTGAAACCTGGGGGCTGAGTGGGTTCCTGCCCCCTTCTCCGCCTCACCAGAGGGTGACGGACTGAGCACCTCCAGGCACAGGCAGCCCGTTGGGGGGCTCAGGGCCTGAGCGTGCATGCCTCTAGGTTCCCCGGGCGGGGGCCAGGCGGGAGCCCTCCGCAGGGGGCGTGCCTGGAGGCCCCAGCTCGTCCCTTCTGCACCGGGAGCCGGCCCCACCCTGCCCGCTTCTCCAAAGCCTGGCCCCCAGCCTCGGCACTGCAGCATGGCACCCCATAGCAGGTAAGAAGAGGCGGAGGCGACAGAGTCTGCATACACAGTGTGAACCCCAAGCCTCCAGTCTGCTAATTAAACCGCTTCCTGACAAAACCCAGACTTTAGCGGGTGGGTGTGGGAGCGAGGGCGGGAGCCGGTCTGTGGGCAGCTGCAGGAGGCCTGGCTGCCTGGCCAGCGGGCCTGGACCACCGCCGGCACCCACCCTCGGAGGCAGACCGCTGGAGAATGGGGGGAGGGGTGGGGGAGAGGGCCGCCGACCGTGCCCAGAGCAGAGAAGCCAACAGCTCCAGGGTCCCAGGGGGCTGCTCTTCCCGGACAGCTTTTCAGAGAGGAGATGTGGTATTCCCGCCCCCCCCCCCCCCCCACCGTGGGATGTCTCTCTCCCTCTCCACGTGTGGGCTGGAGCCGGGACCTGGGAAGCAAAGGCAGCTGCGGCCGGAGGTGGCTTGGAATTCGCTCCCATCTCCTGGCGCTGGGCTGGCAGAACAGCCCAGGGACCGAACTGGCCCACACTGCTGGCACCCGCTGCCTGCCTGCCTGCCTGGGCCCAGCAGCCCCTCCTTTGCACCGTCTGGGGGGGCCTGGAGGCCTGACTCTACCAGTTGAGGGTGCTGCCCCACAGTGCAGCCGAGCACCAGGGGGACCTAGAAAGACCACCGTGTGGGTACGGTCATCCCTGGGCAGCAATGGAACAGAAGAACAGACAGGCACCTGAAGGGGCCTCCTGCACCTGGAGTGCTGTGTGCCTCGGAAATTGCCCGCGAGTGTGGGCGGGCAGCGGGAGGAACCCCCGTGCCCCGGGGAGCTGCGAGAGTGGGCGAGGGGCCAGGGCACGGCCTAGGGCAGCTAGGCTCAGCCGGGCCCAGGATCGCTGCTCTCAGCCTCTGGAGGGGGAGGCTGAAGCAGGGCGGAGGAGGGGAAGAGCACCCAGCCGTCCACGGGCCTGCCCCTCTGCCCCCAGGGAGGGCACAGTGGCTGGAGTCTGCCCACACACGACAGGGGACAGGAAGAGAGGCCCGGGCCTGCATGGGGCTCTTTGCCTACTGCCTGCTGCCCCCTGGGAAGGAGGCTGCCTGCCGGCCTAACACTACCCAGCAGGCCCTGGTGTAACTCAGCTCCCACACGCAAGGGTCTGTACCCAGCCCCAGGGGGATCCCGGGGATCCTGGGGGATGACGGGTCTGGTGTGCCAGCAAAGGCCAGACCTTTCGCGGGAAATTGGCCCACTTTTGCTAGTGGAACAGTGGCTGTGCCCTCAGCTGAGGTCGGCGGTGGAGTCTGGAGGCAGAAGCCCTGGACCCCTGGCCACCTGGCTATGAAACGGGTCCTACACGGCTCTTATGCAGCTGTTTGAAGCAGCACTTTGCTGGTGAGTCTGGTGTGGGGCCTCTGGGGGGGAGGGGGTCACAGCTGGAGCCCCCCCCCCCCCCAGAGAGAAGGCTAAGGAGCTTTTAGAACCCAGGCTCTGCTCAAGGGGTTGTCACCTTCCCTCCTCTGCCACACACTTCCCTCCACCGGCTCCCCAGCCTCAGATTCCTTCAGGAGCCCTGCTCCGTACAGAGAAGGTGCCATGATCTGGTATGTGCCCTGGGGACCATCAGCACCCACTCTCTAGCTGTTGGGTTCAAATGCCAGTCGTCCGTAGACACCCACCCCCCCCCCCCACCGACCACACTGAAAGCCACAAGCTAGGGATCCGAGGCCGTGCACTTGCGCCGTCCGAGTTACCTGGGTGCGGCCGGCGGAAGTTGCCTTTTCTTCCGGAAGGGTCCACTTCCCTCCCGCCAAATGTGCCCGCTTCTGGCCCCCAGGGACAGGAGCCGTTTCGCCTGGCTCCCCCGGCTTTCCAGTTTCCCTGAACCATGGAAGCCGGTGCCAAGGGATTTTCGTCTCCGTGTTGGAAATCTCCCACCCCTCCCCTCCTTCCCGTAAACACACTCTCGGGCCGAGAGAGCGACACCGCGCACCCTGGCCGCACGCGCGGCCAGACTTTGTTAATATTTACAGCGAGTGGCTCAGAAAGCTATTAGCTTCCTTTTCTTGTTAATTGAAAGAGGAGAAAATGGTTGTAACACTTCAAAAGGACTTAAAGCGCAGTCTGAGAGACCAGCTGAATAAGGAGGAAGGGAAAAAAGAGCGACCGACCACGTAAAATAAAAGGAAGAAAGGAAGCCCACACCTCACGCGTCACGCGAGGGTGGGCTGGTGCTCCTTCTCCGTCTCGGCAGATGCCTGGCTTTCCTCTGAGGTTTCCTCATTGCTGCTCATTGTATATTTTCCTTTTCATTTGGGAGCCTGCCTTAAGGACAGAAGGAGGAAGAAAAAGGATTCGAGGTGCACTTTTGTTAATAACGAGGCTCTTTGAAGCCGCGGCTGACGAGGCCCCCGGTATCTTTGCTCCTGGGGCACACGAGGCCTGGCCTTGCCCGGCACCTGCAAGCCCAGGGGCTTCCCTGATCGGTGGCCACCAACACACAGGCATTCACTTCCCGGGATGCAGGCCCAGATGGGGCACTGGGCTAAAGCCATTCCCGGGCCCCTGACCTGGCTGGGTGTACCTTGGGGAAGCACTTGGGCCTCAGTCCCCTGTGGACCCCAGGGACAGCCAGGGATGCCACGGTCATGAGAGGGGTGGGGACTTTCTGAATCCCTGTAGACGAGGAGCTGGAGGTCCAGCCTTGCCAAGCCTCTGGCCTCTGTGGTCCGCCTCCCCAGGCCACTTTTCCTAGAGATCAAGGATTCCTCCTTCTGTACCTACACATTCAGCTTCTGGACTGCGCCCTGAGATGTTAGCGACCAAACATCTCTGCCAGGCTCCCTGCCATCAGATAGGGGCAGATCGGGTGACTCAAGAGGCTTTCACTCCAAGAGCCTGCCTTTCAGTTCAGGCTGACAAGTGTCCCCTCCTTCAGGAAGTCCCTGGCCTCTGGCACCCTGCCCTCTATCAGCCTGGCTTCCTCTGTTTCTACAGAACAAGGTAGATGCCTGTAGCAAGCACAGAGGGGCCCAGCTCCTGCGTCTGGATGGGCTGCAGTAAAGGGAGGCCAGACCGTGCATTGAAGGAGGTCCCCTCCACCCTGCTCCGTCCCTGCTTGTGCCCCGATCAGACCAGGCAGCAACCCTGTTCTGCTCTTGGGCCCTACAACAGGCACAGCCACACTGCAGGGCAGGAGGCCCTGGGGAGGCCACAGGTGGCTGGGGCAGGGACCGAGGGGCAGACAGGACTCTTCAGGGACGACAGCACTCTCCCGCCCTTGGGTTTCTGGACAGCTGACCCGGAGAAGGAAGACCAACCTGTTCTGGGGGGACCAAAGATCTAGAAAGACCAGGAGGGATGTACGGGGAGGGATTCCATTAAGAAAGAAATGGGTAACAGACAGAGATGCCCAAAGATGGCCCAGACTGCCGTGGAGGGGAAGTGTCAGGCTGGGACTTGAAGACCCCCTAGCAGAGAGGTGGGATGGCAGTGAACCTGGCCCACCCAGGCTTCCTCCCTCTGAGGCCTGCTCCCGCGGCCACACTGTCACCGCCCCCGCCCCCCCCCCCCCCCCGCCCATTCATCCCCATTCAGCCTCGGTCCTCCTCAGGGCTACCCCCACCCTGGCCCTCGCATTGTCCACCCGGGATTCTAACCGTCTTGCCCCCCCCTTCAGCTGTGAGCTCTTAAGGGCACAGATGGTGCCAGCAGCAGTGACAACAGCCTAGCTAACTTGACAGAGTTCTGCCAGTGGCCCCGGGCACAGAGCTAAGCGTTTTACGGGGATGATCCAACAGCAACACAAGCAACCCTGAATTAAGTCTGAGGCAGGCAGTATTCATCCATCACCTCTCTGAGCCCACAGGCACTATTATTCCCATTTCGATTTTCCACCTGAGGAAACAAGCATCCTGGAGCCCGCCCTAGTCACACAGTGGGTCCGCTGTGGCGCCTGAACACAAACCCACTCTCGTCTTGGCTCCGTGCCCCATACTCTGGGCCCCCAACAGGATTTCCTGTGTGGCCAGGGACTAAGGGCTGTGCTCAAACCGGTGGAGGCTGCAGGCTGGCACTCCCTCCCCAGGTTCGCAGGGCCATGAGCATGTTAAAGGCTCTGAGAAGTCCTGCTGCAAAGATACCAATTTAGCTCTGTCCGCTCGGGCAGTTACCTGGTAACCTCCCAGGATTCTCTGTGTTCTTCAAAGCGTGCCCGGGGAGATGCCTCAGGCATCCATTTAACCAGTCTTTGGTGAGTGCCTGCTGTGTACCGG
Source organism: Panthera pardus (assembly GCF_024362965.1). Taxonomy (NCBI): domain Eukaryota; kingdom Metazoa; phylum Chordata; class Mammalia; order Carnivora; family Felidae; genus Panthera; species Panthera pardus. Next base: position 8,283,895 of record NW_026526677.1, read on the forward strand.
GTAGTGGGCTTTCCAGTGATGTGCAGTGGTGAGGGCAGGCGTGTCCCTGCCCTCTGCCCCCCCCGCCCCCCCCAGCACCCAGCTCAGCGCCTGGCACATAGGAGGCACACACACATTGAGCAAATGAGAACTGAATGAGAGGGACAGTGGATGGGGCTGAGGAGCTGACTCAGTCTCTGCCCTGAGCTGCCCCATATGTCCTCCTCCTCCAGTCCTGGACCCACTGCCAGCCCACTGGCCAGGCTCAGCCTCAGTCTTCCCCACGATACGGGCATCCAGGCGGGCTAAGAGCAGCCTGCCCCTGGAAGGCCCACCAGGCCTCCTCGCATGCCGGCAGGTCAGAGCCCGCAGCCCCTTCTCAGGGGGCCCCCCCCCCGCCACCAGGCCCAGTACCTCCTCCCTTCCCTTCCAGCTCTGTGGCTCCGGCCTTGACATTCCAATCACATCCCCCAGGCCTGCCCGGAATACTAATTCTCCCAAGATGAAACCGTCCATGTTTAATTTTTTTTAAAAGCCAGGCGGAAAGAAAAGACAAGAAACGGGGAGGCATCCGTGGGTGGAAGTCGGAGCCCTCCTTCGAGCTCTGTTCAGAGCTTCTCTGGGCGGCTGGCCTCGAAGCCACCAGCCACCCTGGGTGGTCACTGGCTTGGGAGGGTTATTTTTGGAGGCCCTCAGGTGGGAGCTCCTTTAAAAGTGGACAGCCAGGCAAGTTAGGCTTCTGCCCCTCTCCTATCAGAAGACAGAGCCTGAGGCCTCCCCGGGGGGGGGGGGGGGGGGCTGGGGTCAGCTGGGGACAGAGAGAGGGCTGGAGTGGCAGGACCAACATGGGAGAGCCCAGAGTGGGCTCCATCTGAGAGCGAGGCCAGAGGCCACGGGGTACGGGGAAGAGGGGCTGGACGGCAGGGACAGGGAGAGTGCTTCCGCGCTGGATGACCTTGGACGAGCCCTTCCCCGCTCTGGGCCTCGGTGGCCACCCTGGAGCCCTAAAACATGGCTGTTCTTTGGGTTGGGAGGGCTGTTACAGGAAGACTAGGGTCGAGCCCCTCTTGCAGCTTCAACCCCGGTGTTACTTGGGGTCATGTGTCATGTCTCTGGGCATCGGCTTCCGTACCCACGAGGTGGGGGACCGAGGGAAGCTTCTTACAGACCTGTGGTGAGGGTTCCAGGCAGCACGGGGTGAGCGCCCTAAGGACCAGCCTGGCACCCCACGCACATATACCGTCACCCGCCAGACAGGTGCACTCAGGAAAACTTCTTCTTCCCCCCGCCTGCCCCCGGCCCTCAGCCCCGACCGCCTGGGGAAGCGCCCTCTCACACCAGCCCGACCCCGGCGGGGTGCCACCTCCCCCACAAGATCCCAGCGTCACAGTCTAATGTCCCCAGAGGGACGAATGAAATTGTAACGGCAGGAAACATGACAGAACATGAAACATGATGAAATCAGCTACATAAATTATGAAATCCAAATCATAGCCCGGCTCCTTCCGCAGCGGGGGAAGGTGCTGGCAGATGCCCCGCAGGCCGGAGGCTCTGAGTGGAGACCATGGGGCACCCTGAGCCCCTTGACTGAGCACTGGGACCACTGGGAGCACTGGCTGCCCACGGCTTCAGCTGCCCCGCCTCCATGCCCTCCCCCGCCCCTCCTCCTCCTCCTCCTCCTCCAGGGAGCTTCAGGGAGACAGAGCCCTGAATGGCCCAGGGTCAGAGGCTGGGCCCTGCCTCCATGAGATACGACGCTTTCCATTTCTACTCTGCGTCTCCCGTGGATCAGACTCCGGTCAAGGCCATGGCCGGACTGGTCCCTTCCGCTGCCCTCTCCCCGTTCGCTTCCTCCCTTAGATTTTCCCTGGGAGCTTGGACGTAGGACAAACCCCCAGCTGCTCGGTGGAGAGATCTACCACTGCTTCTCCCTGCCCCGTTTTATTATTTGTTTTTAAATAGTTCTCCTTTTCAGTTTTTTAGTTATTTTATTCTGCTGTTTATTCTTTTAATTTTATTTATGTATTTTAAGAGAGAGAGGGTGCAGTGGGGAAGGGGCAGAGAGAGAGGCTCCTGTTCGTGCGGAGCCTGATGTGGGGCTCGAACCCATGAATCCGTGAGATCACGACCTGAGCTGAAGTCAGATGCTTAACCGACTGAACCACCCAGGCGCCCCCTCCCTGCCCCGTTTTAGTCTTAGGACACCTCTGCCACGGAACGTGGGCCTGAATGGCGGTCAGGGACGAGGCCTGGGCCTGCGCGGTCCTCTAGCTGCCGGCCCCTCCCATCTAGGCAGCCGGCCCTGCCCCCAGCCTCCACTTCCTCCCTCCTCCCTGGGCACAGCCTCCCCAGTCCCCACCCCGGCCCTTGCAGCCACCTGTGAGCGCTAGGCTGGTACAGGCAGGGTGACTCCAAGCAGACGTAAGCACGTTTTGGCCACCTCTCCTCCGCTGCGGGGGCTGTGACATAAATTATTATCGACCCGATGCCGGCTGGGGCTGGAGACGAGATGGGGAAATAAAGCACTGGGCTCAATAATTGTGCCCTGCTGGCTGAATTTACTTATTTGTGGCTTTCCTACCCACTGGGAAACGCGACGCTGAGTAACTGCTGACTATTAGGCTCCCGGACGGAAAAACACCCTCGGATCCATCTCCCGAGGACAGGCGAGGGCCGGAGACCCGCACGCTCCTCCCGCGGGCCCCACTGGGTCTGCTTTGGTTTTCCCAGGACCCCTCTTGTGTCGAATCCCGGTCCTGCTCCACCAGGTAGAGGGCTTCTTCTCCATGCTACAGATGGGGAGACTGAGGCACAGAGATGGACCTTGCTGCGGGTCCCGGTTTGCCTGCGACTTTCCCAGTTGCAGCCGGGCACCCGGGGCAGGTGGCCGCCTCACCCTGGTCTCCCGGCTGGTAACCGGCAGAGCGCAGGCTGCACCCTGCTCCTTCTGACCAAGAGCCCACGGGTGCTCTTAACCGACGTGCAAGGCCACCCCCTTCCCCGTCACCCACCCGCCCATCGGCTTGTTCGGAGGCCCGTGAGATCGCTCCCCAGCCCGCTCTGGGACCAGGAGGCTGCTGACTGCGGGACCTGTGGCCTCTGGCTGGGCATGGCCACGGGGAGCCCCAGTGGCTCGCTCAGAGGGAGGGAGGAGAGCCTGGTGGAGCTTGGGTGCCCTGGCTGCGTCCCCTCCCTTTCCGGGTGACCCTTTCGACAGCTTCAGCCATTCTCTTCCTGGTTTCCCTGATGCCGCCCATGACTGTGACCCCCTTCGATACACTCTGATCCCTGCCACGTGACAAGGGAATAGCTGCTTCCACCCACTGGGAGCCCACTGAGTGCCGTGCACCACGTTCAAAGTCTTTTACTATCCGCATGGACTTGTTTCACACTGTTCTTTTTTTTTAAGTTTATTTATTTATTCTGAGAGAGAGACAAAGCACGCAGGGAGGGAGACAGAGAATCCTAAGCAGGCTGCACACTGTCAGCGCACAGCCCGGTGCGGGGCTCGAACTCACAAACCGTGAGATCATGACCTGAGCCGAAATCAAGAGTCACGTGCTTAACCGACCGAGCGAGCCAGGCGCCCCGTTGTTTCGTGCTCGTAATGACCCACTGAGGAAGCATATCGTCCCCATTTCACAGACAAGGCGACTGAGACCCAGAAAGGGGTCACAGAGCTGATAAGGGCAGCCTGGCTCTGAGTCCGTGCGGATGGAAAAACTAAAACCCACCCACCCAGAGGAGGAGGGACCCGATCGAGGCCAGGAGAGACAAACCGCAAAGGGCTGGCAGTCTTAGAGCATAGAGACCAGAGGCGATGCCGCCTGGCGGAAGGTGTCCCGGGGCGCGTGACACAGTGCTGGGCCCTGCCAGACGGACGGGTGGGTACAGAGGCCGAGGGTCCGGCATGGAGGGGCTGGGAGCAGGCTGGAAGCTAGAGGCTATGCTGAGCCGTCCAGGGTGGGGAGGAGGGGAGACAGCTGCCTCCTGAGGACCCCCGAGCCGGGCAGCTGTGCCCAAGGCAGCACGGGGACTATGGCATCCCACAGCTCCACGGCTGGTGGCCACCGTCCCCGCTGCCACCTGCAGGTCAGAGTAGGGTCAGCCTTCTGCTGTCCTGGGTGAGCAGGGAAAGGAGAGGCTGGCTTACTGCTCAGTCTCGCCTTCACACGCCGCAGCCCTGCAGGGAGCACGTGCCTGCCTCCCTTTCACCGGCGAGGGATCTGAAGCTCCCAGAGGTCACTCTGCCTTGGAGGGGCAGAGTTGTGGCTGAACCCGGGCCCCTCTGCCCCCAGGTCCCTGCTGCCCCTCCCCAACCCCGGGCCTCATGACGCACAGGTCTTTCCATCTCCTGGCTACAGCCCCCCAGGGCACGGGCCTGTCCCCTCCCCAGAGGAGGCAGCAACTTTTACAGACTCACCCTGGAGGAGTTCCCCAGGTGGCTCAACTTTATTTTTGCCAAGCACTTTCTGAGTAACAGAGTCCCTGGGGCCCTGGGGTGAGGGCAGGAGGTTCACGGGGGCCCAGGAGCCCATGGGAGGAGCAGAGGAGGAGGCCGGGAGACACGGGCGGTGATGGGGGCATGAACTCCCCTTCCGACATGATCCAGCCCTCTCCCCCCTCTTCCTCGCCCCAGAAATGAGGAGTTAAGCCTTTGTCTCCCCCCTGCCCGCCCTTTCGGAGCTTCCAGAACAGCCCAAGGAAAGTAGTCAGTGGATCACCATAGTGCAGCGAAGCCCTCGCTGGGCCAGGTGTCCAGCCTCCCCTCCGGCCTCCAGCCATTCACATCCAGGCTGCAGAGAGTGAGGCTGGCTTGAGGCTGTGCCCACTCCACTGGCTACTGTCACCTCGGGGCAAGCCTGGGACCTGGGTCCCTGCTTCCCAGCCTAAGCTCCAGCAAGGAGCGGTGATGGAGGGGGGTGTGCCCAGCTTGACACTGCTGGTCCTAGCTCCCCGGGGACACGGCTTGCTGGGTGGGAACCAGATACACCCCAGGGGCCCTCCCTCGGCCTAGGCGCTCCCTGGTACCCTAAGCAGGAGCCCTAGGGAGAACAAGGGCGCCAAGGTGTGGGGGCCTGGCCTGACCTACAGCCTGGGAAGGTCGGGCAGGGTGTGGAAGGGGAGGAGGGGGGTCAGGGGGATGAGCTCCTTGAAGGGGCAACTCCTCGGCCCTGATCCGCCCCCATGTCTCCCCCCTACCGCCAGGCGGCAGAAGCAGCCTCCCCTGTCTGGCCCCTCTGGGAGGGGACAGCGGCAGGCTTATTTCCCTTCTGTGCCCCTGGGGGCCTTGCAGAGGGTCCAGCTCTGGGCACTGAGATGGGGCTGGGGTCCCAAGGAAACAGGAAGGCAGGCTGTGTGGGTTTCCCGGCCTGCGAGCCCCTGTGCAGGTGCGCAAATCTTGGCCTCACTTAACTGCACCATCATTTACGTTAATGCGTCTGTGGTCCACGTTTGGGTGCGGGTGAAATATGGCCCCGCATCGTTTACTGGTGGGAATGTTAATTGTGCGCGGCTGGCGGAGGACAAATATGCATTTGGGGGGTGTAGATCACCGTGGCAGCCGCCCCAGGAGGCGGCGGGGTGGCCACTGTGTGGGTAAAGGCAGGGCCCAGGGGTCGTGAAGGGAGGGGAACGGGTCTGGGGTGAGCCAGGCACCTTGCATTAGGACGCCACGGGTTGGGTGACACTCCTGGTGACGGCCAGGAGATGGGGGGCAGGGAAGGGGGCCTGCACGTGGAAAAGGCTTCCCTGGTTTGCCTCTCTGCGCCCCTGCCGTGAAGGAGAGTGGACGGCGTCGGCCCCTGAAGGGTCAGGCAAAGGCTGGCAGGCCCGCTTGCTTCCCACCGCCATCCCTCCCACGGGCTGCGGAAGTCACAGGGCGGGCCGAGGGCGACAGTGCAAGTCCTACCCGCTGCTCCTGTGCTGCCTGGGGACCTGGGCATGTCACAGACCCCTCATTGCTGTCACCTGTACCGCAGGCATGATCTCCCCCCCGCCGTTTCTTTCTTCCGTAAACGTGGATTGAACTTGTACCGTCTAATTCCTGAAGCAGGAGCAGGACTCAGCAGGCACGAAGAGAAGCCCAGTGGGGGAGGGTGGGGGGGGCAGCTAGCTGGGGTCGCATGGGGAAGGGGTCTGGACTTCATCCTGAGGGCGGTGGGGTGCCACAGGGGAGAACGGAGCAGGACGGGGTGGGGGAGGGACAGGTTTGACTTGAGAGTAGAAAGCTGGGGGAGGGGAGGGCTGGGGGCCGCACAGGAATGTTCTAGCCTCTGAGCAGGGAGGTGGTCACCGGGAACGAGATATGAAGGTACGAGCCTGTACACCTGGGGTGGCGCATTTACACCTCCAGAGAACAGCAAATAAACAAATAACGGAAGCTTCCCGTTGACCATGCCTGGGGGCCTGGGGCAGGGTGACCAGCCCTTCGTTTCCCTGCACAGCCCTGGGGGCTCACCATACCAGTCCAGCCTCCCAGCCGGGACCCATGTCCAGGCACACCCAAAATGCATGCCCCGCCCCCCCCGCCCCGGCCCCAGCGCTCTGGGGGAGGGGAGCAAAGGGAGGAGGCCCACGGGTTTCCCAACCAGCTCCTGCAAATGGGTACAAGGCCACCTCGCCATCTGGTGCGGGCAGGGGCTGTGGGGGACGGGCAGGGGCACCCAGGCCACCTCTCTGACAGGGCCCGGTTGGTGGTGGCCACCGAGAAGAGCCTACTTTCTTTGGCCCCAGAGCTTTCTCTACATCACCTCCCTTATTCCTCCCCACATCCCTACCTACAGGGGATGCTATTATTCCCCCACTTAATGGCCGAGCACACTGAGGCCCCGAGAAGTTAGGAAACTGACCTAAGTTGGTCCTGCCTGGCAAGAGGTGGAACTGCGATTTGAACCCGGGCCTTTCTGACGGCAGAGCCCTAGCCCAGGCCTTCAGGGCGCCTGGCTGATGACACCAAGCTTCCACCTGGGACAGGACCATCTCCAGTGGCCGGTGGCCAGTGGAACCCCCAGGCCTATCTATGCACTACTGTCCCTTCTCCCCAAAGCAGGCAGGCCCTGTTGCCCCACAGTCACACACAGCATGGGACGAGGCTGTCCCAGTGCCCGCCCAGGCTGCGGCTTGCGATAGACCTGGTGGCCGGGTGGCCGGGGCCGGACTTGGAAGATTTATGAGCTGGTTAAAATTTAATTCGGGTGGAAGATCCCGGCCATCCAAGCCAGCTGCCCCAGACAAATGGCCTCGTCCCTGCCGGCTCCCGCCCACTAGCCCCGGGGCTGGGCCTGGCCCTGGTGCCCGTCCTTCCCTAACTCTCCTTCCCCGGAAGGCAGGCCGCCGCCCACAGAGAAATCATAGCACCGAATTTGATTTGGGGTGGGAGCAGCGGGCGATGAGCCTTGTTTGCACTTCAGCTCCAAATGGAACCGGACACAATTGGCTTTGGGCGAGAACTGCCTCTGCCCGGGCCTCCCCGTGCGCCCAGAGGCAGCACTGCCTCCAAAAGAGCCTCCCCAAGCCCTCCAGTCCTCATCGCCAGGGGCGCCAGCCCTGGGCACCCCACCTGTTCACACAGACATGCCCTGCCCTGCCCTGCTGCCCTCTGTCTCTGGCACCCTGATCCTCCCTAGGGCCCAACTGCTGGGCTTGAGTCCCAGACATGCTGGGGGTCTGGACTTCACCCTGAACCTCTTATACTGAACCTCTCAGAGCCTCAGTTTTCTCGTCTGTAAAATGGGACAATCTATAAAATAGGCCCGACTCTTATGAGCTGGCACGGTAATGTAAAGGGTTAGAATGACACCTACATGTGGTCCCCCCACTTCACCTCTTTGGACCTGGGGGTGCAGCCTTGGATTTGCCCAGTCTGGCTGGATAAGGAACGCCACTGGGGCTCCCGGGGGCATGCGCTGTGGTAGCCCAAGCACATGGACAGAGTGGCCCCTGTGCACAACCCTGCTTCCTCCTGGCCGATTCCCTCCTGAGTGGCCCCGTCACCGTTCTCACCCCACTACCTACCACATGCTGGGTCCCTCCTAGGTGCTCTCCTGAGTAAGCACTGTGCACCCATTTTACAGATATGAAAAGTGAGGCTCAGAGAGCTGAAGAAATTGCCCGAGGGCTCTTTAGAGGTCAGCGGGATGATCCAAGCACAGCCCCTTTGACCCAGAGCTCACTCTCTGCCCGCTGTCCCCTGCAACTTCTGCCACTTTCCGGCTCCTGTCTAAGTGGGGGGGGGGGGTGTCACAGAGAGGGGAGGGGGACCTGGGCAGGGAAGAGACAAGGCAGGACCTGGGGGCCCCCTCCATTCTGCTGGGGGACAGAACCATCCCTCCTTGGCACACGCACGCACACACATACACACACACACACACCATGTTGCCACTGGCAGGAATCCAGGCTCGGAAACAGACATGTCACCTTCTGAGGCTGAGTCCCTTTGGCCTGGAGAGGAGGCAGGAGGAGCAGGAGGCTGTAGAAGGCGCGTGTGCTCGTGCATATACGTACCTGTGCGCGCACGCGCCCTCCCGCGTGCACATGCTCACATCGGCACAGACTCAAACAGGTACACGCGGGATGGGGAGAGGCAAGCTAGCAGAAGGGCCTGGGAACAGTCCTACGCACGCTCCCTCCCGCTCCCGGCTGTGACTGGTGTGGGCATCTGGTGGCAACCTCTCATTATTTACTTATGTATTTATTTATTTATTCCCATCTCATCCTAAAGGATTTGCGGCAGCTTACAGAAATACAACCTCATAAGAGAGGATCAAGAGAAGGGAGTTTGGTGGAGGGGAAAATCCCCAGGCTCTGAAGCAGGCGGGCTTGGGTTCAAATCTTGCTCTTTACTTATCTTTTGATAAGAAGTCACTTCCCCTCTCTCGGCCTCGCCTTCCTCACCTGCGAACTAGGGACAGTGATGCCCACCCAGTGGGTTGTTAACGGGAGGAAATGAGGAAATGCCAGGGAGGCAGAACCGGTGCAGTTGGGAAGGGCAGGCGGCACGTGGTGGGGGGGTGGTGAGGACGGGTAGGGGTGGAGGAGGAAGGCGGTGCTGGGTAGAGTGGCACAAGGTGGCCTGTCCCTGAGTGCCGGTGACTCCCAGGTCCTGGTGAAATCTGCGCTAAGGGAAGAAGGCCTGGACGGGGGCGGGGCGGTTGTGGCGGTCTCAACCTTCTCAAATGCCCAAGTCCAGGAATCCCCTGACTCCTCTCAAAGGAGAAGCCCCTGAGTGACACCCCTAAGCCCCCACCTGTCCCACATGGGGTACCCAGAGCCTACGGGGTGGAGAAGAGCAGAGGTCTGGTGTTCCAGGCCGGGGACCCTGGCTCCTGGCCCCTGAGCCTCACCCCAATCTGAACCCCACATTGGCCTCGAGGTCTGATTCTCATGGCCTGTTTCCCTCCCCAGGACCAGCTCTCAGCCCCAGCCTGGCCTTTTTTTTTTTTTTAATTTTTTTTTTTAATGTTTTTATTTATTTTTGAGACAGAGAGAGACAGGGCACGAGCAGGGGAGGGGCAGAGAGAGAGAGCGAGACACAGAATCCGAAGCAGGCTCCAGGCTCCGAGCTGTCAGCACAGAGCCCGACGCGGGGCTCGAACTCACGGACCGTGAGATCATGACCCGAGCCGAAGTTGGACGCCCAACCGACTGAGCCACCCAGGCGCCCCTAGCCTGGCCCTTTAGTCACTTGGCCCGGCTCCCCACTGTCCCCAAGCCCCAACTATCACCTCAGGCCGCCCTGAGCGTGGCCTGGCTTCCTCCAGCCGTCACCTGCTCCCGGCCCCTCTTACTCTGCCCTCTGCCCTGACAGCCCCCCCACGCCTGGCCTCTCCTTCAGGCATCCCCTCCTCACAAGGGTCCTCCCTCCCTGCCATCACCCATCCGAAACCGTGTTGCGGCCTTGCTCTTGGCCCGTCTCCCCAGCTCGGGGTACCCTCCCTGAGGGCAGAGCCCTGGCTCTCCCTTCACTGCCGGGTCCCCCTGTCCAGTTGAGGCCCCGGGGCAGCTGGAAGACCTGAGCCCGGGAAGCATTCGTAGGATGATGGATGAAGGCCTCTCCCACCGGGCCGGGAGCCGAGAAGCATCCTCACAGTTCCACGGCTCCCCTGCCAGCAGGAGCTGCACGCGGCGGGGCAGGCAGTCGGTCCCGCGGCCGCCCTGTGGGACCTGGTGGGGCACGGGGCCACGCTCACGCCGCCGCCCACCCAGACAGCTGCCCCTCCTGGGCATCCCTACGTGGCTGCCAAGGGAGGCCGGGGCAGAATAACCAGATTAGCCTAAGCGGCTCCTCTGGTTTCCTGGCATAATTGGATCGAGGCCGTGTTTCGGTGCAGCTGCATTTAATCTCGTAATTCCGAGGCCGCCTCACCCCCAGAGAGTATCGGCCAACAGAGGCGGATGGGACGGGGTGGGGGCTCCTCCGGGCTGGGGAAGGGGCCGGGGGCAGGGCTCTCACATCTCTGACCCGTGCAGAGCCAGTACGCCCATCTCCTGGCGGGCAGTGCCCTTCCGGCGACGGGCACGACCTTTCTTCCAGCGTCTGTGGGCCCGTCGCCGCCTGGGCCGAGCGTGTACGAACGTGTGCCGACGGCAAGGAGCCCCCGTGCCCCCCACCTTCCCATCGGCAGCCCGAAGCCCAGCCGCGTCTCCACTGATGCCCATCAACACCCGGATCCTGATGCCAGGCCGATGGGTCATTAACAACCAAGGGGCTAAAAAAAGTGGGGAAAGGGGCCCAGCTGGGGAGGGGAGCAGGCAGGGCATCCCTGCCACGAGGTCTTGGATTCCCAGGCACGGCCGCGGCCCTGCCCGAGCTCCCGACGCTCCCGGCTGCTGGGCGGGGGCACCTGTTGGGCACATGAGTCGCCGGGCCTGGTACCGCCGGTGTGGTCCGGGAGGCTCCTCGCGGAGGCTCAGACCCAGCTCCGAAGCCCTCAGGCACAGAGGGGCCTCGCTCCTGTTAGTGAGGTGGAGGGCGGGGGGGGGGTTCAGGCCCACGTGGGGCCGGGGAGTCACCCTGGTGTTGAGGGCCCCGGCTGGGGTGTATGGACCCCTCACCCGGGCCCATCCCCCTCCCTCACTCCTCTGCCCTGCGGCTGGAGGGCCTGGCGACAGCTCCCATCCATCATTCAGCCCTATTTTTAGGAGGTGATAACCCAACTGTGAAAATTCACTCGGTGCAGATCCCTCTCAAGTGAGGAAGTCTTAGCCCCAAGCCGAGGAGATGAGCAAGGGCGGAGCACGAGAAGGAGAGGGAGGGCGGCGGGGAAGCGGGAGGAGTGCCCCGTGCCCAGTGATGTGTGGCCTCAGCGGGCAGCGGGCAGAGGGGCTGGGGCGGCTCCGCTGAGCTGTGGCGGTGGCGGGGACACCAGGCCTGGCGTCCCAGGGCAGCCCGCTGAAGACGAGGGGTGGGAGTCGAGAGCTGGCTCCGGCCTCAGCCCTGTCAGTAACAAGCCTCGGCCTGCTCGGTTTCGGACCCTCAGTTTCTCCCGCTTCAAAGTGGGCTGAGCCTCACATGACAGCCTGACTCTCACCTCCCAAGGTCCTTTCTACCTTTTAGGAGGGCTAGCAGTTGGGGCGCCCGGGTGGCTCCGTTGGTTGAGCGTCCGACTTCGGCTCAGGTCATGATCTCGCAGCTCGTGAGTTCGAGCCCCGCGTCCGGCTCAGTGCTGGCGGCTCAGAGCCCGGAGCCTGTTACGGATTCTGTGCCTCCCTCTCTCTCTGCCCCTCCCCTGCTCATGCTCTGCCTCTCTCTGTCTCAAAAATAAATAAACGTTAAAATAAAAAAATTTAAAAGGAGGGCCAGCAGATAACGTGTAGGAACTAGGAACCCCCTTACGTGTCTATTTCAGAACAAGTGATTTTTGATATAAGTAAGTCCTACAGATCACACGGGATATACTTATGCTATAAGGATGTTTGGCTATTTCTCTAAAATCCAAATTTAATTGGGCAGCTGCTCTGTTTATTTGCTAAATCTGGCGACTCTGTTTCCTCTCTCCACCTCCCTGCCTCCGCCGGTGCAGCTGCCAAAGTGGGCGTGGCCAGCAGGTGTTTGTGCCCTCCTGGCGGCACTCTCACCCAAGCCACCTACGTCATCCCAGTGTTTGCCTGGAGCAGACAGGAAGGGCCCACTTTTTCCCCGGCTGTGCGCCCTTGGGCAATTTCACTTCACCCTCAGCTGCCTGCTCTGGAAAATGGAGATGATCGGGGCGCCTGGGTGGCTCAGTCGGTTAAGCGTCCGACTTCGGCTCAGGTCATGGTCTCACGGTTCGTGGGTTCGAGCCCCGCTTCGGGCTCTGTGCTGACAGCTCGGAGCCTGGAGCCTGCTTCGGATTCCGTGTCTCCCTTTCTCTTTGCCCCTCCCCTGCTTGTGCGCTCCCTCCCTCTCTCAAAAATAAATAAACATTTAAAAAGATGATTTTTTAAAAAAGGAGCAAGGAGCATGTGTGGCTTATTCAAGGGGCACGGGGAGAGTGGGGGACAGGTGACAGGGTCAGGAGCTGTAAAAGGTCACTGGGGTCAGGGGGAGAGGCCCTCCATGGTCTCGCCAGGTCTCCAGAGCTGGGGAGGAGACTGGTAGGGTTAGTAGGTTTTAGGGAGATGCCTCTGTTTGTGGGAGGGAGGGTGGGGGGGAGTGGGCACCGATGAGGAGGCAGTGAAAGGAGTGAGAATGGCAAGGAGCATCAGGTGGGCCCTCTGGCTTCCCTCCAGCCCACGGCCGGGTTTGGGGTCTCCCTGTCCCCTCCTCAGGAGCGCTAGATCGCTGCTTCAAATCAGGATGGACCGGGACAAGAATCCAGCCACCAAGGGAGGGAGCAGCAGGGCCGGATAATCTGTCCCACCTCTGCCTGAGCCTCGCTTTGAGCCTGCCTGGGGGCAGTGCCACCGACCAGCTAGGTGGCTTTGGGCAACTTCCTTAGCCTCTCTGAACCTCAGCGTCACCATCTATAAAACGAGAACAACGGTGGATTGTGATTGGGGTCCAAAGACATGAGGCGTTTACAATGCCAGGCTTCGGAAGGCACCCTGGGAATGGTTCAGAGCCAGGGGGTCTCCGGGGGGAAGCTTCTGTCAAGACAGGGCAGGACCCAGGCCTGGCCAGGCAGGTCCCAGCCTGTCTACAGTGGCCTTGATTCCTGGGGAGGGCCCTCTAAGCCACCCTCTGGGTCAGCCTCACCCCCCATTTTCTCTGAGTAGATGAGGCGCAGAGAAGATAAAGCGCTTCCCGCACCATCATGGAGACGACGCTGCCCTCAGGTCCTTGGATCCTTTCTCTGTCCTGCAGGTGCCTGGAATCTTGGATTCCTCACCTCCCTTTTCAGCCCTGAGGAATTCGGGAACCCAACTGATTTGATGGGGGAAGTAACCCCTTAGCCCCAGCACGGTATCTCCTTTGACCACGCAAGACACCCCCAGATAGAAATGGGGGTGTTTGGGACGACCACAGCCTTCCCCACCCCAAGCTCCAGGAACTTGGGAGTGATTGGATTCGATACCCACGGGGCAGTTTAACGATGTCGGGCTCCTGGGAGAAAGGGGGTCTGACCATCCGAGTGCACGGCAAGGGTACGGGCCCTACCTCGAGAACCGCCCAGTTCAGTGATGTGAGCAGGGCTGCGGTGGGGCGCATGCAGAGAGGGAGGCTGGGGGGCACAGACGTGACGTCAGAGTTGCTTGTCTACCCCTATTGGCTGTGTGACTTTGGCCAGAAACTCAACCTCTCTGAGCTCATTCCCTCCTCTATAATATGTGGACGAGTCCTTTCTCCCAGGGCTGCTCTAAGAGTCACATGGGACCCTGTGGGGAGCACACAGCTAGGGCCCAACATCAAAAGCTACCATCACTGGGGCGCCTGGGTGGCTCAGTCGGTTGAGCGTTCCACTTTGAGCTCAGGTCATGATCTCCCGGTTGGTGAGTTCGAGCCCCGCGTCGGGCTCTGTGCTGACAGCTCGGAGCCTGGTGCCTGCTTCGGATTCTGTGTCTCCCTCTCTCTGTGCCCCTCCCCTGTTCATGTTCTGTCTCTCTCTCAAAAATAAACAAACATTAACAACAACAACAACAAAAAGCTGCCATCACAGACCTTAGAGATGAGAGTGAAGAGATCAGGAAAGTTCTTCTAAGGCTCGGGCCTTGAAGGATGTGTAGGAGTTCAGGAGGTAGATGGGGCCCCTGTGTGGCTCAGTTAAGCAGCTGACTTCGGCTCAGGTCGTGATCTCACGGTTCGTGAGTTCGAACCCCGAGTTGGGCTCTGTGCTGACAGCTCGGAGCCTGGAGCCTGCTTTGGATTCTGTGTCTCCCTTGCTCTCTGCCCCTCCCCTGCTCGTACTCTGTCTCTCTCTGTCTCTCAAAAATAAATACATGTTTAAAAAGAAAGAAAGGAGTTCAGGAGGTGGAAAAAGTGAAGAAATCTCCCTCATTAACTTCACCCTCACAGACTCAATTCTGGAGTCTTGGGGAAGTGCTTCTTTTCTCTGTGCCTCAGTTTCTCCATCATAAAAGGAGACCATCGCCCTGTGCTGGCTTCACGTCTACTTGTAACATTCTAGATGACTCTGCCTTGGGGGGAGGCAGCCCTGGTGTCAGAGGGGGCATTCCCCCCAGCATCCCTCTGACTGGCTGGTCAGACTGGTCACCCCAGGTATAGTCGTGATGGGAACGTGCCTCCCCCGCCTCCGCCCCCCCGCCCGCCCCGTGCCTAGGCCTCCAAGCACTCCCGGTGGTCAGGGCCCCAACCTCCCTCCCCTGACTCTCAGCCCAGCCAGCCCTCCAACCCCAGAGCCCAGAGGCGGCCTGGCCAGACACAGGTCCCAGCTGGGGCTCTGGCCCCTGCAAAGTTTCAGGGGCCTTCAGGGGCTCCCCTCCCTGAGTCTCCTGGGCTTCCCCGCGGGAAGCAGTGTTTACCCTGCGGACGCCCAGCTTTTACTCCCTGAGGAGTGTGTTGAGGAGGCGAGAACCCACGCACACACACGCACTCACACACCATCTGACGCGCCAGACCACACGGGCTCACAGCCCCGCCGCGGTTGCCGTCTCTGGGCTCCTCCTGCACCGGGGCCACGGCCGGGAGGGAACTGACGCTGATTCTGAATTAATAAGTTAATAAGCACCGCGTATGACCTCTGCTAGTCCTCTCCAAGCCTCCCGGTTTCCTTCTGTCCTTCTGATGGATGCCCAAAATGAGGCCCCAGGGGGCTAAGTAACCTGGCCAGAGCAGAAGCCAGAAAGTGACGAGCGGGGTTCAAAGGCAGACCTCTGGGCCCCCTGCCCTGTGGTGCCTCCAAAAGGAGTGAGGGTGGGTGGAGGGGCAGGGGGCGTCTGCAGAGACCCCAGGACAGTGGCCGGGAGACAGCCCATTGGTCCCCACTAGACATCAGCCCATAATAGGGGGTCCACATCAGGCAGCCTGGGGCTCTGTGCGAGGGCCCATGGCCCTCAGAAACCTGCAGTGGTGGGGGGTGGGGGGTCTCTGGCCCCCTCCCCAGGCTCCCTGCATGTGGCCGGGCCTCCTAAGTGGCTCTGAGCCATCGGCAGCTGGGCCTGGAGGCTCTGTCTCTGGCCGACCTTTGGCCGGATCTCTACCCGCTTCTGGGGCATAAGACCCTTCATAAAATGGGGTAGCTGGGACAGATCAGGGGTTTTCACTTTTGGGGGGGCTCACCTTGAGATCTGATCCACTTCCTGGAAAATATGAATCTTTCCAGGCATTTGGGTTTACACAGGAGTCTTGGGGTCCACAGACCCTCAGAAGACCAGGTGAGAGAGCCCTGGGCCACACATGGGGGTGAAAGTGGGACAGGAAGCAGGGAGGAAATAAACCCCAAATTCCGAGAGCAGTGACCTCTTCCTGTGCTCCCAGGGCTTTAGCACTATATTTAATCTTCAGAACAAGCCTATAACTGGGGCAGGGTGGGGCGCTCTTTATTACCCCCATTTTATGGTTGTGGAGACCAAGGCACAGAGAGGTTAAGCAAAATGCCCGGGGCCACACAGCAGGAAGTGGCTCGGCCGGTATTTTAACTCAGCAGTCAGGGCATTTAACTGCTGGGCTTAATTTGCATGGTGGTTTCAGAGTGTGTGATTGATCACCACGCTTCGTAACTTCCAGGGATGCCACATGTATTTTTTCGTATTTATCTGAACTTATTTTAATTACAAACAAAAGAGTTGGACCAGCTGACCTCATTTTAGCTTCCGGGATTAATGCACTTCGGCTTCCAAAACCTCCGGCCCCAAAGGGCCCTGCCCGGCTGCACCCAACGGGCTGCTGTCCCTACGTCTGACGCCCAGGGGCCCAATCTGTGAAATGGGCGGAGGTCCAGCCCCTCCGTCCCAGGGCAACGGAAGGAGGAAGAGAGGCCTTGCACCCCACCCTGCCTCCTCTGGCTGCAGGCGGGGCAGGGCTGAGCGGGTTATGAGTTCAGCAGTCGATTCGGGCTCACATCATCTTGTCTGCCGGGAGGATTTAGTGCGCAGCAGCTGGTCAACAGTGCGTTTGTTTTGTTATTGACCTGCCAGTGCAGCTTGGGAGCGGCCCGTCCCCCTTGGCTGCTCAGGCTTCTTCAGGCGGTGGAGCCTGAACCTGGAGGGGCCGCTGGGCAGGCTGGGGTGCTCCTGGAGGTTTCCCCCCCAGACCCCCTGCCATTCCCAGCCCCCTGCACACGACCCGGCCTGAGTCCCCACTCAGGTCCCCCTGAAGATCTGTGTCCGCCATCGTCTTAGGACAGAGCAAATGACCCAGTCTCCTGCCCTGCCTGACCCGCGGGCCTCCCGCTGGACAGAGGGCCCTGGTCTCGTGGCAACGCCTCAACCACTTCACAAATGGGGAAACTGAGGCCCAGAGAGGCGAAGTGACACAAATTGTTAGGCGGAGTTTCTGGAAGCAGACGCCATGGCCTGGGAGACGCCCCAGGCTGGCCTCAGTCGGGTCCAGGAGCAGCGGCCACCTAGGAAGCTGCCAAGGGGACTCTCTCCCATGGCCCCGGCCCCAGCCCTAGCCACAAGTTATGCCGAAAGGTAGACAATAAGTCTCTGTCCTTGACTCTCAGTCACTTGTTCATTCCACACATATTGCGAGAGAGCTGCTCTGTGCCAGGCCTCAGGAATCCGGGGGTCTGGGGGCACCTCCACAGCCCCGCTGGGTGGCAAATGAGGTAGGTTCCCTGAGAGGGGCGGCGCTATGGTGAGCTCAGGAGGCTCTGGAAGGTTGCTTCCAGCTGGGGGCACCAGGGGAGCCTGAGAGGAGGACTTTTTTAAGGGGGCTCCAAAGAATGAACAGGATTTTGAAGAAAGCAGAAAGGCAGCCCAGGAGGAGGGTCCAGCAGGGACAAAGGCGTGGTGTCTCTCTCACAGGGGCACAGGGGAGAATGAAGCGACGAGCGGGGCCAGCACAGGAGATGCAAAGGTTCAAGGAACCGTATGGACTGTTCCTTTGCAGCAATGGACAAACACAGCCCTCCTGGGTTTACTTAACCAAGCTCCGGGGGACGTGGACCCATGAGCACCCGCTTCCCCGACAGTGTCCCAGACGGTCCCCGCCTCACTCCTTCCTCCTCTCCCCCCTTCCAAAATGAGAAAGAGGGGAAAAAAAAAAAAAAACTATTATTGTTCACGCCTCATCTCCCACCAAAGTTATTAAATTTCATTCCACGAACAAATAAATCCATTTTTATTGCAGCGGGAGGAGCGGGCGGCCGTTTGCTGTTTTACCTTTTTTATTTTTCAAAGTCCTGTTAAATCTGCCCCCGATCAGCTGGGCGGCCCCCTGGGCCCAGCCTGCCTGCCCGCTTTAGTAACTGCGTCTGCTTCTCCTCCTTCTCCAGGCAGCAGCCTGTCCCCCCCACCACCACCACCGCCACCGCCACCACAGAGTGGCAGCAGGTGGGGCTGGAACCTGCCCCACCTGCCGCAGGCCTCAGGTGGCCCTCCAATCGCCTGCGAGGAGGGTGCGGGAAGCTTCCTGCCAGCGTCCTGTTTGGCATTTATAGTTTTCCCAACACTTCCTGCGCATTTCTTCCCAAGGCCCAGCCCTGCCTTTGCTGGCTGCTGCACTTCACGGGAGAGGAAACTGAAGCTCAGGAAGGCTTGGGGACTCGCCGGAGGCCAGGAGAATCCTCCCCCCCCCCCCCCCCCCCGGGGTGGCGGGGGTGGGGCGGGGGAGCTGGGCCTGGCCCCTCCGCCTGGTGGGGGTGGGGTGGAGGGGCTCTGATCGTCAGTCTCAGGCACCCCACTTCCCTACGGCGGGGATTCAGTTCCCACCCGTCACCCGCCAGCTGTGTGACGCTGAGCACACGACCTGGCCTCTCGGGGCCTGAGCCACCACATCTGGAGAATCTGGAGAAGGGACGGAAGTAATAGCACTTTCGTCCTAAGGCTGCTGTGAGGACTGAGCTTCCCGCCATCACCCTCCCCGAGGCCCCCAGCTCCCACCAGCTCTCCTGGACCCCACCCCACCCCACCCCCAGCTCTGCTCCCCTGCAGCGGGACGTCGATCTGGCCCCAGGGGGGTCGGGTAGCACACAAGCCTTCACAGCTGAGGTTCGCAGTGGGCGCCCAACATAAATCCTCATCAGGGCTATTTTTCCTCCCTGAACCATTTGCTAAAGACTTAATGACTGTCGATAAGAAGCCTGTTGCATCCGCAGCGCCGGGCCAGCTTGGGGGAGACTTCCCAGCAAAGCATTTAGGTGAGGCAGCTGCCCGGGCCAGGCTCAGGGGCGTCACTGCACCCCCTCCCACATGAGCGTCCAGCTATGCCTGCATGGAGGGGACTCCCTCCCCGACGCGCCAGCCGGCATCCCTGCCCCCCCCCCCACTACAACTGGCCACCCCCATCTGGGAGAACTGCTTGGGCCTCCAGCGGCCGGGCTCACCCTGAGAACCATCCCTCCTCAGGCTGGCCCGGTGAATCCAGGGAGGCCGCCCACCCTCCCCTCCAGGCCCCGACAGCTGACAGCCCACAGCCAGGCAGTGCCCTCCCCTCCCCCCGTTCAGAGCTGTCTCCGGTGTCAGATAGGCTCGTGGTTCCAGGTGAAGACGTCCACCGTGCCCCCTGCCACACACACGCGCACACACATGCACACGCGCACACGCAGTGCCTTTCTGCTCTATCACCCTGCAATCCGAGGCTGGGGGAGGGGTGGTTGCCTGCACCTTCACACTCCCCTCCCCCCCCCCAAGTCTCCTCGGCTGCCTCTCCTGCCCCATCCTTCCTCACCCCTCCCTGCCATCGCTCTCTGGGGATTCCCTCTTCTTTTCTTTCCCAGACTGATTAGCACATGGCACTATCGAGAAAGGCAGCTCTAGATAATGTTCCCAATGCCGTGTGTCGGCACCTGGGGCCACTCCAGCCCCGCCCCCCCCCCCCCGCCCCGGGGATGGGGATCACATGGGTACCCACCTCCTGCCAAGCCCCCTACCCTTCTGAGCACCTCCACCAAAGCTGAGAGGCTGGCCCCCAGCCCAGGGTGGGAGGGCTGTTTGGTAGCCCACGGTGTGCGGTGGGGCAGGGAAGGCGGGGGGCATCCCTATGCGGGTACAGCCGGATTCTGGGCCCATTATCTGGGCACCAGGCTGGCAGCCGGCCCAGCCCTGGCCCAGCCCTGGCTTCTCTGCCCTCAGCGAGGAGAGAAACAGAGACACAGACAGAAAAGTGAAATCAGGTCCCTCCATGCCGTCTGGCGGAATTAGCGCTGTTTGCACGTGGAGCGTCCTTCCCCCACCCCCGCTGCCGTATGCTGCCCGTGCCTGGCCTCCTGGCCTCGGTGTGTTTGTCAATCAAATGGGAAAGCTGGCCCAGCCAGCTTTGCGAGGCTGCTGTGAGATTCACTTAGCAGTAAATATGTGTGATAGCCATCACCCCAGGACTTCACACCTATGGTGGGCTCCAATCCGAGCCAGGCCCTGACATGCCCAATCTCCTTTAGGGCAAGTGCAGGAGGCACCTGTATTTTATAACTG
The DNA here is from genome assembly GCF_024362965.1 of Panthera pardus. Lineage (NCBI taxonomy): Eukaryota > Metazoa > Chordata > Mammalia > Carnivora > Felidae > Panthera > Panthera pardus. Next base: position 8,303,830 of record NW_026526677.1, read on the forward strand.
CTGGGGCATGCCAGGAGCCGGGCTGGAGGCAGAGGATGAGCCGGCCTGGGTCCCTGCCGGCGCCGGGAGGCACGATTGTCCCAGAAGGTGGAAGGGCGGCCCCGGGCGGGTCCTGGGTGGGGGCAGGGCAGCTTTGCCCCCCAGCTCCCTGATGCCTGGTACCGAAGGGGTTTCTGGCACCGCCTGGAGGCGCCACGTCACCTGAACAGAAGGCAGAGCCCTTGCCAAGGCTCCCCGAGCGTGACTCTTGCCAATTCAAACGCTATATCTCAACGCCATTAATTTACATTTTGATTCGACTTTCTTAATTTTACTTCAACTTCGCACGACTCCAGTTTGAGAATCATTTTAATGTATTTATCTGTGAGGCAATTTGTTAAATAACCCCCAAGACTCGGCGGTTTTCCGTTCTGAGCTTTTATTGCAAGGCTGTTTTAAATTAAATTAGTTGTCAGGGTCCCTGAGTGCATTGTAACGGGGATGAGTTCACCGCCAGCCCACTCATAAAAGTGCAAACCGCTGGCTAAATGGACGGGAGCAGGAAGTTGGGCCGCCCAGCTCCTCCCAGACCCCCTCGGTGCCGGTTTGGGGAGTGCAGCGATGGCAAAACAGAAAAGCAAACGGCCTGCCAGGATGGGGGGGGTCCCACCGCAGCGTGGGCCCTAGATTGCCGCAGGTAGGGGCGGTTCTTACCTGGGCCCCCCCAATGCTTCCGCCGCCTGCTCTGGGGGCCCCAGGCGGTGTGCGTGAGCCACAGCACGTCTGTGCCGTCACCCCTCTGCGGGACAGTGGAGAGGCACAGCCTGGTCTCTTGCTTGGCTCCCTGGGCCCCAGGGAAATAATTGGTGGGGAGCTGGGGGTGAGAGCTGTCCCCCCTCCCCCGGCATCTGTTATCTGAGCCCGCGTATGCGCCAGGCTGTCACCCAGGCTGGGGGCATGATTTGTGAGCCGAAAGGCGCAGGTATTGAATCTATATTTCATTTTCACGTCAGTGGCTGCTATTTGCCCGATAATGGACTGAAGCAGTGGGGAGGGGGCCCGGTGTCCCGTTCATGACGCCGCTGTGCCGCTCGGGCGGAGTGGGCACGGCGGGCAAGACCTCTCCCCACCCGCCTCCTAGAGCTGCGCCGTCCCACAGGTGGGCCTCCCCCCCCCCCCATTCCGGCAGCACTCAGCCAAGCCAGCTCCCCTCTGGGAAAAGGGGACCCTCCCATTCTGCCCTTCAGACCTCGAGTCCCCTGGGAAGCCACCCAGCCCCTGGCAAAGGGACCAGGAGGCGGTGGGCAGTCACTGGGAGTCACTTGACGCCGGTGTCTTCTCTGCAGCACCCGGCAGGGGCCTGACACACAGCAGGTGTGCGGTATAGACCTCTCCTGTTGTACCGGGGGCGGCGTGGCATGGTGGTCACCAGCGTGGGTGCTGGAGCTGGATGCCCGGGTTCGAGTCCCGGCCCTGCCACTTCCCGGCTGTGGGACCTTAGGCCGTTCCCGTAAATCGGGGGCCTCCGAGGGGCACTTCTGGGATGAAATGGATTCCAAGGGCTCAGAAGCACGTGGAAGCTAATAAGCCTCACCGTGTTCTCACTTGGGGGCAGACGTCTCCTAAGGAGAGGAACTCTTAAATGCACATTTGTAGCCATTTGACAAACTCCTATTCATCCAGTGATGCTTTCCCAAAGGCCACCTCCTCTGGGAAGCCCTCCTGGGGCAGGATGAGGTCTTCTGAACCTTCTCCAGCCCAGGACAAACACACACCCTGCCACGTTCACTGCAGCCTTAGTGAATGTTTGCTTTTGGAGGGGAGGGCGGAGAGGGGGAGAGAACTCTTCGGAAGGCCCAGGCTTAAAGACCAGGCACCGAGGCCCCGGGCACCCAGGAACAAAGCGCCACCTCCCACGCGTGTCCCGCTGAAGCTGCGGCCCTCTGCCTCACCTCCCGCATGCTCAATACCATCTGTTACTCGTCCCCTCTTCCCCTCACTCCCTGGCCTCTCCTCCCCCAGCCCTTCTCCTGAAACACTGGCCCGCACCCCTTCCATGGCCTCCAAGCCCGTGTCTGGCCCATTTCTCCTCTGGGAATCTCCCGAGGCCCCCGAGCCTCGGTGGTGACTGTTCAGGTGACTGTTCAGGTGTCAGGTGACTGTTCCAGGCTCCTGTATCACGGCTCATGTCCCCAGCACTGTCACTGCCCCGTGTTTGGCCTGTCCCCCCCATCCCCCACTAAACTGTGCTCGTGGCGGAGGGACAGGACCTGAGCATGTCTCTGTGACCATGGTGTCCTCCTGCCTGGCCTGTCCTCGGTGGCCCCTGGAGGCACTAGCAAAATGAATGAATAAACAAATGAATGATTAAGGTCCTTGTGAAGTTCCGGGCTCCTGGCCACTGGGTGCCCAAGGTGCGGCTGGCAGCCCCCTTTGTGCCAGCCTTTGCTGAATGGTAGATGCCAGGCCTGACTGCTGTTGGGAGGGGGGGCAGGGGACAGGGATAGGGAGAACTCAGAGGAAGCCCCCCTACTCTGTACTGTTTCATGTCTGGCCAGAGGCCTCACCCTCTGCCTCCTGCTCTGAGGTCAGGGCACGCCCTGGGGTTGAATAGGGCCAGACGGGAGAAGCCAGATCCCCGGCAGCCGGCAGGCAGGTCTCAGGTGAAGGTCGAGCGTCCAGCCAGGGCCAGGCCTGAGGCCACCGGCTCTCCGGCCAAGAGAAAATACAGGCCGCCTGCCCCAGTGCCAGGAGGAGAATGCTGAGGAGTCAGGACCCCAGGATCCCAGCCCAAGCATCAACCCTGCTCAGCCTCCCAGACCCCACGCCCCCCTCTCTGTGGAACCAGAGGCATCGGGACCTACCCAAAACAGGCAGACCCTTCCCCAGGTGAGACAGCGGCCCCGGCACAAGCAGGGCCGCGCATGGAGCTGGCAATGTGGCTGGCTTGCTTTCTGTCCCCAAGCCCGGGCTATGCAGTTTGGGATTTTTCCCCCCCCCCTTCACTGATGTTTTATTCATGTAAACCCAGCCTGCATCTGTCCTCAGAAGACGAGAGAGAAGACGCAGGAGGGAGAGGAAGAGACTTGAGGGGCTCAGAGAGACCGAGGGGCTCGGAGAGAAGGAGACCTCGCGTATGCATGTGTGTTGCTGTTCAAAGCTAGATAACCTAGAAAGATCCACGGAAGATGCGCTCTCCCCGCTCTCCCCGCGCAGCAAGAGGAGCCGTCACTCAGAGGCGATTCATTGCCACCTCTTAGTCTATCACTGGTTCCTTTTCAAACCTCTCCACAGCTCACCGGGGAGGGCCCCCGTTTCTGCTTGTCCTTCTCCACCCTCTCTGGGGCCAAGGAGGAAAGGGAGGCTTTGTCTATGTTAATTGCATTGTTAGACCAAAGGTGCTTACTTAGGCTTGCTGTCTAATTTGGGGCTTTTATTAAACATGATTGCTGGCTGACAGCTGGGCAGGAACCAGCCGAGGCAGGGGGAGCAGCATTTCGGCGCGCACTAGGGTGTCCCCTGCTCCCCCTCCGCTGGCCCCTGCCCCTCCCCTTCTTGCCCCTTCCAGCACACACACCCGCGTCGCCCAGAGCTCACAGCCCTAGCGGCCCGTTTTATTCCCACGTGAGCGTCAGCCGACGGGGAAGAAGCTGCCGGGAGGGTTGCTGGCCAGCAGTGGAGGCTTCTTGGGCACCAGAGGCTGCCCTCTCCCCACCCCTCGACGAACTCCTGTTCACCCTTCAAGAAAAGCACCTGGTCACCTCCTCCGAAGGCTCCCTCCTCTCCCTCCTCCCCCCCCCCCCCGGCTTTCCCTGGTGTCCAGGACACACACAGGCCGTCTTCAGTGGAGGCAGGCGGCCCTTCCCATGCACAGGCAGCCCGGGAGGTGTTTACAACGTCAATTCCCGTAGCCCATAGTAACCCCATGAGGAGCACAGCAGGATCCCTCTCTGCGCTGTTCAGATGAGGAAACTGAGGCAGAGAGGTTAGGCGATCAGCCTGAGGGCACACGGGGTCAGAGTTCACTGGCTCCCGCGTCTGTGCCCTTGACTGCTCTCCGGTGGCCTCTCCACTGCCCACCCTGCTGAAAGGCTTCATTCCTACGAAGACTGCACCCCAGCGATTAAACCGTCCCACCATACCGTCTGTCACCAGGCCAGGCGACTTTCCCTCTGGTTATCTCATTTAATCCCTCACAGCTGTGTGCGGACAGGACCCCACTGTCCCGGGTGTCCCAGCCCCAGGCCCGAGCCAGAGCACAGGACTGGCTCAGGGCCCAGGTGCAGGGCTGGGAAGGGCTAGCCTGGGAGGTGGCGTCAGGGTGGAGGGCCCCTCCTGCCTTCCTCACAAGCCCCTGCTGCGTGGGACCTCCAGGCACACCAGCCCTCCGCAGCCTGGTTTTGGGGTAGCAATCTGGGCCTCAGCCTGGGTCGGGGCCCAGAAGGCAGGGCGAGTGCACTGAGAGCCTTTAGAGCACCCGCTTCCCTGAGAAGCTTCACCAGAGATGAACACAGAGCAGGGCTCCTTCCCGGCCCAGCACGGAGTGGTCACGCTTGTCAAATGTCAGCACCTGTCAGTGTGGCCCCACCCCCGGCGCCTAGAACAGTGCCTGCACAGGGTGGGCATGAAGTGAATGCTGAGTTGTTACAAGAATCTCACACTTGCCCCAGTTTGGGCGCCAGAGAATGGGCCGGGATGAACTGGCCAAAATCTGTGCTGTTTCTTTCGGCCCCGCATGTGGCGACCAGCTCCACATCCAGAATGCCACATCTGACCTGGCAGATAAAAGACCCCAGAATTTGGGAAGACCTCTGCATAAGCCCAGGCCAGGTCAGCCCGCCAACTTGGGGCTCTCTCCAGGGGGCAATCAGGGCTCGTCACTTGCGCACTGATTCACGCCCCTCGTGTTTATTGAGCACCTACCGTGTGCCAGGCACCGTGCAAGGCAGAGGGGCCCGCTCAGAGAAGGGAAGGGGAACGGGCCCTCGTGGCTCTAGGCAGGACCAGACCCGTGTGTAAAAAGACAACTGTGTGTCCCCCAGAGAAGTGAAGAGGAGGAACTCCTGTCTAGGGAAGTTCAGGAAGGCTTCACAGAGGTGGGGGCCCTTGAGCAAGGCTGAGTGGACATCCCCTACGCAGAGAAGGGGCCAAGGCATGCCAGGCAGAGGCTTGGACACCGTCTCAGAGGCACGAACAAGGCAATATTTGTTTGGAAAGGTAGCCAACAGAAGCAAGTGGAAATGGGGGGGGGGAGGGGCAAGCACAAGAGCATCTCATTTTCTCCTTTGAAAAGTAAAGTCAGAACCTGATATTCCACAGAGGGATGTCCCAGAATGACTGCCTAACCTGGGGCCAGAAGGAAGCGTTTTAAAATGCAGATAATCGAATCCAGCAAATCCGTGTCGGCGCGGTACCCAGGACCATGCATTTCTGAGCAAGGCCCTGGCGTTCGGTGGGGACTATGGGGTCAGAGGCAGGTGACGCGGAAAGCCCACGCTGTCAGGCTTAGGAGGGACCCGAAGGCATCGGAGGCTGGCCTGGGGTCCGAGCAGGCCACGCTGGGCCGGGGCCGTTCTTCTCCGCTGGCAGAAGGGCCCTCACCTCCAGCTGGGGGCGGGGACGGAGGCACAGCGTGAAGGAAGGGCAGACGGCGGCAAAGTCAGCGCGGCGCATCCATCTGCCCTGACAGCCAGCAATTACACCGCGTGATCGCCAGATTACTCCAAATGCATTTATTACAGGGGTTAGAAGCGGGGGACTTATTTACTGGCAAATCCATACTCATTACAAGACTCAGCCTAGCCTAGACTGAAAACAGCTCAACTGAAACAAATAATTACCAAAGTCCTTCCAGCGCGAGGCTCTCAGGTGGTTGGGGTGCGGGGTTGGGGGTGGCGCCCGGCCCTTCCCATAAAGAAAAGGGAGGACGAGGCTGAGGGTGAGGATGCCAGGGTCGGGGAGGGAGACGCCGCCCGCCGCGGTGCGCATGCCCGTCTAGGTCATGAATATGCAAACGAGCCCCGCGGGGCGGGGCTGACACGCCCGGTCCCGGGGGCTCTGGCCACCGCCCACACCCAAGCTCTAACGGAGAAGCAAAGAGAAAGGAAGGCGACCCCCTGGGGCCTGCAGGGTTACCGGGCTGGACCTCTGAGAGGCAGCGCTAGTCCCGCATTTTCCAGGGAAGGAAACACTGGCACAGAGCACAAGCTCCCCAGTTGCTGAATGAAGGAAAGGACGAGTGAACGGAAGTATAGATCAGACAGACCTTGCCCTGGGCGGGAGGAGGGCCCACTCTCGGTCCACAGGCTGGGGCGCGTGGAGGGGCTCCCTCCCAGGGTATCGCTGGCCTCACAGGCACACACAGCTGGCCTTGTAGCCACAGAGCTTACAGACGCTGGGCGTCCTGGGTGCGTAGCCTTGGGGGACGCGGAGAGCCCAGACGGATGCCTTCCGCACCCACTAGGGACTCGGGTTCCAGAAACAAAATCAATCGACGGCTTTTTTAGGACTGACAGAGCTGGCCGGGACTCCCGCTCCCATTTTACAGATGAAGCAACCGAGTCCCAGACAGGGGCAGGGCCAACCGCGGTCCGCTGGCTCACGTTGGAGAGCTCCCCGCAGCGCCCTGCGCTCTCGGGCCTCCTGGACCGCGGTGGCGGCGATCAATGCCCGCGCGGGGAGCTGTCAGGCCGATTGAAATGTGGGCTCGGCCTCTCTGCCCGCTGGGCAGATGCTGGCACCGCCACCCGCGCCTTAAATATTCATTCACTTGACAGAACACTAATTAAACAAAGTAAGGTGCATTATTACTTGATTAAATTTTTTATTGGCAGCTTAATTGGTCTGTTAGTTGCCCCTTAGGGAGTTGTTCGCCCGCTCCCCCCGCCGTGAGGGAGACGGCCCCTGGCCGTCCCTGTGCCGCCCTTCCCTGCCCGCGGGGTACGCGGCCGCTCCGCCCTCAGCCCCCCAACCCAACCTCAGGTCTGGGCGCCGGGTTCTGGAGCCCCGCCCCAGGGCCGTCGAGGTTCCTCCCCTATTGGGTCAGGGTGAGAGTTGCAACCAATCAGCACCCAGGAGCTGGTCCTGTCGGGGTCAAGAGGCTCCACCTCAAAGCGCGTCACTGCCGCACCTAGGGGAGGGAACGCACCCAGACTGGAAGAGCAAGGCCCGGGATTGGACTTGCCGTGGAGTGGCTGGATGATGTACCCCTTTTTGGCCCTGGCCTCCGTTTCCCTCTCTGCACCACCGCAGGGCTGGCCCCACAGACCCCCTTGTCCAGGCGGAGACACTTTCCTGCCCACAGCCTCTGTGCTACTCTGTCCCCCAATAGGAGTGGAGGGGCCTTGCTACAGGGACGCCCTGGGGGACCCCGAGTCCTCAGGATCCAGCCATGAAAGGGCCTGAGAATGCCCCCTCAGAACAGGTGAACCCACCTTCCTTGTGCAGCTTCCCACCTTGGGGGGCACCTCCTCCCACCACCCCTACAGGCAGGAAGGCAAGCCACGGCTCTGACGCACCTCTCTGGGGACAGGTCCTCACTCCCCTCCAGGTCAGTGGCCGGACAGGGCCACCCTATGTGGACCTGGAACCTGCACCTTCCCTCCCCCCACCTCCCCCCTACCTCTTGTGTGCTTCTCCCACCTCCCCCATGCGGTGATAGGAGTCTGGAGCCAACATTTGCCCTTCAGACAGGTGGCCCCTTCCCCCAAGTCTGCCCTCTGGGTCGCAGTGAAGAAGGGCCAGGGGCTGTTTCATCCTTCCAGCACTAGCCAAACCCCTGTGTGAGCCTCAGTTTCCCTAGTGCCAAAAGGGTGCCTGTCCTCATCCAAGGAGCAGAATTTGAGTGTTGGGCACAAAAGAAGGGACACGTCCTCTCCCTGGGCGAGCTGCTCGTTCTGAGGTCCCGGTCGGTGCTGTGAGGGCACTGCCCCATCATCACCCCATTTACAGGTGAGGCAGGGGGTCCCCTGGGGCTCAGTGACTTGTCCAGGGTATCATATGGGGCAGGGGCTGGGGGAGGAGAAAAGGGAAGGGAGAAGGGAGGGCAGGGCCTGGAAAATGCTGGAAAGCCAGGGGTGGGCAAAGCTCTGCTTGTCTGTTCTGTTCACACACCCACTCGCCAGCTCCTCAGCCCGTCAGCGGGAACCCGTTCTGGGGCTGGGGCTGGGAAAACACATGGGGCCTCCCCAGGGTGGCCTGAGTCCCTGTGTCACGCCCCTACCTTCAGCCATACACCCAGTGCAGGGCAGGGGGCACTGCCGGTCCCACGCACCCCGCTGCTGCCCTCTCCATACAGTCCCACCCTCCAGAGAGGATCCAGGCCCCACCGATGACAGAGAAATCGTCTGGCAGCCCCAGAAGCCGCCGCTGGCGAGCAGGAGGCGAGGTAATTGGCATCGCCGGCCGAGGGAGCAGGAAATGAGCGGCCCCAGCCCGTGTGGAGCGGGAAGCTGTTCAGTGTCATCGGCCTTATCTGGGAACAGGCTGCCCAATTACAGGGCCATGCCCGTTGTACTCAGCAGCTGCTGGCTCTGCTGCTGCCCCCTCCCCGGTGTCCTCACAGCATCTCTGGGCCTGGGGCATCCGCTGCCCCTTCCAGAAGGCACGAGGCAGCAGCCCAGAGAGAGGCCTGGCCTCATACTCCCCTATCCACATGTGCAGGTGTCCCCCAGCCAGGCCTGGCCTACAGGGAAGCAGCCGCTAGGTCCTACCCCCTAGGCCCTCTCCTCCCAAAGGTGACCGTCTAGGCTGAGCCCTGCCCCTGGCTGCGTGTTCTAAGTCTCCCTTCAGGGAGCCGAGGGGCACAGTGAGGGGCACATGGTCAGGCTGGCGGGGGTCTCCGGCTGCCCCGTCCCAGGGCTCCCCCAGACCAGGAGCCGCAGGTCACCCTGCTCTGAGGCTCCACCCCCTCTACCAGCCCCTGCAGGAGAGGATTAATAATTCCGTGGGTGGACAACGTTCAGAAACACAGTGCCACTGGGGGCTGTGAGAAGGTGTCATAGATTAGGAAAATAGGACTATAATGGGTTTGTAATTGTACATAACGCAGCCAGATATTAGCAGATCATGCTGTGGCTCACAGATCGGAGAGGGGTTGGCTGTCCCAGAAGGGCTGAGCTGAGGGTGGTGAGGCTGGCCTGCCCTTCCGGACCAGAAATGGGGGTGCCTCGGGCAGAGCCGTGTGGGCAGAGCCACAGGCCAAGGGGGGCATAGTGGAAGGACAGCTGGCTTTGGGATTGGACCCGCCTGAGTTCAAATCCTTGCCTTCATTTCCCCGTCTGTAAAGTGGAGGTGTGGCTGCCTGCTCATGGGTCGTGAGGATTCAGTGGGCTCCATAAATGATCGTCCCCTCCCCCTTCCTCTCTCCTCCTTCCACAAGGGCTCCAGAATTTTGGTCTTGTCAGGCCCCCTGTCCGGGAAGGTCCCCTCGCGTCTGTAGACACATCAAGGGGGGGCCCCGCACGCTGTCCCCTCTCCTGAGCTGGCCCTCCACAGCAGCGGGTGCTTGGGAGGGGTTGTGACCCCCCCCTCCCCAGCACACCCCTATGGGGGCACAGACACGTGTGAGAGTCCCCTTCCTGTTTGAAGACCCCCTTCCAGCAGGCCGAGAGGATGCACTGAGTCAAGGCCCCGAGCTTAAGGTCCAGCCAAACAGCCTGAATGTGTCAGCCCCTCCGCCCCTCTCTTCATCTGCAAACGGGCTGTGATGCCCTGTTTGGCCCTGGAGAGCACTGACTCGCTTCCATGCCAGGTTTCCTCACTAACCGGGAGCTTCCCAAGGGCCAGGACTGGGGTTTCTCTGGCTTCTGCTCGTGACCCACAGACGGCCCGGACTCCGAGCTCGCTACCCCAGCTCCCCAGGCCTCGAGGGCTGGCGAGGCTGTGGTGGGGCTGCTGGCCCACCTGGCCCCCCGGCTGTCTGTCGACTGTCACTTACAGATGGGCTCCATCTCTGTCTGTCCACTCGCTGGTGGAGCCTCCTGTTCCCGCAGCTGCTCCCCCTCCCTCACCCCCTCCTCCCTGCAGACAGCTTGGCTGGGCTGTGGGTGTGAATTTCCACCGGGAGGGAGGGCCTGTTCCTTCTGGCACGGAAGCAGAGCCTGGGGAGGGGGGTGTGGGAGCGGGGAAGCTGGTGGGGGAGGACTGGGAGGGTGGGAGAGGCTGTGCCTCTGGGAAGGCATCCAGGCCTGGATGGCCCAGAAGACTGACAGTAAAGCAGGCTCTGGTCCCAACTGCCCTGGCCCCATTTCGGGGGATGTGGTCAGAGTCACCTCCTGCGGTCCCTTTCCTCTTCTTCCTGTCTTAATACACTCTCCTGCCAGCAAAGACAAACTGGTCCCATTTTGTGGATAGGAAGCCTGAGGCCCAGAGGACTAATGAGGTATCTTGGGAGAGACTGTCACTCATGTGAGTTCCCTGAATGCCATGCCCATGTGGCTGCCAGCGGGAGCTGGTGTGGCCTCTGTCCCTGCCTGCCCCCAGCAGTCCGTAGAAACAAGAGCACATCCACAGTCACGAGCCAGGCCTGGTGCTAAGAACTATATCCAGAGGGAGGCTGAGCCTCGCCAGTGCCCTCTGTACAGAGGGGAAACTGAGGCAGTGCAGAGGAGCAGGGGACACACCTGGCGCTTCACCCCAACAGCCCTAGATATTTACTGCCTGTCCAACGTGCCAGGTCCCGGGGAACAGAAGAGGGACGAGGCTCCTGCCTCCACAGAGCTCACTGGCTGGTGGGGACAGAAAATGGGCAGAAGCCGTATTGCAGGGAATGTCACATGGTACTCTGTGCTGGGAAAGGACACAGGTGAGATGCTCCCCAGCTCCTCCCCCATGTAGGATGGGGACAGGCAGACCCTGAGCTGCCCGCTCCCACCCCAGCTCCACTGTGCCTGCCCCACCCCGGCCTATGTGAAGCGCCCGTCTCCTGTGGTTCCTGCTAATGAAGGGCAGCTCCACCCACCCAGAAACTGGTCTCTCCTTCCAGCTGGTATTTAAAGAAGTGTCTCTGAGTTTGATGATGGCTTTGTTGTTCCCATTCCTGTCTTCCACCCACCCTACGGCGTCCCTCTCAAGGGAAAACAGCGGCAAAGCCGCCGGCGAGGAGCCGCCCGTTCTGGCCCCAGAGGAGTGTCTCGTCCAGGCTGGGCTCCATGCCAGGCCCCGTGCTGGGCACAGTGGATTCAAGGACCACTGAGGCCCGAGACTACTCTCGGGACACGCTGGGTTGGCGGTGATGAGGGTCGACTTCTGGAGCACGCTGGGGAAGCAGGGAAGGCTTCCTGGAGGAGGCAATTAGCAGCCCCGAATAGGAAGGAAATGACAGATGGGAGAAATCCAACGGTGAAGGGGAGGAGTGGAAGAAGGAAGGTAGTGGCTGGAGGAGAAAGGGAGGTTCGGGGTGGGGGGGGTGATTTTTATAAGAGATCCTACAATGTCCTTAAAAGCTGACCGGAAAGTACCACTTGAGGCACGTCAAAAAGACAGGATGAGTGACAAAGATAAGACTCATCAAGGTAGGAGGGGGCTGGGGGGGGGGCGGGGCAGAGGCCCAGAGCGAGAAAGTTCATAGGTTAGGCGGCCAGATGGAGGGAGATTTCTGTCTTCTCTGAGAAGTGAGACCTGAGGCCATCTCTCTCTCCAGGAAGCGCTCACCCATTTAAAAGATGGAACCGAGGCCCAGGAAGGTTCCCCGGCCTGCCCTGGTGTGTAGAGAAGCCGGACCCACTCTGGGCAAAGATGGGATGAAAGGGGTGAGGGCCCCGAGGCCACCCTCAGGACAGTCAGCACCCACCGTGTGGATACCTGCTGGAGAAGGCCACCTTCATTTACAGGGTAGCGTGTTTCGGAAGAACCCCGATCAGGCCGGCTGCCTAGCGCACTCAGTCTCCGGGGGGAGGCGGCCGCTGCCTTCCTTTGGAAACTTGTTAATATTCCCCGCTGTCAGGCAGTCCTTCCTCTCTCCTATCACGGCTGAGCCGACTCTCTCTGAAAGGCCCAGCCATCCTGGAGCAGGCTGTTATCTGTCCTCTGGTCCCGGGGAGGCCCTCCTCACCCCTGCGGCCTCTGCCAGGCACACTAAGGGCAGAAGTGTGCTTAAGGCCTCATCCTCTCGGGGACACCAGTGGGTCCCCGTCTCATAAAGACGTCTCCAGGGACCTGAGGGCCCCCTTGGCCTCCTCCTGCGGGTCCTCTCTGAGCTGAATCTTTCCCTCTGGCTCTGATTAGCACCCAGCTTGTCTCCCTGCCCGGTGGGAGAAGCCTGGGACCAGGCCACTCACAGGCCGGGCCTCCCTTCCCGGACTGGGCTGGAGACTAGAGTCAATGGCATCACCCCACATGGCATTCAGCACGATGCCCTAGCATGTAGGAAACACCTGGTAAAGAAACTGACGCCAGGCCACGGAGGTAGCGGGCAGGAAGGCCAGGACGTGGCCTTGCATTTGAGCCCAGCTGCTAGTTCTGGGTGGGCCCGAACAGACTGATTCCCGTCTCCAAGTCTCTTTCCCCATCTGCCCTGGAGCAGGTGGCTGGGCAGAGCCAAGGAGCCCTGGGGTCCTGCTTTTATGGGGGACACAGACACCCTGGCCCAGCCCGACCCAGCACCTCGGCCCCCTAGGACCGTAGGCTTGGCCTGGCAGCCGCCTCTAAATCCCAACCTGCAGGAAACCATGGGCTGCAACAGCCCCATTTGCAGAGCCCGGCCTGGTTAATCTGCTTCATTAAAGGCACTAATTAATTGGCTTAATTAAAAGGGTAACCTGGAAGCCAGCAGAACTACCTCCTAACGAGGCACGAGGCTATGCGGAGGCAGCCCTGGAGCCGAAGAGGGGAGCCCCCTGCCTGCCCCCAGCATGCCCATCCAAGGGCCGGGAGCCCAGCCCCTGGCTCAGGGCAGCCCCCAGCCTACACCGTCCCGGTGACTGCTGACCCTCCCCCGGGCCCACACCCGCCTCAGTCAGGCTCTGCGCGCTGGGGGGAATCGGAAGTCCTGCATTCACATGCACCGCTTGGCTGCAGTTAAAAGCCCAGAATGTAAGCAGCCATAATTAGACCAAGCACAGGCAGGTTGCAGCAGATAAAGGTTAACAGGCCAGGAGGGAGGGATGGCATAGTAAAGAGGCCGAGCCTGGCCACGCTGCGCCTGTCCCACAGGGAGCTGGGTGGGCTCCAGCGGGGGCACTGCCGGCCCCGTGGCGGAACACCACGTGGGCAAGGAGCCCCTGAACCACGAGCTTCCATGATCACGAAGCACTAGCATCAGGAGAAGAGGGCTTTAAATCCCAACTCCACCTCTAGAGGCTGAGTGGCTGTGGCAAGACCTCTTTGAGCTCTGTTCCTCATTTGCAAAACGCCTGCTAGGGGTGCCCGGCAGCTTCCCTTCCCAGGCAGGCCCGCCCCTGGCTTAGCAGGAGAGAGTGCTGGGATCGATTAGCCATGTCTGCCCAGGGCAGCGCATAAGAAGAGGAGGCTTGTGTGCCGCTCTGGTCCCGCCCATACTGCCAGCCTCCGAAGAGGCTAAGTCCCCATGTCCAGGTTTCCGATCGTCCCCACGGCAAGAGGAAACTAATTCCCGAAACTCGTCCCCTCTCTGCAAGGCCTCACAGCTCACAAAGGTGTTCTTCCAGACAGTATTCATTTGAGCATCCCTGGTTTAGAACTGACACTCTGGGCGGCTTGTTGTGTCAAGGAAGGTTTTTGCTGTGCTGTGGGGACCCTGCCCTCCTCCACCCCACACACATTCCCCGGGCCACCAGCCACGCTCATGAGCAGCCCCCTCCTTTGAGCTGGACAACCTCTCACTAAGCAGGAAAGTCATAACCAATGTAACACGGGGCCCAGGGACCAAGTAGCCTCAGAACGTTCATTCACGGCCCCTCTCAAAACCCCAAGAGAGGAAAGACAGGACCTCAGAATGGGTTGAGGGTGGTCTCTCCAGCATCCAAAGGAGCCCAGTTAGGCCCTGGTGTCCTTTAGGGACAGGCAGGGGTGGGTGGGGGTGGTGGTGAGACCAGGTGCCGTGGGCACCGAACGGTTCAGGATATAAAAGCGTTCGAGAGTGGGAGGGAGCCCCTGAGGGTCCCGAGCCCCAGCCCAGCCCGTGTGATGGGTAAGGCCTCGGGGCAGGGCAGCCGGCCCGGCCTGGTGGACACACAGCTGTCAGCCCTCTCCCACACTGAAACTGCGCCGGTGGCGGCTGTCAGACCGGACAGATTTAGTCTCCACGCAAACAGCTGTTAGCCTGCTCACCGACGGCCCTGCCGCCGCCTGGGAGCCAGGAGCAAGGTTCCGGCGAGGGTACCCCCGCCCTGCAATCATGAGACTCAATCAGCACCAGGCCCTGGGGAGGGAGAGGCTGCCACATGGCTGTCACCACCTACAGTGTCAGGCCAAGCCGCCAGAGTCCCCTATAAGCACACCCCATCCCCCCAGCGCCTCCCAGGCTCGCAGACCCAAGAACCCGCCCCCTCACCCACTGGGGTGCCCCGAGGGCTGTCAGTGCTGGTGTCTGCCCAGAGCGGCTTCCCCCAGAGGGACCGGCTCCTTCCCTCCTCTGACTGCGCATTCACGGGGGACCACCTTCTGCCCCCGTCATCCTGTTCTCGGGCACCCCGGGCCCCATGTCACAGATGAGGAGACTGAGGTCTACAGAAGCGGCCAGGTGAGTGGCCAGGGGGACTAGAACCTAGGGCTCCTGGAACATGGCATCCACGGAGTCAACTCCCCGCAGCTGGGTGGGCACAGACCAAACCCCCAGAGCTCATGATGGGGGGGGCATCACGCCGTCCCACCCCCAGGCAAGGCTGGGTGAAGAGAACTTAGGACGAGGACAGAGGGGACAGACAAGGCCGCCTACAACAAGAAGGCCCTAGAGGTTGGACAAGAGCAAGGCAGGGAGTATGGGAGGCCTGGCTCAGGCAACGGGCCTAAGGGTAGTGGCCTCGGCGCTCAGGGCCCTTCGCTTCTCCCTCGGACCCCAGAGCCAACAGGCCGTCTGCACACCAAGCCACCGCCCTGCCCTAGGCCCCATCCAAGCTTCCCCTGGGCCACGGAAACCTGCCCATCTTTCCCCAGTAGAATCCTCAGGTGCGGGGTGGGGGTCCAACCACCTAGAAGCCAGCGCAGCACGGCCCGGGAAGGAATGTGCTCAGAAAATGTCATTGGCCAGGAGATGCTGACCAGTGTGGCTCTCACTCCGCCAGGCAGCCCAGTGAGGGGGGCTGTGCTTGCCAGGTAACCCCTGGGAGCCGGAGCGGGGTGGGCACGGTGCAGGCATGCTTGGGTCTGCATGATCCAGAAAAATAGAGCCGGGACCAGAGTCCTGGCGGTCAGGCCCCTCACAGGGTCCTACTGAGGGCCGCACAAGGCTCTGCCCGAGGGACAGCGGACACCACCCCCCCCAAAGCCCCTTGGCAGCAGGCAGGCAGCGTGGCTCGCCTTGCCCGGCTGCCCTGGGGCAGAGGCCCATTTCCAGAAGGGCAAGTCGGGACAGCGCTGGACTCTCAAGCCCTAGGACCGAGCCCTTGGGGCTCCTCGGAGAGCTGCTGGAAACCTCCAGGTCTCCGTCCGTCCTGCCGAAATGAGGCTACCAGCAGCCCCCCTCCCCCCACCCTGCTCCATGCCCCGGGCTGGCGTGAGGGTCCAGGGAGGGAACTGTCAAGGTTGAGGAGTGGCTGGGAGCCTGGCACCTGGCTTCCCTGCAGGGGTCACCTGTGCCCTGGACAGGAGGCACTGCGGCACAAGGGCCCGAGGGAGGGCCTGATTTCCTGTCCGCGGGAGAGGGCCCAAGGGAAAAACAGATGATCACCCTCATCATTTCACCAGGCCGCTTGTTATGAATATTAATAGCATTAATTATTTCTAATCCGGCATCCAGGCCTGGGCTGGCCAGGAGCGATCCCCGGGGCCACCGGGCTCTGAGGGAGGCTTGACCTCCTCCCCGGGGGCTGTGGGGTCTGGGTCTGGGACAGATCCTTTCAAGGGCAGAGCTGGGGGTGTGGGGCCGGGCCCCGGCAGTAAGGGGATCTACAGACAGGACTTCATCCGTGCGTCTCCTAGGAAGGGGCTGCACAGGGATGGGCACCCATTTTGCAGATAGAGAAATGGATCCCGCTCAGGATCCAGGCCCAGCAGCAGGATGTCGCTGGTTTGCGCCTGCCCTGCACAAGGTCACTGAGCTGTCTGGCCCCAGCCCAAACCCCCGTCCCTCCCTCAGCAAGCACCTCTGACCCTGAGCGGTAAGGATATCTGTACCAGGGGTCAAGGGCCTGTGGGGGAGGGGAGGGCTGGTCAAAGCAGCTGAACTACAAGACCTAGACTGCTCAAGGAGTCTGACCTCAGGGATGCATGCCTCACTTTCCTCGTTTGTACCCACAGGGACAACAATGGGACCCCTTTGAGAGGGTCCTTGCAGGCATTAGTTATTCATGCAGATAAATGCTTAGTACCAGGCCTATCATACAGCAGGTGCTCAGTTTGGGTTATCCCCGTCCCCATCCCAGACCAGTAGGTGGTTTCCTAGTGACCAGCGCAGCTGGCAGGCCCACGCGCAGTCCCCTCGGCCGTGGGACTCGGGCCAGTTCCGTTTCCCCTCTGTGTGCCTCAGATTCCCCCGACTGGACGGTGGGGGTGCAACACCGTGGTCTCTGAGGCTCCTTCCAGGAGTGACTGTCGGAAGGGGAGGCTCAGCCTCTCTTCCTGGGGCTCCATCACCTCCTCCCTTGTCTCCCACCGTGGGACCTCGTGCCTCACCCCCAAGTGCGGCCAAGCAGTCCACCTGCCCCGAAGGGTAAAGACCAGTCCTGGTTATTTAGGTACCCGGCAGGGAAGGAGGCGGTACCGGGTGCTTACGAACAAACAGGCTCTGGAGTGGGACCCAGTCCCCTTATGCCTTAACCTCACAGAGCCTCAGTTTCCTCATCTGTACAATGGGGTAAATAACTGTCCCCAACTTGCAGGGCTGCGTCGGGGCATCAGTGAGATAATACGTGCAGATGCCTATCGGCGCCCGTGTAAGTTCCACCAGCGACAGCAGCCCTTGTGGCTGCTGCTTATCGTGTTTAAGTTGTTTTTTTTTTTTTTAACGTTTACTTATTTTTGAGAGAGGGAGAGAGACAGAGCGCGAGTGGGGGAGGGGCAGAGAGAGAGAGAGAGAGAGAGAGAGACACAGAATCCGAAGCAGGCTCCGGGCTCCGAGCTGTCAGCACAGAGCCCGACGTGGGGCTCGAACTCACAGACCGCGAGATCATGACCCGAGCCGGAGTCGGACGCTTAACCGACTGAGCCACCCGGGCGCCCCACTATTATTGTGTTTATTACGAACCCTCCAGCTTCCACGCCCCCCTCCCCAAGCCCGACTCAGGCCAGGGCCCTGCCCCCTCCATGGAAGGAGCTGGGACCTGGGAGGGGTTCGTGGATCTTGGCAACACAGACCGCACCCATCCTAGGCCACCGTAGGGTCCAGGGCAAGCCCCTCCCCAGGGAGGTCCCCAGCCTCCTGCAGACAAGAGCCTCTGTCCCGCCGACCCCGGGTCAGGGCAGGGGCAGTGCGCTGGCACAAAGGCTGGGCTCTGTCTGTGCCCGCAGCGGGGGCAGCTGCCCGTGAAGGGCCCTCCTGCCACAATGAGGCCTTTGAGCAGCTGCCGGCGGGAGCCCAGCTCTCCTTGAAGGCCTGGCTCTCATAAGCCCTGTCTGTCTGCGAGGCCACCGGGCCAGGCAGGCAGCTGCTGTGGGGGCAGGGCCTGCACCCCCCACTGCTGCTGGGCACACTGCCTCCCCAGCCTCTCACCGGACGATCCCTGGCAGGTGGGGCCTCAGGGGGCAGGGCTTTTGCCCACATCCCTGCTCTGAAGTGACAGTTCCAGGCCTAGTGCTTGGAAGAGCCCCTGTGTCCACCCAGAGCTCTCAGAAAGTCACTGCTCTGCCGGGCTGGGGCTCTGCCTCCCTGCTTCCCTCCCTCTCTTGGCCTCCGTTTCCTCATCTGTAAAACGGAACCTCCGAGCACATCCCACACCTACCCCCCAGTCCCTGGCATCTGTGAGAATCAGATAAGACCCGTGTTTAATGCTCTACTCAGTGCCAGGCAGGCGGCGAGGGCTCAGGGAGTGCCAGCCGGATCACTGCCCCATCACTGCTCCTACCTGGGACCTGCTTGATCCCCAGCTCGGCCTCGGACTCGTGGGGTAACCGTGGCCTGGTGACTGAACCTCCCTGAGTCTTGGGTTTCTCCTTTATAAAATGGGCTAATGCCCGTTTACAGGGTGGCTGTAAAGAGAAAGCCATTTATCAACGCGCCTCCGGCTCAGGAAACCTTGGTTGAATGAATTAATGAATCCCAGAAGCGGCACCTCGCAGGGGTCTGGGCAGGGGAAGGAGGAGGAATGATGGGGGTGGAGGTGGGGCAGATGTGTAAAATGCAGTTACTTACAGGGTCCTACAGGAGGCTGGGGGGGACGGGAGGCAGGAAGCAGGAAGGGCTGGTTCCTCAGGTCAGTCAGGGAGGGCTTCATGAGGGAGGCAGCATTCACCCAATGTGGGAAGTGAGGGTGGCCTTCCCCACACAAGAACAGCAACGGTGTGAGGGTGTCTGCAGGGAGGGGGACCCCTGTTCTCTCTCTGGCCTTCCTCACCTTGGACGAGGGGAACTGGGAACAGAGGGGGAAGCCGGGTCTCCGTGGAGCCCCCAGTGGAGGCAGTAACGTTGCTGAGAGAGGCTAGGGTTCAAATCCTAGCCCTGCTACGTAGAAGCTCTGTGACCGGGGCCCTCTGTGCCTCAGTTTCCTCATGTGGAAAAAGGAAATGATAACGGCCCCGCCGCACAGAGATGCTGTAAGGATTGGGACTCTGTCCATGAAGCACTCAGCCCAAAGCAAGCACTCGGTAGACGGAAGCCAGTGTTGTTGCTGGCCAAGGCCACTTCCTGTTATGGTGTCCAGGGGTACAGGGACTTGTGTAGCCTCAGAGCTGGCCCACTCTGGCCATGTGGGGCCTCCCAGTCACCCCTTTCTGGCAACTGGCTCCCCCTCCCAGCCTGTAGACTCCAGGAGCCATCTCTCTCTCTCTCTCTCTCTCTCTCTCTCTCTCTCTCTCGACTCTGCACCCTCAGGACCCAGCAAGGTTGCCACTGCCCCCTACTCCTGCCAAAGTCAGGGCAGCAAGAGGCCTCAGCCGCACCCTTCCCCCCAAGTCCACAGCAGAATCTGGGGGTACCCCCGCCGCTGCAGGTCTGGGTCTAGGGTCTCGGATGCTCCAAAGCTCCACCAGCCCCCAGAGGACACGGCCTCCCCCCGCCCCCCGCGGCGCTCTCACAGAGCCTTGCACGCCGCCCCCACCTCCTGAACTGGGGAGGGACGGCACACCCCCCGCTCTCGCTGCCCCGCGGAAGGGCCCATGCTGCCGAAAGCCGGCTGAGTAAATAATGACATTTCCTCCTCTCTCCTGTGCTCTTCGCCCCCTTTCCCTTCCACAAATAAATTATCAACATGCCCAGGTCCCGGCGGAGCGGAGCATATCGCGGGGAACAATGAAAAAGCTTTTAATAGGATTCCAGGAGCTGCAGCCACTCGCTCGCGGGCCCTA
Source organism: Panthera pardus (assembly GCF_024362965.1). NCBI lineage: Eukaryota > Metazoa > Chordata > Mammalia > Carnivora > Felidae > Panthera > Panthera pardus. Next base: position 8,323,384 of record NW_026526677.1, read on the forward strand.
ATGGAGATTGCTCGGTGACCGCGGGCCGCCCGCGCCCTCCTGGGCCCCCTGCACAGGCCCGGCTCCTCCCGGGGGCACCAGAGGCTTCGAGGCCCAGCTGGGCCACCCGCTGACGTCACGGGCCGGGCGTCTGGGCCCGGAGAGGAGCGCTGGGCGGCGGAGGGACGAAGCCCGTGCCCGCAGCCCAGACTGCTCCCCCAGGCCCGTGGCCCCGCCCCCCTGAGGCGGACCCCTCCAGGAAGCCCCCCCGGCCTGCCTCCCTCCGGGCTCAAACGGCACCTCTGCTGTGAGCCCTTCCCTGACTCCTCCTACCCCACGCGTGCTGAATGACGTCACGTGTCGGCAAGGCCGGCAGGTGTCTGCACACAGTGGGGCCCCGGGGAACGCAGGCTGAGCGCGGGGGGCGGGGTGGGGGGGGGGGGGGCTCCAGGAGGCCTAGGCTCTGCGGCCAGAGGGGACTGGAGCTGTGCAGGTCCCCAGCTCCGGGAGGGGCTGGGTCCAGGGAGCAGCACGACAGAGACAAAACTCAGGCCCCGGAGACCGCGGGGTTCCCTGCCCCGTCTCTGCGCCTCAGTTTCCCGTCTGTGAGAGCATGTGTCAGGGCCCGGATGGAGCCGGGCCACATCTGCCTCAATGGCTGCCCTTCCTCCGTGCGACCTTGGCCAAGTCACTTCACCTGCGTCTCCGTTTCCTAGGGAAGAAAATCGGGATAATGCTGGAGCCTACCTCAGAGGTTTTGTGGCGGGGATTAATCCGGTTAACACCAACGGCACGTAGCAAGCGCAATCTGTCATCTACTGCTAGTACAATGGCCGCCATCTGCCCCAGGGTCATGTGTTGGGGGCCTAACAGGGTAAGACGCCGTGTCCTCGCTGTGCGACCTTGGTCCGGTCGCTTTATCTGTCTGCGCCTGGTTTTCCTTCCGGAAAACAGCAGTGGTGAAGACCGGAGACCCTGCACAGGGAGAGTCCTTAGCATGGCTCCGTGACACGTAGTGTAGACCATAAGCGCTCAATAACGGCAGCCGTCATGGTCTCTCTGCTGTCCTCACGGGAGGCGTTGAGCCACACTGGTCCCAAGCCTGGCTTCCACCCTGAGGCCTGGCACGCAGGAGGTGCCCAGTAAATACCCAAGGGCGTCCTGCCTGACCCCCTCCTAGAGGACCCATCCTGGGCAGAAGGTGACATTTGAGCCCCGACCTTTGTCGGGAAGGTGACGTCTGAGCCCTCCCCAGTGAGGGGCCAGTCAGGAGCTGAGCAAATGCCCTGAGAGCCTTCCTGCCAGACAGGGCCGGGCGCCCCCGAGCGAGGGAGGCTGGCGTGTGCATCCCGTCCCAGGCCCTGAGCTCCTCGGAGCCCCCGGGGGCAGGGGCAGCATCCTCGCCCTGCACCTGGGGGAGCCTGTCCTATTTGCCAAAGTACAGGAAGTCCTGACTCCTGCAAAGTCCTTCCATCTGTCATGTTTAGTCTCCACACTGACCCCGAAGTGCCCTCCATCATTCCATTTCACTGGCGTGGAGACTGAGGCACAGAAAAGCAAAGTGAGGTGTCCAGGGGCACCCAGCTGATAAGTAACCGAGGTGGGATTCAAACCCAGGACCACCAGACTCCAGAGCCCAGCACCTGGATTCCACACAGCCCAGCTGCCTCGTGGTGGATCCTGACTTCCTCCTGGCCTTGGACAAGGCATGTCTCCACTCTGTGCCTCAGTGTCCCTACTCTCACAGTGGGAAGAAGACAAGCCAGGCAGAGCTTGTAGGGCAGAAGCCCCTGGAAGCTGGGGCCTAGCACTGCCCAGTCCCCTCGGTAGCCCAAGCCCGGTGGAGGGAGCAGGATCGGGGCGGGGGGTGGGGGTCTCAGGGCTCAGAGTCCCAGAGCCATGGTGTTGCTGGGCCCTTCGGAGCCTTGTGGCCCAACCCCTTGGCCATCAGTAGTGGAGAAACTGAGGCCCAGACAGCCCTATCGTGACTGGGAGGGTAGGGGAGAATGTGTGGTCTATCTGTCTCCCTGGACAGATGGGCACTCTATGGGGGGGGGGTGCAGCCTCTGTGAGGACAGAAGGGCTCCTGAGACCCCTTCAGTCCTCCAAGGAGCCCCCTCTGTATCCTCTGGCCAGTGCTGAGCACTGGCCCAGCCCCCGCACTGGGCCGCTGGCTCCAAGCAAGTGGCCCTGCTGAATGCCCACCCGACTGCTCCGCTCCCCCCCCCTCCCCGGGATCAGGGGTTAGGCTGAAGAGCCGACACCCTCCACGTCTCCTCAGTCAGAGCAGAGCTGGGGAGGGGGCTATCGCTCCCCTTTGCACCCACGCCCTCCCCAGAGAGGGCCCTGGGGAAAACACACCGGCGACAGCCTTGTCTGGAGGCCAGGAGGGGCAGGGGGCTGCAGAGGAAGGGGCCCGGGGTGGGGTATGGGAGCCACTCTCTTAGTTAGCGGCCGTGTCCTGGGGGTGGGGTGGGATGCGGGGTTTTTCTGCCTCATGGCCCGGCTCCTGCCGGTTAAGGGAAGGCGGGTTAGGGTTAGTGTGGGCCTGTGCGTGCAAGGATGCGAGTGCGTGCGAAATCTTGCGTCATCGAGAGGTGTGAGCACGGCGCACATTTCTCTCTGTGTCCTCATGTGGCCCTGGCGGGACCGGGGCCGTGGAGGGCTCATCTGCGGCCAGCTCCAGGCCTGGCCCGCCTTGGGCAGCTTCTCTGAGTGAGTGAGACCCTCTGTGCCCCACTGAGTCTAAATCCCCCAGTCCCCCCCACTCAGGGCAGGGGCGGCCCAGTCCAGGAGCACCGTGGCAGACCGAATCCCACCCTGTACGTTAACTGGGACGGGCATCCTCGGGCCCATGGCAGACTCCCAGGATCCCGGGACTGGACTGGCCCGCCAGCAGGCACCTGCCCTGAGCCAGAACCAGGCCCCTCAGGTCTGAAGGTCTGACCACAGAGGAGTGTGTTCAAATCAAGGTCATCCCAGGAAAGCCAGCAGACAGCTGCTGGGCAGGGTCTGTGGGGAGCCTCGGTGGGCATTTGGTCCAGGACCCAGGAGGGTACCTGTTCCTTGAGGGCAGCTCAGTCCGGTGGATTTCTTCCCCCGGAGGCCCAGCTGGCAGGCCGGGCCCTCTGCTGCCACCATGCCAGCTCCTGAGGGGGTCGTTCAGTCCTGGTTCACCATTCACCTGTTCATTCACCCCACACTACACTTAGCGCCCCCTATGCGCCCCATACCGGGCGCTGGGACGCACCAGTGAACGAGACAGAAGGACACAACCCCAACCCTCGACCATCCGTGCTGCACGCCGGGCCTCCGACCCCGCCCCCCCAGCCCTGCCACCACTCGGGACCAGCCAGCCAGGTGTCTCCCCCATGGCCGCCCCCCAGGTGGCCCACGGTGTCCCCCCCGAGCCGCCTGAAAACTCAGCTCTCCCCTCTGCTGGCCGCACCTCCACCAGGCAGCCCTTGGCAGCCCGCCCCCAGGAAAAGCCCATCCGGGAGCCAGCGCCCAGCGGCATTTTTGAGGACATTTTCCCGGGCAGCATTTCCCAGTCTTCGCCAGGGGTGGGGAGTGGAGGGGCGATGGGGGAACGGGTGAGACGAGCAATTTGCTTCTGTAGATAAATGCCGGCTCCTCTCCGAAGCCAGTCCCCCTTTCTCTTCTCTCTTCCTAGCTAGCACGCTCGCTCTTTTTTTTTTTTTTTTTTTTTACAGTTTGCTAAATCTGTTGTAATCTGGTGCCAACGATTAATTCAGGCAGAAGGAGGGAAAGGGGAGTGAAAAAAAAAAAAAATACTGCCACAGAGCTGCTTCTCCAGAGCAATGCAGGCAGGGACAGCCAGGGCGAGTGCCTCAGCGACCCCAGTTTTAATCCCAGTTTTTATTAAGTACAAAGCCATCCCCCAAACAGCCCGGCCGCTGCCTCCCTGCCAGCCAGTCCCCGGCAAGGCTGGGCAAGGCAAGCACAGCCTTGCGGCACCTGGGCGCCCCCCCACCCCTCCCCGCTGCCGGATGCCTGGGTCCTGCGCTCTGCCTGGGAGGCAGTGTCCCCTAGTGGTTAGCCGAGCCCCACACAGCCGGGGCCTGGCGCCTCCACTCCCTTCTCTCCCCAGCCTGCCCCTGCTCTGCCCAGCGCCCCATCCCTGTGCTGGGGCACATTCAGAGCCAGGCTAGGATTTCTAAAGAACCCCCTTCATCACTTAGAAGCCCTGAGTCTACAACAGGGGCCACCGTCCCATCACAAGCAAACCCAAATATTCTCCCTCCCCAGGCCATGGGAGGCCGGATCAGCCTGCCCGTGGGGGGGGGGGGGGGGAATACACGGCTCTCAGGAACAGGGGTGCTGAGCCCCGGGTCCCGGAAGCACACCCTTGTGGGGGTTCACCCAGAAGGACTGGTAGATGGGCCTTAAGGCAGGCTCAGGAGCACTGAGATGGACAGGCCAGCGGAGACCCAGGGAGGCAGACCCCCGCCCAGATGCCCGTGGACGATGCATGCCCCCGGTGCCCCCCCCACTCCCAACTGTACGCTCCCTGAGAGCAAGAATCCTTGTTTCCTTCTTTTTTCCCAGAGCCCAGCACTGTGCTTGGCCCATAACTGGTGCTCAACACCTAAACGAACGAATGAGTGAATGGATGAATGAATGAATGAACAAATGAAAAGGAAAGGAAGGAGGGAGAGGGGGAAAGACAGAAGAGCCAGGGAGACAGGGGTGCCGGCTCCTTGCCCCCACCCACCCCAGCAATGCCTGTGTCCCACCCCTCACCCCGCCTCCCGTCCCCACAGTCACCGGCCCCAGCTCCCTGGGGCGGAAGGCAGCGCAGGGAAGCCCACGGTGGGAGCTCAAAACCCAGGGCTGTGGCGAATCTAGCAAACAACTTCCACAGGCGAATCGAGGCCCCCAAATGCTGACATCATCTGCAGAGCCGCTGACCCCAGGGAGCAGCTGGGCTCTGGGGGCCCGCGGGCGGCGGTAAACAGGCATCCACCCGCCTCTCAGGCAAACACAGGCCTGCACAGACGCAGCCCCTCTCTGTGGAACTTTCTCTGCTCCAGCTGCTGCTAGAGAATGCCAGACTGGCCGGTGGGGGCAGGCAGAGCATGGCAGGGGCACCCTGGGGTCACACTTTCCTTCCCCCCCACACCTCCCCCCACCCCCGTCTCCTCCGGCCATCCTGCCTGCTCCCCACCACCCTGGCCTTCTCAGGGTGACGGCCCCAAGGCAGAAGGCAGAGCAGGCCTGAACTTTGTCTCGGGGAGAACAGCCCAGGGTCTGGGGAAAGGCGCTGTGCATCAAAGGTGCGAGCAGGCCTCAGGCCTTAACCAGCCCCGCCTTTCCACAGACCGGGCAGCCTCCCCTAATGGTCACCACCCACCCCCCACCCCCCCACTGCAAGTGCTGGGGACCTCCAGCCACACCCACCCCCTTACCCCACTCCTGGTCCACACGCCTCATCCCACGAGGGCCTCAGCCTCACCCCTGTTCCTCCCGGACATAATCACTGCCACTCGGCGTCAGGCAAGCCCTAGCACCCCTAGGCCGGCACCCCTAGCCGGCAAGTGGGTGAGATCCCACCGGAAGTGGGCTTTGGTGGCCGGGGTGGGGGCCCAGTCAGTCTTTCCTGTTACCCCAAGGCCAAAAGAAGCCCTTCGCGAACCAAGGGTAGAGACCACAGGGGCCCACACTGCTAGGCAGAAACTCTGTGCTACGAGCCTCGTCTGCTCACCTCTTAGCAGTGCTCCCAAGATGGCTTGTGTTAACATCCCACCTTACAGATGAGGAATACTGAGGCCCGACAAGATCCAGTCTAGGCCAACAGGCCAGGCGCAGAAACCCTCCCGGGAACCACAAGTCCCTGGGACCCTTGAGCAAACAGGCTGGCCCAGCCAGCCCTACCGCACAGCCTCAGACGGGTCCTGTCTCTGAGATCAGGACACGGTCTCAGCCCTGACTCCAGGGGCAGGGAGGTGGCTGCCAACAGGTCCCCGGCCCCCAGAGGACACACAGCGGGGCTGTCCGCCCTGCAGGTTAGGGCATTCACTTGCCGACCACCACTCCTGAGCCATCTGCCTCTTTTCCCGGCCCAGGGCCTGCCAACATGCCCTGCCCCGCACCGGACTCCCGCCCTCCCTGCCTCTGCCCGATGCCTCTGTCCCAGCTGACGGGGCGGAGGGGGCTGTGCCCAGGCAACCCCCAAGGGCCTCATCGTCCCCTGCACTAGGGCGGCTGCCTCTCGGCAACTGCCACTGTGCGAGGCCTCTGTGGACAGTCAGCTGGTTCCAGGCCTGCCTCTCTGTCCCTCGACAGCCTGTTTCAGGTCCTCCTGGAGCTCACGTCCATCTCTCAGCCGACCTGGAAGCGAGTACAGATACGACCCGCCCATCTTCTGTGCATTGCCCCCACCCTGCTCTCCCGTACTCAGGGTGCCCGCCCCCATTCTCATAAAGTGGGACCAGCCACGGTATGCAGGCTAGGGAGCAGGGTCCCCAGAGGCTGCAGGCCTGGGGGCGCCCAGTGGGCGACACAGGCTCAGCCACCAGGCCCCAGTCCTACACACACGGAGCTGGGTCTGGCTCCCCCTAGGACCCAGCCAGTAGGTGACGCAATGGGGTGGCAGCACCCCTCCCCCACCACCTCCTTAGGAGCAAACTAGGTGGACCTCCCAGGGGCTTTAGATAGGAGGCCTCAGAGGAGGCATGAGGGGGACCCAGGGAGGGTACCGTTGCTGCTAACGAGGTCAGGGTCAGGCTGCAGTCCACCAACAGCCCCCTGGAGGGGGGGTGGGGTGGGAATCTGACCCCCAGTCCCTCCAAGGCCTCTGCAGGTGCCGTCAGTCCTCAGAGACCCCCTGAGCCCAGGAGCGGAACATCTGTCCACCTCACCTCATTTTATAATGCAGTCTCGTTCCTCCCAGGCTCAGCCTCAGGAGGAGCGGACAGTTGACCCCATTTCACCAACAAGAGAAACTGAGTCTCACAGAGGTGGAGAGACTTTCGACCAGTGGGTAGTAAAGCAAGGACGCACAGACCGTGCGTCCCTCTAGAGGAAGTCACCGTGGGAGGCAGCAGCCCCGGGGTGTGCCTGGCTGGAACTCATGCTGGGGAGGCTTCCTACGGAAGTGTCCAGTCTGTGTGTTTCCGCGAGATCGGGGGGCCAGGGGCGCACAGGTATCTCGCCCAGACACACACGCCTCCCCTACTCTCAAGCCTGCCCACGGCTGGCCCTTCAGCCGGGATGCGACAGCCCCTTGGCTCCTCCTGCCCCTCAAAACTACCAGGGCCGCTTCACTGCCCGCCCAGCTGGGCAGCGTCCCCTCCCGGGCACTGGCCCTGGCAGCTCAGGCCGTTTCCATTTTAAACCTCCGAGGAAGCCCTGAACGGTCGCCCACGGAGTCGGCACCAGCTGACAGGTGATGTTTGCGCCTCTCCTCCCGGAGCTGGCAGGGAGAGATGTAGTTGGCTTTCACTCCAGAAACCTGAGCCTGGAGCCCCTGAGTGTGGCCACCTTCTCCACGGCTGCTGGGCAGAGAGAAGCATGCCCCAACCCACATCCCTCTGCCGGTGGCAACCTGCATCCTGTGGGGGCTCTGTGCCCCCACACAGGCAGCCCTCTCCCCAATTCCTAAGCCACCTGGAGTGGGAGACAGGAGGGGCTGAGGATGCAGGGGCCAGGGTGGGGCAGGGCAGGGGAGGGAAGGACCGGGCCACCCCCACCCTCTGCCCCCAGCCTCAGCTTTATTCATTCACATCAGGGCTCTGGCTCGACCACCACCGCAGGGGCCTGGCATACCTCAGCTGGGCTGTATTCTCTTAAAACCACACACCCTAGAGAGCCCCACAGCCCACGGGCTTGGGAAGCCTGGGGCAGCCCCCTGATGTCCCAGCTTCACAACTTTCTCCACCTAGGACAGCTCTGATCCGCCCCGTTCCCTGCAGCTGGGCAATAACGTTTCCCACCTTCTGCCCCTGGGCCTCCAGCCCCGGAGAGGAGGGGCCGCGCCCGACAACCTGCTCGGTTGGGGGGCACCCCTCTGCCCCCGCCCCGGCCCCTGCCTCTAGCCCGGGTGCCCCACCGTTCCATCGGCCAGGTGCACCGCCCAGGCCCCTGGCCCCACACAGGGCTGACAGTCCACAGCGTGCATAGGGAGGGAAGTTGGAGGCTGCCTATGCCCCCCTTGAAGTCGTTTTAAAAATAAAACCTCGCTCCAACCGTGACTCACGCGGCTGGTGGGAACGGGAGCGAGGCGCCCGGGCCGGCCGGCTGCCTCTCTCCGCGCGCCCCAAGCCCTCCGGTTCCTGGGTGCCGGGCCAGGGCCAGAACCGGCCAGCCCAGCCCGGCACCCCCACCCCCCACCCCGCGAGCCGGGCCGCCTCCCTGGGGGCGCAGCGAGGGCTCGGGCGGGGGCTCGGATCAAGCCCCCGCCCTTTCCAGCCTCTGCTCGGGAGAGTGGAGCCGCCGGCCGCGCACCCCGCTCCTCCCCGCGGCGGGGCCAAGCGTCGCCGGCGCTCGGCTATCGACTCGGGGGCCACCCCCCCCCACCCCAAATCCCAAAGGCTGCGCGGCCCCCGCGGCGCCCGGGCAAAGCGGGGTGGCCCGAGCCCGCAGCGCCTCCGCGCACTCCCGGCCCCCGCCCCGCTGGCCCCGGCGCCCCGTCCCGCACGCGCGGACCCCGGCCCCCGCCCCACGCATCCTTCCTTACCTGCGCAGCGGCCGGGGAGGCGGGTCTCCTCGGGAAACTTTGCGGCGACGGCTGGAGCCTCAGGGGTTATTCCAAGGAGCGGGCGGGAACCGGAGCCGGAGGGCGCCCAGCGGGGCTCGGGAGAGGAGCCCCCGGCGCGCGGCGGAGCGCGGTGGCGGGCCCGGGGCGGGGGGCGCGCGGCGGCGCATCTGCCCAGCTCGGGCGCCCGGCGGAGCCGCGGGGGGCGTGCGCGAGGTGCGCCCGGCGGCCGGGGTGCGTGTGCCCGGGTGGGTGCGCTCGGCGGGGCGAGGGCCGGCGGCCGTGCTTGCGCGAGTGACGGCGGCGAGCAGGGCGCGGGGGACTAGGCTGTGCGGCCGCCTCTCCCCTCGCGGCGGCGGCGGCGGCGGCGGCGGCGGCGGCGGCGGCGGCGGCGGCGGGGGCCGTGCGTGCAAGCGCGGAGCGGGGAGGGAGGGGAGGAGGGGGGAAGGCAGCAGGCTGGGGGGGGGGGGGGAGGGCGGGGAGGAGGCGACGGGGGCGGGGGCGCCGCGCTGCGCACTGGCCAGCGGGACCCGGCGCGGGAGGCTACGCCGCCGCGCGGGGACTCGGGCCCAGCCCGGGAGAAAGGGCCGCCGCGTCCTCCTCCCCTGCCCTCGGCTAAATGGCTGGGGGCGGGGAGTGGGGGTGGGTGGGAGGAGGTTGGGGAGCTAGCCCACCCGGGGCGAGGAGGGAGGTTTCCAAGACCAGCCTCCAGCTCCGGGGAGGGAGGGGAGAAAGGGGTACTCCCTCACGCGGCCGCCTCCCCTGACACCCCTCCTCCCTGCACCCACTCATTCATCCGTGGTTCCAACCATCCATCCGTTCATTCATTCATTCATTCATTCATCTGTCGTGCATTCATTCACAAACAGGTACCTGCCTGCTGGCTATTCTTCATACCGAGGTATCCGCTTCCTCCCTGCCTGGTGTCCCTTCCCCACGGGGACCCCCTCACTTGCCTTCTCTAAACACCTGGTCCTTCCCCCGTGGGGTGCTCCACCCAGCTGCCCAAGTGGGGCAATGCCCCAGTGTGATCCCAGCCCCGCCCTGCCCCTCCCCTGGCCATTTGTGACCTTGAGCAAGTTCCTTAACCTCCCCAAGCCTCAGTGTCCTCTGTTGTAAAATGGGGGCATTAACAGCCTACCTGCGAGAGGTTCTGTGAGGCTTGAAGGAGACTGGGGATGGGAAGGTGAGGAGGACAGTGCCTGGCACTCATTAGGGACTCAGGAAATGTCTGCACCTGTTGTGTGTGGAGTCTGGTGGGTGGGTGTGGTGGACCAGACCTCCCGCCTCTTAGTCTGGAAAGTCCCAGGGCTCTTGGCATTCTGTAGGCTACTAAGGATCTCTGTCCACCCAGCCTCGGGCCTGGTCAGACCTTGTCCCCGAGCTCAGTCACCCTGTTCTGCCATCCACTTCCCTGGAGGGTTGCTCTGAGTGAGTCCCTGCCTCTGCCCACACACCCCCTCCCCCAAGGCCCCACTGCTCGCATTTCCACACCGGGACTCCCCACAACCTGGCTGGGACCCCCTTCCCCAAAACCCATCACCCTGTCTCCCACCCAATTCCAGGCCGGCCCATCACACTCTTTTCTTTGCTGTCCTTCAAGGACTGGTCAGGCCACCCCTCCTCTGGGATGTCCTCCCAGATTCTCCCTGGGGGAAGATCTCTGTAAGAGATCGAGCCCTTCTCTCCCTCCACCCCCCCCCCCCCACCTCCTATGCTCTCCCATCCCTCTTGCCCCCAGCCCAGGAGAGGACGGAGGCCTTGCCTGAGACTGCCACTTCTGTCCTCAGGTGGGCATCCCTGCCTCTGCCCTTCTGGCCTCTCCCTCCTCACCTCTCCCTTCTCATTTCCCTCCCCTTAACTCCCTCTCTTCTTTCTCCTGCTTTCTACTCAATTCACCAAACAGCTATTTTTTTCTCCCAATTTTTATTTATTGCCCAAACAACATTAAACCAACAATAAAGGAAAGAAAAATCACCCACAATGCCACCGCCCTGTGGCGTCAACAGCCCTATTCCTCCGCTCCCTTCCAGGCTTGTCCATGCAGTCGGCTGTAATTTGTACAGAGCTGTGGTTTCCGTTCCGCCTCCCCAGACCCCCAGACGGACGCGGAGCCCTGGGGCGCCGTCATGCCTCCATCGAGGCGCTTAGCGTGTTGCTCAGGAATTATGTGCCGCGTCTTCCTCCTCTTCTAAACCAATTCCCTTTGTAGGAGGGACCCCTTACCACTCAGTGCCTCGGAGTGGAATGGATGGTACGGCTCTAGCTCTATGTGTCGCACTTGGGTATCAAAATATCATGTTCATGATTGTGGTTTTAATGGCTGCATGCTAGTCTTACCGAGCTGACGCGCCATAACTTGCTCAGCCCATGCCCGGAGGCTGTACCCGGCTCAGGGACTACTTATGGAGGCCCCCTGTGTGCTGGGCGCTCTTTGGGCACCAGAGACCCAAAGTGCATCAGGCCCTGCTGGCCCCTACCCTGGCAACGCTGGACGGTTTATGGCTTAGCAGGATCTCGCTGAAACAGACATCATGACCACATGACCCCACTACACAGGGGGCCAAGTCAGCTGCGGCACCCAAGGCCAGCTTCCCAGAGGAGGTGGCTCTCCAGCTAGGTCATGGAGGGTCAGGAGGAAGGTTCTGGGCAGACACCAGAAGCTCATTCCACCTCGTTCCCAGGGGCTGTGATGTGAAAGGGCCCAGGCTTTGGAGATCAGGAGTTCTTGCTTGGAGCTGGGGAGGGGAGTCAGGGGGCCATGGTGGAAGATGATGTGACTGATGTCTGCCAGGCCTGGGGGTGCAGAGCTCTGAACAAGCCGGGGGCAGGGGGGGGGCGGGCGGCAGGAGGGGCTGGCCTTTATCTTGAAAGGAATAGGGTGCCAGGGAGGGAGTGTAAATACAGCAGGGGCGCCATCAGTTATGAGATTCAGAAGGATCGCTCGTTCACTCAACAAACACCTCCTGAGCTCCTGTGTGCTGTGGGGCTCCTTGAGAGCACGGTCGGTCCGGTCGGCGGTGAAGGCAATGGGGCCCTGGCCCAGGAGGACTGAACTTGCTGGGAACCAGGCGCTCTCAGACATGCGCTCAGCAGGAGGCGGCACAAGTCACCCGGGGACGATTTGTGGCTTCAACCTTGGGCTCGCCAAGCCCCAGCTCCCCTACTCCCAGGACGGCAATAACCCAGGCAGCGGGCAGCATCCGGCAGCCAGGTGGGGCGGGTCCTACCACTGGGCGGCCAAGGTCACCCTGGCCCTGCCAGAAGCACCTCTGCCTCCCGCTACCTGCCGATTCTCTCAGGAGTCCCCGGACCCGGATTCTGCTCACCACCTCGCCACCCACCCGCTGGTGACCCTGGGCATTGTCGCTGCTCCTCAGTCTTCTTATCTTAATGGGGCCACCACAGACCTCCTAGGGCTCATGTGAGTCTGCCGAAGTCCCGAGGGGAGACTGCTTTGTGTACTTCCAAGCTGTGGCAACAGGACTCACCATGGTTAGACTTTGTCACCCAAGGATGCATACCACCCTTGGCCCTGTTTGAGCCTGTTCTGGGCTGGGGGCAGAGGAAGGGTTGACCGGACTCTTGGGAGAAGCCCCATTGGATAGTCAGTGGACATTCCCAGGGACCCCTTAGCCCCAGGCTTTGTCCTGAGTGTCCAGGAATAAAGGCCCCCGGGGGTACTGGTCAGGGATCAGCACTCTGAAAGAGCAGAGAGCAGATGTTCAGAAGACATGACCTTGGACGTCAGCCAGCCCCTTGACAGACAGAGGCTCAGCTTCCCCCACAGGCCACAGCTTGGGCAGCGTCTTCAGGGAGGGGTGGACCTCCAGCCCCCACCCAAGAGGGCCTCCTGAGGGACTTTCTGCCCCATCACTGGCTTCTTGGTCTTACAGATCGCTGTCCTCCCAGATTGCCACGATGCTCTGGGTCTGGGAGCACCCGAAGGGGGGGGCCAGAGAATCACAGTCACTGGAAACCTGTCCCGCCTGTCTCCCAGACCGTGCCCCCTCCCCCCGGTGACGCCCCAGTGCTCCCTGCGATGTCTCCATGAATCACAGGCCTGTGGTTTGTGGGTAGGCTGGCTGTGCACACCTGGCTGAACGTGCCAGCCGTCACCAGAAAGTCCTGTCAGCGTCTCTGGCTTCTCTGATCCATGTCCTGACACCCCCAGAGTCCCCGTCCCACTACTGTGCCCTAAATCTTTCCAGCCTGCACGGCACAGAGGGTTGGGGCTTCTCCCCGTATGTACAGGAGTCATGCGGTGCCCCAGTGCAGAAATCCAGGGAGAGCAAAGGAACAAACCCCCAGCCCTTGAAGAAGGTCCCTGAGAAGGGGCTCCAGGCAGTGGGCACGGACAAAGCCAGGTAGGACAAAGCCAGCAACACCTGAGGACAGCGATGGGGACAAGTGAGGCCAAGGAAATGGGGAAGCCTCCGGCCAGGGCAGGAACGCACCCACTCAGCGGCTCTGCTGACCACGTTCGGTGAGGTGGGTTTTGTTAGCATCTGTCTCTCCCAGAAGACTGTGAGCAACTTGAGGGCACAGCCTGGGCCAGCCACGGTCCCTGAGTGTCCCCAGCACCTGCCTGCCTGTGTGGAGAGCAATCAGGTGCTGCTAAATGAATGAATGAACGAATGAATACAACATTAAAAAAGCATCAGGCTAAAACAGCCCTGCAAGGCAATGGCGACAGAGCGGTCCAAGACCAACGGTGATTCCTATAACTGGGAACGGCCCCAAGTTGATGGTTCCAGGGGTTCGGAAGGGGGCCAGACACACTGCCAGCCATCTGGGCAGAGGGGACAAGGGTCGCGAGCCAGCCCACCCTCCCCAGCCCTGGCAGGACTCAGGAAGCTTGTCTCTGATGAGGCTGCTCTCCCTTGGGAGCCTCCTCTTCTCCCCACAAATGACATCACCGCCCCCCACCCTTCATCTCTGCCAGACACCCGGGGCTGCCTCCCTCCCTCCCTTCCTCCCTCCCCAGACATTATTCCCAGCAGAGGTAATGCTTTTTATGGTGATTGGAGCATTTCTTGACTCTGGCCATCATTCACCTGTTACACACATCCCAAGTTCAGGAAAGAAGGGAATTGTGTCTTAAAGGACGTCCAGGTGGAGGGGACAACATGTGCCGTGGCGTCTTGGGGCGGGTGGTGGTGGCGGCAGAGTGTTGTGGAGGGGGGAAGCAGGGGTGAGGCCAGAGGTGCAGGCCTGATCTGGAAGGAAGTTGTGGGGGCAAAGGAAGGGCGCGTCCCCCCCTCTGGGGGAGCCCGAGGGCCCTGGGAGGGAGAAGGGCAAGGTGGAGAATGGAGGCCGAGATTACCCCCACCTAGGGTTTTGAGATTTGAGCCTCAGAGACTCTTGCTGGAGCCCCCTACCTCCAGTGACACCCCCCACCCCGTCACCGTGCCTCTCGTGACCCCCTCCGGAGCCCTGAACTCTGCTCCACCTCTCCTTCTCCCCCCGCCCCCCTCCCCACCCCCCCCCACCCCCCCCCTCCCCGGGCCCAGTCCAAGTGTACTTCCTGTGTCTACTCCGCCGCCCAGGGGCTCCCAAGGCCTACTGTCCCCACAGACCACCTCCTCAGGGACTCAGAGAGCTCTTGGCCCCTCCCCCTTGGGCTCTCTCCCCCCCTCCAACAGGCTCCAACACCTCTGGGCAGTTCGAGCCACTGAAGATAGTAAGGGGGGGTGCCAGTGGGAGTGTTGGGATAGGGTGTCCTGAGCTGGGGGTCTCCCCCACCCCGAGTGCTGGTGGTCCAGGGTTGGGTCTGGATGGGGTCACTCAAGCCCCCCCCCCCCAACACCTGCCATGCACAGGTGCAGCCAGGCCTGACAGGTTCTGAGCTAAGTATGCTGCTGAGACGGGGCCGCTAGGAGGAGCCAGAAGGGGGGAGGGGGTGGGGGGGAGGGCGCCAGCCACTGTGGGGGGGGGTTGCCCAGCAACCACCACGCTGCGAGGAGGGATTCTTAAAGAGCTGAGCCGAAAGGCTGGGCCTTGGAGGGGCTGAGGCTCGGCCTCGCATACCAATGGCTGCTGTGCCAGCCTCCTCCCCTTCCCTCCCTCTCCTCCCTCCTGGGAGTGGAGCCCCAGCTGGGAGAGCAGGAAGGAGGACGGAGAGGACCGGTGCTCGGCTCAGGGGGGGACCTGAGGCAGCCAGGGCAGGAACCAGGTTGCGATCCTACCGTGTCCCCAAGGACACGGCCTGGGAGTGGGGAGATGGCCACCCCGAGGCCTCCAGGACAGGGGGGCCACCCTGGGCTCCCGGGCCCTCAGGGTCTGGAATGGGAGGGAGCTAGGACCCCTCCGCCCCACCCCACCTGGCCCTGCCCATTGGCCTCCCGGCACCCCTAAGTTTTAGAGTCAGACAGAACTGCCTCCTCTTGGCTGAGTGACCTTGAATGAGCTCCCTCCCCAGCCTGTGTCCTGAGAGTCAAAGATGTTAGAGGAGGTGGGCCTGACCAGGGGGAAGTTTCTGAGGAAGTCCTTTCTGGTGTCTGACTTCAATTCTCTGTGCAGCAAGTGGCGGCTGAGTCTCTTCTGAGAAAGGAGTGTCTGGCCTCCGTCCAGCACCTAACAGCCCAAGAGTCACAAGGGTGAGGATTCAGCTGTGCGGTCTTCTTCTGGGTCCTTTCCTTCTAGGGCCTCAGTTTTCCGTCTGTACATGGAGGGGCCGGGCTAGGCCAAGGGGGCCTCACGGGTGTCTAAGGAGGAAACTCTGGATTTCTGTTACCCTCTCTGCAATCACGGGGAGAGCTCCCTCCCAGCTTCCTGCAGCGATTAGGTGAGGGGGTCGGGGTGGGGGGTGCCTGGAGCCCCCACTGTTTCCTCACACACAAAGTGCTCCTTCCATTGACCACGTTTGGAGGCCGATCCCATGCCGGATCCGATCCTGTCTCCCACAGTCCTCTAATTGGTCGCTGTGGGTTCAGCATTACCTCTCCTGGCCCTCTGTCAGCCCATCCTCGGCCACCGCCGTCCTCCCCCCCACCCCTACCGACTCCTGCCTCCAAGACCACCCCCTTCAATCTTCAGCTCTGAGGAGGGTCTTTCTGAAGTGCAATCCCGACCCTGCTGCTCCTGCTCCGGCACCTGCCATGGCTCCCCACCACGGGAGATGAATCACAGCCCCCAATTCACGGAGCTCATTCATTCCTCCAGACGTCGTGACCAGGGGGCAAATCAATGCCCGTTGAATGAATGAATGGCAGGCACTAAGAGTAGCTGTTTGGTTCCAGGCCTGTGCTGGCTTCTGGGGTACAGGAATGGACAAGGCAGACTAGGTTCCCTCCCATAGGCTGCCATGCTGGTAATAAAACCAGTAAACGAATTTGAAGACAAGATCATTACGGGACCAAGGTGTGGTCTCCAAAGGATATAAACGAGGCAGTAAGAGGAACAGGGTGGGAGACATTTCAGTTGGGTGGTCAGAGGAAGCCTCGTAGAGGAGGTGACATTTTCCCTGAGACCTGAAAGATGAGAAGGAGCCAGTCTGGAAAGAGCTGGAAGAGTATGCCTGGCGGCAGAGGGAGAGGGAGTGGTATATGCAAAGGCCCTGGGGCATAAAAGAACCAGAACTATTCAAGGAAGCGAAAAGAGGCCAGGAGACTGGGGGGGAGGGGGGGAGAGGGGAGGGAGCAGAGAGCAGAGTGTGGGATGCTGCTGTGCCTTCACGGAGAGGAACATGGATTTTATTCTAAGTGTAATAGGAAGCTATTTAAGAGTTTTAAGCAGGAAAGTGACACGATCTAATTTATATTTTAAAACGATCCTCCGAACAACCACTTTGCAGAGCAATTTGGCGATAACTAGTAAAGTTAAAGCTGTGCGTAATACCGCAACCCCCCACGGTCCCGCTCCCAGGCGGGCGGACACCCGAGAGAACTTGCAGCACGTGTACATCCGTGTACATCCGGGGTGCGGGCAAGATGGTACCTGCCGCTGCATTCCAGAAACAAGACTGGGCGCCCTGGACTGTTGGGCAGGGGGGGAGGGGTGGATGGGGGCGGCACAGCCCCAGGCTGGCATATTACACAGCGGTGGAAACGGACCAGCCAGGACCAGCCAGGACCAGCCAGCATGGCCTGCGCCGGTCTGGATGAATCTCCCAAGCATGGCCGTGAACCCTGGCAGCTGGTCCCAGCGGCTCTACTTTTCCTACAAAACCCGGGCACACAGACGCAGGTGATATGTGGTTGAGGGGCCTACAAAGTAAACCTCGAAAGAAAAGGCAGGCCAGGTTCAGGGCAGTGCCTTCCGGTGTGGGGGGGGGGAGGGCGTCAACTCTTCTGTGAACCCATATGTGTTGGGCTGGGTGGTGGGTGGGCCGTGTGCACGCGCGGGAGCGTGCCCGCGCATGGGTCCCCGGGCAAACGTGCCCGCATGGCTTTCGTGTCCCCGAAGTGGTAAAAAAAAGGATCAGTTGCCGGGGAGAGGATGGACCGGAGGGTGACGGGCGGCAGAGGAGCTGCCCAAGAAGGAGGAGGCAGTGACTGGGCCCCGCGGGATGTTAGAAATGGAGCCCCAGCCCACCGGGCTGTTCGGGTCAACACTCTTTTCGCTTTCCAAACCCACGGTTTGCGGTCTGCTCGAATGGAGCCTGGTTTTCCTCCTTTCGGGAAGAAAACTGAGGTTCAGAGAGGGCTAGGGGCTGCCTGGGGTCGCCCAGCAAGCTGGGGGTGGAGGAACCTGTGACCCGAGGCCTGTGCAGCTGGAGATGAGCAGAGGGGTCAAGGCTACCTACTCACGCGGATCCCAGCCGTGGAGGAGGGGCCTCCGACTCCGCCCCCACCCGGGACATTCCCCCACACCCCCCCCCCCCCCCCCCCCCGCCAGCCGATCTCCTATGCGCCAGGGCTCCCTCCGCCCCGGCCCCTCATTCCTGCAAAGATGGAGACTGCACCCGGCTGGCTGGGGCCCAAGCCATCTCCTGGTAATTGGGTTTCAGGGATGCTCATGGTTATGCTAATGGTGCGGCTGTGAGCGCCGGCCCCCTGGCTCCTGGGGGGAGGGGAGGCCCAGGCGGCTGGGGTCCCAGGGCCCTGCCGCCCCTCCGCAGCGGTGCCTCCGAAATCAAGACCGCCTGGTTCAAATCCCGGCAACCCCCGCTTCCCAGGGGCGTGACCTTGGGCAAGTCCCGCAACCTGGCCGAGACTCTATTTCCTCATCTGTAAAGTGGGGAAAATCATAGCCCCCTCTCCTTAGGCTCTCCGGGGAGGAGGGATTAAAAGACTCCACTGGAAATATTTGGCCCGGTGCCTGGCACAGAGAATTTGCTCGATAAATGCGTTATTAACCATTTTTTTGTTTTTGTTTAAAGAGGTCCTGCAGGAGACTAGGGACAGGGCTGGGTGACTCACTTTCTTTCGCTTTTTGTTTATGTATATTATCCAATTTGGGCAATCAACGTGAATTTCTTGTATAACGAAATACCAATAAGTGGAAGCCGCCTGGGGATGGGTCTTGGAGAGTGGGTGTCGAGGGGGACTGGGGGTCCAAGGGTCTGGGGTCCAGCTTGGGGGTGGGTGGCTGGGAGGTTGGGTCTCCAGGGGCAGAGCCCAAGAAACCCAGGCAGGAGGAGGCAAAGGGAAGGCCCAGGCCGGCAGGAACCACAGCCTGGGCACCTGCTCTGAGCTAAAATGGCTGAGTGGGTGGCTTTTGTAGGCAGAGGCGTTGGGGGAGGGCCTCCTAGGGTAGGCGGAGGGGTGGGGCTATCGAGCCAGCGGGGATTGGGAGCCAGGAGGTGTGGGGAGGACTGAAGGAGGCTGATCCAAGATTCAGGAGACCTTGGTGGTGAAGGGAGCCTCCTGACACAGGACCAGTGGGAGAGGGAGACCCAGAAGGGGAGCCCAGCTGGGTATGGCTCCCAACAGATTTAGGGAATCACAGGGTGCTGCTCAGAGAAGATGGGAGTGGGGGCTCAATCCTGAAGGCAGGCAAGCCAGATCTGGCTCAGTGGGGTGCTTAGTGGCCCCGGCTCCGGCCTCGGGCCACACGCTTTCTGAGCCTCAGTTTCCCCATGTGTAAAATGGAGCCGCGCAGCCTGGAAGGTCCCCATGGCTCTCCCCAAGAAGCTGCTGTTGAGAGTATCGATGTGCCTGTCATCAGGCAGACACCCTTCTCCCTGGCTGACCGGGGACCCCGACGCCCCCACCCGCTGCCACTGTGAAACCCTGACGCCGTAACAGTTTTACAGGCATTTAAACTGTATCATCTATGCCCCACAAGGGCCTCAGTTAGCTGCCCCCCCCCACACACACACATGAGGAAACCGAGGCCCCGGGGGCTGGATCTTGGGCTGGCCCAAGATCGCCGCTGAGGGTTTCGGGACCAGGACTTGCACAGCACCTGGGCGGGGACTCCTCCTGCTAAGGGCGGTGGCCTTGGACAAATCACTTTGCCTCCCTGTGCCTCAGTTTCCCCATCTGTAAATAGGGCGGGAAGGGATGGGTGTCCACATGCACACATAGGTTAAATGATAAAGCCTGTAGGTGTGTGAGCCCCCTTGTCCCCCCACCGTGAGGCCCCTGCTCCCCACCCCCAGCCCTGGGAATGTCCAGTAAGCCTCACATCCCCCACCCCCTGAGGCAGCCCCACCTGGGAGGACAGTGACCTTGGCCTGGGGGACAGAGTCTGTCAAACACGGCGCCTGGGGGACAGAGTCTGTCAAACACGGCAACTGCTTTCGCAGCTTGAGATGCCTTTGAAGTCTCGTTTTATCTTCAAAAATTCAGCACATGTCACAATTTTATTCCATCTGTGGGACATTTCTAATCTAAAGCATGTTTTAAACAACTCACCCTCGAGTAACACAGATACCCACCGCAGGCCTGCGGGAAGTGGGGGCAGCCAATGGCGCTGCTGTCCCAAGGACAAAGGCCACTCCCCTAACCCTCCTGGCAGGGCCAGGCTGCCAGTCGGATCAGTGGTCGCCTCGCAGGTACCAGGCGCTGTGCGAGACGCTGGGGTGCTGGTGATAGCGGGGTCTCGGCCAGGCATGGGGTGGCTGCCATGGAACAGTAGTGATGGGAGCCGCACAGGCCTTGGGGGAGGGTCTCCTCCCCTCTCCAGGCCGGGAGGGATCCCCTGCACCAGGCAGGAGCCAGCGGGTCCCCTTCTTGTCCCGCCTTGAGCTGCTCTTGCCTCCACAGACTCTGACCTTCTCTCCTACTTCTCTCCCCCCACTCACTCTGCTTCAACTAGAGTGACCTCCTCACTCGGGCCCCCCGGGCCTTTGCACAGGCCTTCCCCTGCCCCTCGCAGCTGCTCCTTATGTTCCGCATTTCCTTGACTCCTTCCAGGTCACCCCCTCCCCCCCACCGCTGGGGCCAGCCATTCTCTCCCACCTCTGACACAAATGGTAATCCTTGTTCAAGTTTATTCTTGTTCTGCGTGCTAGATAATGAGCTCCATGCCCGCAGCGCCTTGCCACGGCTGTGTCCGGGAGCCCGGCACATAGTAGGGCCGGATGTGTGTTTGTCAAATGCTAGAAAGCTAAGATCCAGCCTTCTGAGGGAGGGTGGAGGGGGGTGGGCCAGGCTGAGGGGCTGGGGGTTTGGGGGGAGCAGCCCCCACCTCCCCGAGCCTGGCTGGCGGCCTCTCAGGCATTTGAAGCACATGGAAGCAACAGCAGCAGCCTCAGCACATGGAGGGGCTGTGACTGCCTCAAAGTCACCGCTGTGCCTGCTCACCCGGCCTCTCCCTGGCCCAGTAACCTGCTCAGCGCTTTCCTCGGGTCACCGAGTCTCCTCTCTGGCAGCCCAGCCCCCGCTCAGTGCCCCCCTCGCCTCCCACACCCTGGGCCGGAGGATTTGTCAGGGGAGAGCCCGAGCAGCTCTACGTGGCCTCCTGTCACTGCCCTTGGACCAACCCTGTCACCTGCACACCCGCACCCCCAGGTCCTGGCCCCCGGGGGCGCCTAGGGTAGGCTCTTTTGCAAGTCCTGGTGGACGAGAGCCTGGGCTGCAGAGCCCGGCAGACCCGCGGGTGGCCGTACAGTAAATTGTTGACGGTCACCTCCTGTGCACCGGGCTCTGTGCGGGGAGCTGGGGACAAGTGTGAATGACACCCACAGCACTGGGTGACCGAGTAGCAGGCACTGACCTAGGAGGTAAGGACGCTGGAGGCAGTGATTTATGGCTCCCAGGAGCCCTCCGGTAGCTGGGCGTGCCCTTCGAGGCTGGCTCTCTGGGTGGGGGATGTTGAAGTCCCAGCCCATGCAAAGGCCCTGGGGCTGGAGAAAATGAAGCAAGTTTGAGGGCCCGGAGTGTGTCTGAGGGGAGGGGGAGAGAGAAGGAGGAAGGGGAAGAGGGGAGGAGCCACTGGGCCCCATCCAAGGGGCCGGGTGTTTTGTTTGTTTGTTATTAAGTAAACTCTACCCGCAATGTGGGGCTCGAACTCATGGACCAGTAGATCAAGAGCCCCATGTTCTACTGACTTGAGCCAGCCAGGCGCCCCTAGGGGTCAGTTCCCTATCCTGGGAGCAAAGGGGAGCTTTGGGAGGGTTGCATCAGGAAACTGGGCGTAAAACAGAAGCTGCTCAGGTTTGCCTTGTGAGAAGACTGTTCTCTGTGGCTCAGCTCTCTCATCTGTATAATGGGTTGGTGACACAGCTTCCACACGGGGTAAGGAAAGCCAGGCCCCGGCTGTTGTGGGCCCTTTCCCTATAAAAATATATTAGACAGCAGGGCGCCTGGGTGGCTCAGTCGGTTGAGCGTCCATAGGCTCAGGTCATGATTTGCGGTTCGTGAGTTCGAGCCCCATGTCGGGCTCTGCGCTGACAGCTCAGAGCCTGGAGCCTGCTTCCGAGTCTGTGTCTCCCTCTCTCTCTCTCCCTGCTCACGCTCCGTCTCTCTCTCAAAAATAAATACACATGAAAAAAAAATTAAAAGTATATACGTATATTAGACAGGATCACCTAAATACACAGGACGATTAATAACAAACATAAAAAGATGTATGTTAGAAGTTGATTTTATGAGTTTGTTGGCATAAAGACAGAACGTATTAACATTATATACTAAAAATATTTTCTAACTCAAAGTTCATTTACTCTTCTGATTTTGAAAGAAATTACATTTTCACGCGTCGCCGGAAGTATTATGGGATGCAGGCACACGCGCGCCCGCTCGGCCCTGCGCAGCCCTCCGAGTGGGGGGCCGCTCTTTTAACAAGGTGCTGCCTGGCAGGGGCAGGAGGGGTGGGTAGTGGGGGCAACCAGAAGAGGAAGGGGTGTCTGTGTGCCCCGGGGCCTCCACTCTGCCCCCCGCCGCCCCCCTCAGCTCCCAGCTCCGCAGTTCTGGCTCAGTCCCATCCTGGCCCCTGGCTCCCGCCTGCTGGGAGTCAGGCAGAGTCAACCTCGCGCTGCCCCAGCACATAGAGCCCCGGGCTGGTCATCCTGCCCAGGGGAATGCTCAGACCCATCAGGCCCTTTCACAGAGCTCGCCCTTGCCCCTCCCTGCATGCCTTTTCTTTTCAAGCCTCAGCTCACATGCCACCTCCTCTGGGAAGCCCTCCCAGCCTCAGGCTTCAGCAGATCTTATACCTCCCTCACCTGCCAGGGCATTTGCGTGCCCCGCCCCACCTGGGACTGGGAGCTCGGGAGCCACACTGGACACAAGTGCTGGGGCAGGGGGACGGGCTGGGTCCCCCAGAGGACATGCCCTGGGGCCTGAGAAGGTGTGGAGCAGGCAGAGGGTGGAATGGGGGTCTGGGGGAGTGCCCTGCTTGAGGGGTAGCGTGAGGGCAGGGAAAGGCATTCAGAACATATGGAGGAAGGGAGTGATGCCCCCAGGAGCCCCAGCCCCTGCTCCCGCCCAAGCCAGACTAGGCCTATAGTCCCAGGTCCCTGTATCCAAATCCCAGGCTGAGTTCAGCTCACTCGGCCCCTCAGGAGCTCGGAGCCCCCTGCTCTGCTGGGCCATATTTGGATCCCTTGGGTGAGGCCAGGTCACGAAGCCTGGCTTCAGCTAGATGTCCAGAGCTTGTCCCCACAGCACGCGGCTGCTTACCCATTGCCGCGACTCGGCAAGGAGACGTCAGGAACACTTTGAGACCCAGGGAGCATGCAGCGGTTAAGAAGAAGGACGCTGATCGGGGCGTCTGGGCGGCTCAGTCAGTGGAGCGTGCGACTCTTGATCTTGGAATTAGTGAGTCCGAGCCCCATGTTGGGTGTAGAGATGACTTAAAAAGAATAAAGTACTTTTTAAAAAGAAGAAGGACGCTGACAAGCGGCCATCCTGGGTCAAGCCCCGCCCCACCCGCCCCCATCCTTCTGTGAGCCTCGGTTTCCTCATCTGAAAAATGGGCTAATGATCAGTTTTGATTTAGAGCTTAAACCAAATGGAAGGGAGCATGGTGGGGACAGCAGAAGAGAAGGAGCTGGAGACTCAAGGCCAGTGTCCGGGTCGGGTGAAGGCCAGCTCTGGCCCGGGGAGCAGGCAGGCCCGGAACCGCCGTGCTTCGGATGGGAGGCTGGGCTGCCCCCCCCCCTTTTCCCGTGTTCTCCCCAGGCCTCCAGGCCATTTCCTCAAGCATCCTGGCCCAGCCGTCCGTGTCTTGGGCAGCTTTATGGGGGCACCGGGTGACCAGGCATCCAGGCCCCTGGGGGAGAGGGGTCAGGCAGGGCCTCAGGAGAAAGAGGAGAGGGGGAGTTGGGTCCAGACCACCGGGTCGCCGCCCTACCCCTGAGCCCCCACTCACAGAACTATGAACCTAGTGGGCTGGAGGAAGGGGACCCTGCCTTCCTAGGCCACCTGCTCAGCTTGGGGGAAGCTGGTAACCAGGTCCTCTGTGCAGCCCAAGACTGATCCCCCGTGCCAGCCCTGGCCGCTCTCTCCCACCTGGGTAAGGTAAAACCACCTGGCCACCTGGCCTGCCTTCCCCTGGCTCAGCCTGGTGAAATCCTTTCTGCCCCTGGCCCGCCTCCCTCCTCAGCCCTGGATGCATCGGACCAGTTGGCCCCAGTCCCTTGACCTAGGAAGACCTACACACGGTGGGGCTCAGGGGATGCCCGGCAGGCGGGGGTCGGCCCCTCCCGGAAGGTCGGCAGAACGGCAGGTCGGCGCCCCTTCCCCTCCCGCCCCTTCGAGGCTTACTGCCAACCCATTGGGCACCGAGCCCTCTGCGAGCGGGAGCCAGCTCGTTTGTGGCCGGTGTTAATTAAGAGAGAGAGGTGATGGGGGGAGGTGGGGGAGGCCCGTGGAGGGCAGCTCCCGACAGCTGCCGGGACTGCCCTGGACCGACCCGAGATGCCCAGGCCTCGCCTGTTGGCTCCAGGGCAGGGCCGTCCGCACACCCAGGCCCTCCTCTCTGCCTGCGCCTTGGGGTGGGGGAGGTGGGTCCCGACTGCGCCGGAGGGGCCTCTGTGCCGGAAGAGGCGAGCCCCAGCCCTAGCCAAGGGGAGATCCTCGGGGGGCCAGGCCTGGGCCAGGCTGCCCTGAGGCCAGCCTGCTTGGTGGCTTCACTACAGAGTCAGACCCAGTTCTGATCCTGCCGCTGCCACTGGGCAACCCAACCCCCGCCCCCCCCCCTCCCGGCCTCGGGTTCCTCCTCCGTAAAGTGGGAGCAACCCTCACCTCCCATTTGTTATGATAGTAAGTGGGACCGTTTGTGCAGAGCCACGGGTCTGTGCCTGGCAGGCAGGCAGGCAGGCAGGCAGGCAGTCCTCCACGGCTCATTGGAAGATGCTTTCCTGGGGCAGCAGCCCCGTCCAGAGCCTTGGGGAGCCCAGCCCTTCGGTGGCCTGCCCACGGCTGCCTGGGGGTCCCGCCCGGCCCCTCCGAGGCTCCAGCTCCGGCTCCCAGCTGCCTCCCTGCCTGCTCCGCCCGCCTTCCTCCCACGCGTTCCCCGCAGCCCCCCAGCCCTGCTCTGGGAGCGCCCAGCCTCTCCTCGCCTCTCCATCTTAATTAGCTGCTTGTATTAATCTCGCAAGTAACGTGGCAACTCGCAGCCCTGGGTTTTCGGGCTGTGGAATTAATTATTCCCCAAGCGAAGAGCTGTCAGCTCTGGGAGACCAGCCACTCAGAGCCTCGCGACACCACTTAGCAGGGTCCACAGCTTCCGCACGGCACCCCGGGCCTGCGGCCTGGCCGGCCCGGAAGTGGCCCCCCACTCCGGGCTCTGCTCCGTGTCCCCCTCCTACAGAGGGGCTGCCCTGGGCCCCCGGAAGGCAGGTGGGGTGGAGGAGCTGGGAGCCGGGACACGCGGGGCCCCGGGGGCCGAGGCACAGCTGGTCTCCCCACCTGGGCAGCACCTGCCCTGTCTCGCCCATCACTTACCCTGATTAGCACCAGCAGTTAACACGGACGCAGCTGCGTGGCCAGGAGCCGGAGCCCCGGCTGGGGAGGGCCACTGACCCGCACGGCCCCGACGTGCCGGCGGCCGAGAGGCTTCCAGCTTCGCTTCGTCCTCGCATCAGCCCCGTGGGGAGGCCGGAGGGGGTCAGCGGGCCGGGCAGAGCGAGATGGGCGGGGCAGCGCCAGCAGCCTCCAGTCTGCGTCCGGTCCAGGGCTCTCTCTGTCCCCCTCGACCTTCACACCGGCCCTGTGAGATGGGTCTGTTCTTCCCCGGGGGAAACTGAGGCACAGGGCGAGGTGGCCCGAGTCACCCATCTGCTGAACCGGCTTTGGCTCCGGGCCTGGTGCTCTGTGCCCTCACTGTGCCGCCCCAGGATGGGGCCCTTACCTGGCACACGGTCACTGCCGTCTGTTAGGGGCGCCCAGCCCTGGTTCACAGCCCCCTCTCCCCCCCCCCCCCCCCCCCCCCGCCCCCGCCACCACCACACTCGTTCCTTGGGCGGGTACTTAGCACAGCTGCGACAACACAGTGTATCTTCTAGTGGTCTCAGGTTGTCCCCCCCCCTCCCCCGCCCCGGCTGCCTGTGAGCTCCAAGGGCAGGGACCAGGGCACGTCTCTGCACCAGGCCTGGCACAGGCGGGCTTCGGGAGATGCTGGGTCAAAACAGTGAATCCTTTTATTCAAAAGGATGCGTGTGGCCACAGGTCTTGTGTCCCTCCAGACCCTGCATGTGGCTGTTTCTAGGGTGAGCGGCTGGGCCCTGGTGGCTCGGGGGAACCCCCCACCCCACCACCCTGCAAACCCCAGGCCCTTTAGGAGCCCCAGCAGGAAAGGAAGTCCCGGCCCTCACCACCGCCCCCTGTGTGCTGTGTGCCCCCCCTCAGAGAAGACCCTGTGCCCAGAGTCTGAAGACCCCGGGGGCCTGGACCAGCCACAAGCCTCCCATCCCCCCCCCCCCCCAAGCTGCTGGCCCACCTGCCACTCCCCCACTGACTGGCTTTTTTCTCTCTCTCTCTCTTGCAGCCAACAGCTCCCTGCTAGGAGGTGGCGGTGGTAAGTGCTTCCTGGCCTGGAAGGGGCGGGGGAGGGACACTTGAGGGTTGAGAGGGACTGGGATCCGGAATCCGGAGGTGGGGGGGGCTGCAGGTGTGATGGGAAAAGCCCAGCCCTTAGGCTTCAGCCTCCGCACCTGTGAGGGCAAAATGATCGTTTCTGCTCCACGCTATAACCTCGCACCCAGGACAAGGCCTCACAGGGTCAGGGAGGGCTCTGCCAACCGCGAAGCCCCCCCCACCCCCGCCAGAAAGACTCGTGTGTTCGCGTGGTTCACCACCGGGAAGCAGGGGTTCCAGCTGAACCGGGTGGGCCAGAGGTAGGAGGTCACGGTGGGCCCAGCCTCCAGGGCTACAGGCTATATAGGTCAGCAGGTGCCATGGTGGGGGCAGTCCCTGTGCCCCCCGCCCCCCCGAGGCCTGCCTCCCCTGGCCAGCACTGCCCAGGCAGGCCACTCCAGCCCCTCGCCCCCAGCCCCTCAGTCCCCGCTGGCTGGACTGCCCGCTGTCTACACTGGCAGCAGCATGATTGGTGAGCTGGGGGGCAGGGGTTAATGCGCCGTCGGATAAATCCCGGGGGCCGTGTTTACGGCAGCAGTGGCGGGGCCCGGGCCAGGTTTTAAAAGGGGGGAAAATAAAAGGGGCAGCGAAGGTCAGGAATAAATAAGAACAACGCTAAGAGCTGTCGGTGACCGGCCAGGATGCAGGACGGGTGTGTGTATGGGGGGGCGGGGGGGGTCTGTTTGTGGCCAGACAGATTTTCCCTCCCTCCCTCCCTCCCTCCCCCACTTCTCCTCCACTGTCCCTGTGGAGGTCACAGCTGTCCTGGAGGCCTCACAGAATGAGGGGCTTCGCTGGGGGCCCATCCAGGACCTTGTTCGGAAGCCCGTCCCTTTTGGAAAACTCGGGGGGCCGTAGCTGATTTGACACCTGCCGTTCAGACACCCCTCCTCTTCGCCTGTTTATTCATCGGCCAGTGATCGAGCACCTACTGCAGGCTGGGCCCCGAGCCGGGTGCTGGACCAGAGGGGCCTGGTCCGTGCCCTCCCTGAGCTCACGATACAGATGGAGGCACCCACCGTTGCACAGGGTGGTCCGTGCGATGGGGGAGCAGGGCTCCTGGAAGGAGGTGGGGCCTACACTGGGACCCGAGGAATGGGTGGGAGCATCGGGAAGGGTGTCCTGGGCAGAGGGAACAGCACAGGCGGAGGCCCGGAGTGAGGGAGAACATGGGACATTGGGGGAGATCAAGATTGGAGCCGTCGCAGCCCAGCCAGGCGGAGGGGAGGCAGGAGGTGACACCGGAGCTTCACCGACCCCGTGGGGCGCTGGATTTTTAGCCCTGCAGTTCTGGGAGGCTAAGGACCACCAAGAGGTGTGGGCCTCTTAAACCCCAAGTCAGGTCCATCACCCCTCTCCCGCCCAAAACTCTGCCAGGGCTCTCACCTGGCTCAGAGTCAAGGTCCACCAGGGCCCCCAGCCACCTGCCAGGCTCACTGCCACTGCCCAGCCCTCCCTCACTCGGCACCAGCCTCCCTGCTCGCTCCTGCCTCAGGCCTGTGTGCAGGCTGTGCCCTCCGCCTGGAACCCTCTTCCCCAGCCTGTGGCTGCCCCCTTCACCTCTCGCAAGGTTTCCGTGCTCCCCACCTTGTCAGGGAGCCCCACCCTGACCCCTAGGTGAAACTGCAGCTGTCTGTCCCCGCCCCAGCCTGTATCCCCCCTCTCCCTTCACCTCACCCTGCTCTTCTGTTTGTCACTTGTATATTAGGGTCATTGTCTACCGTCTGTCTCCCCGCTGAGAACAAAGCTCGGGGGGCACCACTGTGTCTCCGGCAACTAGAACCGGGTCTGGCACATATAGTAGGTGCTCAATTAAATGGTCGTTGAATGAATGAATGAACTATAAAAAGGCAGGGACAGCCTCATGTGTTAAGCGGAGGGCTTGCTGAGGAAGGCAGCGGGGGTGGGGGGGGTGCCTTCGAGGCTTTAGGCAGGGCAGGGAGTGGCTGGTAGGTGGCCTGCTGACCTCACTCTGGGGGTCAAAGGGCACCTGTTCTGGCTAGATGGAGTGGGGAGGCCTATTGGGGGTCCTCCAGCTCCCCTTCTTGCAGCACTGTGGGGGAGAGGAGGCTGGAGCAGGCCCCAAGCGCTGCCTGACTGACGCAGAGATGGATGGGGTGGGCCAGGACCCGGGAGGAAGTGAGCCCCGAGTCCAGCCTTTTAACGCCAGCTGAGATTTATGGAGCCGCCGTGAGTGTTCGCTGGGGCTGTCACTCTGCTAATGTGATTGGAACAAGGTGGAGGTGGCAGGGAGGGGATCGTCGGAGGGGCGAGGTTGGGGCTGGGAGGGGCCTGGGGCCTGCCTGGGGCTGGGATGGGGACGCGATGTCTTCGGCCCTCCTGTCTGCCACCTGTGAGCTCTACTGCCCACCAGCCCACCCAGCCTTAACCCCCCGGAACTGCCTGGGTGGGAGCCACAAGCACGAGTCGTCTGGGACTCGGCAGCCCAGGTCCCCCCGCCTGGCTCTGCCCAGACCCACCTCTGTCTTCCCATGGCGTCCGCTGAAGTTTCTCCCTCTTCTCCTGAGTCCAGCCCCACAGGGATTCAGTCCTCTACCCACTCCCTACGTTCCTATGACCACCCATTTACCTGCCCCCACCCATCTACCCCCCCACCTCTCCATCTATTCCCTCTACCCATCCATCTACCCTCCATTCATCCATCTACCCCTCTACCCACCCATTTACTCCTATCCATCCGTCCATCCGTCCATCCGTCCATCCGTCCGTCCATCCATCCGTCCATCCATCCATCCATCCATCCATCCATCCGTCCATCCACCCTCCCATCCATCCACCTCCTCCACCCATCCATCTACCCTCCATTCATCCATCTACCCCTCTACCCACCCATTTACTCCTATCCATCCATCCATCCGTCCATCCATCCATCCGTCCATCCATCCATCCGTCCATCCATCCATCCGTCAGTCCATCCATCCGTCCATCCATCCATCCGTCAGTCCATCCATCCATCCGTCCATCCATCCATCCATCCATCCATCCATCCGTCCATCCACCCTCCCATCCATCCACCTCCTCCACCCATCCATCTACCCTCCATTCATCCATCTACCCCTCTACCCACCCATTTACTCCTATCCATCCATCCATCCGTCCATCCATCCATCCGTCCATCCATCCGTCTATCCACCCTCCCATCCATCCACCTCCTCCACCCATCCATCTACCCTCCATTCATCCATCTATCTATCCCCTCTACCCGGCCATCTAACCCCATCCCCCCCCCATCTACCCCCATCTACTCCCTCCACTCCCCCATCTACCCCCCCATCTACTCCCTCCACCCATCCACCTTCCTTCCCCATTCATCCATTTACCTCCCACCCATCTACCCCCTCCACTCATCCATCCTTCCCCCATCCAGCTATCCATCTACCCCCCATCCACCTGCCCCCCATCCACCCATCTGTCTACCCCCTTCACCCATCCATCTACCCCTCACCTACCGATCCACCTGCCCCCCATCCATCCATGCAGGCATCAGTCACGGTAGGCCTGCCTTGGCCACTGTGTTTAAATTGTGCCGAGGCCCCAGCCCACTGTGCTGACCCTCTCACCCTGCTCTGTGGCTTTTTCCACAGCACTGATCCCTTTTAACGTCCGTGTATTTTGTTTGTTCTTAAGGCTTGTCTCCCCACTAGAGTGCACTCTCCTCAGGGACGGTGTTCTAGGGGTTTCTAAGCCAGTGTAGGGGGCGGGTAGTTGCACCCTCTGTATGCTAGGCCCTGCCCTGAGCTGGCACACAGGTCCAACAGCCCTGCACTGGGGTGGGGGGAGGCACCTAATAAATTGGGGGGAGGGGGGTCTGGGGCAGCTCTGGCTCAGAAGGAGGCCCTCCAAAGGGGGCCCGGGCTTGGCCGGCAGGGCTTTGGTATAGTGAGCCCAGTTTTCGCATGTGGGGTGCTTATGGGTGGGAGGGGACCGCAGCCCCTCAGGAGCAGGGAAGGGAGTCTGTGAACACCTCCACCCTCAGCAAGAGCCCCAGGGGCTGCTGGGGCCAAAAGGACTTAACCCAAAGAGTCTAGGACTCTTGGGCCTGGTTCATTGTGGGGCTGGGTCCCCACCAGGCCCCGAGGCCAAGGTGGCTCGTTCTGGCAACACAGTGAGTCTTGGGGAAGCCCCCTAACTCCCCCCCCCCACACACACACCCCCATTCCTTCCCAGGGCTCTGAGTGTGGGTGGCGGTGGGGACTCAGGAATCGGGCCTCGGCCCCGCCCTCAGAGAGACCCAGTTGGGTAGAAGGCTTCCCGGCAGAGGGGGCCTCTGACTCAAGCCCTGAAGGATGAGTAGGAGTTGGACAGGCAGAGAGGGATAGAGAGGCCCAGCAGGTGGAGGGCCCCGGGTCTGAAGTGGGGAAAGACTGGACGGGCTGGGACAGCCTCCCGGCCTCCCAGCCAGACCCGGAGACCCGGAGACCCGCCAGGCCCACTCCCGCTGGCCCGCCTCCCTCCTGGAGAGACTTTTACTGGCTCGATAAAAATTTTTTTCCAACCTGAACACTCTCCTATTGTATGGTAAGAAGGGAGGCGGGCCCTAAATCAGGATGGGAATCGACAGGGCCCTGACGCGCGTCTCTCCTGTTTATTAGGACTGAAATGTTTACTCGGCGATAAGGAGCCGGCTTTCTCGCGGAGATTTGTGCGTTCTTTTTCAATTACCCCTCGTCTTTCTCTGCCACTTTTGCACTAAAGGGATAATAAATGTATCGGAGCGTTTCAATTATTCATCTAAATCATGACTGCGCCTGCCATGGCCAAGCTTTAGTGACAGATTAATTCAGGGCCTCCTCTGCTCACGCGGCCGCCATCTCTGCTCCGGCCTGGCCAGCTCCCCAAAGGGCCGGCCTGCGGGGCGGGGCGGGCTGGGGTCAGGCAGGGCTCCCGCCCTGTCCCCTCCACACGCCCTGTCCCCTCCACACGCGCTCACTGCTAAGGACACTCCCTCCCTCCTGGAGGTCAGCGGCCCAGCCACGCACTCCTGACCGCAGGAGCCAGCTCCTACCCCTGGGGGTGCGGCCGTCCTGCCCTCCTGCCCGCTGGGCCCTGCGCAGCCCCTGCTCCCCACGGCTCAGCGTGTGTGTCTCCCGCACCCCCGGGGCCCAGACGTCCCCTGCCCGAGGAAGCCAGGGTGGAGCAGCTTCTGCCACAGCCCTCTCCGGGCACAGGGCCTTTGCACCTGCTGCTCCTGTGCCTACGAGCTCCTCTGTCCCCTCACTACCACCTTCCCCGCCTAGTTACCGCGATGTCAGGGCAGGCCCCCCAGCCACCGCCCCCTACTGCTGCACGAACTGAGGGCTTGCCGCCTTCCGGCGCTGTCCTGGCTGCTGGGACCCGGTAGACGCTGCCCCCCTCGTGGGCCGGCGTTCTGTCACCCCTGGCCATCAGACTCCCATTCGGGTGGTTGTTTAAGCACCAGCTGCCTCCCGATCAGACCGCCCTCCTGAGGGACACGCGCAGGGTGTCTGTCTGTCCAGCTCCTGGCCAAAGTGAGGTGCTCGCTTGTGGACCAGCTGTGCCCCGGGGCCCCTTCTCCCCGTGCGCGCGCGTTCGCACCCCTGCCCTGGCCCACCGCCGTGGCCCCTGGGCTTGAGCTGAACCCAGCACCCGGGGCCCGCCTTCTCCTCTCCACACACATCCGTGGCCCTGGTGAGGGGTGTGGGACCCTCTTTCCTCTCTCCTCTCTCCCTCTCTCCGTCTCTCACTTTCCCTCCTTCTATCTCTGTCTCTCTCTGCCTCTGCCTCTCTCTAGTTCTGCCTCTGTTTCTGTCTCTGTCTCTCCTTCTCTGTCTCTATCTCTGCCTCCGTCTCTCTCTGCCTCCGCCTCTCTCTATCTCTGCCTCTTTCTCTATCTCTCCCTCTCTGTCTTTGTCTCTGTCTCTGCATCTGAGTCTCTGTCTCTGCCTCTGTGTCCGTCTCTGCCTTTGTCTCTGACTCTGTTCCTCTCTGTCTCTGCCTCTCTGTGTTTGTCTCTATCGCTCCCTCTCTGCCTCTATCTCTGTTCCTCTTTATCTCTGTGTCTCTCTGTCTCTGCCTCTGTCTCTCCCTCTCTGTGTCTCTGTCTTCTGTCTCTTTGTCTCTGAATCTCTGTCTCTGTCTTCTGTCTCTCTGTCTCTGCCTCTCCCTCTCTGTGACTCTGTCTCTGTCTCTCCCAGCCGCACAGTGTCTCTTGCCCACTCCCCATGTCTCTCTTCCATGCACCTGCTCTCCATTTCTAGTCCTCTCTCGCTCCCTCCTTCTCCTCCTCGTTCTCTCCCTGCTCTCGCGGGCTCCCCTTTGCTCAGAGCCCAGCTGGGCTGGGGGATTAGCAAGGCCCCGGAGCGGAGCATCGGGGCCTCGACTTCCGCCCGGTAGCTGCCCAGGGCCACAGCCGAGGCACGGCGGGCACAGGGGGCAGACGGCGTGGCCTCCGTGGCCCTCCCTGGACCGGGCCGGCCTCACAGGAAGCAGGGGCCCCAAGGGCCAAGCACCCTGTGCCCAGACTTGTCTGGGGTCCCACTGTGTACCAGGCTGGAGTGGCGGGGCACAGGCTGTGGTGCGGGGGGAGGCCCTGACCTGAGCTGAGCAGACAGGGCGGGAGCGTTGGATGGGGAACAGCCAAGGGCCCTCCCGTGCCCCACGCACAGCCAGAGCCTGTCCCAGACCCCCCCCCCGGGGGGGGGAGTCCCCTCCCTGCACAGAGCCTTCCCCCCCACCCCACCGCAGGGCCCTTCCCCCAGTTGGTGGGTGGGAGAGACCAGAGGCCAGTCTAAGGTGGAGGCTGGAGGGACCCCCAGCCGTGCTTGGGGTGGGGCATTTTATTTCATGGACTCATGGGAGCCATGGAGGTTTTATGAGCAAGGGAGTGACGAGTCCTCCCCAAGAAAGGGCCCCAGGCCTCCCGGCCATCACCAGATGGTGACGGTGATGGGCTGATGGTGGTGGTGGTGTGGACGTCAGCCAGCTACACTGAGCTCCCACGGCCGCGGAGGCCAGGCCTCGCGTAGAGCCTCTCTCTGAGAGATCCCGAGACCCTCACCACAGCGCTATGGGGTGTGCCATTAATATCTCCAGATGAGGAAACTGAGTCACCGAGTCCCTGGAGCGAACCGTGCTCCCCACCCCGGCGCAGGCCCTCCCTGGTAGGAGGGACAAGGGGACTCAGGCCCCCCGCAGGGATGCCAGCGGAGGCCCAGCAGGCCTGTGGGGCCCGCACCCCACCCCCAGCGGGCAAGATGTCGCCCAGCCCCTGCCAGCAGCTGCCATGGGGATTTTCAATAACGGGAGTGATTTTTGCATGATGAATGAGGCGCTGCCGCTGTGTACATAATGAGGGCCTAATGTTTTCAAATCCCCATTTAAGGAGTTGATCTCACCCCGTAATGAATTTCACATCACAGACCGGAGCTGCTGTCCATCCCTCTTCTCCCTGGGGTGCCCACCCGCCTTGGCACCGCGAGGGTGGGGTCTGGCGAGGGTGGGCTCTGCCTCCTCCCCCCACAGGCCCAGCCCAAACCGGTCACAGAGCTCGTGGCTGCCCTGGGTTTGTCGATTGAATGAGCGACCGGGAGGGTGTGGGCGGAAGCCGAAGGTGGTTCCGGCGGCAAGAGGACACCACGTGGGGTTGTGGCTTCTCAGGCTCTGCGGGGCGGCTCCGCGGGGCCTGGGACGAGGCCGGAGACCAGAGGTGATGAGTGTAGCGTGGACGGAGGGAGCGGGGGGCTCAAGGCCCCGGGGTGGGTCCTTCTTCCAGGCTTTACGGCCGAGCTCGTCCTCCACGGGGTTCGGGGCTTGCAGGCGAACCGGCAGCTTGGACATCTGCCCCTGCCCCAGCTGGTGCCCTCTCAGGGACTCAGTTTCCTCATGCGCCCCCACCAGCCCTGGCATTCGGTATCTCTGTGCAGGCGGCTGGGACCTGGGAGGCAGCTGCACGTAGCACCGGGGTCGCCGGACTGGTGGCTTCTCCTCAGGCCCTGGGACCTGCCGGGTCAGATGTCCGGGTGGGGAGTGGTCCCCAGGCCCCAGGCCAGGTGCCTTCCTGCCCTCCCCCTGGCCCCCTCCGGCCTCAGCCCACACCCCTGCAGTCCCAGCCCGCCCTGCCCGGGGCTTTCTGGGTGCCACCTCCACCCTGCAGCGCGTCAGTCCCTCAGGCCCCTCAGGCCCTGACAGGCAGAGTAGCCTTCCGCCTACAGAGGCCGGGGGGGGGGCGGGCCTCGGTCTCCCCATCTGAAACAGGTGACACAGGTGACAGAGTGATAAAGTGCAGGGCACCTTGGTGCAGTCCCTCACTGAACGAAGGCTCATGCCAAGTGGGGAGGGAGGTGCTGTTACGGACCTTGTAGAGATGAGGAAACTGAGGCACGGCACGGACAGGTGAAGTGATTTGCCCAAAGCCACCAGCAGGCTTGTAGTCAGGATTTCTGGGACAAGAAATCCCAGGAGGGGGCACCCAGGAGGCCAGGCCCACGGGGCAGCGGAGGGGCAAGGGGGTGGGGGAGGGGAGCCGGCCCTGGGCCTGTCAGGGTCTCTTGCCCTCTGGCAGGGACACAGCCGCCCCCCTGTCCCCCAGGCCCCGGGCATCCTCATGTTCCTGTAAATAATTAATTAGCCCCTGCTTGCTTGTTTGTTTAGCATGAGGAATGCTCCCCCACTGAGACGCATTTATTGCTGAATAAATTTAAATATCTAATCTTCCCTTCATGAATATTACAGCACCCCAAATAGCCGCCAACAGATCCTAAGCGCCTTGGCAAATGGCCCCCACAGGAGCCTGACTGCCGCCCGCCTCTGCTGGCTCCAGCCCCTGCCCTCCACCCTCGCCCTCCTGACCCCCGACCTCCGGGGAAGGGGCTGGGTGCGAGCTGAGGCCCCCGGCCCCCACCCCGTGCCCGTGTGGAGGCCACACTGGGGGCAGGAGGGCAGGGCCAGCCGGGCTTACCTGGGGGAACAGGCTGGGACGGGGTGGAAGGACAGGGCTGCGGCAGACGGAGGACAGACAGGGCCCCCAGGTGACGGCAGCATCTGAGGAGCCCAGGCAGGAGACGGAAGAGGTCAGAGAGGCAGGTGGACGGCGGGGAGGGTCTCCAGGGCAGCCTTGCCAGACAGAGGTAGCTGGTGGTCAGCTGCATGGGGGTGGCTGAACAGTCACGCGAGGTGAGGGACCCCAGGTCACTCAGCAACCAGGGTCCCCGAAGTCCCTCTTTTGGGGGGGGAACAGGAGCCCTGCTGCAGTGAAGAGGGGAGTCCAGACCTCGAGTTTGGAGTTTGGATGAGGAGGGAAGGGGAGGGGGCCAGCCAGGGTGATAGGGAAGGCTTGGAAGGGAAGAGAGAGAGAGAGACAAGGCTTTTATGGTCCTAGAGGAAGCAGAGCAGTCCAGCTGTGTGACCCTGGGCAAGTCTCATCCTCTCTGTGCCTCAATTTCTCCTTCTATAAGGGAGGAGAAATAGTGGGACCTCCTAGGGTGGCTGTAAGGACCAGCAAAGAGGGGTGTGTGTGCACTGCTCAGGCTCAGGTCCCAGCAGGTGTTCCAGAAGAGGCTGCAACTCAGGAGCCAGAGGGGGAGGGGGGCGAGCGGGGCACAGGGACTGAGGGAGAAGGCAGAGCAGCCCTTAGGACAGTCTTGTGGGGAAGGCTTGGTTCCGGACCTGGCAGAGAGACCTGGAAGGAAGCACCTCCCCGCCCCGCCATGGGTCAGTCTTCCCAGGAGGGACCCCAGGTCTTCTGCTGACTTGGAACAGGGGTTGAGTTGGAGGCTTGAGATTTGTTTGCATGTGGCCAAAGGTCCCAGAGAGGGGATCGAGGGTCCACTGGTATGAATTGGGGTCACCACCCTCCCGCCAGGCAGCCCCAGGCTCAGGTGGAGGGCGGGAGGAGGGACACCTCCCTCCGATGAGACCCCAGGAAGCCGCCTCCTGCAGCCTCCAGGGTTCAGCTTAGCCCAACGTAAGAGCCAGGACAGGGCCGAGGAAGCAGAGCCTGGGGGCAGGGAAGGGGGGTGACTGCGGTTCACATGGGGGGGCAGGGAAGGCGTGACCCCCTGGGCCTGTGGGTGAGGACCACAGGCTGAGGGTCCCCTCTGGCACAACTGTGGTGTGTAGACGGGGAGGGGGCAGGTGAGAGGGGCCCCGTCGGTGCTCTGGCTTGTTGGGGAGAGGATGGGGCAGGGGTGAGGCCCAGGGCCTGCCCCTCATCTCTGCCCTGGGGAAACTGATCCCCTAGGCACTTGCATGGCAGTCACCTGGCCCAGCCCGAGGCTTCTGCCAGCCCCGAGTGCCCCCTCCCCGTCATGCCCCCAGGTCAGCCCCATAGGTCTGACTGCAGGCCTGTCCACCTCTGCAGGAAACATTAAGTCCCCGAAACACAGATCTTACTGTGTTTCTGCACTTGGGCACAGCCTCCGCAGCAGGCCAAGGTCGCCTGCAGGGAGGACGGCAGGCAGCCAGGAGCCAAGTGGCACCGTTAGGGCAGGGCGGGAGGCCCCCAGGAGAGCCGGCCCAGACCCATTCCCGTGCTTACCCCCGTAGGCCCCGAACACCCTGACACCCGCCTGGACAGCCGCCGCCCCTGTGTCCCCACAGGGAGCACGTTCTCATACTATCCCACTGTCCTAACGAGAGCCAACACCCATGCCACCTTCACCCATGCCAGGCCCTGGCTTCAGCACCTTACGGAAATTAACTCGCTTAATCCTTCCAAGAGCCCTAGGAGGTGGAGCCCATTTTACAGGTGGGGCAGTTGGGGTCCAGAGAAGCTAAGTGATAGGCTCCAGGCCACACATATCTGTGACTGTCAGAGCTGGGCCTGGAACCCCGGGCCGCCCAGCTCCACAGCCCCTGCTCTCGTACACACTGCTGGGTGGTCAGCTGGCATCTCACCCAGAACGGACACACTGCACGCGGACGCGGTGTGACCCTCCAGGCTGCGCGGCCCCTGAGCGCCGCCTGGACAGGGAACTCAGGGGCCCCGCCTTGGGTCCCCCGCTCCGCCCTCCCCTGGGCCACCGTTGCCCTTACCCCTCCTTGCGGGAGAGGTCCTCCCAGGGCTCCCGACTCCTCTGCCCCATTCCCCCCCACCCCCCCACCCGGGTGCTCTGGGAAATCGCCTGGTGCCAGCTCTGAGTGAAGTCACAAAATTAGGTTTAATTGGGCCCCACAGGGCACAAAAGAGAAGAAAGAGGGGGGTGGTCCAGCTGGTGTCCCTGGACCTCTGCCAAGACTTTGGGGGTGGGGTGGATGGGATGAGGGAGGAAGGGCCTCGGTGTGCGCATCTGCAAAATGGAGAAATGAGGCCTCTTTCCTGCTGCTGGGCCTTGTGAGCCCCGGCAGCCGGTGCCAAGGAGCTCCTGGCACAGGCCTGGGGTGCCCTGCGAGCTAGGGAGCTGCCAGAGGTGGGTCACGTTCTCCTGGCCAGGATGCAAACCCCTCCCCTGAAGAGGGGTCACCGTCGCTATCGTCCAGATGAGGCAGTGGCCGCTCAGGGGAAAAGACTTGCCGGTGTGCCCCGCTGGCCCAGGGGACGACAGCCGAGCCCCGCCTTTCCCACCGGGGCCACTGAGGCCACTGAGGCTGTGGCACCGGGGTGAGGTCCGGCCGAAGGGGCGGAGGAGACGCTCCTCCCGCGGTGCCCGAGTTGTTTATCTGGGCCCGCGTCCCCAGGGTCGCTGCCCGAGGTCCCAGAGCCGCGCTCAGATAAACAAGCCCGGGCCCGCCGCAATTAAGCCGGATGCGCTAACGAGGCGGCTCGCTAACGAGCAGGGGCGCGCGCCCGGATCCGCCGTCCACCTCCCCGCAAAGAGGGCGAGGAGGGGGCTGGAAGACCCAGGCTCGAGGCCCGGACCGCAGCTGCCACTTGTTAACTAGGTGACCCCGGTTTCATCATCTGTAAAGTGGGTCCCAGAGTTTGCCGCGGCCGGGAGGGGCCTCGCCTGGGGATCCGGTGCGCGGTGCCAGTCGGCGCTCGCGGGCTCCTCTGGCCGAGGCGGCCACCGGTCGCGGGGCCCGCGGCGCCTCCGGGCCAAAGCCGGGCGACCTTCCCTTTGGCCGGGCTAGGGTGGCGGTTCCCGCCGCCGCGGACCCCGCCTTCCCCAGCCGCTCCGGCCCGGGGAGGCCCCGGCCCCGCCCGCGCCCCTGCCGCACGGCCGGGAACCTGCAGGGCGGGCCGGGCGCGCCCCCTGCCGGCCGCCCCGCGCCGCTTCCCGCCGGGACCCGCTGCGACCCGCCTCCGCGCCTCGGAGCAAGTAGGGGCGGCGGGCGTTAGCGAGCAGCCGGAGGCGGCGGGAGAAGGCGCGCGCGGTGCCCGGTGAGTCCTGGCCCAGCCGAGGGGGTTGGGAGGATTCTGTGCGTGGGCCTCCGCTTTCTCTTCTGTAAAACGGGCTCAGGCGTGACGCGGGGCGCCCCACGGCTCACTCCCCTCTGCCCTGCAGTGGACGGCTGCATTCACCGGGCCGCTGGACCCCTCCTCACCGACGAGTGCCGGACCCTGCAGAACTGTGAGACCGGCAAGGCCAAGATCACCGGCGGCTATCGGCTGCCGGCCAAGTGTGAGTCCCGACCCCACAGGGCACCTCGTGTAATTGCTGGAGGCCTCCTCAGGGGTCGCTTCCTAACCTTAAGTGCCGGGACCCGGCCCCTCCTCGCACGCACCGGGAAGCAGGTGGCGGGAGGGGGTGAGAGGAGCTGAGGAGGCAGTGACTTCGCTCCGCCCCGCGGCTCAGCCGGGTCCATGCAGCTGTGCGAAGGGGACCCAGCGCGGGCCTGCCCGTCTCTGTCGAGCGCATTTGAGGGCACACTTCTGCACCCGCGTGGGCAGGGTCCTCCCCTGGGGACTCTCAGAACTTGGGGAGAGGGCCTGTTTCCTGTCCTCTCCAAGGCGGGCAGGGGGAGAAAGCCGATGGCCGCTTGGAGACCCCGGCCAGTCTGACCCCGTCGCCTCCCGCAGATGTCATCCACACGGTGGGACCCATCGCCCACGGAGAGCCCAGCGCCAGCCAGGCTGCCGAGCTCCGCAGCTGCTACCTGAGCAGCCTCGACCTGCTGCTGGAGCATCGGCTCCGCTCCGCGGTGAGAGGGGCGGGGGCAGGGAGGGGGACGGGGGCGGCCTAGACCGGGAGGAAGAAGGCCCCTCGGAGGCGGTGGTTGGAGAGTGACACTGTCCCCAATTCCCTCTCACCTCCCCCCCCTCCCCCCGCCCCAGGCATTTCCCTGCATCTCCACCGGCGTGTTTGGTGAGTGGAGCGCGACGGGCGGGGGAGGGGGGGGGGGGGGGGCTTGGTCTAGAAGGGGGCGGAGCGGGACCTGGAAGTGGGTGGGCCCAGACGCGAGGAGGGGCCTGGGAGGGCGTGAAAGGGGCGGGGCGGAGCCGGGTAGGTGGAGTCGGGCGGGTCCCGGGGCGTGGAGGGGGCGGGCCAGAGCCCAGACTCACTCCCGCCCCGCCGGGTCCCCAGGCTACCCCAGTGAGGCGGCGGCGGAAATCGTGTTGGCCGCGCTGCGCGAGTGGCTGGAGCAACACAAGGACAAGGTGAGTCCTGGGCCCAGTCGAAGGGACAAGATGGGGGGGGGGAAGGGGTGGCAGGACCGCACCAGCCCTCTCTGCGTCCCCGCCCCTTCCCTCGAGACCACTTTGCTCTCCTGCCCATCCAGCAAGGGTGGTGGAGTGCACACCATGAACCCCTTCCCTGAAGGGTGCAACCTGAGCTCCAAACTCAGGGTCGGTGCCCCGCCCCCCCCCACGAAAAAAGCAGGTGAAAACCTGTAGAGGTGGGGGCAGTGATAACACAGGGGAGCCGCGGTGTGGGTGCCGGCCACCCCCACCCGGGCTGAGCAGGTCCCGGCACAGGTGGACCGGCTGATCATCTGTGTGTTCCTGGAGAAGGACGAAAGCATCTACATGCAACGGCTTCCCCACTACTTCCCTGTGGGTACGTACCCCTTGGCACCTGGGTCAGCCCTCACCCCTGCCCCTGCCCCTCCCCCTCAAGAGCAGGCTCTCACTGTCCTCTGCCTTCCAGCCTGACGGCACCTGCCGCCCACCCTGCCCAGGACTGGTAAGCAGGGTCTGGCCTGCCGTGTGCTGCCCACTAACCTGCCCACTAACACCAGGGCTCGCCGCCCCCCCCCCCCCCACTCCCTGCCCCTGCTCACCCCCACGCAGGAAAGCCACAAGGGGAGGCCCACAGCCTACACTCCAACTGCTCTGCTCTGCCCACAGACTCGCCTGGGCCTACCGGACCTCGCTCCCAGCTCTAAGAGGTCTCCGAAGCCTGCAGCCGGGCCCGGGACCCCGCCCCCCCCTTCTTCCCCTCAGCCGCCGGTGCCTGAGGAGCCTCCTAATAAAGACCACCCTTGTCACAGCTCCTACTGTCTGAGTGCTGGCTGGGGAAGGAGACGGCCCAGAGGCGTGGACAAGTGCTTCTGGCTTAACAGGGCTGGCGAGGGCGGGCGGGTGGAGGCACGGGCCGGACCGCAGAGGTGGGCAGCAGCACTTCACATTTATTGAGGGCCTGCCCCCAAGGAGCTCACAGCCTGGGGGCCAAGACCCCATGTGTGCTGGGGTGAGGGAAGAAGAGAGGTGAAGGCAGAAAGGAAGGCAATGCAGAGACACCGTGGCCCAAGCAGAGGGGGTGCAAAGCAGGCACAGGCAGGGGGAGGGGCGGGGGAGGAACGGTGGCCTGGCAAGCCCTGCCTAGACCTCGGGACCGTGGACCACACGCAGACTCGAAGGCTACCCTTCCCCCACCAGGTTGGCACCACCTGGGGGTACACTGGGGCGCCCCAGCTCCTCCACCTGCCCTGAGCCAGGCCCCATCACGTCAGCCCTCTCCACCCAGGACTGGACCATGCAGACCCCTGAGGGGAGGGCGGGCAGCTCAGGTCTGGGGCCCTGACCGGCACAGAAAGGTACAGTCAGGTCAGAGCCTACGAGGGAGCAGCTCGAAGCCTGGGTGATCCTCGGTCCCTGGGCAAGTCCCCAGGGAACTTCCAAGATTCTCATGGAAGCCCCCGGGCCAGCTAAGGAGGGAAGGGGGGTGGGTGCCAGAAGGGAAGGAAGCGGAACCCCAGTAACCAGGAGGGGTCCCCCAGAGGCCTAGCCCCCTCAAAACTGCTCCTGGTGGGGAGGCTTGGACACGGACAGGTGGAAGGTCGAGAAGAACCCACCTGGCGGCGGGGGAGGAGGGGGCAGCCAGACACATAGCAGCCAGGCGGGCAGCAGCAGAGCAGGGACACGCACACACGCGACTCACCACCAGCATCCCCTTTAATAAAATGCGGAAGGTCGTGTGACGGGGGGAGGAGGGGAGTGAAGTATGACCATTTACAACCACAAAAAACCTCTGTACATGTCTAGCGCCCGGCAGAGGGGAGGGCAGGCAGGGCAGTGGCAGGCCAGGGCCAGCCCTATTTGTAGAGGATGTCGTAGTGTCCAGGCCGGTAGAGAAGGTAGACCTTGGGCTCGGAGCCCTCGGGGAAGATGTGCGGGTTGGTGGTGCCGCCCTCGCCGCGGTCCATGTATTCCACCTGGATGGAGACGCTGAGGGCCTGGGCCAGCGCGATGATGTGAATGTGGTCACTCTCTTTGCACATGGGCTCCACCTCCTGCGGCACAGGGAGGGGGCCGGGCCCGGCTCTCACTTCGCCCTCGCATACACACACGCCCACCCCACCCCCGGCCCTGGTGCCCCCACCCTGAGATAAGAGAGAAAGGGGAGGGACGGCACCTGCTGACAGAACTCCTTGACGGTCCGCCCACCCTCGATGAAGTGCTCGAAGAACTTGCTCTCGCGCTGCAGGTAGCCTGACGTGAGCAGCCGCAGGTACACCACCAGGTAGTCCGAGGTACTCTGGTCATTGAAGGAGGCCAGCAGGTCGGCTACTGAGGTCTGCTTCTCCACCTGCTCGATCAGGTCCATGAACTGCCACCCACAGGGCACAGAGGGCACAACGAAGGAGGAGGAGATGGGTCAACCCCGCCACGGCCAGGCCGCCCGACCTCCACCCCGGCCGAGAGGGCGACGGGGGCGGCTGGGCTCACCGTGTTGTGGAAATCCTCAATTGTGAACTCGGTGAAGCCCTGGGACACCAGGTCCTCTTTGCTCTTGGCAGACACGGCCTTAAACCTATGGGTGGGAGGGAAAGGGAGGCCAGCATGGGCTCCTCGGCCAGCAGAGAGGCCGGCGCAGAACCGGGGGAACCGGCCGACGCCGCCCCCCACCCCCACCCCCAGCTCAGAAGACCAAAGCAAGAGCCCAGCCACTGTCTGGGCACCTCCCGCTCACCGAGAGCGGGCGGGAGCCCCGGGGGCCCTTCCTGGAGCCATCGCCCGCCTCCCGCGGCGCCCGAGTGGCCAGCGTCCTTACCGTTGCAATTCCTTGCTGTCATCCAGCAGCGCCTCCAAGTGGGAGAATCCAAAAGCTCGGTAGAAGCAGTTTCCATCAGGCCTGGTCTTGCGGATGTACGAGTACTTTTTGTGGAGGTCCTGGAAAGAGGCAGCCGCCACCCCCCCCGCCCAACCCCATGCCCATCAACATCAGGCCGGAACCAGAGTGGACCAGAGAACCACCCCCCCGCCCCCGGCCACCCCCAACAGAGGTCACCCCACAGCGGGGATGACTAAGCTCCAAGGAACCACCTGCCATCCTCGGCTGCTGACCCAGCTTTGCCAGTCACCTAGAGACCCGCTGACTGGAACCCCCAAGGCCTCGGGAAACTGTGCCCTTATGGGCACACTGGCTGCACGGGTCACCCAAGTTGTCCCCAGCCACCAGGTATGCCACACTGCTGGGCTTGCAGGGCTGTCTGTGCAGAAAAACGGGCATATCAATCAGTCCTCGTCCAACACAGCTTTTCAGAGGATAGTCTTTCAAACCACGCCAAGAATCCAGGGCC
Organism: Panthera pardus; assembly: GCF_024362965.1. NCBI lineage: Eukaryota > Metazoa > Chordata > Mammalia > Carnivora > Felidae > Panthera > Panthera pardus. The sequence continues at coordinate 8,366,371 of NW_026526677.1, forward strand.
AACAAATTAGGATGGGGGTGCAGCGCTGGGCTCCACACCAAGCACTCCCACGGGAACCAGCGGCCCTCGTCTCCCTTTTTTTAATGTTTGTTTTTGAGAGAGAAAGACAGAGACAGAGTGTGAGTCGGGGAGGGGCAGAGAGAAAGGGAGACACAGAATCTGAAGCAGGCTCCAGGCTCTGAGCTGTCAGCGCAGAGCCCCACGTGGGGCTCGAACTCATGAACCGTGAGACCACGACCTGAGCCGAAGATGGATGCTTAACCGACTGAGCCACCCGGGCGCCCCAAGGCCTGGTCTCCTTCTAAACGCTACCCTGCCCTGTTCCATCTCCGGTTTCCTCCCCAAACGTGGTGGGATTTCCTGTCTGCCAAACCTCCCCACATGGGTGGCCCATCGGCACTGCCAGCAAGCAGGCCCCGGCCTAGTTCAGGCCTTCTCCGTTCTCCTCCACCCACTACCCCCTGCCCACCTTTCCAATGACCTTGCTTCCTTTCTGAGGACTTTCACCCAGAAGCCCTTAGCACCAACCAACACACCCGCCCGCAGCCTTCTCTCCTGATTCCCCGGAGGGTCTGGGGCTGCTACGAGGCAGCCCCTCTGGGCCACATCAGAGCCCTCGGGCTCAAGGCCAGCATTCCAGGAAGCCTCCCCCTCCTCCTGCATCCATCAGTTTTCCTCTCCCTCCTGGTCAGACTCGGCGGCATACAAACACCACAAGGCTAGTTCTTGCTTAAAGAACAAAACTCGTCTGCTTCACATGAACTCCTTCCCGGCTCCCACCCAACCTCTCCATTCTCCTTGAGAGCGAAGCTGCTCCGGAAGTTGTCTGCGCTCACCGCGTCCGCTTTTCTGCTACTAACTCTACCCAAGCAGCCTTTAGTCAAGGTCACACGTGCCTTTCCTAAGTCCGAGGGCCAAGCCCACTCCTCCCCAGACTGGCCCCTCAGCAGCATTCACCACAAGGGGGGGGGTTGGGACGTCACCCACCGTGGGACACCCTCCACCCCGCGACACCACCTCCGGGCCCCCTCCTCCACACTTCACGCGGCTCGTATGCCCCAGCCTCGCCGTGTCCTCCTCCTCCCCTCACCCTGTGAAGGTCAGGGCCGCCACCAGACCACACGGCACCCTTCCTCAAGACACCATGTGCCACGAGAGGGGCACACCACACACCTGTACATGGTACCTGCCACGGGAACGGCACAACCCCACTCGGGCCCGGGACCGCTTCCGCTCGTGAACTATACTCACGGTCTCTTGCCACTACTGGTCTTGGGAGTGACTGACTGGTTTTAAAATGTTTGTTTGTAAGTAATCTCTACACCCAGTGTGGGGCTTGAACTTACAACCTCCAGATCAGGAGTCAAGTGCTTTACCCACTGAGCCAGTCAGGTGCCCCAAATGGAACTCTTCACTTGCCCCGTCTCTGTCCTCAACTCCCATTTGACTCCAAAATCAAACCGCCTCGTCTCCTCGTTCAGCCCGAGGGCGCATCCTGACCACTGACCACACCGCTCCCCCCAGTCCAATCCGACGCAGATCCAAAGGTTTGCTCCTCAATCTGCTGAGTCTCCTGGGCTTCTCACTGCTTCTCTCAGGCACTCCCCCCCTCCTGGCGCCTTTATTGCAAGAGCCTCCTCCCAGGTCTCCGGCTCCAGCAGCCGGAGCCGGAGTAACCAGAGAAACCTGCTAATACTCCTCCTCTCCCTGGCCACACGCCCCGGTCTCCCAGCCCCCACCTGCTCCCCAGCTCTGCTCCAGCCACACTGCCCCCTGCCCCAGCCTGCCCCACTCCGCCCAGGAGCCCAAAGCCTGTTCCCCGGCCGCTTCCAGTCTGTCACTCCAACACCCCCTTCTCAGCAAGGCCTGCACCACCTGCCCTCCAACTCCCTCTTCTCCTCTTCCTGCTTTACCTTGCTCCAGAGCACTGATGGCCTCTGACGCATACACCCGAGTTACCTCTGCCTTACTGTGTCTTCCCACAAGGACACGTAAGCTTCATGAGCGCAGGAACTTGTGGGGTGCAGTCATTACTCTACCGCCGGTACCTAAAACAGTGCCGGGCCCACAGCATGTGCTCAGAGACGGTAAATCACAGCACACGATGCACACAGAGGCCAAATCATGGCAGCTATTGGAAAAGCTACTAGAATCATTCTGAGCACCTGCCCTGTGCCAGGCCCTCCACTGAGGGCCAATGTCCGCTATCCTAAATCCTCATGGGGGCCCAATCCAAAAAGGAGCCAAGTCACCCAAGTCTGCTGGGGCTCTGCTGTCTAGGCTTAGGATCCTCCCCGGGGGGAGGCAGGCTCACGCACAGCACAGGGGCACTAAGGCAGAGATCCCACAAAGACAGCACGCAGCGGCCACTCGAACGTTCGCTGAATGACTCAATAGGAACAATAACAGAGGCTCCAAGAAATTCCGTGCATTGCCCAAGACCACACAGCCAGAAATGAAGCCGGAACTTGAACCCAGGTCTGTCAGGCCCCAAAACCAGGACCTTCATCCCTCCAGAGTCCTCATAGGTACATCACACACACTCTGGGCAAGGAGTCAGAGTAGACCACAGGCCACACACGGCTGGATCTGGCCTGCAGGGGTGCTGTTTGGCCCACACATTTTAAATCTGAATTAGCTGCCTACTCTTAGAAGTCAGGAGATTTACATCAAAAGCATTATTTCCAGCTTGTCTTGGAAAAACAGATCCAGAAACAACGGAGTGACAGGCATGGACACTCCTATTTGCCCCAGGGGCTTCCGCTGCCTGCCGTGGGCTGATGCAGAACTGTTATGTCCGGGGTTTACCATCTACCCTGGCCACTGATATGGATAACCCCAAGGCCCCTCCTTTCAGGTGGAAGGTTCTAAGCATCTCCGATCGTGGGAGGCAAGGAAGGCTTTACTAAGCCCTCAGGCTCTGCCTACCGGACACTCATTTACACATACCCACTGAACTGACTCACAGAGAGAGCAAGCGGTTAAGGGTCTGACCTCGTGTTGTAAGTGATGCGGCTGGGTCTAGCTCGGGCCCATAGGTCTCTTCCCCCACTGCCGCCACCTGCCTCTCCACAAAGGTCCCAGGGGCTGCAGGACCCACCCCTGCCATAACCCCGCCTCTCCCATCTAACCCCGCCCCTCAGCCCCACAGGGAGCTGCAGGAGACCTCAGCCCCTACTCAGTCTGCACCAGCCCCCACAGGCATCATCTCCCCAATCTCACAACCATCCTGACTTCACAGAAAAGGACCCCACAGCGCAGAGACGCTAAAGGACCTGCCGAGGATACAGCTGCTGTATGGCAGAGTCAGGGTATGAATCAAGGTCTTAGGATTCCAGAGCCTGCACACTTGAGAACCAGCAGCCAGACAGCTCCCCTCCCCCAACACGCTACCCTCTCTGAGGCCAGGCCAGCAAGGAGCAGGTTTGAAGCAGGCCCCCAGGGCTTTTCCTGCCCCCTCAGCCAGGCTCCCACCTTGATCTTCTGTTGATAGATGTTGTCATCCTCAGCATACTCCTTGTATAAGACCGAAAGCTCCAGACGCTCCGAGACCAGAGGGTTCTGCACTGCAATCTGCAGGGGGGAGGAAATCCGTCATGCTCTGGCAGGTGGATGGAGTGACCCACACCTAACAGCCAGAACACCTAAATGAGGGGTGCTGGAGCGATTACCCGGTGGCACAATGTCCTCTCGCCCCTGCCACGGCCCCCCTCACCCCCCAGTAAAGACATCCGGTACCCAGCACAGCTTGGAGAGGAGGAGGCTTCCAAAGCAGAGATAAACAACAGGCCTCAGGCCCAGCCTATGCTTCCCCACAACGGGGCCACTGGCCACAGCCCCTCACCTCTTGCTGAATTCGGTCCTGCTGAGCCATGATGGCTTCATCATAAGCAAGACAGTTAACACCTGGAAGAAGGAAGAAAGCCAAGGATTACAGTGGGCCCCAGCTATCTCCACTCCAGGCAGCTGGGCCAATGACAAGAGCGGCCCAGGGAGAGCAGGCATGGAATCTGGAAGTGTGCATTTTACTTACACCCTGCTCTACCAACTGTGTGATCTTGGCAAAGTCCTTTCCCCTCCCAGCCCCTACTTTTCTCATCTTTAAAAAGGAGGGGGCTGAGGTGTGCTCCGCTCCCAGGCATGTTCATCCAGCTCTGACATCCCCTTCCCCCCGCCTTCTAACGTCGATTCCCAGCTGCCTGAGAATGCTCTGGGGCCAGGCAGGGTCTCTTGGGGGAAGTGAGATGAGGAGGCAGGGTTCTGGGCTGGATGAGAGCTTCCCATAAGCCTGCATTTTACTCAGTCACACCCTTCCTCCTTCTGCTGTGCTGGGTATTCTTAATGCCCGTTTTACAGATAAAAAAATAATAATAATAATAATAATGCAGACAGGTGAAATGATCTGCCCAAGGTCACAACTAGCAAAGACCTGGGCTCAAACCCAGGTATGTCTAATTCTGAAGTCTGAGCTCTTGATCATAATACCTCTCCTCGGCTACCTTCCGGTAGAGGCCTTTCCTCAACTATAAAAGGGGGCTAATACCACTACCTTTCTCCCCTCTATTGAAATGTTAAGAGAAGGAGGTGGGACCTTGGAGGCGAACTGTTAAGTGTTCATCAGTGAATTGGCAGATCCACTTGTGGACCCCACCCTCCTCAGCCACTGGCCAGGAGCCAGGAGACCTGAAATCTGGTCCTGGCTGTTTCTTAACTTATGTGATCCCGAACAAGTATCTTCTGGGGGCCTGCGTCTCCCAGCATTCAGTCTCTCAAGTGTCTGGTTAGAAGGTGTGTGTGCTGAATGACTTTTCAGGCCAATCCTTTTGAGCCAGAGCATCCCTGATCCTCAGCTGGGCCCGGACTAATCCCCTACATCGGGACAGGGCTGTCCCACCCACCCCCAAGTGACCCACTCAGTCCCCAGGGCCTAACCATGGGTGGAAAGAGGGTGGCACCGGTTTTGAAAGGTCCAACTCCAGAGGTGTAGGAAAACAATGCCTAGGCAGGCGGAAAGGGGCTGCAAGGCCAGAAGAGGGGGCTCTACCAGAAACGAAGGCTGCAGGCCTCAGGGGCACACACCGCGGCCGCTCGCAACCCCTGACCGCCCGCAGCATCCCGAGCGGCCCGCCCAGTCCTTTGTGCTCCGCGGCCCGGCGTAACTCGACGCCCTCCCGGGCGCAGACTGCTCTGGAAAAGGCGGCGGGGGGGGGGGGGGGGGCGGGGGGCAGGCTCCGGCCTAGGCCCCGGCCTGACTGCAGGGACTGGGACAGGAGGGATGGGGACCCGGGAGCCCCGCGGCCGGCGTGGAGGGGCTGGGGGCGGGGCGGGACGGCCCAGGCCCCGCCCCGGGTGCGCGCGATGGGAAAGAGCCGCGGGGCTGGGCCCGCCCCGCTCGCTCGCTCGCCGGCCAGCTCGCCCGGCTGTCCGGGGGTCGCGGCGGCGGCTCCTTCCATTGTGAGGGGGAGGGGAGGTGGCGGCGGCGGAAGAAGGGGCAGTCCGTGCGTTTCGCCCCCGGCCTCCGGCGGCCCCGCCCCCAGCCTCTGCGGGAACCGGCGACCTGGCATCGCCCGTGCTAGCCCGGGCCGGACGGCCTTCCCTTGCTCAGTACCTTCGGAGTCGCTGCCCAGCGGCTCCTGCTTCTGCTGCTGAGGTTCCTCCGCCGCCATCTTTAAACAGCGCCGCACTGTCGACCGCTTCCGGGTTAGCAGTTGCCCTCCTCCCGGAAGAGAGCCCCTCCTCGTGGCCCCTCCTTGGCAACGCCCCTAGCGACGGGATCCCCTCCGGCGGAGTCACCTGCGAGGCTCGCTGTCAGGTGTGGCGGCCGCCCCGCCCACCCACCACCATCTTCCCTATTCCCAAAGTTCCGGTGGTAAGAGGCTTCCCGGAGCCAATTCGGATTTCTTTTCACTGGAGTTTGAAGAGCGGATGGTGTTACTGAGATAAGTGGGAAGATGAAGTTAAAATCACTCCAGAATTCTTGGCAGCGATTGCAGTGAGGAGAACCTGGCCGAGGAGACGCAATCGTGCTCACATCCGAGCCCCAGCACATCACCGCTCGGTTCCACTGAGCCTCGCTTCTGACTTTGGTGTCCCGTTCCGGCAGGGAGTACATGTCCCTTTGGGTCAAGGCCAAAGTCTTGGGACCTAACTTTAGACTCTGTGCCTTTCTGGTTATGAGAAAAGCAGTCTTTTTTTTTTTTTTTTTTTTTTTTTTAAAGTTGGTAAAAATGGAAAACAGATTAGTAGTTGCCAGGGGCTGAGGGAGGGGGAGCGGAGGGAATTGGATGTGAGATCCTTGTGGAAATGGAGATGTTCTCTTTTTTTTTTTTTTAAGTTTATGTATTTTGAGAGAGAGCTCGCGCAAGGAGGGGAGGGACAGAGAGGAAGAGAGAGAATCCCAAGCAGGCTCTGCTGTCAGCCCAGAGTCTGTTGCGGGACTTGATCCCACCAACCGTGAGATCATGACCTGAGCGGAAACAGAGGGCCAGATGCTTAGCCAACTGAACCACCCAGGAGGCACCCCTTAAGATTTTATTTGTAAGTAATCTCTCTACAACGTGGGGCTGAAATTCACAACCCCGAGATTAAAGAGTCGTTTGCTCCACGGACTGAGCCAGCCAGGCACCCCTGGAATGTCCTATATCTTGACTGTATGTGAACCCCTGGTTTATGCTGTACTATCATTTTGCAAGATTTATCAATGTAAAAGGTACATGGGATCTGTGTAGCCTATTAAAATTGCCTGTGAATTGTCCAAAAATAAAAAGCTTAAAAAGTGGCAAGGCTGGGGCGCCAGGCTGGTTCCATCAGTAGAGCACGTGACTTCTTGATTTTGGGGTGGTGAGTTTGCACCCCGTTTTGGGATAGAGAATTACTTTAAAAAAATTAAGCGGCAAGGCTTTGGATATTCAAGATGCTGTTGTTGAGGGAAGTTACAGCGTGTGGCTCAGTTTGCCAACTTTTCACTGTCGAGGGCCTTCTTCATTTCATGAGCTACCTCCTGTCCTGGGGTAGGTGCCCTTGGTGCCTGGGCTCACCACACAGCCCACGGTGGCCTTGTCACCGTGGCGTTGCTTCTAAGCTCAGGAAAGCAAAGGGTCCACCCTGTTTGGACCCACGCTTGCCAAAATGTTCATTCCTTTTCTCAGTGTTAACATTGAAATCTCTTCACTGGCAGTCAGATCTTCAGTTAGAAGCAGTATTCTTAAATGGAGAGCTAAGACCGTTGATGACATGATTTCTATCTGGCTTTTCAAAATCTTGAAAACTGCTATAAGACAACTTCAACTCTGTGCCCTCTTATTTTGGCCAGGGAGTCGATGAGGCATAAAGGGACACGGGGAGCTGGGTTCCGGACTAATGGTCAGGACAGGGAACACCGGATTTGGTAAATCCTCTCCTCTCCTCTGAAGAGTGAGAAGGAATCCCAGTGGTGAGCCTGTGCTGGGCCACAGCCAGGCTGCTAACACCAAGTAAATACCTCCCTCCTGGGGGATGTGGGCTTGAAAAACCAATGTACAGGGGCGCCTGGGTGGCTCAGTCGGTGGAATGTGAGACTCTTGATCCTGGGGTTGTGGGTTTGAGCCCCACGTTTTGTGTAGAGATTACTTAAAAATAAAATCTTTAGAAAAAAAAAAAATTGGAAGGAAACAGCCAGACAGAGGCTTTGGCTCTTAACCTAGCCCAGGATGGTCAACTTTTGCCCAGTCTTCTCCATGCTGATTTATTTGGCAGTTAATAACTGTTTTCTTACCCTCACACCATCTCTTCTATTACTCTTACCATTTTAAAATGGGCTCTGATTCTCTATCCTAAGCATCTGAAGTCCAATTACATGTTTGCCAGGAAGTCACCAGCATAGCTCCAGGCGTTTATCTCCATCTCCCAATTTACCAAATCTGGAAATGTTCCAGTGCTGCTGGCCCTGACTGCCGGGTCTTGGATCGAGACACGTCATGTTCGCACTTGGGTTCGGACTGCTGTTAAATACAGTCACAAAGGTGACAAACGGCAGAGGACTTTATTTTCCATTGTACTGACAGGGCAGACGCCTCCTCCTAGTCCTGCCGGCACACCCCACGTCCATGTGTGAAGGAATCTGTCAGGTGGAGGGAGAAGAGACTCCATACCAGGACCCGGACTGAAAGCTCAGCCCCAGAAGGAGAGTTTCCGGAACAGCATGGAGGCTGTAGGGGGCCCCGTGGCTCCCAGGCCCACAACCCACTCTCACCTCTGGGGGCGGTGGGGGAGGCCACGTACAATGACCCAGCACAGGTCCTGGGACAGCCACAGTCCCCCAGGGAGGCCATGGCCAGGAGAAAGGCTTCAAGGTGGACCACAGATGAGGGGTCGGTAATCCCTCCCAAGGCGGGCTTGGGAGTCCGGCGTCTGCCCAGGTGGGAGGAGCTGGGGCGTGCCGGCCCCAAGAGAACCTCTAGAGCTGTTGCCACAGGAACCCATGATGGTCCACAGACAGTCCACTCCACGATCATGGTCTAGAGAGGCTCTGATGGTGCAGAGGGCAGACTGGTGAAGCCGAGCAGGGGTTACAAGTTGGAAGCTGCTAGCTCAGTTGATACTTGCCTGCAGAGTCCAGGCCACCTAGAGCAGAAAGCAATTAGAGGGGGTGGTGATGGCCAACGGAGAGCCCCCCCCACACACACACACACCAGACCCACAGTCCCCACCCTCCTCATTTGGGCACTGTCCTCCTGTAAATGGTTCACATTCCAATTCACTTCTGTCTGTTGAGGATCCGATCCACTGGAGCCAGCCCCTCCCATGTGAGCCTCATGGCACAGGGAGGACAATGCATTAGTCTCCTTGTTGCTGCCGTAACAAATCACCAATCTAGTGGCTTAAAACAATGCAAATGTAGAGTTTGACAGTTCTAGAGTCAGAAGTCTGGTATGGGTTTCACCAGACTAAAAGCAAGGTATCTGCAGGCTGTGTTCCCTTCTGGAAGCTCTGAGAATCTGCTGCGATTCATGCCGGTTGTTGGTGATTCAGCTCCTTGCAGCTGTAGGATTAAGGTCCTCGTGTTCTTGCTGGCTATAAACCGGGGGCCGTCCTCAGCTTCCAGAGGCCATGGCATTCCTTAATTCATGACCCACTATCTTCAAAGCCAGCAACAGTGGGGGAAGTCCTTCTCAGGTGGCATCTCTGAGATACTCATCACCTGCTTTTCCTGTCCACCCTAAGGAAACCTGTGATTACAGCGGGGAATCTCCCATCTCAACATGCTTCACTTTCATCACACCTGCCAAGTCCAGGCACGAGGGCCTGGACCTCTTTGAGGGGACGTTTTCCTGCCTTCCACGTCACCGTCATTTTACAATCATGAAAACTGAGACTGAGAGGCTAACTGACTTGACCAAGGTCAGGTAATAAATGACCAAGCCAGGTCTCAAACCCAGGCCTCCTGACTCTCAGTACTTTTCTTGACATTACAGCATCTACCGGGACTGCAGCCTCTCCCGACCCAGGGTGCACTCCCGGGGCCAAACACACCTACTCCTCCAGACTCAGGGTCCAACAGGCACCCACAGCAGGGACTCATAAAGTACTATTTGGAAGTACAAGACGCCTTGTGTCTCTGGAGGGAATGGACCCAGAGCCCCAGTCTGGTTAAGAATGGGAGAGGGACACTGGATGGTGACCAGATTTCAGACCTAGTGGCCACACCAGGGACCAAGGGGAGGATGGGGTTCAAGCATGATTGCACCCTACACTCTCTCGTCCACCCCCACGTATGCCGTGGGACCGAGCAAGCTGGGGGAGAGCAAGAGCCAGAGTTGCTGATGGGCTTGCTAAGGGCCTTCTCAGACTCGGGGGCCCTAAAGGACTTGCCCATAACCACTGGTTTCCCATCAACTTGAGCAGTGGCTGGAGATGCACACCTTTGGGCTGGAGTTGTCCTTCTGGGACAAGGGGACCACTGTGGCCCTCTAGGCTCCAGGGGCACAAAAATGGGGGACACCCAATAAAAACTCTTGTCAGGGCAGTGGTGTCATCTTCGAAACTCCAGACCATTGTCTTCTGGGGTCATGTTCTTGCTTCACGGCAGCTCCAAGGCCTGATCTGTGCCCACCGGAAACCTGAGCCAACCAAGAGCCAAGTAGCTCAGAGCCCTCTGCTCGGAAAGTGTGAACAGCAGAGCCTCTCAGAGTGAGGCGCAAGACAGGAGCGACCCTGTTGTTTGGGAGGATGCAGCCAAGAGGTCCCTCCCTGCCAGAGACAAGGGCTCTCGAGGTACCAGCAGGTGACTGGTGGATGCCCCTTGCTCAGCCGACCCAGCCTGGCCCTTCGGATCCTACATGGGCTCTCCCCCTCCCCTGGCCAACAGCCCAATCTGCACAACCTCCCGGCACTCTCGGCCCCGTCCCTTGAGGCCCAGACATAAAGGCTAGTTTGTGTGGCAGGAAAGCCTGGCAGGAGGCAGACAACGAAGTCCGTACCCCCTCAGGGAAGGAGTCACAGGCAGGAAATGGACCTACCACGCTATCCAGTGTGGAGCACTTTAATGCATCATCCCACCTGCGGAGGTACCCCCCCAGCACCCCTCCCCCACCCCCGCAGGAAGCATCCCTGAGGAAGGGCCCTGGGATTGGAGGAGCAGCAAATTCTCCAGGCCAAGAAAGGCAGGAGACAGGGAAAGAGGCAGGCAGCACAAGGAAGGCGGCCAGTCCATAGGCATTTCCGGATAGAAGACTTTTAGTCCCACTGCCCTGGGGCTGACAAGAAAGAGATAAAGCGCCCACCTTCCGACTGGGAAGAACTAAGAAGCTCCTGAGAAACAGTGGGAGCCCACAGCCGAGGAGCGAGGGGAAGCCTGCACCCACAGTGAGGGCTTCCGGCTGCAGAGCTGGACCCAGCGAGAAAGACAGAACACGGACACCCATGCACGGCGCAGCCCCGAGCCTGGCACAACCGGGGAGCCAGACGGGAGGAGCAAGGAAAGGTTGCCCAAGGACGACAGGATTTGTTTTCCCAGGAAGCCAGAAAACGCTGAAACACAGGAAAGCACGCAGGGGAAGCTCCCTCCACCTCCAGGCGGCAAGAACAGCAGGGCACGCATAACCCACCACAGGACAGTCAGCCAGCAGGGACATGCGGCTGGCCAGGCCGTCTTCGCCACACGCCCGCCCAACACCATCCTCCGCTCAAGTACAGAGGCAGCAGCCCGGGCCAAAGACACGATGCGTTTCTGAAGCAAGGTTTAAATACACTTTATTGTTACAAGGAGGGCCCTACCGAGCAGGGCCTTATACACTAACATATGTGGTCCCAGGGTGTCACCGCGGAGAAATCGAGAGGTCATGATTGCAGAAGAGGTCGCTGTAATTGAAGGACATGATCCAGGGAAGGCTGGCCAGGAATGCAGCAGACCTGATCAGGAGAGGCCAGGGGTGGTCAGGTCACAGGGTGAGGGACAGGCCAGCCCCCTTCACTCCCGCTTCTTGTAGCTCTCCAGATGTGACAGGACCCAGCCCGACGGCAGGAGGAAACACAGGAAGCAGGAGGTGAGCCCGATGGCGACTTCCTACAGACCACAAGAAAGAAGGAACCCGCAGAGTAAGAATTCCCCTAGGCTTACCAGGCAGCAGAAAGCCCCTTTCAAGGAGTCGGGATTCAGGCTTCAGAGGAGGGGCATAGCAGATCCAAGGCCCGCTCTAGGCCTTGAGGTGAAGGGTCAGATATGGGAGTGGGGCCAGCCTGTGTTAGGATCCATAGAGAAATCCACCACGAGATGATAAAGCAAAGGGACAGGAACAAAGAGTTAAACCTGTTTGATCTATTGGGATCCAGGAACCATGCATAGGCTGATAACCCTAAAAATGCACCTCTCCTTCTTTGCCTTTAAAAACCCCTCTTCTCAGGGTGCCAGGCTGGCTCAGTCAGTAGATCACGCGGCCCTTGATCTCAGGACTGCGAGTTGGGGCCCCACTCTGGGTGTAGAGCTTACTTAAAATCTTAAAAACATCTCTCTTCCCTTCTCCTTTCCAGGACTGCTATTCAACCTCAAAGGCCAGGGATAAAAGACTTTTTGCACAGCCACCTCCACATTCCCTACTGCAGTAAAGATCACAGCACAACTTGGGAGTCAGACTTGAGTTCAAATTCCTTCTTTGCCACTGAAGGTTTGACTTTTGACAAGTGGATACGGTGCTCCTAAATTTCAGTTCCCTCCACCACGAAACCGAGATGATGGTCATTTCTTCTCAGGGTCACCGGGACCAGCGCAGCAGTCTGGGCGGTGTCTGGCAGGCAGTGGGCACTCGGCAGGTGCCAGCTGCAACTATTATCACTATTATTTCCTTAATCGCAGCTGCCCATCAGGCTCTGCTCCTAACTGGGGCCCAATAGCCTGGATTCTGAAGACTCGCATTCGAGGCCGAGTTCTGCCGCTGAGGCAAATGCATTAAAGCGCCACACAGGTGAGAGTCGTTAAGGGTTAAACTCCCACATTTCTGGAAATGACAAAGACCCACCTTCCCTAATCATTAACAGTGGTAACAACCATTATCGCCGCTGACAGTCGTTACGCAACCCCCATGAGCCGATGAGTAAACAGGTTCAGAGAGGACTAAGGGCTCGAGGCTGCACCGCACGTAAGCGACAGAAATATGCTGAATCGAGCGAGATTTGGTGTTGAATGAGCCCCAACTGTCGCCCGGGTACTGTCCCTCTCATTCGCGCCCTCCAGACACCCCCAAACCACTGCTGCTCCCTGCTAGGCTGCGGGCCGCGAGGTGCAGGGCACTCTCAGGGCCGCCGAGGGGCAGCACGCCAGACCGGCCATCCCCGAACTCGCCGCGGGACCCCCAGTCTGGCTCGCGGCACCTCCCGTGCCTTTCCCGGCCCCCTCCTCACCATGGTCCCGAGCTGCTCCTGCGGAGGCTTGGAATGGATCTGAGCACGCTGCACCGGGAGCCGCCGGGTTAGGCCTGTCAGGCCCCTCAGCAGCAGCGGGGTCAGTACAGACATGACCGCAAGGAATGACTGCAGACAGTGGCCAACAGTAGCCCAAGGTCGGGAAGTCAAAATGGCGGCGGAGGCCGGAAGTTCCGGCTCTGGGGAGGCCGGGAAAGGGCGTCCCGGAAGCTTCCCGGTAATGACGCAGGGACACACCTCCCACCTGCCCCCGTCAGTTTTTGGCGCGCTCCTCGAAAGAGCCAATCGACGCCATCCTACCGCCAATGGGCGGAGCATGGAGGGGCGTTCCTTTCAGTTATGCCCCACCTCCAGTGCGGCCTATCTTCTTGAGTGACACCTAAAGCCACCCAATCATATAAGCCAGAAACGAGGCGGCATTCTTGACTCCTCCCTTCATTCATACTCTTTAAAAAAAAAAATCTCTCTATTCAGAATCCTTCTCCGCCAGGCTTCCATTGTTTCTGGCCGGAACGCCGGACACTAACCTTGTAATTGAACTCGACTCATTACTATTGCCCTCTCCAATTTCAGTCTCCACGCAGTGGCAGCTGGCCTTTCATCCTCCCTTCCTTTCTTCTTTCCTTCCTGGCTCCCTCCCTTCTTCCCTTCTTTTTTAAACATAAATCTAACCAATCCGTGTAACCCACTTAAAAAGCTTTCAGTGGCTCCCGACTGCTTACTAGACAAAATCCTAATTCCTGGATATCAAACTCCAGCCTCATTTCTACTTCACACCCTTCTTGCTTTCTGATCCTCCCCACTCCCAAGCCTTTTGCTTCTTTGTATCTTATGTTCTACTTAGGACACTTTTCAACTCTCACCTAGCCTTCCTTTTTCACGACACCAACTCCGACCTCCAGACCTCCACTTGCTGACACAGTTTACTTTATTCCACAAATAGTCATTGGCCCCTACCGTTCCAGACAAGGTGGACAAGGACTCCTTTATCACAGAACTGACATTCCAGAGGGGAGAAACGGACAATGAACAAGCACACAATGAGAAGCTATCAAAAGTGCTATGATGTGACAGGAAGTGACAAGGTAGCACTGCATCAGGAAGTCTGTGCCACCTTTGTGTCCAGCAGCCCCTGTTTAGCACTACCCGCAGGGTCAGTCTCTATCCCTAGATTGGGGGCCACCTGAGGGCAGAGCATGTGTCTGGTTCACTACTGTCTCCAAAGAACCTGGCACACATCACTCAGAAAACGTTTAGGAACTGCAGGAGACTGAACAGTATTCAAGCGAAAGTGGGGTGAGGGGCCAGCCACAGAGCCAGGCCTTAACTCCAACAATCTCATTCCATCTTCACAACGATGGCATGAGGGATTTGCTATTATTTCAAAGTCTTTTTTTTTTTTTTTCTTTTTTCACAAATGAGGAAATAAGCCTAGAGAGCGGATCTGCTCAAGGTAATGCAGCTACCAGGCGGCCTAGCCAGGATTCCAGGGCAGGTCTATCTGCTCCAAAACCCACATTTTTAACTGTCACACAAGCTACCACAGAGGGGGTTTCCAGAAGTTCCAGTTTGGACGTCATCGTGGCCAGGAGCATCAAAGACTGTGGCAGAGGGTGGGGGGTGGGGTAGGGTGAGATGGCAAGATGAGGTAAGGAAGCTGAAGGAACTCCATTTTACTTTATTTTTGTATTTTTTGCAAGGGACTCCATTTTAGAATGGCTCTGTCAGGGGCTCCTGGCTGGCTCGGTCAGTGGGGCAAGCGACTCTTGATTTCATGGTTGTGAGTTCAAGCCCCACGTTGGGTGTAGAGTTTACTATATTTATATCTATATCTATATCTATATCTATATCTATATCTATATGCACACCACACACACATAGAACATGTATAAATAAAATATAATAGAATATGAATTTATATATATTATACATATATAATATATGTATATTATATAGAGATATATAAATGACTGTCTCAGCTGTTTTTCTGCTAGACCCCATTTCTGAATAAGCCAAAGAAGCAATGTTCCCACTTGAAGGGACAAGCAACTTAATCATCCTCTGAGTTGTGTCCTAGGTCCCAAACACCTGATAACACTTAGGAGCCAGATCCCAAACATGTTCCAGGACATTAGCTTCAAGCAAACCTTGGCTGACACTGGCATCAATACTCTTATCTTCAATAATTTATGGAACAGCATCTATTGTTCATCTGACACTAGCCTTTCATCAGACCCTCCCCTGGATTCCCGAAGGAACACGCACCCTAGACCCCTTTCCAATATAAATCCCTAATCCCATCAACACCGAGACTCAGTCTCCTTTCCTTTCCAAGTTTCCCAGACACTCCGTCTGCTAGTCTCTATCACTTACACTATTCAGTAAACTGATCGCAGTTTTTCTGGCTTGTGTTTGATTTTTTTTTTGTTTTTTAAATGTTTATTTATTTTTGAGAGAAAGAGACAGAGTGTGACTGAGGGACGAAAAGAGAGAGGGAGGGAGATACAGAATCTAAAGCAGGCTCTAGGCTCTGAGCTGTCAGCACAGAGCCCGACACGGGATTCAAACCTGGGACCGGCGAGATCATGACCTAGGCCGAAGTCAGACACTTAAACCGCTGAGCCACCCAGGCACCCCTGGCTTATGTTTGATTTCTATCCTGTGTGAAGCCAAGGACCCTCTTGGCTGGTCATGTGGGACTACCCCCCTGTCCCCCCGCCCAGCTACCCGGCCCTTCTCCCTCACCCTGCCCTGGCCTTGGCAAACAGCCCAGGACAGAGGCTTCTAAACTTCCCCTCCCACTCCCATCCCAAGAGTCACAGCCTAGGGGCATTAGACACTAGTGGCTGTCTGCCACTGGGAGAAGGGGCAGGGACCTCCCTGCTACCCTACTGGCTTTGTCAGGCCTTTGTCCTATAAACAAAATAATAATGCCCAGATTAGAGCTCAGCCAGGCAAGAGGCCCAGAGAGATTTTAGGACCAGCGTTTCTGTGGTTCCCTGGCTTATTCCCTGGGGAACCACATGTTCATCTCCTTCACCACTGGCTGGAGGAAAAGGAGTAAAGGTTGGCAGAGCAGGTCCATCTGTGTTCTGTTCCAGGGCTTTCCTCATAACCCTGGTGAGATGGCTTCTCTCAGAGAGAGAGGAAGGAGGAAAGAGGCAGGCGGAGCTTAAGTACTGCAACTGAGTCTACAAACCCCAGGGCAGCATTTGCACCTAGGTCGGTCTGCCTTTCGGATTAATGCCTCATTAATACCGACATCTCCGCTTTTGCCCCGGCCCCCCAGGGATCCTGCCCCCAAGCCGGGGACTGTCCTTCGACCAGAGCAGCAAACTCCTGTGGTGCATTTATCCAACAAAACACTGTATAGTAAACAAACAAACTACAGCCACAGTATGGATGGCTCCCACAAACAATGTCGAGTAGAAGAGGCCAGGCATAGAGGAGTACAGACAAAGGGCAACAGCAGGCAGGGCCAAGCCCCCTGGGAGCAGATGTCAGGTAGTGAGGATCCTGGGGACAGATTAGGAAGAGGTGTGCTGGGGCTCTTGGGGGGGGGGGGGGGTGCTGGTTACAAAAATGTGTTTGCTCTGTGATCATTCCATCATGAGTGGCTGTACATTCACAACTTATGTAAATTTCTGTAGGTCTGCTACACTTCAGTTAAAACAGTTCAAAACAGATAAGAAAAAAGCAAGGAAGACACATGCGTGATATGATCTTGGTTTTGTAAAACAAAGAAGTATCTAGAGAAATAGATATGCGTAGATAAAAGTCTGGGAAGACACACACATAGGCACTCAGACTGTTGGAAGTCTCTCTCTATATGGGGGGTGAAGCCTAGAGGTCCCAGCCTGGGTCCCAGCTCTGATCCTACGGCCGGAGCTGTTCACCCCCTACTTCCCCTTCCCTCAATGGGGCAGAATAGATCCCAAGCCTCGGGGACGGATAGAGGAGCTGGTCCCTACTACGGAGACCAGCTTCACAATCCAGGTCCCCAAGGGCCTGAGGGTCATATGTGGGCTGGGAAGATACCAGGTGTCCCATCTCAGAGCTGGCCTCCCAGCCCCACTGGCCAGACATGGGCTAGAGAAAGCCTGGTTATCCCCCACCCCAGGCCTGGCACTCTATTAAAGGTGCCAGCCTAACGCTGCTCTGTCCAAATTTGCAGCTTGTGAGGCCTAGGGAAGGGGCTGAAACTCGGCGCTGTAGTGCCAGGAGGTGTAAATCCCTCAGATTTACCCCCTCCCCCAACACACACACCTTCTGGAGGTTCACCACCTCCCCAAGCACCTAACACAGGGCTGGTAAGTACCTGAGCTAGAGGTCTCCATTCTCCCCACCTGGCCTAGACTCTCCTGCTGGGATGTTGACTGGGTGCTGGGCACTGAACCCAAGGGCTGGCAGAGGGGAAGGCTAGAGGGGGAAGGAGCCCACCCCAGGGTTCTCACTGAGGGCAGCTGTACTCTCTCTACAGGCCTGTATGTACTGTGTCCCTGGGGTGGGGGGAGCAGCAGAGGCCCTAGCAGTCTTGGGAAGGGTCCAGTGTCCAGAGGAGGAGGGTTCAAGAATCCAAAACTGACTCGCTGGGTTAAAGAATGGCTCTTTCCCTTGGGGCGCCTGGGCGGCTCAGTCGGTTGAGCATCCAACTTCGGCTCAGGTCATGATCTCATGGCCCGTGAGTTCGAGTCCCGCATCAGGCTTTGTGCTGACAGCTCGGAACCTGGAGCCTGCTTCGGATTCTGTGTCTCCCTCTCTCTCTGCCCCTAACCCACTCGCATTCTGTCTCTCTCTCAAAAATAAACAAACATGAAAAAAAAAATTAAAAAAAAAAAGAATGGCTCTTTCCCTACCTTGGCCTCCCTGGTTTTGCTTCCCCATCTGCAAAATGGGGGCTTTCACACAAAGTCCAGTAGGAGAAAGAGGCAGGAGGGGCCAGCCTCACCAGAAGAAAAAGGCTGATTAGGAAACCTGAGCTGGCCCTGGTCCAGGCAGAGCAGTCACCAGGGCGCGTGTGGGCAGAGTCCCAGAGGGGCATCTGTTCTTCCTGGGGCACAGCTGTCAGCAGGCGCCAGACGTTCGAGAGCCCCCCCACCCCCACCCCTGCACAGCTTGGCAGGGGTGGGAGGGTGGGGAGGTAGAGCGACAAGGGGGTGCTGCTCTCCCCAGTGGAATGCAGCTGTCCTGCCCAGCACCCCAGGGGTCTGGCAGCTGGTTGGAAAGTTTCAGCCACCTCCCAGGAGCCAAGCAGTGGTTAACCCCTTCCGGCCTGCAGCCCACAGCCAGTGGCCACGTGCGAAGATAAGATCACGTCAGGCTTGGTGAAGTCCAGGGACGCTGGTGTGGCAGGGTCCACCCACACCCCACAGCTGACAGCCCACCAAGACCCCCAACAGAACTGAGCACTCCGGTCTGCAAGCCCGGGTGCCACTGCTCCTGGGCCCATGATATAGATGGGTACACTGAGATGGGCCGAGGGGTGGGGCCGCCAGGCTGGACCACCCCCCAAGCACACGCAAGCCCTCCCCGTCCGCCTCCCCAGGGCATCATGGTGAGCGTGGACCAAAAGGAGCATCCAATGCTGCTCATGGAGGCCCCAGTCAACCCCAAGGCCGAGAGGGAAAAATGACCCAGGTCATGTATGTGACCATCCAAGCCTGTGCTGCTGCTCTATGACTCTGGCTGCACCGGTGCTCCCAGCCTCACCCCTATCCTGCTGTGACCCTGCATCCAGACCCCTCTGCCTTCTGGACCCTCAACTCTTTACCCTGAGTTTCTCTCTCAGACACCAGACCCCTGACCTCTTCTCCATCCTGTAGCCCAGGACAAGTGAGTCCCCCGTTCTTTCTCATTGTTCTCGATACCCCATCTTTCAGCCAGGCCTGCACTGGACAAGCCCATCCCTGGGCCCCCACAGCCCTCCAGCCACTTTTCTTATCCCTTCTCACTCCCTGTATCCAACATTCAGGACACAGGCTGCCCTGGGAGTGAAGGCCACCTCCTCACCGCCCTCCCCCCGCCCCTGCCCAGTCCACTCCCCAGGCATCATCCCGGACTCCGGGTGTGGCGGCACTCACGATGTGCCCATCTATGAAGGCTATACTGTCCCTCACCACCCAGCGTGCGGACCTGGCCGGCTGGGACCTTGCTAGTTCAGGAAGATCCTCACTGCATGAGTAGCACGGCTACTTTGTCACAACCGGTGGAAGGGAAGGAGGGGTGGATGAGGCCACCCCGCAGCCCTACTCCTTGCAACAATGTCCTCCTGTACGAGGGCAGGACCACACAGCGGTGCAGGGCCTGGGATGCCAGACCTTCTTCCATTACAGTCTTCCATTACAGGGCCCCGGAGCTAACAGCCCCTCAATGCAACGCAGCTGGAGCCAGTCCCCCAGGGCCACCACAGCCACCTCCAGTTTTGCTGACTCACCTTGGCTCATGGCTGTGTCCCTGCCCCAACCTTTTCTCCAAGATGAACAGCCCCACTCCTTCAGAAGCTCCAGGCTCTTCTCAGCCTGGTTGCTCTCCTTCAGGGCCTCGTCCCTCTAACCTTGGATTGGTCTACACTAAGCACGGTGCGGTGTGGTCTGAACCCCGGCCCCAGCAGGGGCTTCCTCTGTTGGCCCACGGCAAACGTTCACCTTACACAGTCACCTTGTCCACTGACGCACGCGCAGCCTCCAGGAAACGTAAATCTGTGAGTGCACGCGTGTGCGGCGGGAGGGCTCGCAGAGGCCACTCTCCATCCCTGGACAGGCGACAGGAGGCAGGGGGCCCAGGTCAGAGGGGGCTGAGCGGGCCGCAGGTTCAAGGAGACCGCCTCTCCTTGAACCCATCACCCTCTCCTCCTCATCCAGTCCAGTGGGAGATCGCACAGGACATCAAGGAAAAGCTGAGGCAGGTATGAGATGGCTATGGCCACCTCCTCCTCCCAGGAGAAGAGCTAAAACCTGCCAAGTTGTCACTGCAGGCGACAAGCGCTTCTGCTGTCCCAACACCCTCTTGCAGGCCTCCTTTGTAGGTAAACCTCTGTCCCCGCAGGGTGGCCGGTCCTCCATCTTGGCCTTCTCAACTCCAGTCCCCATTTTTCCCAACAGCTCCCCTGCGTGGGACAGAGGTACCCCTCAGGAGAGACTGCCCCTACAACAGGTTGGCGACAGGCCAGGCCAGCTCTTGCTTCTCTAGGCCAAGCCCTGAGAGGGAAGACACGGCCTTGAGACCAACTCCTGCCCAGGCCTGACCGTGTACCTGGGCCCTGCAGCCCGGATGCAGAAAAGCACTGCCCTGCTCCCCAGCACCATGAAGACCAAGGTTGTTGAACTGACCACCTTCAAAGCCTGCCAGCAGAAATCACCTGGTGACCAAGCTGCTTGCACTGGCAAAACCTAGTCCTTTTCAAACGAGCTCAGGCTCCAACTGAAACGGAAGAGCTCTGCAGGCCTCTGCTCTTCTGCTCACCTGCAGCACTTCAGCAAGTGCCATTTGAGGGAAGAAGCTTCAGTTACAGCTGGAGGGAGGGGTGGGGTCAGCTGTATGACACGGCCGCTGGGGGACCAAAGAGGGGCCCAGGCCGCTCAGGAAGGTGGGAGAAGAGGTGGGCACAGACCCCAGTCAGCGGGGACCAAGGAAGAGCCTCACACCCTTCCAACTCTGGCCATTTGCCCTGTGGTGAGGGGACAGTCATCCCAAGGAATTCCTGCCTGAAATTAAAACAGCCTGCAAGGAACAAAGAGCTTAGGGGGCAGAATTTTGTCACAGGAGAAATCCGTGGTACAATTATTAGCCCAGTGAAACGCTCTCCTTTTCCCAAGGATCGTGACGCCTTTCTTTGTGCCTCCCTGATACAACCAGGGCACAAACCATCCCCCAGGGGTGCCCCGCCCACAGGGCTGAGGCCACAACATAGTGACAGTCACCGAACACTATGACCTGCCTGCCCTGCCTTCCCCAGGTCACTGCCCTGCCAGCGCACAGGCGACTCCATGTGGCCTGGGGCCCCTCCTGGCCCCCTGCCACCTTCCAGCACATAGGATTCCCAACCAGGAGCACAAGGCTGGCCCCTCCAGTGTCCACAGGAAGTGCTTCTGAACGCCAGCTCCCGGCCCACTTCCTCCTCTTCCCAGCTCACCCCGGGCCAGGGACTGAGTCCCACCTGGGAGAGAAACTGAATAGCTCCATCTGTCACACGCCTGTCAACTCTCCTGTCCTGTCAGGCCTGACAGGAGTTACCCTTCCTTTGTGCCTTTGTCTTTTATCAGCGAAGGGAAGAGGAGTTTAGCATCTTTTTAAGAGACAAAGAACATTCTGAATAACCCGATAAAGTAAAAGGGAGAAAACACACGCTCAGGGTGCCTGAGCGGCTCAGGTCACGATCTCACTCTTATTTCGGCTCAGGTCACGATCTCACAGTTCCGGAGCTCGAACCTCGAGTAGGGCCCCGCGCTAACAGTGCAGAGCCTGCTTGGGATCCTCGCTCTCCCTCTCTCTGCCCCTCCCCCGCACATTAGCGCACGTACTCTCGCATGCTCTAGAACGAAATAAACGTTAAAAAAAAAAAATAAAAAAAGACAATCTGTTCAACTCCCACTCACGGCACCGGGGCACTAGAATTTACATTTAGCCAAAGATGTCAGATGTCACAACGCGCCTGGCTCGGGACTCGGTCCCAGATACAAAGCAGGCATCCCTTGAAAGACCTCTTACCTCTAACCCGGGGCCAGTGGGAAGTGGCACGAACAGGCGGATTGGGTCTCCGTTCCCACCCCTGGCTATTGCCCCAGACACCCTGAGGTTTTCTCAGGCCGAGGTCTCCTTCACAGGAAGGGGTGTGCAGCCTCACGCTACATGCCTGCCAGGGTTTAGGCCAACAGTGGGACACCGTGAAGGTCAGGGGTGTCCCCCGAGACCACGCTGCCCATGGCACCCCAGCATTAGGACACCATCCCAGCAGCTGAACAAAGTGTCTTTTATTTGTGACATACAAATACAACCAATGCAAAAAGAGATCACTTTTCCCTTTGATTCCAGTGATAACAAGTTGCTAAAGAAAAAAAATATATATCAAGAAGGAGTTTATCTTCAGTTTCCTCTAAAAGACAAAACCAGAAAGGGTTAAAAAGAACCATAGGCATGTCATATACACATTTTTGACATCAACAAAAAGAATCTGAAATAGGGTGGATACAACTAAAAAAAAAAAAAAAAAAAAAAAAGTCTTAAAAAATATTTTAACATGCCCCAAACAAACACACAAAAAAGCCGGGAACAAAAGGCCTGCCCTGTTTCTCAAAACCAAGACCCGGGGAAGTGAGAACTGAATGGGCTCAACACCAACAACAGAGAGTGGCCTACTGGCCTCAAGCAGTGCCTCTCCCGCCCCAGCCCTGACCCCCGCCCCCACCCCCAGCAGCCTCGCAGGAAGTGACCGGCAGAGGCAGGAGGACCAGGGTGCGGCACCAGGCACCCCATCTGCCAGTGGGCTCAGTGACAGGTGTCCGATGAATGGAAAGAGACGACATACACTGAACTCACCTCATGAAGGATTTACAGTGGGGTTCCTTTTGATCCCCTTAAATGGGAGGTATCAGAAATCCATGATCTAAGACAATAAATATCTATCCATTCTGTGTCGAGAGATAAGGATCAGAGGAAAAAAATTCCTAAACATGCTTCTGTCATTCCATGATTCTTGGAGGGAGCCCAATGCCCTCCCAGCAATTCAATTCAAATTTCTCCCCCCCACCCCCGCCCATGTAAAATCCACCCCCCCTCCCCAAGCCAGAAGGCGGGGGCAGAGGGGGGCTTGTTCCAGTGTAAAGCTGCAAGGCCCTCTCCAACGGAGTGCCACGTCGGCTGCTGGCGGGGTCAAGAGCAACACGGAGCACTCAGGAGGGCCGGGTGGGTGAAGGAGGCCGTGCGACAGGCCCCTGCACAAGCAGGAAAGTAGGGGAGAGGCAAGAACAGCTCCAGGGAGACCCGCCAGCATAGACCACCTGAGTCAGGGCAGAGGGTGGGGTAGGGACAGACGCTGAGGTCAGAACAGACCTCCGAAGAGCAACTTCACAAAGGCTAGAACCTTTAAGACACTCCCTAAAGCAGAGCTCAAGGATGTCCAAGGGGAGGCGGCGGGGCTTTTTCCTGGATGAGAATTTGGTCATTACCTTCCCTGGGAGGGGAACAAGGCCCGGAGATCAGGACAAGTAGAAGCTCCGACCCCCAGCCTTTCTATCCCGCGGGAGAGGAGGAAGGCCTTCTCCCCCTGCTCCAGCCCGCTGCCAAAGGCGGACACTGGACAGAGAGAGGAGCAGCGGTTTGGGCCACCGAGAGGCATTCCTGCTGCAGCCGAAGCCGCCAGCCAGGGCAGTGGCGCCAGGGCCTCACTGAGGCAGCAAGGGGCAAGGCTGGGGAGCGCAGGCAGAGGGGCCTGCTGCTGGCTGGGGGCTCTCTGAAGCGGGAGGGGGGCCCCACCTTCAGAGAGCAATCAGCACCAAGATCTGAGAGGAGACAGTACTGAACACGCCAGGAACGAGGGATCCTTCTGGGGGAAGGGGAGGGGCTCCCTAACGTTATTCTCCCCTGTGAGAGTAAGAACAGGGTGAAGGGGTGAGGGGGTGAGGGGGTGAGCTGAGGGAGAACAAGTGGTGAAGGGTGATGGAGAGGCACCGGCAGGACCTCCGGCTTGTTTCTGTGAACGAAGAGCTCGAGTCACTAAGTCCAAAAGCCCAGAGACGCAACTGTCTTCTGGCCCCCCCGCCCCGCCCCCATCCACACCTTGTTCCTGGTCCTCAGAGAGAGGGATGGGGCCTTCCTTCCAATGGGCCGGTCCCCTGGAATGCCTCCCCGGCCGCCGTGAGCCCATAAAAGCACAGCTAGAAAGAGCCCCTTGCTTCCCAGCGTCGTGGCACAAAAGGCCTTCCCACGGTCTCCACCAGAGCATTCATCTATGAAACGTGAGTCTCTCTGAAGCCTATCTCTACGTCCCGATCTCATACGGAATCCATTCTTCATTGAGGACCAGCCAGACCCTGACCCGGGGCTCCAGGACTTTTATAAAGGTGGGTATAAACACCTCATCTGTCCAAGTGTGTGTGTGGCAGGGGGGGAGGGAGGGGGCTTGTCAGGAATCCATCTGCAGAGAAGGTGGGAACCTCATGCTCAAGGGCACAAGGGCCAGGCGAGAAGGCAGCCACCATGAGAAGATACGCTTCGTGCCCGGCCTCCGCCAGCTCCTCCCTCAGCACCCTCTCCTCTCTGCTCCTTCTGGGCACTCTGCTCTTCCAGGAGAGAGGAGGAGGGGCAGCTTGGACCACTCCTCCCCAGGGTTCTGTGCTCTCAGGCTGCAGCCTGGCACGCGCAGGGCTGAGGAGGCCACAGCTCTGAGGGCACTTGGCCGGCAGCGTGAGCCCGGGGAGAAGACAGGCCTTGGAGAGAGCATTCTAGCTTGGGAGCTCAGTGGCAGCAGCCACCACAGTGCCCGCCCGCGTGGGAGTGCTGGCTGTCCCCAAACTTGGTCCTCCGGCTCAGGATCTCATAGGAGCAGTCCTCTCCACAGCACCCAGACATGCTGGGGGAAGAGTCATCGATTTCAAATCTGCAAGGCAGGCAAGAAGAAAGGTTGGACTGCAGGCAGCTGACTGCCTTCCTCCCCGGCCTGAGAACTTTTCCACCAGCCGCACTTGTGAGACCCCTAGGAGTGAGGGCGCAGCCAGAGGGCATTGCCACACATCTCACTGATCCCCAGGCCACTCCTATGGACCGCTGGACTGGGAGCTCGGGCTTCAGGATGAATGAGCGCGAGGGCGAGGGCCAGGACCCTGGGGCAGGCACCTCCTACTGCCCAGAGAGTCCCACACGGGGCCCAGCTCCTTACTGCAGTGCTTCTCGGAAGAACTGGTAGGCGCCATGATTGTGTTTAAATACAGTTAACATAACTTTCTTCATCTGTGTGCTGAGAAGAAAGCAGAGAGAACACCTTCCAGAAAGAGAAACAGACGCGAAATCACGCCTCCTCTTTCATGCCTCTGCCTGCTGTCTCCCATTTGCTCGTGAGGAGCGCTGCTCTGCGCCCTGACTCTACCTCCGCGCTGGGCACCCACAGCGCTCAGTGCTCCCCTCTGTTACGGGGCTGACGAGACCGCAC
Source organism: Panthera pardus (assembly GCF_024362965.1). Taxonomy (NCBI): domain Eukaryota; kingdom Metazoa; phylum Chordata; class Mammalia; order Carnivora; family Felidae; genus Panthera; species Panthera pardus. The sequence continues at coordinate 8,391,407 of NW_026526677.1, forward strand.
GGCCGCCAGGCCCCCACCTGACCGGCTTCTTCTCCACTTCCTCTCCGCACCCCCACGACTGGGGCACAACAGGCTCTCCGAAGCAACGCCGCATCGAAACGCATGTACAAAATCTGGAGTCCCAGCAGGGCAGGGACTCTTACTGAGAGGGTTCTATCTACACGCCTTTCTTCCAAAACGTTCCTATGGGCCCTGTCCTCCACGGAGGCTCAAAGAACTGCGGATGGCTCAGAGGCAGATCCTTGCAACGGACCGACACGCAGGGTGGCCCTTACCTATTGGCCATGAGCTGCAGGATCTGTATGAGGAACTTCCCCAGGCCTTTCCGCCGCACCTTGCTTTCCAACTGCACTTCATAGCTGGACGAAGAAAGCAGCGACGTGAGCACGGGGAGGCAGGGCCCGTCGGAGGAGCCTGGGGCCCTGGCAGCCTGCAGACCCTGACGGGGACAGTGGACTCTGCCACCCCGGCTGGACGCCTGGAGCAGTGTCAGCATCTCCTCCCCACGCCCACCCCAAGCTGGGGCTCCTACCAGTACAGGACTTCATCGCCGCATTCCACGTCAAACCGGAAGTGAGAAAAGGCAACAGGGACGGAACTGCTTTCCCAAGCAATGAGGTACCAGGCTCGGTCGTCTGTCATTTCCTCCCGTTTCTCTCGGTCCTTCCAGCCCCACTCGCTTTGCTCGTACCTGGGAAACGTGGGGGCAGTCAGGGCGGGAAACCCCAGAAGGGGAGGAGCAAGACCCGTCGGGGTGTGCTTACATGGTCTGCATGTTGGTTTTGGTCAGGTCGAAGGCCCAGGCCACGGTGGCTGGTTCCAGTCCGGACACTCGCTTACACTCAATGGAGACGTTTAACCTGCAAAGTGGAAACGGAGGCGTGTGGAGCCGGCTACAGGCCCGAGCGCTACCTGCCGCCCTGAGAACCTGCCAGTGAAGCAGGCCCGGTCTGTTAATCTACAGAGAAAAGCCAAGCCTGTGCCCTGCCTTCCGGACTGTGACTACCGAAGATGCCCGTGAAGGATGAAGCCTTGCGGGCTGAGATTAACAACTGTCATCGCCGGCCCACCACCCTGACCACAGTCCCATTTCCTGCCCCCACGTGAGGCCCTTATCAGACTCAGCACCTTGTAAACTTCTGCCCCTCTCTGCTACCTCTTTGCTTTCTCAAGCAAAGCTTGAAATCCAGCTCCTCTGTATTTTGTTATAAACACTAGAGTCTTGACTCCTTTAGTTCCTGCCCTTAGGCATTTAATCTCTGGGCTCCCTTGGGATCTTGAAAGTGGCTGGGTCACCTCAGACCCTTTGAGAAGTCCATGGCCCATAACCCCTCTGAGGAGTACTGCCTGCCATTTCCTTTGAAGACACAGCAGATGCTCTTGGTTGATCAAATGGGGTGGAATGGGGTCCAACTCCATGCTGTTTTCTTAAACTAACAAATATGCTGTAGATGTTAAGGTGTCTTAATCTACGTACTTCTAAATAAAACTTTAACAAATTTTTGTTAAACTCTTTGGCCAGAGTATGAAATCCCAGTCTCTAGGTAGTGCCGGATTATGACAAGACTGAAGTCAGTGATGCTGAGTCCTTGCAGAGTTCCCATATCGGTATCTTCCAGCGGCCTTTGACACGACCCCTCAGAGGACGTCCCCGTTGGAATCGACTGTCACCTCTGCTGCCTGGCACGCCATATGACCTGCACATGTGCTCAGCCTTATAAATTCAGAACTTTTTGGCCCTGAAGAGTCTTCCTTTCCTTGAGTACTGACCGTGTAGTAGTCAGAAATGCCCAAACACAGCACTGCATCTGTTTTAGCTGTAGATTTTCCTAAGGCCAGTCTGCAGATATGAATCCTCCATTAATCTGAATTCTTGAAGTACATTCAAGCAGGATCACAGCCACACAGATCACAAAAAATTCTAGGCACCAAAGGAGCCCAGAGTCAGCTGGCAGTGCCTGCTTCAGAGCTGTTCTGTATTTCTGAAAGTCAGCAGGAATGCTGACTATGGAACACTAGAAGATGTCACAGTAAGGTATCCCTAAACTATGTCAAAGGACTTCCTGGACATTGAATGACAAGGCTACTGGAGGAACTGTAGCGCATCTGATCACAGGCAGGAAGAACAAACGAATGTGACACTATCAAATTCAGACATAACTATGAAAAGCAGATATAGTGTCACCTACCAAGGCGTTTGCTTCATAATTTTCATACGTGCATTTGTCTTTCTTGTTGACTAAAATACTCATACCAGCTGCTACTTACAGAACTGGATATAATTCTCTTGCCTCCTTAAAACAACCTTGCAAGGGGCACCTGGGTGGTTTGGTCGGTTAAGCATCTGACTCTTGATCTCGGCTCAGGTCATGATCTCACGGTTCATCACTTCGAGCCCCCAGCCCGGCGCTGCGCTGACAGCGTGGAGCCTGTTTAGGATTCTCCGTCTCCCTCCCTCTCTGTCCCTCCCCTGCTCGTGCGCTCATGCTCTCATTCTCTCTCTCAAAACAAATAATAAATAAACTAAAACAAAAAACAAACAAAAAAACCTTGCAAGTTTGGCATTATCACTCCATTTAACAGATTAAAAAAAAAAAAACGAGGCTTAAGTTGTGTGGTTTGTCTGAATATAGTTCTTAAGAGTTACGGTTTTGATTCAAACCCATAGCTAGGATTCTCTAAAATCATAACCCCTGTTTTTCCCCAAGCCAACAGCATCTCTGGTAAGACAGATTATGCTTCCTGTTTTATCAACCAAAAGGACAGAAAGGGGAAGGGGGCTTTAATCCAGATCCCACAGCAATAAATTGGATTAGCAACAATAACAGTAGTAAGAACAGTCAACACTGATCTAGCTTTTGGTAAGCTCTAGGCACTGGCACTTTACATCTAATACTTGTGACGAATCCATGAGGAAGGTACTATTATTAGACCCATTTCTGATCAGAAAATGGCACAGAGAGGTTAAGTCACTTATTCAGGGTCACAGAGCCAGTCAGTGGCTTTAAAAAAAAACTTTTTTTTTTCCCGCGTCGGGCTCTGTGTGGACAGGTCAGAGCCTGAAGCCTGCTTCGGATTCTGTGTCTCCTCTCTCTCAGCCCTTCCTCTCCTTGCTCTCTCTCAAAAACAAATAAACATATATATACATATACATATACATATACATATACATATACATATACATATATATACAGGCACCAAAGGAGCCCAGAGTCAGTGTATGTATATATATATATATATATATATATATATATATACACACACACACAATTAAAAAATTAAAAGAGTTTTTAAATTTTTATTTATTTTTGAGAGAGAGAGACAGACCAAGTGTGAGCAGGAAAGGGGCAGAGAGAGAGGGAGACACAGAATGTGAAGCAGGCTCCAGGCTCTGACCTGTCGGCACAGAGCCCGACACAGGGTTCAAATTCATGAACCGTGAGATCATGACCTGAGCTGAAGTTGAACGCTTAACCCACTGAACCACCCAGGTGCGCCCTGAAAAATTTTTTTAACTTTTTGAGAGCATGCACCAGCGAGGGAGGGGCAGACAGACAGGGACAAAGAGAATGCCAAAGAAGCTCCCCGCTGTCAGTGCAGAGCCCAATGAGGGGCTCAATATCATGAACCGTGAGATTGTGACCTGAGCCAAAATCAAGAGTCACGCTTAACCAACTGAGCCACCCAGGCGCCCCTAGTAAGTGGCTTTTAACAATTACACCATACACTCCAGGAAAGAGCTTTAGATTGGGAATGAAAAGCCCCCTCAGCTGCCACAGAGAAACTCTGTAGCTCAGAAATCTTATCCAGCTTCTCTGAGCCTCGGTTTCCCCCTGCATAAAAGGAGGAAGTCAGCCTAGATTTTTCAAGTTTGTTTCAGTTCTACGATTCTTCAGCTCTATGATTCTTCACCCAGAGACGATTTCAAATCCTAAAGAAACCTCAGTCTAAGATTATGCAATCTTTGTTCATTAGGGACTCCTCTGTCACCCTGACCGGGGGATTCTATCCCCACAAGACATGAGCCATAGCTTCTTCTTTTTCATAACAAATGAGCAAATTCGGGTCTGAGGAAACATACTCTGGGAAGGTGAATCCCTTCAGACCGTCAAGGAGACAACAGCTGGAGAGTGAAACACTTACCCATTTCGATCATATTTCTTGAACACTGGGAAAGCCTCTAAAGGGTCTCCAAGCTGCGGAGGGAAAGAAAAGAGGTGTAGCACGAACGCAGGCGTGGCCCAGTTGCGGGCTCTGCCCCGAGGTGTGACGGTGTGCAGCCCCACACTGGGAGGCTTAGCTCCGGCCCAGGAGCAGCCCTCATCCAGACCCTTCACCTGCCTCAGCTCTGGAATCACAGGTAGGGAGGGTTCTAGTAAGAAGGCCCGAGACTGAAGTCAGCCTCATGTCACAAGGTAAGAAGAGACTCTACTCGCCTAACACTAATACTGGCCTCTAGGTCACCTGAGCCAAAAGAGAGCCCCCCCCCCCCCATCCACCTGCATACTTCGAAGAAGCCCCCAACCAGCCTCACCTGGTCAAAACCCAAACTGGAACAACCATGTCCCTGAACCACCTCCTTATATACGTGGACTGTTTAGTGGGTGGGCTAAAATGAGGGCAAAAATGGGATACGAAATGGGGGCAGGAAGGATGACCGCAATGTGTCCGGCTGTTTGAAAGCCAAGCCTGCTCCTAGGGCCACTGGGGTGAGGGTTAGGGTTAGCTCCACAGCTACTCCTTCCTTGCCTCCGGCCCCTGGTGCCGGCACAGCCTTTGGCACCTCACGGTCGGTCAACTAATGTTTGAAGGAACGAACGAGAAAACCGTACCACATTTCACCAGGGGGGTTTCCTCACCAAAATGCAAAATCCTAACAAAAACGTCTCCGGACCCTTCTTCCACTGGTACGGAAGGAGACCCACAGAGAGAAGCAGCCACTCCCATTTGAGTCCACATTTGCCCGCACGCCCTCGCCAATCTCGGGCCCTGCGGGCTGCGCCTTGGCTCATTTGAATCATTTGCCTCCGCAGCAAGGAGGCCGCGGAGGCGTGGGCTGGAGTAACAAAATTCTGCCACAGGGTGGCGCCAAAAGAAGTCAAATTAAAAACCAAGTTGAAGTTCTAGGAGAAAGGGACTTGGGAAGGAGGGGAGTCACCCTGTTGGCGGCGTCCACTTTGGCACAGACGGCATCCATAGCTGCTCGTTCCTCCAACCGCTTCTGCTTCTTCTCCTTTGCTTTGCTTGACTTCCTCTGCAACAGGGAAAAGCAAAGTTGGCTGGAAGGGCTGTGGCCAACCAAAGCTTGACTCTGCCTCCGAGGAGCCGAGGCCTGGCCTCAGCGGCAGGAGTTTCCAGTCTCGCCTGCTGCACACTTGGCGGGGTGGGAAAGACCCAAGCGTTTTCTAGTCACGAGCGCTCGGGAGCGTCACTAGACTTCTCGGCTTCCCTGTCAGAAAGACTGCTGACCCTCGGGACTGGCGGGTGGCTGTGAGGACCCAGTGAGAGCACAGGACAATGGCTGCGGCGGAGCCTGGGCCCCAGCAGGTGCCTAATAAATATGCACTCATCCTTTCCCTCCTAAGGAGGCAACCACTAATTTTAGACACAGTCAGGGCAGGCTTCAGGGAGGCCTCCGAGGTAGCCGCTGAAAGCTGTTCCTAAGGAGAAGTTTATTCAAAGCCTTTTCAGTGTCTTCCAGCTCCAGAAGGCAAAGATTCGGTCTGGGGGAGCCCCTTTGGGAGCCAGGTCCCCTTTCTTAACCTGGGGCCAGGGCGCTCTGTTCCCCAGAAGCGCCGCGCACACTGCGCACCTAGTGTCGACAAGGGCAGAGCGAAGGGCTCACTTGGGGACAGAGGCCACGCTGACACACGTCAGCAAGGCCACGCCGCAGGGCACCCAGGCAGCAGGGGAGGAGCAAAGAGAGAGCGTCCTTGCACAGAGGCGCGAGTGGCAAACCACTCGTAACTGCGTGCAGAGCAAATCCTATTTTAAGGCTCACGCGGGGCTCTCTCAGGCCTCAACGGACCCTCTCGCCCTCTTGTAAAAAGCTAATGACACAGGAAAAAGAGCCCATCTGGAGTCTGACAGGCCTTATCCAAGGCCTCTTCGGAGTGCTATTCGGAAAAGACCCAGCCCTCCTCTGCCTTTCCTTTCCTCATCCGACCAATGAGGCTCAGAAGGCGTCCTTGGAGGTGTAAGCCGGTGAGGATGAGTCTGGCCTGTTCTCAGTGAACGAGGCCCCTTGCTCTCACTCCCCGGGAAGCCCAGAGCAGCGCAGGCGTCCCGAGCTGCCCACCCGCCCGGCCCAACTCCTGAAGGCACCAGAAGGCACCCAAAGGCTCGGGCAGGACGGCTCTGCTTTTGCACCAACGCACTGCCTCTTCGGACCCCACCTCTCAGTGCCCCGAGCTCCCCAGAGACAGGTTTTACTACCTCCAGCTGCACCTTAGCCCTGACACCGACCGGGCCCAGCAAAGGGTGAGTTGAAAAAACCAGCTGCTGGACAAGTTTCAGGATAAATTCTACCCTCGGCTCTCTAAGGAATGACACTGCTTAACTCTCTCTCTCTCTTTTTTTTTTTTTTTAGCATTTATTTATTTTTGAGAGACAGAGACAGAGCACAAGCCGGGGAGGGGCAGAAAGAGAGGGAGACACAGAATCCAAAGCAGGCTCCAGGCTCTGACCTGTCAGCACAGAGCCCGACGTGGGGCTCAAACCCACAAACTGCGAGATCATGACCTGAGCCGAAGTCGGAGGCTAAACCGACTGAGCCATCAGGCTCCCCAACACTGCTTAACTCTTATTTCGAGGGACCAGAAGGCAAGAGCTCGGATACAAGGAACTCACAGGAACTGCTCTTCTAGGTGTAAACTCGCTCAACGTCAGCTATTTACTATCCCCACACTGAGTACTGGGCTGGAAGCAAGGCTAGACCCCATTTCCCACCTCCCTAAAGGAAGGAACAAACAGGGGCGCCTGGGTGGCTCAGTCAGTTAAGTGTCTGACTCTTGACTTCGGCTCAGGTCATGATCTCTCAGCTTTGTGGGTCTGAGCCTCGCATCACTCGGCCCTGACAGCTCAGAGCCTGCTCGGGATTCTCTCTCTGCCCCTCCCCGACTTGCGCTGTCTCTCTCTCTCTCTCTCTCAAAACAAATAAACTTTTTTTTGAAGTTAAAAATAAAAAAATAAATAAAGGAACAAACAGAAGCAAGCACACTGTCCTCATAATGCTAGGACTGACTGGGGACAGGACCAGCCCCTCTCTACTACACGCAGGTTTTAGAGCATCCACCTTTTCCTCTGGGAATTTGAATTTCAAAACAACATTGAGGGATACACTCAGCTCGCAAAGTACTTCACAAATAACTGCTTCGCTCCTCAGGGCAAAAACCATCCTGTCCATTCACACGTGAGGAAACTGAGGCTCAAAGGGATGGTGTGACTCATGTAGGGCTCCCCCAAGAGCGAATGGCAGAGGATTCAACCCCAGGGTTTGAGCCCCAGATCCAGGGTTTGTTCCACCAGCCAGGCTGTCTCCCAACGGGAAGGCCAACATCAATGTCAAAAGACCGTCTCCGTCCTGCCAAGACAGAGGCGAGACCTCAGGTGCCCTTAAGGTGGCCACTCAGCAATTCATTTCTCATCCCTTCTGGCTTGGAAATGGCTGCCACGCTGCCACCGCCACCGTGCCCACACGGTGCTGCCCCAGGCCCTACCTCTACACTGAGGTAGGGGTGAGGAACAGGCAAACCCGAGACAGCAGTCTCCAAGAAAAGAACATGCGCTTTGGCATCGGCCAGGCCAGGCCAGGCCAGTGCTCCTCCCGCCACCCTTGCATGCCCTATGAAAGCAAGCCCATCCCCAGAAAAGTGGGGACTCGAATGCTGGCCTCACAGAAGAGCTGGAAGGACAGGTCAGAAGTCAGCACGCCGTTACAGCTGAGACGAGCTCCCCTCCTCCACTCTGCATGCTGGTTCTCCCTTAACACAATACAGAGCCCAGAGATCAAAGGTGCAGGTGACTCCTGGGACCCAGAAAGCACTGAAACGTGGGTTCCGCCACAGCATCTCGTTTCTAAGCACATGAAGGAAGTAATTCCTAAGCACAAGCAGCAGGAGGGCCAACCCCAGGCCTCCGGGAGATTTATGGGCTCATTCATGCAAGGGAACAGGCAAGCCAGGCAACCCTCAGAGTGAGGCTTGGGGCTGCCGTGGCCCGAGACGGCAGATAATGAAAGAGACCCTTAAGAGCTTCAGTCCCTGCACACGGGGCATGTGGCAGGCTGCTGCAGCCGGGACAGGCAGGGGCTCTCCCTCAAACCTAGCACACACTAGGAAAAGTGGTCTCCTACTGTTCCAATTAGCTTTGCCCTGCCTTGTGGAGGTAAGGCTATCCTGCAGGGACACCGGAAAATTCTCCTAATTAAAATGGGAAATCGGCACAGTGAACAGTAAAGCTCATTGTGGTTAAGTGTCTTTCCCAGGGGAGCTTTATATAATAAAAAGAGTGTGGGATTTTGAGTCAAGAGACTTGGATTTGATACTCAGCTCTTCCTCTGAGTAGCTGTGTGACTTTGGGCCAGTTACTTAGTTTCTCTGAATCTCGACTTCCTCATCAGTAAAATGGGGCTAACAGTGCCTACAGCTCACAGGACTGCTGCTAGGACAAAATGATACAACGTACTAGATGCCAAAGATAAGGACTTCTGTTTACAAGGATCCGCTAGTGCCACACTCTGCTGACGCTTTAAGATGATTTAGCGGGGCGGGTGGGTGGCTGAGTCGGTTAAGCACCCGACTTCAGCTCAGGTCATGATCTCACTCACCGCTTGTGGGTTTGAGCCCCACACTGAGCTCTCTGCTGTCGGCACAAAGCCTGCTTGAGATCCTCAGTCTTCTCTCTCTCTGCCCTCCTCTGCTCGCACGCTCCCTCTCCCTCTCTCTCTCTCAAAAATAAACAGAACAGGGATGCCTATGTGGCTCGGTCGGTTAAGTGTCGGACTTTGGCTCAGGTCATGATCTCGCGGTTTGGGAGTTCGAGCCCCGCGTCGGGCTCTGTGCTGACAGCTCAGAGCCTGGGACCTGCTTCGGATTCTGTGTCTCCTCCTCTCTCTCTGTCCCTCCCATGCTCATGCTCTGTCTCTCAATAATAAACAAACGTTAAAAAAAAAATTATTTTAATAAATAAATAAGTAAACAGAACATTAGAAAAAAATAAAGATGATTTATTTTGGTCTTTATAACTCACCAAGTTATAAAGAAGTGTGCCCACTTCTGTGATGAGAAAACTGAGGCACAGAGGGGTGAGATCATTTTCAGGGTCACAGAGACAGTGAAAAGACTTCTCAAAGAGGTCTCCCTACCACCCCCTCCCCCCACTCACACCAGACTGTGCACTCCATGAGGTAGAGGCAGAGGTAGAGGTCACATTGGTAAAATTAGTCAATGTATACCCAGTGCTCAGCAAACAGTAGGTACTAAGTCCATACCTGCTGAATGAATCATCCAAGATTCAAATCCAGGTCTGAACCCTAAAGTGGGAGCTTCTTCCACAACATGAACTACATTTATACAGCACTTGTTATCAAGTGTTACATATTACGTAAGTGTTTTCACACGAAGCTGTGAAACTCCTCCCCTTGCTATATTTTTTTTTTTTTTTTTTTTTTTTGAGAGAGAGAGAGAGAGAGTGTGAGTGAATGAAGGGCAGAGAGAGAATTCCGAAGTTGGGCTCGAACTCATGAACCTTGAGACCATGACCTGAGCCAAAGTTAGATGCTTAACTGACTGAGCCCCCCCCCCCCCCGGGAGCACCCCCCGCCAAGAGCCCCCCTCCCCTGCTATTCCTTTTTTTTTTTTTTTTTTTTTATAAATTTTTTTTTCCAACGTTTTTTATTTATTTTTGGGACAGAGAGAGACAGAGCATGAACGGGGGAGGGGCAGAGAGAGAGGGAGACACAGAATCGGAAACAGGCTCCAGGCTCCGAGCCATCAGCCCAGAGCCTGACGCGGGGCTCGAACTCACAGACCGCGAGATCGTGACCTGGCTGAAGTCGGACGCTTAACCGACTGCGCCACCCAGGCGCCCCTCCCCTGCTATTCCTATCAAAGCAGTGTCTCCACAGGCAGTTCTAGGACTGCCAGGAGTCACACAGAGAAATTAAAAAACAAAAAGCACACGGATGGGGGCAGGAGGCACATTTCAGAAAAGAGATTTAGCACCTCTTAGCTTCCCGGTGCCAATACCTTCACCCCTCAAAGTATCCAGTGTCTAGAAAAAACCTGTTTTTTTGGCAAAGGGAGCCAGAGCTCTAAATTCTAATTCCTAAAAGACCACGCATTTGTGGCATCGAGGGTGAAAAGACCTTTGAAGCAGAGAAGGGCGTTCGGTCTGACGCCACTCTTAGCCTGAGGTCAGGCTGTCAAACACAGCAGGGCCCTCCAACAGAGGGTGATCGCCACAAACACTGGCCTTCCTGACACTGACGTGGGGAGTCCACAGTCCCCACCCATGAGGAACAAGGATAATGAGAGAGAGGGTTCCAGCTCTGTTTCAGGGCAGAAGATTCAAGTTTCTCTTCTGCAGTGAGCTTTAGGCCAGAAGAGACTAGGTAGGGGCTGTTCTGAGAAACACATCTGTGAAGTAAGAGTAATAATGTGGGGAGGCCCTAAAGGAAGCAAGGGTCGCAGTATCTCTGAGTCCTGCTTTCAACTCAACCAGTAAGGAAGTGTTGGCCAGAATGGCATGTTATGCCTTTTGTTTTCTGCTCAGTCTGTCGTGGCTGATGCTGAGTAGACACGTACAGACTGGATACCAGGGGCACAGATTTTACCTCATTTCTTTCTTTTCTTTTAATTTACTTTTTTTTTTTAACGTTTATTTATTTTTCAGACAGAGAGAGACACAGCATGAACGGGGGAGGGGCAGAGAGAGAGGGAAACACAGAATCTGAAGCAGGCTCCAGGCTCTGAGCCATCAGCCCAGAGCCCAACGCAGGGCTTGAACCCGCGGACCGCGAGATCGTGACCTGAGCTGAAGTCGGACACTTAACCGACTGAGCCACCCAGGCGCCCCATCTTTTAATTTACTTTTGAGAGAGAGAAAGCATGAGTGGGGGCGGAGGGGTGGGGGCAGAGAGAAAGGGAAAGAGAATCCTAAGCAAGCTCTACAATGTCAGTGCGGAGCCCCACGCGGGGCTCGAACCCACAAACCGTGAGATCACGACCTGAGCCAAAGTCGGGCACTTAACTGACTGAGCCACCCAGGCGCCCAGATTTTACCTCATTTCAACAAGAGCTGGGGTCTGGGACCTTTCAGCAAAATCTAGGTTAAATATGCCTAAGGTTTCTAGGCTTGATTTTCTACATAGGAAGTACGCAGTACCCAAAATTCCTTGCCGAAACAAGATGAATGTGTTTTTTTTGACATGGATTACATAAAGTGCTTCGACAGGGGTTAGACAACTATTTTTGTCTAACAAGTTGATATGTTCGGTCAATAACTACTTAAACGAGAAAAATCTAGGTTAACAACAGGAGGGACAAACCCAATGGATTAAAAATAGCACAGATCTATTTTAGACAACTAAAGTAAAAGGTGAGAATACAAGCAAAAATAACAGCCACGAATTGAGAGGCACCCGTGTGGCTATGGACATCCACTATCTCATTTAATCCTCTCATGGGGGGGGGGGGATGGTATCATCATCCTCATTACATAGATGAGAAAATTCAAATCCAGGAAGGCCACGTCACTGGCACAGTATCGTGTTGCTGGCCAGTGACGACAGAACGGAGGGACATCTGGCTCAAAGGCCGGGCTTGCTACAGGTGGGGAAAATTCCACGGAAAAACTAGTATACGTGATACCAGGCAGGGCCAGCTACAGGGGAATGACTGATGCTGCTCTAAGTGGAACTTAGGAAGGTGAACTCACAGTAATATCTGAGTAACTTCTGCCCAACCCTCTCTGCCAGGGAAGGGCGCACCTCCAGGCTGCCTCAGTTAGAACGGGTGGTCACTACCCATCTGCGGCTGGAGCCATCAGCGGCCCCGCCATCGGTGCCCTGCTCACCCGCACAGCCGGCCCGTGCAAAACCACCTGTACTTGGCCTACTAACAAGCCAAGAAATAACTAGAACCACTCCGTTGCCTCCAGGAGGCCTCGAGAACAGGCCTCTGTTGGAAGGGAAGGGGACGTTTTAGGAGCAGGAGGAGGCCGGTGGAGAGGTTTGGAAAGAGTGGAGGGGCACCGGCTTCCCCGAGAATCCGGGTAGCAGGAAGCGCGGCCAGGGGCGGAGGGCGGGGGAGGCCCGAGTCTGGGTCTGGCCCCTGCTCCCTGCCTGTGTGACCTTGGCTGGGTGCCTCTTCTCCGGGCCTCAGTTCCCTCCGCGCCAGGGTCGGCCTGGGATGTGGGGAGCCGCGAAGCCGGTGACAGCCAGGTGATGGGTGACGCCTGGGGGCTGGGGGTACCCCAGGGACCGCGCAGAGGTCAGGGAGAGGCCAGGAAGATAACAGGTCAGCCGAGAAGGCGGGGCGGGCGCGACGCGAGGGGCGGGGGGCGGGGAGCGGGGGTGGGGGGGACACCCAAGGGGGTGGAGCCCGGAGAAGGGGGCTCCCCAAGGGATCCCCGGGCTGCGCCGAGTTGGGGGACACTTAGAATGGGGGAGCCGGGTCATGTGGGGGTTGGGGGGTCACGTGAGGCCGGAGGGTGTCGGGGTCACGTGAGGGGGGGTTCAAGGAACAATGGGGGCGCAGGGGGCGAGGGGAGCGGGGAGCGCTCCCGGCCCTCGCGTCTCTTCTCCCTGCCTCACTCACCCCCATGGCGGCAACGGCGGCGGCGGCCCTCAGCTCCTCCTTCCCACACTTGCCGGCAGGGAGGCGGCAACGGCAGCGACGGCGGCGGCGACGACACCAGAGCGGCGGCGGGCCCCGCACCGCGCATGCGCCTCGCGGGCTCCCCTGCGCGCCCTGGCGGGCACCGCGCCGGCGCAGAGAGGGGGAGGGCGCGAGCTGGGGAAGCGCGCAGGTGGAGAGCCTGGGAGGCGGGTGGAGGGTCTCGCTCCCGAAAGAGGCGGGAGGCGCGGAGCAGCGTCGCGCTAGGAATGACGTAAGCCCGGCCCCGCCCCCCCTCTTCTCCAGGCTGTGTCTGTAGCTATGGCAACGGCCGCGCCTGGCCTTGAGCAGAGCGCTGCCAGGCCGCAGGGTGGGTGGCAGCGCTGCCCCAGCGCTCGGCCTCCCCGCGGCCGCTCCGGCCCGGCCCGGCCCGGGGCACCTTCGCAGAGGAGCAAACGCGTCATGACCTCGGAAACACCAGCTCCTCCTGCAACCTTCGGGCACAGGAAAACTCTTTGGAAACGTTCCCGCCTTTTAGATCTTGAACTCTTGAAGTTCCTTTTCTAACCGGAGTCCCGTTCTTCATTCATCCGTCTAACTGTTCGTTCCTCATTCATTCGCTCTCTCAATAAGCATTCACCGCCACCTACGCGGTGCTGAACCCAGGGGACACAGAGACGAGCAGTCCAAAACGTCACTGTTTAGAGGGGAGACGCAAGCAACACTGTTTAATGGATGGTGCTGTGGAAATGAGACCTCAGGTGTCCTGAACGATAGGACTTTCAGTCTGTCCAGCAGACCAGCGTGACCCCTTGCATCAGAATCACTTGGGAAGCTGAATGCACTGTATACACCCCTGGGTCCTACCGGGTGTCCTACCCCAGGACTCCAGGGGTGGAGTCAGTTTTCCACGAGCTCCGCAGGTAGGGTCATACTCGCGAAAATTAGATGACAGCTGACCGAGACTGAAGTTTCATAGACTTGGTCAGGTTTTGCTCATTATCCCATCTTCCAGTGCTCAGTGCAGTGATGACCCAAAACAAGTGCTCAACAGTATCTGTTGAGGGCCTACCATGGGCTCGGCACTGTTCCCGACAGCAAAGCAAACAGCCATAACAGAAAAGGCCTGCCCTCACAGAACTTGTATTCTAAAAAAAAAAAAAAAAAAAAAAATTTTTTAATGCTTATTTATTTTTTGAAAGAGAGACAGAGTGTGAGCGGGCGAGGGGCAGAGAGAGAGAGAGGGAGGGAGACACAGAATCCACAGCAGGCTCCAGGCTCCAAGTTGTCAGCACAGGGCCAGACTTCGAGATCATGACTGGAGCTGAAGTTGGACGTTTAACCAACTGAGCCACCCAGACGCCCCCAGCACTTGTGTTCTAAAAGGAGGCAGATAATAAACTAAATACACTGGTAAAAATATATAATAAGGTAGATGATATCGATTCTATGGAGGAAAATAAAGCAGGGAAGGGGATAAGGAGGGTCAGGATTTGGAGTTTTAGCTAGGATACTCAAGGAAGGTAAGCATGTGGTAACATGTGCGTCAAGATCCGAAGGAAGTAAGGAAGCATGGGTGTTCGACTTTGGCTCAGGTCATGATCTCGCTGTTCGTGGGTTCGAGCCCCGCATCGGGCTCTGTGCTGACAGCTCAGAGCCTGGAGCCTGCTTTGGATTCTGTGTCTCCCTCTCTCTGCCCTCCCCTGCTCGTGCTCTGTCTCTCTCTGTGTCTCAAAAATAAATAAATGTTAAAGAAAATTGTTTTAAAAAACAAGTAGAGAGAGGATCATTGAGGGCTTGTACGCTTGATGTTAAATAAGCTTTACGCCCAACATAGGGCTTGAACTCATGACCCTGAGATCAAGAGTTACATGCTCTACCGACTGAGGCAGCCAGGTTCCCTAGGGCCTGTAGGTTTTAAAGGACTTTGGGATAGAGCGAGCTGGGGACACCGCAGGAGAATCTGCGTGGAGGAGCCATGGAGTGTCTTATGTGCTCTTGGCCACTGGGTTGAGAAGACAGTGTAGGGGCAAGGTCACAGGAGGATCCATGCAGAGGCCATTGCTCCAATCAAAGGCAAGAGCGATGATGCTTGTGCCAGCTGGACAGCAGTGGGGATGGGAGTAGTAGTCAGGGTCTGTCTGGTGTGTTTTTGAGCTTGAGCTCCTGGGAAAGTGCCGCGGCTTCAACAGAGACCCGGGCAGCTTTGGAGGGAACACGACGAGGGTGGGGCTGGGGAAGATCAGGAATTCTGTTTTGACCATGTCAGGTTTGAGATGTCTTCTAGACATTCACATAGAAATGTGGGGTGATCAGAGTCTGGAACCGGAGCAGGGGGGAGGTCCAGGCAGGAGACACAAATTGGAGCACAGCCAGCGTGATGGTATTTCCAGCCTGAGAGACGGCGAGAGGAATGTAGGTAGACTGGAATGAATGAATCTTCAACCTGAATCCTATTCCTCGGTCGGAAGGGGCGCCTGGCTGGCGCAGGCGGTGGAGATTGCGACTCTTTTTTTTTCCAATGCTTATTTATTTTGAGGGTGGGGGTGGGGGGGACAAGTGGGGGAGGGCAGAGAGAGACAATCCCAAGCAGGCTCCGTACTGTCAGTGCAGAGCCGGATGCGGGGCTCGAACTTATGAACCGTGAGATCGCGACCTGAGCAGAAATCAAGAGTCGGACGCTTAATCGACTGAACCGCCCAGGTCCCCCGAGCCTGCAACTCTTGATCTCGGGGTCATGAGTTTGAGCCCCACAATGGGTGTAGAGAGTACCAAAAATAAATAAAGTTAAAAAAGAAAAGAAAAGAAAAAAAGCAAAAAAAGAAAACTTGCTTGCAAGTACTCTGGGGACCAGAAGAGGGAGCTAAGGGTGGGAGGAGAGTGGCCAGGGTGGGAAGAGGGGCCCTGTGAACTTGCCCTTGAAGGAGGAGGAGACAAGGAGATTCCAGGGGTGGAACAGTATTTGCAGAGCCAGGGAAGCATGAAGGAGTGGGCAAGGGTGTTTACAGAGGGAGGAGGGGCAAGGTGGGAATCAGGCTCAACCCACCCACCCCCCCCCCCCCCCCCTGCAACCTGAGCAGTCCCCACCCTGTTTTGGCTTTTCTTGTTTCCTTACCCACTTTGAATTTCAAGGTCAGCTGTTTGAGGGACCAGATATCTGCCTCCACGATTACTTTATGCCCTGGCTCTTGTGTCACTCCTCACTCTTGGGTCCACCTTCCCCCAGGCTGCTGGAATTTGCGGGATATCTGACAAGGCCCGGGAGGTGAGCCCAGCCGTCCTTGGGGAGGTGACATCATCTGGGCCCCGTGAGAGGCCTGAGAAGGTCCAATGCCCTGTTCCTGCCCTACATCAGTATCCTTCCACCTGATTGTGGACTCTTCTCTGCTCAGGGCTTCCTTGGCCTTGAGTGGTGGTGGAGTCAGACCAGCCTGGGCTTAAACTCCTTTTCTGCTACCTGGGAGCTTTGAGACTTTAGGCAAGGTGCCTCGAGACCCAGAACTCGGTTTTCGGTTTCCTTATTCCTACAGTGAGACTACCCACAGCGACTGTTTTCTCACCGGCTTGATGTTCTCCAAGGCAGGTTGGGAGAATTAAATGAGATTAAAGGCGATAGGAATAAGGAAGGCACCTGGCATGGCCCAGGGCGACCAAGGAATTCCCTTCCAAGGTGCAAAAGTTCATCTCCCCACCCCTCCCCACCCCACCCACCGCTCCTTTCCTCCCCTCCCTGACAAGCCTCTGCCTCTTTCGACCAGGCTGTCTACACTGCCTCATGAGCCACACACACACACACACACACACACACACACACACCCGCCCCCGGGCATCACACCCCTCTGGACGGAGACACTCTGCCCCTCTCTCTCAGGCCCTGCACCCCTCCCACCCACTTTCTGGACCCTTCTTCCTCCAGCTCCAGCCACTCCCTCACCCTGCTTTGCTCTCCTCTTGCCCTACAGCCCTCAACTGCTCTCAACTAGTCATTCACTCATTTGCTTTGTGGAGGCCTGGAGATGGCCTGTGCTCTGTGTTGGGGGTGGGGGGGCACAGGCTGGGGAGACACCTCCCCAGTGGCACGCGTGTCACTGCACGGCTGGGGAGAGGCGGGCTTTAGACATTGCCCCCCGTCACCTGGCAGAGGACAGTCCTGGGATGTCCCAAAAGGCTTCTGAAAGCGCCCCCACCTTCTCCCTTCCGGCCCCCTGAGGAGCTGAGCCTCCTCCAGGGCCAGACCTCCCGGGCTGGGCCTCATCCCCTCAGGGTCCCTCCCTTCACTCCTCCCTCCCTCCCCCGACTTCCTCAGCCCTGCTCTCTCCTGCTTTCAGGCCTCTCTCCCTCCGCAAAAAAACTTTCGGAAAAAGTGGCCCACCTTATCTCTACCTTCCTGACTCTCACGCCGCTCACCCCCTCAAGCCACCTGCAGGTGGCTTCTTTTCCTAGCACCCCGCGGAAGCCTCTGCCCGATGCTTCCAGCAGCTTCCCAATGGACGGGTCTCAGTCCCCTGTCTTTCTGGACCTCCCTGCAACATCTGGCCTGCTATTCACTCCTTCCTCCTTGAAACACTCTTCTTTCTCTGGCATTTCATTGCCACACACATCCCCCCCCTTTTTCTAAAGTGCACATCTGGTCAGGCCAGTTAAGCACTCTGAGGTCCCAGCCTCCATCAGGGGTTAGGGGCTGCATGTTTGGCCCCTTCCCACCTGGCCAGGGCCCCCTCTCCGCGCCAAGACTTTGGCCCTGCTGTTCCCTTCACCAGAAACCCTCTCTTGTCTTTAGCCCTGGGCTCCCAGCTTAGGTCTTCGGAGCCTTCTCTCCCTGACGGAGGCTGGGATGTCAGGGTTGCCAAATACAATACATGGGCCAAACTTAAACTCACTCTTTATCTGCAACTCAGATTACCCCGGGTGCCACTTATCTATCTATTCAAAGTAGGCTCCATACTGGGCATGGTTGAACAGTCCTTAAGCTATCTGACTCTTGGGGCACCTGGGTGGCTCAGTCGGTTCAGCATCTGACTTGGGCTCAGGTCATGACCTCACGGTTTGTGGGTTTGAGCCCCACGTTGGACTCTGTGCTGACAGCTCAGAGCCTGAAACCTGCTTCAGATTCTGTGTCTCCGGCTCGCTCTCTACCCCTCCCCCGCTCGCACTCTGTCTCTTTCAAAAATAAACATAAAAAGGGGCGCCTGGGTGGCTCAGTCGGTTAAGCGTCCGACTGCGGCTCAGGTCGTGATCTCACGGTCCGTGAGTTCGAGCCCCGCGTCGGGCTCTGTGCTGACAGCTCGGAGCCTGGAGCCTGTTTCAGATTCTGTGTCTCCCTCTCTCTATGACCTTCCCCCATTCATGCTCTGTCTCTCTCTGTCTCAAAAATGAATAAACGTTAAAACAAATTTAGAAAAAAAAATAAACATAAAAAAAAATTAGGCATCTGACTCTTGATCTCGGCTCAGGTGTTGATCTCAGAGTCACGAGTTCAAGCCCCGTGGCCTCCCACACCCTGCCCCATATTTTTGCACACTAAATTTGGCATCTCTCGCTGCTGTAGCCCTGGGCCCAGCTCAGTGCCTGACGGCAAATGTTAGCTGAAGGAATAATGGTGGCAGTGATGGTGATGGACTAAGGTGCTATGGGGCACAAAGGAAAGGTAGCAAGCTCCCTAGAGGTGACAGCTGAGTCAAAGCAGGTGGAGACAGTAGGTCATGGCATCGACCATTCCCTCCCTCCACAGAGACGCTTCTTGCCGCGGGTTGAACAGTGTCCCCAAAACGTTACGCTTTAAGTCCAACCCCTGGAACCTGTGCCTGTGAACTTATTTGGAAATAGGGTCTTTACAGATGTAAAGATGTAGGTTAGGGGCCTCAGAAGAAGGTCCTCCTGGATTTAGGGTTGGCTCTAAATTCAATGATTGGTGTCCTTATAAGAGAAAGGGGAGAGTGGTTTGAGACACACACACACACACACACACACACACACACACACACACACACAGGGAAGGTGGCCATAGGAAGACAGATGTCCGGGAGCCATCATGGAAAGGATTGTCCCTCAGAGCCTCTAAAAGGAATCAACCCCACCAACGCCTTGTTTTGGGACTTCTGGCCTCCAGAACTGTGAGAAAATGGCTATATATTTTTTAATATTCACAAAAATTTTAACGTGTATTTATTTTTGAGAGAGAGAGCATGAGCGTGAGCAGGGGAGGAGCAGAGAAAAAGGGAGACGGAGAATCCAAAGCGGGCTCCTTGCTTTCAGGGCAAAGCCCGACATGGGGCTCAAACCCACGAACCATGAGATCATGACCTGAGCTGAATGCTGCTCAACCAACTGAGCCCCCCAGGCTCCCCTTTTCAATTTTTTTAAAAAAATGTTTATTCATTCGGGGTGCCTGGGGGCTCAGTTGGTTAAGCGTCTGACCTCAGCTCAGGTCATTGTCTCACGGTTCGTGGGTTCGAGCCCTGCGTGGGGCTCCACGCTGACAACGTGGAGACTGCTTTGGATTTTCTGTCTCTCCCTCTCTCTCTGGCCTTCCATGACCTGTACTTTCTTCCCCCACCCCCTCAAAATAAATAAATAAATAAACTTAAAAAAATAAAAAATAAACTTAAAAAAATTTTATTTATTTTGAGACAGAGTGAGAGCAAGCGAGGGTGGGGCAGAGAGAGAGAGAGAGAGAGAGGGAGGGAGAGAGAATCAATCCCAAGTAGGCTCCATGCTGTCAGTACAAGAGCCCAACGTGGGGCTCGATCTCACAGACCATGAGATCGTGACCTGAGCCAAAGGGAGATGTTTAACTGACTGAGGCACCCAGGCACCCCATAATTGCTATTGTTTTAAGCCATCCAGTTTGAGATATGTTGTCCGAACAGTCCTGGGAAACCCATACACCCCATAGGCTCCATCTTTCCCAAGCCCCGTCTATCAGACTCTTCATGAGTCTTGCTCCTAGAACCTTCTACAGTACCAGAGCTTTTGTCCAGCCTGTGGCAGCCAGCCAGCAAAATGGCCCCCGGACCCCTTACCTCCTTGCATTCATGCCCTTATACTGTCCCCTCCCGCACCCACTAGGGCTGACTTATATGACAATAAAATACTGTGACGGTGTGCGATTCCCAAGACTAGGTTATGAAACTGGAGACCAAGCTTTTGCCTGAGTCTCTGGAACCGCTCTCTTGGGGAGGAAGCCAGCTGCCATGCTTTCCGGACCCACGAGCAGCACCATGAAGAAGTCCATACGGTGAGGAATTGAGGGCTTTCGCCAACAGCAGGGCACAACTTGCTAACCAAGTGAGTGAGCCACTCTGGAAGACGATTGTCCCACACGGGTCAAGACTTAAGATGACTGAAGCCCCAGCCAACATCTTGATGGCAACCCCATGGGAGATCCCCAGGCCGAATCGCTTAATGAAATCATTCCTGAGATTCTGACTCACAGAAGCTTTGGGGTTCTTCATGATCACACGGCATGCTCCTTATATGACCTTCTGTGTCCAAATTTCCCTTCTCCTGTTCTTTTTTTTAATAAAAATGTTTTAATGTTTTATTTATTCGAGAGAGACAGAGCATGAGCGAGGGAGGGGCAGAGCGAGAAAAGGACACAGAGCCCGAAGCAGGCTCCGGGTTCTGAGCTGTCAGCACAGAGCCCAACGAAGGGCTCGAACTCACAAGCCATGAGGTCATGACCTGAGCCGAAGTCGGACACTTAACTGACTGAGCCACCCAGGCGCTCCTCCCCTTCTTATAAGGACATCAGTCCTGTTGGACGAGTCCTGTTGGACCCTAATGACCTCACTTTAATTTTATTGTGTCTGTAAAGACCCTATCTCCAAATGAGGTTGCATTCTGAGGTACTAGGGGTTAGGACCCGAACACAGGAATTTGGGGGGGGGGAAGGCACAATTCAGCCTCTAACACCTGACCCTGTCTTTGGGCTCAAGGTCTTTCTGCCCATAATTCACTCTGTTTCCTGGCCTCTTTCCTTCTCTTTGCCTCCCCCCTACCCATTTTGTGCTCACGGCAGACATTACTAATCCCTCTTGGCATCCTTTCTGCCGAAGCAAAGTGCAGACTCAGAATCCCCTCATCGGCAATCTCCACGCAGTCTGCCCACCTATACGGACTTCGTGGAGGAGGAGACAATGGCCAATAAACACCTGTTGAATGAATGACTCCATACATCTAACCTACAACAGTTCATGACCCACCACTTGTCTGCCTGTTCCAGGTTATCAGTCCCTGCAGACGTTGGGCCCCGTGAGCCTGCTTTCCATCAGGAGCTTCAGCCTTCTTTGGTGGTCTCATCTTGGAAGGTGGGCACCTGGGGGCCATGACTTCAGGTCCAAAGTCCATGTCTGCTAAGAAGGAGACTTCCCCCACCTCCTACCCCTTCCTCTTTCTTTTGTTTGGAGTTCAGCCAATGAGTATTTCTTTTCTTTTTTAATGTTTATCCATTTTTGAGAGAGAGAGATCAGGGGGATGGGCCGAGAGAGGGGGTAGGGGCAGAAAGAGAGAGAAGGGGACAGAGGATCCGAACTGAGCTCTCTGCTGACAGCAGAGAGTCCGATGTGGGGCTCGAACTCACGAACCCTGAGATCATGACCTGAGCTGAACTGGGACACTCAACTGACAGAGTAATAGAGAGGGTGCTGTATCAGGAGGGGTGGGGGGTGGAGAGTTGCCTCTCCACTCAACAGCCATGCCTCCTTCTTCCTGGCTAACAGAGCCCCACCTCTGTTCAGTTAATGGGTGGAGACCCCTGGATGTCATGTCAGGTGTGTTGGGGCACAACCATGGTGGCTCTGATCCAAGGATGGGAGTCTTTTCCCCAAGGATTGGTTTAAGGAGCACGGGCCTGCTCAGGAATCCCTGGAAAACGTTTTTCTCCCTGATAAAAAAAAAAAAAAGATGCCAAGGAGAAAACCCTGGCTCTGTGACCCTCCCCGCCCCACTCTGGAAATTGTCCTCCAAGGATGGGATGCTCGGAGTAAGTGTAGCCACTTAGTGATCATGAGGGGAAACCTTTTATTATTTTTTTTAAGTTTATTTATTTATTTATTTATTTAGAGAGCAAGGGAGGGGCAGAGAGAGAGAGAGAGAGAATTCCAAGCAGTTTTCGTGCTGTCAGCTCAGAGCCTGAGCGGGGGGCTCGATCCCATGAACTATGCGATCACGACCTGGGCTGAAATCAAGAGTCGGACG
This sequence comes from Panthera pardus, assembly GCF_024362965.1. Taxonomy (NCBI): domain Eukaryota; kingdom Metazoa; phylum Chordata; class Mammalia; order Carnivora; family Felidae; genus Panthera; species Panthera pardus. The sequence continues at coordinate 8,413,441 of NW_026526677.1, forward strand.
CTTGACTAGCCTGGCCACCCGGACACCCCCATGGGGGGTGGGAACCCTTCTGATGCATGCAAGAGACAGAGCTGAGAGATGAGAGGCACCCGGGGTCGTGGTGACCCCTGAGCCCTGGCAGTGGTGACCACCGACCTCCACACCACCATCAAAAGGCTATTATTCCTCCTTATCAGGGGGAGCAGGCAAAGGCACCTTCACTGAAAGGATGTGGACACAGGGATGTGAAAACAGGCCTCTGGCATCAGCCAGCTTGAGGTCGGTCCCAGCTCTGCCACTTTCAAGCTGGTCATTTCGCGAAGCCTCAGGTCCTAATGAAGATCGTTAGGATACGTATCTCATAGGGTTACTGGGGTGTGTGTGGGGGGGTGTTAGGTGAGGCATTTTGCACACTGTGGGCTGGTACCCGTGAGCATTCATTTGTTTATTCATTTGTTAACGTATTCAACAATAGTTATCAAGCATCTACTAGGTGTTTGTATTGATCTAGGATCTGGGGACACATCTGGAAGCAGATAACAGGCACTCAAATAAGTTGGCTGGTATGTTATCATAAGAAGTTGGCTCTTCCTGGGCCACCTGGGGGGCTCAGGAGGTTAAGCGTGGGACTCTTCATTTCAGCTCAAGCCATGATCTCACGACTCAGGAGTTCGAGCCCCGCATCGGGCTCTGTGCTGATAGCACAGAGCTTGCTTGGGATTCTCTCTCTCTCTCTCTGCCCATCCCTCACTGGAGCTGTATAAATGAATAAACTTCAAAAAAGTGTTTTGAAAAAAAAAAAAAAAAAAGGACGTCACCGAGAAACCAGTTTTTTTCCATCTCTTTGTGGTGCCCTCCACAGTGTTGGCTTTCCTTGGGCAACCAACGTTGCCTTGGCAGCCAACGGCCAACACTCCTGGCTCAGCTTCTTGGCCTTCGTCCCATATTTCTAACGTGCTGATTGCTCTGCTAGTCCCCTTTCTCAATCAGTCATGGTATTCAGGGTCTTGGGAAAGGCTGACATTGGGGATCGACCCCACAGCACCACGTGGACCCTTAAAAAAGAAAGGCAAAAGGGGCATGGGTGTCAGGAGGTCAGATTTTGAAGCAGAAACGTCATGCTCAGGAGCTTGAACTTAAGCCAAGGGTAACGGGAAGCAGAGGACTGAGTTGATCGGACTGGATTTGAGAAAGATCACCTTGGCTGATGCATGAAGCATACAGGGGAGCGGGAGAGGAGGCTGGGAGGCCAGTTTGGAGGCTGGTTCGGTGATGGGGAGGCCGGCGTGGCCATGACGAAGGGCCATGAGGGACAGAAACTGGAGGCTAATGGATCTGGGAGTGAAGCAGAGAGGAGTTAGGGCAACTCCCCTGTTCTCCTCCGGGTCCCCGTGTGGGAAGGGCAAGCGGGAACGGGGCGGGCAATGCAAATGTGTGGTCAAGAGGCTGAGATCTGTTTTGGACGGGCTGAACGTGAGGTACCTGAGATATCTGAAGGCAGATGTCCAGAAGCCAGTTGGTGGGTTGGATATGGGGGTCCAGAGCCTGGGACGGGGGTAGATGGAGTTTGGAGAGTCCATAGCCCAGGAGTTAAGGATGTGGCCTGGGCCTGAAGCATCAGCAGGAGGCAAGCAGGAGGGGAGCCTGTGGGGAGCTCTCGTCCAGGAGGAGGATGTGCCCTCTCTGCCCAGTCCTGTGCAGAGGTGGCCGGAGACCAGGCCTGCCAAAGGTCCTTTGGGTTTAGAGATAAAAGCCGCCGGTGACCTTGGCAAGAACAATCTGTGCCAGAATGGCAGAGGGTGAAACAGCACTGCGGTGGGTTGGGGAGTGAGTGGGAGGTGAAGACAAGGAGAAAGGGTGTGAACAACTCTTTTCAGACGCCCAGCTTTGAGAGAGAGAGAGAGAGAGAGAGAGAGAGAGAGAGAGAGAAGGCAGCAGTAGCTTAGCTGAAATGGTAGCTGAAGGTGAATGTGTGTGTGTGTGTGTGTGTGTGTGTGTGTGTGTGTGTGTGTTGGTGTCTGGGTGTGTGTGGGCGGGTTAGGAATGAGGGACTTAAGCAGGCTGATGTTCTGAGGGATAAGACGGTGTTGAGGGAGGAGAGGTACAGGAGGACCAAGGACTCAGGAGTGTGCGCGTGTGCATTAGTGGAGGTGGAGATGTGGGAGCCTGGGAGTGAGTTGGCCTTGGGGAGGGAAGGTGCAGGTACAATCGGAAGGGAGAGGCAAGGAACTGCATCTCCGGGCGTGAGGGCGGGCCTTGGCCGGGGTTCCTCCCGGATGGCCTCAATTCTTCTGGAAGTGGGAGGCAAGGTCAGGTGCTAAGAGCCTTGCAGCAGGTGGGGTGGTGAGGGATGAGCGTGAGGGGGCAGGAGGGTGCTGGGCGGCTAGGCCAGGAGCCCTGGATGAGCCCTGTCAGGGCAGAGTTGCTTACAGGAGCCAGCTGTCTCAAGGGAGGGGCTGGGCATGGGGCATGCAAATAGGCAGGTTGGGCCAGTGTTTGCAGGGTGGTTGGGGCACCTGGGGCACCAGGTACGGCTCAGCAGATGGTGAGCAGACCTGCTTGGCTGGATCGGAAACAGGCGAGAAGGCCCTCGAGTCCTGGGCTGGGAGAGAAGTTCCAACTTTGCCTGGAAGGCAACTGGGAACCATGGAAGGTTATTGAGCAGGAGCGGGCCATGATCCAAGCAGTATTTAAGATTCTGTATCCAGAGGGACACCTGGCTGGCTCAGTGGGAAGAGCATGCGACTCTTGACCTTGGAGTCGTGGGTTCCAGTCCCACACTGGGTGTAGAGATTACTTAAAAAAAAAAAAAAAAAGGATCAGGGGTGCCTGGCTGGCTCAGTCGGTAGATCATATGACTCTTGATCTCAGGGTTGTAGGTTCAAGCCCCACGTTGGATGTAGACATTACTTAAAAATAAAAAAACCATGGGGCGCCTGGGTGGCCCAGTCGGTTAAGCGTCCGACTTCAGCCAGGTCACGATCTCGCGGTCCGTGAGTTCGAGCCCCGCGTCAGGCTCTGGGCTGATGGCTCGGAGCCTGGAGCCTGTTTCCGATTCTGTGTCTCCCGCTCTCTCTGCCCCTCCCGCGTTCATGCTCTGTCTCTCTCTGTCCCAAAAATAAATAAAAAACGTTGAAACAACAAAAAAAAAAACCTTGGGGCGCCTGGGTGGCTCAGTCAATTAAGCACCTGACTTCGGCTCGGGTCATGATCTTGTGGTTCATGAGTTCGACCCCTACATCAGGCTCTGCACTGAAAATGAAGAGCCTGCCTGGGATTCTCTGTTTCCCTCTCTCTCTGCTCCTCCCCGACTTGTGCGTGTGTGTCATCTCTCTCAAAATAAATAAACCTTGAAAAAGTTTTTTTACTCTTAAAAAAAAACAAATCTGTATCCAGCTGTGTGTGTGTGATGAATTAGAGATCAGACTCAACTCAAGGCAGGAATCTGGAGTGGTTGCTGGGTAAGGCTGAAGGAGGATGTCAGGGCTCACACGCCACAGAGGAAGAGCTTTGAGCTCCAAGGTCAGACCCAGGAGCCCTGGGGGGCAATGGCCTTCAGGTGGTCCACAGAGCATGGGCTGCCTCAGAGCAGAGAGGGGGTTTCCAGCCCTGCTGGGGGGTCCTCGAGAGGGAAACTGGCATTGACGGAGGCTCTAATTACAGTCCGCGAGATGATGTCGGATCCTCCTAATAATCAGAGGTCGGCATTATTGTTCTCTTTGCGAGATGGACGGAGGCTCAAAGAGGCCAAGTATCTCCCCTCAGGCCACACAGCGAGCGAGAAGCGTGGAGCCAGCACTCACTCCGGATCTGAGCTCCCCTGAGCTCCCCGTAGCCTGCGCATTGCTTCAGCACTTTCCCTGCTATTCTGGTCTCCTCTGCCATTTCTCTAGGGGTTTCTGTTCCACCTGACTTTGTTCTGGGAGGTTCTGGGTGGCTCTGGGCCAAGGAGGCTTGCTGGGGATCGGATCTAAAGCTCAGTAACTCCAAATGGCCCGGGGGGGGGGGCGGATCTTGATCCCATACACTTACCCCGCCGCCCCCCCCCCCCCCCCCATGGGCTCCTCCGGGTGCCAGGCTCAGCCTCCCTGGGAGGACATTGATGGCCAGGCTGAGGTGGGACCCCTTGGTCCATGCTGTCACCGCCAGAGGGCGCCGGCTGTCGCCCAGGTGAGGGCCAGGGGAGGCCCCCTTCCTGGCTTCCGGAGAAACAGAGCTGGCTGCAGGGTCTGGAAGCTGCCCCCTCAAGGATCCAGGGAGCTCCTGTCGCCTTCTCGTGTCTCTCTGAACTAAGGTCTTGCCGATTCTTCCTCCCCAGTTCCTGCTTTGCTCAGGGAGTCAGATTTCCTCGGTGTGGGTGTCAGGAAGCCTGGGGTCTCCTTGCTGACCTCCTGCCCGGTTCTGCTCTGCCCTCCCCCAGCACCACTCACAGATGCGCCTGCCTCACTCCCTATACCTCCCTCCTCGCGCGGCCACTGCGCTGAGGCGGTGACAAGCACCAGATTGTCACCTCTGTCACCTTCTCTCAGCTTCTTCACAACCCTGGGTGGGAGTGCGGACCAGTGCAGGGGATTACTGACTGGGCCCAGAGAGGGGGAGGGCAGCACCTGGGGCCACACAGCCTTCCAATGAGTCCCAGGGGGGCTTAGGGAGCCGAGGAGGAATCGAATTCCTGTCGGGGCAGGATTGAAGCGTGGGGGCCCTGGAGGGAGCTCCCCACCCTCCTTCTATGCTGTAGGCCATCTTTTCCATTTCCCCAGCTTGATCTGCCCCCAGGCCTCCAGTCCGGGGAAGCGCCTCCCCTGAGCTCCCCCAACTGTTCAGCCAGGTTTCGGCTTTGATTCTGCCAACCTCCCTCCCCCACCAGGGGGCCCCTCCCGCCTGCCTTCCTCCTTCCCCGAGCTTAGCCCCTTGGCTGTGGCCACTGAGGGCCTGGCCAGGGTCCCAGGCACCACACCACAGCGGCCAGCCTCGCAGGGCCAGAGCTCGGGACAGTCCCAGTCTGTCTGGCAGGGCTGCGGGTTCAGGATTGGCTGGAGCTGCCCCCGCCTTTGGGAGGAGGGAGATGTGAGGGGAGGCCCGGTGGCTCTCTCAAGGTCACCCTCCTTTTCTCTCCCAGCATCCCTGTTCAACCTTTGTCCCTTCTGCCTCACCTTGAGGTGGGAGGAGGCAAGATGCCCAACATGCAGAGGGCAGAGGAAGCCAGGGAAGAGGAAACTTTTGGGTGGGTGGGGGGGCTCCTGGCGTTTCTTCATTCGGCAAATATTGAGTGCCTACTGGATGCCAGGTACTGAGAACACAGTGAATACAGCGGACACAATCCCTGCCTACAGCCCAGCAGGGAGACAGGAAATAAACAATCACACAAATCATGTAAACTTGTGGCCCTTAGCAGTGTGGCAAAAGCACCAAGCTGGGATTCAGTCTGGCTTCCCCAAGGATCTCAAGGGTGAGGAGTCCTATCTGGCCTAGGAGAGGCTTAGGCAGGCTTCAGGCAGGGCTCATGGGTTTTTGGAGGCCGGTGGTGGTGGTGGTGGTGGTGGTGGGAGGGAGGGAGGGCGGGCGACGCTGAGCAAAGCCTCAGTTTCCTCAACTGGGAAATGCAGGATATAAATGTGTCCCCATCCCGGGGGTGCTGCAAGGCACTGGGCTGTGCCCTGGCCCGCAGCCCTCAAAACGAAGGTTCTGTCATCCTCCCCGAGGAAGGGTGAGTGGGAGCTCATCAGTGAAAATGGCGGGGAGGTGATTCCCAGGGACCAGCGGTTCTCACAAAGCTCAGAGGTGGCCTCAGGGAGGTGAGGGACCCCAGTTCCAGTGCTGTGCTACCGAGCGTGGCCGGTCCCTCCGCCGCCTAAGGCTGGAGGAGAGGAGGGGCTGGTCCCCGGGCTGCCTCTCTGTGTCTCTCCCCTCCCACACCCCCATGTTCCTGGCCACGTGGCACCTCTGCGCCCTGGCCTAGAATGGGGTGGGGGGAGGATGATTCCTGACCTGGAGGCTGGGGGAGCCGGGGAAAAAGTGGGTGGGATTTGGGGTTCCACTGAGATCAGGTCCTGTGGAGCCGTGGCTCCACCCCGCCCCACAGCCCCCGGGCGGCAGGGAGGGGGTGCTGTCTCTTTAAGAGCCTTCAGGCTGCTGGGAGCAGATGGCCAGGCCGGCCGGGGCCCCTTGTCCTTTGTGTGGCTTTGCACAAAAGAGGGGGCCAGCTGGGGAGGGGGCAGCGGCAGCAGGTGGGAGGGTGGGGCCTTGCCCCTCCCCCTCCTAACCCTGCACCACTGCCCCTTGGGGAGGGGGCTGCTCACCAGGAATATGCTTCCTCTCTGGATACTGTGGCCCCCACGGTTGCCCCCAAACTCCTCGGATACTCCTCCCTTGTCATGGCCCACATCCCAGACCGACGCTTCATCGCACCAGGGCCTAGAGACTGCCCCCCTGCCCCCAACTCCAAGGAATCAACCTCCCCTCCTTGCCCCTACCTCCAGAGCAGAATCCTTCTCTGGCCCTGAGCTCCAGGCTCTAGAGAGAAGTGAGAGCAGAAAGAGATTCTTACGGGAGGGGGGGGGAGGGGTGCCTGAGAAGGAGGGACACACCAGTGGCTGGGGGTACCTGGGGCAGCCCTAGAGGAAAGGGACCAAAATAAGCAGGATGCTGAGGCCTGGGGGTGAGGGTCTGGTCCCTCGACCGTAGGTATTAGTACAGAAAGAAGGCAAAGGTGGGGGCAAAGGGGGCCTAACTGAGGCCCTGCCTAATTGCCGGCCGGGTGTGGGCAAGATGGAAGGCTCCATCATAAGAGAGGGCTGTGCACAGGCACAGGGATTGGAGGTGCTGGGCACCTTGCCACTCAGGAGGGTCAGGCTGGGAGCCTCTTTTCATCTTGCGGCAGACCCCCTTAGGTCAGACCTGCCCTTGGTCCATTCATTCTATTCTCCTTTGTGCAGACCTCCCCACCCTGGGGCTCGGTGCCCAATCCATGATTTAAGAGGAGGAAAAAGGCTCCGTAGGTCTGGCCCGAGGTGTGGCGGGCAACGTGGCCGCGGGCTGGGTGGCCCCGTGTGGCCCGACAGCGCCGCAGCCGGGTGGGGTCGTGCCTGACTTGGCCCGGCCGCCCACAGGAGCCCCCCAGGACCGGGCGGCCCCGGCCGGGTCGTGGCCCGACCGCAGGACCCCAGCCGCCTGGCCGCAGGCAGCGGGTGGGGGCGGGGATCCCTGGCTGGGCCCTGGGTTGCTTCTAAATTTAGGAATCTGATTACAGAGTGGCCGAGGAAGGGAAGGGAGAGGAGGGTGCTAGCGCAGGCTCGGCTCAGTCTGGGCACAGCGGGGTGTGCCCGGGTGGAGGTGTGTCTAGGAATCTGGGGCTCCGGATGGGAGGGGCGGCGGGCGGGGGCTTCGGCCTGTGTGCGCTGCAGCACGTGCCCTGGGCGGCGGGGACGGGCACGGGCGCAGCTCGCAGGCTCAGAGCCGCCGCCGGTGTGTGCGCTGGCTCTTTGTGTGCCTGGCAGGGTGGCTGGGTCTGGCTTTGAAAGTCTCTGCCCACCCCCTCCCCCATCTCCGTCTGTGCCGCTCTACCCGCTTCCCGGTCTGTCACTCTGCCCGCGCTTGTCCTGGGGGAGGGGGATGCTGCTCCCAGCTGGGGTGACAGTGAACCCAGTGGGGAGGAGACCCAGCTCCTCCCATTCCCTGCAGTCCAGACCTTCCCCAACACCTCCCACTCCCCAGCCCTCAGCCCCTCATGCCACTGTTTTGGGGTGCGTACTGCAGCACTTAAAAGGGAATTGAGGTGACCCCTGGGGACCCACAGATGCACCAGAAGCCAGGCTTTGGCCCAGTAGCTCTAGGAGGAATTCGTGCCTCGCCTGTCCGGCCTCCCATCCGCTCTGGCCCCCAAGGGCGCAAGAGGGAGGGGGGGGTCCCCCTTGCGGAAGGGGGGGGCGGGGAGTTCCTTGGCAGGAAGGGAAATGGAAGGAAAAGCTGGGCTCCACCCGGGCGGGCGGGCAGGCGGCCTCAGGGCCCCCGGGGCAGGCGGCAGTAACCCGAGCCCACTGGTGTGCGGGGCCGGTGTGCGCGTGGGTGGAGCTGACCCCCCGGCTACTCCCGGGGGGCAGCGGGGTCTCCCCCCCAGGGGCAAGTCAGGGAGCCCCGGGGGCCCGCGGAGGGAAGCGCTCTCCACCCTGGTCCTGACCCCACCCCCTGGAGGTCTAGCCCCGGCCCCCAGGCCCCGCCCCCCGGGCCCTCCCTCCCACCCCAGGGCCAGATGTTCAGCTGGCGGAGGCATCGGCTGGGGGAGGGGTGCTGAGGCCGCAGCCGGCACTACTTCCCTGCCAGCAGCTTCATTGTGTGCGCGAGGAGCGAGCGGCGGCGGAGAGCGGGCGAGCGAGCAGCAGCCCGAGCGCGGCGGGGAGAGCGAGCGCGCCGGGGAGGGTGCGAGGCGGCGCCCGCGGCTGCGCTCCGCCCGCCTCCCGGCAACTCTGCCCAGCGCGGCGCGCCGTGCGCGCCGTCCCGCCGCCGCCGCCGCCGCCGCCGCCGCCGCCACCGCCGGGGCCCCGCCGCCTGCCGTCGCGGGCAGGGGTCTGGTCGGGACGGGGGTCCCCGCCTGGGGACTGGGGCATCCCGGTGCAGCCGGGAGGCGTGCAGCCCGCGGGGGGCGCCACTTGCGCCGCAGCGCCCGCCCGCTCAACTGCGTGGGCGGGAGGGCGGTGGGGCTCGGAGGCGCCCCAGAAGCCGGGCGCCCCGACTTCTCCGAGGGAGCCCCAATCCCGTGGAGCGTACAGAGCGAGCGCGCCCCAGCCGCACCGGACCTTGCGCTCATCCCCCGCGTACCCCACTTCTGCACAAACTTTTCTGACGCCCTCGCCCGTGGGGGTCGCGGCGAGCGCTGAGCTGTCCGCAGGGCTCCCGCCCGGCCGGACCCTAGCCACGCTGACCTCCTGCCTCTCGTAGCCTCAGTGGCGACCTCTCCAGGCCGGGCCGGGCACGGCACGCGAGGCGAGCGCGGCAACCACCGCGGCTCTCCGAAGGCTCCCGCGCCCCCCGGGGCAGCTGGGCGGGGTAATGCCCTCCGTGATGGAGAAGCCGAGCGCGGGCTCCGGGATCCTGTCCCGCAGCCGGGCCAAGACGGCGCCCAACGGCGGGCAGCCGCACTCGGAGGATGACAGCAGCGAGGAGGAGCACTCGCACGGTGAGCCCGGCGGCCTAGGGTTAAAGGTGCACCGGCACCGGGGACGCCAGTGGGGCGGGGGGAGTGTTGCTGACCACGGGCGTTTTAGACTGATGGCTCCTGCCTTCCAGGACTGGAGCCTCTGTCTTGCTTCTTCCCCCAGCCTGGGGGCTGCGGGCACTGGGAATCCGGAGGCTGGGCCCCTAGCTGCCAAGGAGGCGGTCCTGCCCACCCCCGCCCTGCCCTCAGTCTCTGAAGGACTCAGGCGGCCCTCCTCTCCACAGTTTTGGCTGCTCATACCTTGCTACCTTGTAGGGGACTGAGGTCTGGCTGGGGCAGGGGCTGGAAAGACACTTCCACACCGAGCTGTGAGGCTCATGGGGTGGGGAGGAGCTTTGGATTCCCTGCAGGGCTATGGTCCAGGTCTAGGGGCAGCACCCGCCTCCCCCCCCCCCCCCCCCCCCCCCCCCCAGCCAGAACAAAGGGCTCTGCTTGGCCTGGGCTCTAAACTGGCCCCTTGTCCTGGCACCCCCCCCATCTCTGCCGCCCCCGCCCCCCCCCCCCCTCCCATGGGTTATGACTAGGCAGGGTCTCTCCGTCTTTCCAGTTTCTTCTGTGGCTGAGGGCAACTGAGGGGGCAGATCAGGGAAAAAGTGAGCCTTCTGGAAGGTGGGGGCCCTGAATGGTCAGGAAGAGAACCCCAGGGCAGCCACCACCCCTGCCACATCCTCCTGTCCTCCCTCCCTGGAGTCCTGACTGTCTCCCCTGGCTCCGCAGACAGCATGATCCGCGTTGGAACCAATTACCAGGCCGTAATTCCGGAGTGCAAGCCTGGTGAGTGGCAGGACAGGCTGCAAAGGGAGGGGAGCGGAGGGCCCATGGCTTGGCCCTGAGCCTCACCTGGGGGAGCCCTTGGCTGGTGCCCGCTGGAAGGACAGGCCAGCGGGCGGGCGGGGGTGGGTGGCCCATGGCATGCTTGGTTTTCCTGCTCTGCCTTCCTGTCTGGGTCTCTGCTCCTCCTTCCCTTCTGGGCCTCACCTCACAGGCCCCATTCCTCTGCCACCCTCTGGCCGTGGGTCCAGGCCAGTGCCACCAGGCTGATCCTTCTTGCGCCCGTCTTTCAGAGAGCCCTGCACGCTACAGCAACAAGGAACTGAAGGGGATGCTGGTGTGGTCGCCCAACCACTGCGTGTCAGATGCCAAACGTGAGTGGGGCAGGATCCTGGTTCGTTTGCATCCCTGGGAGCCGGGGGCTTGGGTTCATGCCATTTGGTGGCCGGCTCTTCTCCCAAGTGGGCTGGAGGCTGAGGTGTGTGGGTTCAGCCCCTTCCCTGGGGCTCAGGCTCCGGGGCCTAGCCCCATCTGGGCGGGCTCGGGTCAGGAGGTGTAACCCTTTCTCCAATACCGGGCCCCTCCCACCCCCGCAGTTGACAAGTACATTGCGATGGCCAAGGAGAAGCACGGCTACAACATTGAGCAGGTGAGCCTCGGCCCCATAGGGATTCGGGCGGTGGGGGACGGGACGGTGCCGGGCGCAGCTGAGCCGAGTCGTTCCCTCTCCCGGGCCAGGCGCTGGGCATGCTCTTGTGGCATAAGCACGATGTAGAGAAGTCACTGGCCGACCTGGCCAACTTCACCCCGTTCCCTGACGAGTGGACTGTGGAGGACAAGGTGCTGTTTGAACAGGCCTTTGGCTTCCATGGCAAATGCTTCCAGCGGATCCAGCAGATGGTAAAAGCCCATTCCCCTTTGCCAGCGTTCCTTAGCCCCTCCGTTCTGACGAGCCCCGCCCGGGGCCCAGGGTCCTGGGTGGGTCCCAGCCCCTGGCATTGCCCTCCAGCTGCCTGACAAGCTGATCCCTAGTCTGGTAAAGTATTACTATTCGTGGAAGAAGACCCGCAGCCGGACCAGCGTGATGGACAGACAGGCTCGGCGGCTGGGGGGCCGAAAAGACAAAGAAGACAGGTGGGGGCCCTGGGGGCCCAGGGGCGGGGCAAGCTGAGCTCTGGGGGCCCTGGCCTCTGCCTCACTCCCTCCTTGGTCCCTGTGTCAACAGTGATGAGCTTGAAGAGGGACGAGGAGCCGTGAGTGAGGGGGAGCCAGATGCTGGAGACCCCAAGAGAGAGGTGAGCCCTTCCCCCCCCCCCAAGCTGGTCTGGCCCTGCCCATGCGCCCGCCTCGTCCTTGGGCTCCTCACCACCCACCCCTCTCCTTTCCCTGGCAGCCTCTGCCCTCTCGGCCCCTGAATACCCGCCCAGGCCCTGGGAAGAAGGAGGCCCAGGGGTCTCAGTACCGCCACCACCCGCTGCGAACCCGGCGTCGCCCACCCAAGGGCATGTACCTGAGCCCCGAGGGCCTCACCGCTGTGTCAGGAAGCCCAGACCTTGCCAACCTCACGCTTCGAGGCCTCGACTCGCAGCTCATCTCCCTCAAGCGCCAGGTGAGGGCCTGAGGAAAGAAGGGGCCCCGCGGACCGGGCCGCGGGCAGCAGGGAAGTACGTTGCGGGGACGGCTGAGGCGGAAGGTGTGTGGTGTGCACGCGCCGAGCCTGCCTCTGCCCCACCTCTTAGACGTCTGAGTCACGGCGGCGTTCTCTTCTGGATCTTTTATAGAAACTGGTCTGCGAGCGGGGGAGAACCCAGGCGCCTCCCCTACTGAGCTGTTGTGAGGGAGGAGCGAGCTGGAGGGGGGGGGGGGGGCGGCCACGAGCTGTGTTGGGAAGCAGAGCCATGGTGAGGGTTGGTACCGGTGGCCTTTCTGGCAGGAGAGTTTGAGGTGTCGCCTCTTGACCTTTTCAGGTGCAAAGCATGAAGCAGACCAATAGCGGCCTCCGCCAGGCGCTGGAGGGTGGCATCGATCCACTGCGCCCCCCTGAGGTAAGGTGGCTTCGGGTGTGGGTGAGGGAGGGGCTTGCCCCCCCCACCCCCCCACCTCCCCCACCCCCCCCACCTCCCCCATCTTGCGGAGCAGAAAGGGGAGATGGCCTCGGAGGGCAGGGCCTCTGTTGCCATAACGTCCAGTCTAGAGGATATATTCCCTGCTCTCCAGGCCAACACCAAGTTCAACTCCCGCTGGACCACGGATGAGCAGCTCTTGGCCGTGCAAGGTGGGTTAGACCGGGGGGAGCGCGGAGAGCGCCGGGAATCTCTCCCCAGCCTCCGAGGAGGAGCCGGGGCAGCGGGGAAGGGTCAGGGAAGGAGCTCGTTCTGAGGGGCGCTCACGCTCTGCTGCCCTTTTGACCCTCGCAGCCATCCGTAGGTACGGCAAAGACTTCGGGGCTATAGCCGAGGTGATCGGGAACAAGACTCTGACCCAGGTGAAGACGTTCTTCGTGAGCTACCGGCGCCGCTTCAACCTGGAGGAGGTGCTGCAGGAGTGGGAGGCCGAGCAGGACGGGGCGCCCGGAGCCCCAGTCCCCATGGAGGAGTCGAGGAGAGGGGCCCCCTTGCCAGCCCCAGCCCTGGAGGAAGACGACGAGGTGAGAGCGGGCGGAAGGAGCCCTTCCGGGAAGAGAGGAGAGGAGCCGGCTCCGTCTTTGGACGGGGACGAGGGCACGCTCGAGTCCGTTTCCCTTCTCTCCCCTCACAGGTGCAGATCACGTCCGTGTCGACGTCCGTGCCCCGATCGCTACCTCCCGTGCCGCCCCCTCCTCCGCCTCCCACCTCGCTGTCCCAGCCGCCCCCGCTGCTGAGGCCACCTCTGCCTACGGCTCCCACTCTGCTCCGCCAGCCACCCCCGCTCCAGCAGGGCCGTTTCCTCCAGCCCCGGCTGGCCCCCAACCAGCCCCCACCACCTCTCATCCGCCCGGCTCTGGCTGCCTCCCGCCACAGTGCCCGCCCCGGCCCTCAGCCCCCACCCACCCTGATTGGAGCCCCGCTGGAGCCTCCGGCACCGTCACTCTGAGCCCTGCGGCCCTCCACCCGCCAGAGGCTCCAGAACCCCGTGGCTGGCCGTCCTCGGACACCTCTGGCTTCACCGAGGACAGAAGGGACTAGAGCCCTTGGCCAGGTCTTTCGAAGACCCGGAGCTGCCAGCGGGCACAGTCTGGACCTCTGGGTTCTGCACTTGTTTCTGGCAGCTGAGGCTCCACCCCCCCGCCCGAGCCTGGGGCGGGGACTCGGGGGCCTTCTGAACTGGCCCGAGGGTACTTTTCTCTTCCTGGCTGGGGCTGGAATGGCTGCCTCCTAGTCTGCTGGGGCTGGGCCTTTGGGCCTTGGCCTTCGTGTAGAGGGGGTAGTGACCTTAGCTTGGGGGATGGGGGAGTGGACAGTGTAGGGGCTGTTCTTCCTCTTTCCTTTCTTTTAGCAATAAGTCAGGGTGAGGTGGGGAGGGGGCCGTAGGGGGGAGGCGGGCAGAGGTTCCTTGGGGCCTCAGTGTGGCCGAACTGGATGGGCAGCTCTCCTGTCTTCCGGAGCTTGCTGGGAAGTGCCATGGAGCTCTGAAGGTGCCCGCTATACCCGCTGCCCAAAAGCCTAGAGAAAGGAGGGCCGGGGACATATGCAGACATGGGTTTATTTTTCAATGTTTTTAAAAAATAAATAAAATCTTCCAAGTTCACTCAGTGTTCTCTCTTTTGCCCTTGAGGTCCCTGGGCTTTGCTTCCTGTCTGTGCCCCGAGGGTGGGAGGGAGCAGCCACCCAGCACTGGCCTCCCCCAGGCCTCAGACAGGAATCCATTCTGTCCTGCAAGGCTGGCGGGCTGGGCCACATCTTGCCCATGGGGACTGGGTCCCTGCCCGGTTGGGAGAAGAAACAGAAGGAGGCAGCTCAGATTCCAAACATTCTCTTTATTACGTGTTTGATCCAGAGGAGAAACTAAGTGCGGGTGGGGGGGGGGGGGGGGTGGGGAGGGGCCACCTTGCCTGGGAGGCCCCCCCCACGGGCCACCACCCTCTCTGGGAGCCAAGCCATGCCCTCCAGGCCCCTCAGAAGAGCACCCGGGCTGTTCCACTGGGCAGGAGGGATGGGGAGGGAGGAAGAGAGGGAAGAAGGGGGGGGTGGGAGCCCTTGGTCAGAGCCTGAGCCCGAGCCCACAGAGCCTGCAGTCGGGGCCTGGGGTAGGAGGGCTGAGGTTGGCTAGGCCCCTTCCTGGGACCCAAGGGCTCGCCTTGCCGCGGAGCCTGGGCTGGGAACAGGGGGGTGATGAGTAGGGGTGGAGTCATCGTAAATCAAAAAAAGAAAAAAATAAAATAATAAAATAAAAAATAAAACCCATCACAAAAAAAAATGTACAACTCAGGTGAGGGTGGGGGCAGCCTTGACGGGACCCCCTCCCCCAACTTCTCAGGAACAGAAACAGCAGAGAAATAAATTAAGGGATGCGGCGGCCGCCACCAGCCAAGCGCCCATGACCAGCCACTCCCACACTGGCCGAGGAGGTTAGCAAGCTGGGAGTCACTAGGCCTGTCTGTCCCCCCACCCCCTGGAGGGCAGATGCTCCCGGCCCTGCTGCCCTATCCAGCCTCCAGCCAGCGGGCCCGTGGAGGCCCTGGGCAGTGTCTCCTGAGAGGAGGGGCGACAGTGTCAGGAAGAAAAGGCAAGGCCGAGATGAGTGGTGAGGGGGAGTCACTGCTATGGAACTAGCTGGTGCCCAGATTAATGCCAATGAAGGGGCAGGGGAGAGGAACGGCGAGGGGCTGTGCTTTCAGACAAAGGCTCTCCCCTGGTGGAGAGTGCCCAGCATCCCTGTTCCGGAGACTAGCAGCCCAGGCGGCCCCCTGGGGGCCGAGGAGCCCATCTGCCCTGCAGTCCCCTCCCCTCTCCCGGCCCCGGGGTCAGCCCCGCCTTCTACCCAGGAGGGGTGGGAGAAGATGGCACAGACTTTTGAGGAGGGGAACAAAAGTCCCCACAGCAGCTTGTGGAAGGAAATGCCCGGCTCTGGGGAAGGAGGGGCAGAGGATACAGTGTGGAGGGGGCCGGGCCCCGGGGCCGCGCCTGCCAGCCCGGAGCTGCCGCCGCCCCCCACCCCCCAACTTCAGGGCTGCGCAGCGCCCCGCCCCCAGCCCCCCGGTCCCCGGCCCGGCCGTCCGGGCCTCCAGCCCTGGGGCCCGAGGTCAGGGGAAGGCCACCTCTGGTGGTTTGCTTGGAGGGGAAGGAGGGAAGGAGAGGGGAGAAGCCCAAAGTGGGCCTGGCGGAGGGCCTGACGGGGAGCTCCACCACTCTTGCCTGAGAGTGTTCCAGCCCTGAGCCACCCTCCCGGGAAACCCCACAGATCCAGTCTCAACTGTCCCGATGGGGCGGGGAGGAAAGGTGGCCGCTGGGATTTTTTTTTTTTTCTTTTTTCTTTTTGGTAATAAAAAATTTCTTGGTTTAGGCGAAATACTCTGTGCAACCGCAGTACCGAGGGGGAGCCCCGCCCCCCCAGCCCTCCCCCCCCTTCCTTGGCCTCCTGTGGGGGAGAGGGGGGAAGGGGGGGACTTTCTGGGCAGGGGCAAATGTTGGGGGGCAAGAACCGTCTCCCGTCCCCCCCAAACATGGAAGAAGAAAAAAAAAACCCAATCGAGGAGGGCGGGAGGGGAGAAGCGCCAGCAGGGGGAGACAGACCAATCCATCTCTGCAGTCTCGCCCAGGTGGGTCGGAGCCCGGCCCCAGCAGCTACGTCCAGCTGGCCCGCCTCCGTCGCCCCCCACTCCCGGCAGCCTGTTAAAGCTTGAGCTCGTTGGCTATTTTGGAGGCAATGTTTTTGAAGGCCATGGAGGTGCCCGATATCCGCTTAAATCGCACGCCGTTGAGAGACAGCCGCGGCAGTTTGCACACCTCCATCTCCCACTGCACGAAGTTCTCGTGGCCCGGCGTGCCGTGCATGCACAGCAGCATGTACTTCTCGTGCAGCTCGCTCTGGCAGCTGTTTGCGTCCAGCACCTTGCGGATCTCCCGCATCATCTCATTGGGCTCCATGGAGCTCGTGGTCTTCATACTCCACGTGAAGCGTAGCGAGCGCGGCTTGGCCTCCCGAAACTCCTCCTTTTCTTTGTCAGTGCCTCCGCCGCCCACCACGTGAGGTCTGCGGAGAGGGCAGAGGCGGGGGTGGGGGGGGTGGGGTGTCAGGCCCGGGCCGAGGCACCCCACCCACGGGAGAGCCACCCTGGCAGATGGGCCCGGAGACCAGACAGGAGAGCGGGAGGGTGGCCCGGAGGCGACAATGACAATGCTGGAAGAGGGAGCGGCAGACCTGGTGGGGGGGGGGGGGGAAGCAGAGGGAGGGTGAGAGGGGTGGGCGGTTTTGCCACCTGCATCTCTCTCTCAGGGAGGGCGGAGAAGGTGAGGAGAAGCCAGGCCCCGGCAGGGGACGGGAGGGCGCCAGTTCCATGCTTTTCTCGGAAGAGGGGAGGGTCAGGGGAAAAAAGGGGAGCACGTGCTCAACAGCCCTGAGCGGTTCGCAGACTGTGGACAGAGAGTAGCGGCTGGCCACAAAGGTGAGCCGGGCAGTGGGGAGGAATCTGTAGCCCCAGCCGCCCAGCCTAGGGGTCCTGCTTCCAGAATACATCAGCTGGGGTGTGGGGATTCTCTGAGGAAAGGGAGGTCCCAAGAGGGTGGGGACCGGGCAGAACCACTGGAGGAAGAGCCAGGTGGCAGAAGGAAGACAGGAGCAGGAGGCTCGTGGCAAGCCCGGTGGCCCGGGCAGGGCCGGTGCTGGCTCCGGCCCTCTCACCTGAGCGTCTCCACTCGGTCTTTGCTTTCAGGTTCATTCAGGTTCCTCAAAAAACAGAGCGAGGGAGAGTTTAGTGCTGGGACCTCTCGCTCCTTCCGCCGCCGCAGACCCAGGCGAGGGTGGGTCTGGTGAGGCGCCACCGGTGGGTGAGCGGGACCCGAGCCCGAAGGCCACTCGCCCGTCACCTGGCAGGCCAACACGGCTCTGCAGCACCTCACACTGGCGGCTCGCCTGTCCCTTTCCGGCAGGGAGCCCGGCACATGGGGCCTGTGCCCCCCCACGCTCCCAGAGCTCTGTGCTGGGGAGAAGGAGCCTCTGCTCCAGGGAGGGAGGGGGGTGTGGATGTGCAGACACACGCATGGGGCACAAGCCACAGCATGAGGCAGCTCCCCCGCCAGCCCACAGCCAGGGCCTCACGCTGTGAACGGGTCTTCAACATCAGCATACCCAGGCCCCAGAGCCCTGGTCCTCTCGAAGGGAAGGGGCCGGGCTGGGGGGAGGGGGGGGAGGGAGGGTAGACAGAAGCCTCTCCCGGGAGGCTCAAAGAGCCAAGAGCTGGAACTGCCTGGGGATGGGTGCCTGGGGAAGGGGAGGGGGAGAAGGGCCCGAGGCAGGCCGTGGACAAGCCCGCCTCCCCCATTCTTTTATGACTCCCCTGCCTGCCAGGCTGCCAGGCCATCTGCTTGTACAGAACGGAGGAGAGAGGGCAGGGCAGGGCCAGCACCTCGGGAGGGTGGGTGGGGAAGAGGTCTGGCCCCGCTGAGCGGCTTCTCCAGCTCCTGGCGGGAAGATGGGTGCCTGGAGCCGGGACACTGGGGACTGCAGAGGCGGGCAGGGATGTGAGGAGGATGAGAGAGAGCGGCAGCGGCACACGGAAAAGGAACACGAAGACACAACAGACACACGAATGCACACCAGCGCGCTGCGAGCGGGGAGCCCGGGCTGTGCAGGGGAAGGAGCCTGCTGCTCTCCCCAGCCCCACCTGGTTCCTGCCCTGTGGGTGGAGGCGCCCTGTCACCGGGGCCTGTGAGTCAACAGCTAGCCATGCAGTGAAGAGCTGGGTGGGGAGCAGTGGGTGGAAAGGGGAAAGCCTAAAGACCCCATCTTGGCATTAGTCAGTTGGGTCACCAACGTGCCTGCCGGTGTCCTAGCCCCAGCACGGGGCCTGGGCCGACAGCCTTGGGGAACCAGTGCTCCCGACCCGGCCCTTGGGTCTTCAGTTGGGTATCTAGCCCACCCAGGCCTCCAGAGAGGATGAGGACGGGGCCAGAGGGTGGTGGCCCAGCCAGGATTCAGTCTAGGAAGGGAGATGTCTGAGGGAGGGGGCGGGATCTCCCACTGTTTTTCCAGGACTATGGGGTAGGTGGCTCCCGCCCCAGAACATCCCGGCCCCCGGCTCTCTGGAAGCCATTGTCCTCATCCGGAGAACACAGCCCAGAAGACAGGTGGCCTGATTCGTCCAGATACGTCCTGCTGGAGGCAGGAGGTGTGCTGGGTGGTGGTGGGGTGGGGGGCTAGTTCTAACAGGAGCTGCCAGAAGGGGGTGCCGTGCCCACTCGTGAGGCAAAGGCTCCTTGGGCCTGGAAGCATCACGCTGGAGCCTTAGGACGCCGGCGTCCCTGTAGTACTTCCGAAGTCCTGCTATCCACAGGACGGGGGCAAGAGGTCACACAGCCCTGAAGTTCAGGGGACCAGAGAAGGGGAAAGACCAGGAGACCCAGAATGAGGCACCATCCCAGATGCACTTGCAACCGTCGTGGAGCTTCTTCACAGCGCATGCACAGACAGGGGGAAGGGCCAGGAAAGGAACCCAATGCTTGCGACCGAAACCCAAACCTGGGGTGGGGATGAGGAGACAATCTTAAAGGGAGAATTCCCTGAGAAGATCCCCCTTGCCTGTGGACAGGCTCCTCATTTGCAAAGCCATCTGCCCCGAGCGGCCACCCAGTCAGAGGCGGTCTTCATCCCTTTAAGATGGCAGAGAGAGGGCCACACAGACGTGGTTAGCAGACGGAAGAGGGAGCAAGAGCCAGAAAAGGGGAGTTAATGACGGAGGCAGGACACGGGACGCAGACACACACACACACACACACACACACACACAGCGGGCTGAACGCCTACCTTCTGGCAAACCTGAAAGACAGATTTCTAAAAAAACAAACAAAAAAAGACAAAATAAAAAAAGAAATAAAAAAAAAAACCAACAAGACAGTATGTGGATAAGCAGGTGGGGAGTGGGCTTTACAGGTTCAACGGTCACCCCATTTGTGGAAGAGCCGCTCAGCGAGACGAGAGTCCTAGACACTGGGACCTGCCCCCGTCCCGCCCCGCCGCCCTGCATTCCAAGGCTGGAAAGGGGCACGGTTCCTGGCTGCTCCAGCTGAGCTGACTGAAGTGCACCAGGAAGGGCAGCAAGCCTGCTCTCCCCAAGCCCGCTGCTGCTTCTGGAGCTACCCTGAGGTGGGAGGGCAAACGGAGGGATGGAGACAGATAGCAGATAGCGTCCTGCCGGGCAGGATTGCTGGCTGCACCGTAAGCATCACAGCTGTCTCTCTGGGGCAGCTGGGGACCTGGGGACCAGGTGAGAGACCTCATGAAGAGAACTCTCCCCCGCCCCCCGCCCTTGCTGCTCAGGAAAGCCTCAGCACAGTGGGCTGCGAGGGAGGAGGCCACCAGGCCCTCACCAGCTACTTCACTTCTGGCCTTCTTCCTGGTGAGCCCGGGGCAGAAAGACGAGGCTGGGGCAGAGGGTGCAAACTTAACCAGCTGAGTGGGGGGAAAGGAGGTCAGAGGGGGCGAGACGAAGGACCCGGAAACACTCTTCTTGCCGGCCCAGCCTGGCTCAGGCCTCATGACTTTGCAGCTGCGTCACCAAATATAAGTTTCCATGGGAACCCAGGAGAGAAGAGGGGGGCTTTTATTTTAGCATCTGAGTTCACACTCTCCTAGAGAGGAGGCGGCATTGGCCATCTGCTCTTGGGGCCAGAGAACGAGGGGTGTGTATAGGAGTTGGGGAGAGCCTGAGAAGGATGGACGGGTCTGGGATCATGAGGTGCTGACAAAGACCCAACTTCTTAGGCTTTCCTTAAGGCCTCTTCTAACCCCAGGACCCAAGCTTAGTGCCGAGTCCCCACCCCCACTCCCAGGCAGGTAGGAAGCCCTGGCCTCATTCTCTCTGCCACCCTAAGCCCCCGACTCACCTGCGTACAAACTTGGAAGTGAATTTGCTAAAGATGCTCCCCGAGGCCCCCCGCCGGCCCTGGCTGTTGCCAGAGGGAGACGCTGGGGTCACACCGTAGGGCAAATTCTGCTGGTCCCGCACCTGCCGGAGCTGCCCAGCGTGGAAGGTGCTTCGACTGGACACGCCCCGGGGGAAATTAGTTCGGTCTGGGGCTCCACCACTGCTGCTGATGTTGTGGGCGGAGGGGGAGGCGACAGGGACACGCTGGGGGGCCGTGCTGTGGGAAGAGAGGTGGGGGTGGGGGAAATGCATCAGGGCACAAGAACGTCATCACCACCGAGCACTTGTGGCATCCTGGGGTGGGAACAGGGGAGGGGGACGCTGGGGCAGAGGCAGCCATCACGGAGGACACAGAAGGAAGGGGTGTGACCACTGAGGACACCAGAAAGGAGGACATCTGGGTGGAGGTGGGAGGAGATGGTTTGGGGGAGGGAGGGAGGCAAGGGAGGATACGTGTGTGGAGAGCAGAACAGGCCGGACAGAAGAGGCTCCTTGGGAGCTAGGCACACTGGAGCCTCAAGGGGACAATGTCGACCAACCCTCAAGGATTTGAATCCCTTTGATGCTGACTGTCCCTGGGGTCCTAAGGAAGTCCAGGAAGGCTCAGAACAAAAAGGCTTCCTTCTGGAGCCTCGGGACGGCTTCTTGCATATCTGTTCTGAGAGGGAGAACTGGAGGAAAAGAGGGGCATTAAGCTATTTTTTTGTTCCCTCTACTTCCTGACTGCAGGGGACAGAGCCATTGCTTGTGGCTAAGATGCCAAAAACAGAGCAGGACCCCCGGGGAGCGGGGAGAACTCGTTGGGAGGGGGGGGGGCGGGGGGGGCAGGCTGAGGGCACCAGGTGCGCCAGGTGCCCCAGCACACTTGCCTGGGCCGCGGCACCTCACAGTTACTGTCCGTGGGGGGCAGCCCAGTGGCCTTGTTGGGGTGCACGGAGGCCGACATGGATTTCTGGTGCTGGCGGGGCCGGGCCGCAGAGACTGCGGCGGAAGCAGAAGCCGTGGAGGCCCGGGACCCTGGCATGGTTAGGCTAGGAGACAAAAGCAGCGAAGAGGCCTGGGTTAGGGGTGGGTGGGGGCAGGAGGCTCAGGTTAGGAAGCAAGGGCAGGGCAGCAAGGGCCAGAGCCGGGGAGCCTCGGCAGGATGCAGGTCAGGTCTGGGGAGCAGCAATGGGACTCAAGTCAGAGACCAGGAAAGCGGGGCTGGGAAGCGGAGCACCGGGGGTGAGGAAAACGAGGCCAAAACCCGGGGGGAGGAAAACAAAAGTGCAGAAAAGCCGACGGGATGGAACTGCCTCTGGGTTGCACTGGTCCCCTAGGAACTCTAAGAACAAGGATGTTTTGTCGACAGAAAGAGCAGGGTGTTGGGGAATTTTCATTAAGCTCGGAAGAGGAGGAGCCAAGAATGCAACACACCAAGAGATGCTGACGGCCAAGGCTAGGGGACCTCTGTTCTCACGGGCACAGCCGGGGTCACCCTCAACACGTATGCCCCTCAGGTGGGGCATCTCTCGGTTCTGCCCTGAGCTGGGGCCACCAAACCAAAGCCTCAGGCACTGGGGCCTAGAGGAGCGCCGTTGCTGTGCCCTGGCTGCAGTCAAGAAGCCCGAAGGTGGGCGTGCCTGGCTGGCTCAGTCGCAAAAGCGTGCACCTCTGGATTTCAGGGCCGTGAGTTCGAGCCCCACGCTGGGTGCCAACATTGCTTAAATAAAATAAATAAATAAATAAATAAATAAACTAACTAAAAAAAAAAAAAAAAAAAAAAAGGAAAGAAAAAACCCCACCAAATCAGGCAAGAATGCAGCCGAGATGACCATGGAGTCTCACTCGGTGTGCCTGCTGCAAGGAGCAGTCACGGGAGCACAGGGGATGGGAGACTTGAGGTGGGGGGTGGAGAGTGGCAGGGAGGAGGGCTGGTGCGTGGACAAGCTGGACTGGACAGAGCCAGGACGGAACTCCAGGGAGCAGGAGGGGGGTTGCTGACAGACGTCACCGCCGTGAGATGGCTGTGGGGAGCATGGTAGGCAGGGCCTGGGTCCACTCACCTGTCTTTGCCATTCTGGATGGAGGCCTGGCCAAGGCTGGCCCTCTCCAAAAGGGGGGAATTCCTGCTTCGGTTTGTGCTGGTGGAGAGGACGCTGTTCTGTGGGAAATAAAGGGCAGGGCTGTATCACAGACACCCAAGTGTTCTGTTCACAGGACTGGCTTTGGGGAAAGAAAGGATTCTGCTTTTCAAACTCTTGGGGGTAGGCTTTGTACAGCAAGCAAACATGGCCCCGGAGGCAAGGTCAGGGAGGCAGCTGGAGGGAGCTGCTTGGAGAGGGCTGGCCCCACTGCAGGAGGGACGCTCACCGTGGAAGGGGTGGGGGTGGTCTTCTTCCTCTCCAGGCCGGGCAAGGGGCTGGCGGGCACTTTGGCTGTGCTGCTGGCCTTCCGCCCTGACTCCCGGTCGTCCTCAGGCCGCTTATTTTCTGCGTTATTACTCTGAGTCTTCTTAGAGTAGGAATTGGACGTGGGAATGGCAGGACCAGCTGCTGGGTCAGAGGAGATGGATAAGGGCGAGGGGCCAACTAAGTGTCACACGCGCGTGCGCGCGCGCACGCACGCGCGGTGCTCTCCTTCAGGCCTGCCAGCAACCTGGCAAACCCCATTTGAAGTTGAGCAAAGTTAAGTGACTTGCCCAAGGCCATGCTACTAAGACGTGGCTGAAGTGGGACTGAAACTCAGCAGT
Organism: Panthera pardus; assembly: GCF_024362965.1. NCBI lineage: Eukaryota > Metazoa > Chordata > Mammalia > Carnivora > Felidae > Panthera > Panthera pardus. The sequence goes on from NW_026526677.1 coordinate 8,436,193, forward strand.
GTCATCCCAAGCCCCCGGAACCTGTGTCCTTTCAGGAGGGGGTGAGTCCGCCACCTGCAACTCCCCAAAGCACTCACCCTGGTCACTGAAGCGCCGCTGCTTGGGGTTGGCTGAGACGCTACGCTGTACCTTGTGGGAGGGGGAAGGGGCATTGCTATTGGTCAGATCAGCTGAAGGCCGGGGCTTCAAGGTGATGGTGTCACCCTCCAGCTGCAAGCAGAGAAAAAGGAGGTAGAAATCATGTGGAGATGCGCACAGATGGACCCACTTACACACCACCTTGCCCGACACAAATCCTCCCCGGACTCCCATGGGACATACTCCTGCAGGAGCCAGGTGCATCTAAACACTCCTGGAGACACACAGGCCCGGACACAGCTCCTGACACACAGAGCCAAAGACTCCCGGCCCCCAGCACACGGAAGACCCCCACCCCAGGGAGGGATACACGTGCCCATGGGAACACACATTCAGACTCCGAAACCACACCCTCCTGCTCCCAGCTAGATCGTTCCTGACCAGGCAAAGGTGAGAACCAAGAGAGGGAGTCCTACACTTCCAGGAGAAGAGCAGGGCGGGGAGGCCAGGAGTGCATGTGGGGACACGCAGATGGTGTGCAAGACCACTCTCCCACACACACCCAGGGACTCACACACAGACACGGTTACCCAGACGGGCACAAGAACAAACACGAAGCCTCCAGATGAACAGACGGGAGGACGGACATACATGCGCACAGATACAGACAGCCAGACACCAGCGACACAGACTCAAGACCCGTATAAGAAAGGCACAGAGACCCACACACCCAAACACCTGCAGACAGACACTTCCAGATGCAGAGGGACACAAACACATGGAAACACACACGAAGATTTCTCAACAGACAAAGAACTGATCCAGCCAGACCGACCTAAACCCGGCCTAACCAACACAGACTGAGCCAGATCTACTCACCCTCCTGGAAACCCAACCCAGGCCCAGACCCCACCAGCCTTCCTATTCGTTCACTGACAGAGACCAGTGAAAGCAAAGGCCAGAGAGCTTTACCCACCAGAGCTGAGGCTTAAAATTCGTCAGCAGAGAGCACACCTACTCAGAGAGGAGCTTCTGCCCTCAACGGGTGCTAGAAGCACGGGGTTGCCAGTGACAGCAAAGCTGGCCAGCAGGGAATAGAGCAGGGGGCACACACCTCAGAGCTCTTGTAGCCCAGGAGCAGATAGGTGGCCATCACCTCGTTGTACCTCTGGCCCACCAGTGAGTCCTGGATCTCTTCCCGTGTGTAACCCATGGACACCATCAATTCTGCACAGGGGGGACATACAGTTAAGGCTGGTCCTGAGTCCTAGGGAGTTCAACCTCACGGCTCAGCAGATCCTCACCTGTCCGCCGGGGGTCCTTGTAGTCAGGGAGTGGCTCCACATAAGGCTTTAATTCGTCATCTTCGTGACCCACATTCATCCATCGATCTTTCATGATTTGCTGGGGGAGCAAAGGGAAGCGTTAAGGGCAAGGAGGAAAGAGACTCAGCTTGGAGGTGTCCCAAGGAACCCAGAACTTTCCAGTCAGCTGGGCTCCTGGCTGCTCACCTCTAAAGTGCCTCTCTTGCTGGGATTGAGAATGAGAAATTTCTTAAGCAGGTTTTCACAGTCCGTGGACATGTAGAACGGAATGCGGTATTTTCCCCTCAGTACCCGCTCCCGTAGCTCCTATAGTAGGAGAGAAATTTATTATTATTATTTTTTAGTTTTTTTAATGTTTATTTATTTTTGAGAGACAGAGAGAGATCGAGATAAACAGACAGAACACAAGCAGGGGACGGGCAAAGAGAGATGGAGACACAGAATCCGAAGCAGGCTCCAGGCTCTGAGCTGCCAGCACAGAGCCCGACGTGGGGCTCAAACCCACCAACTGCGAGATCATGGTCTCAGCCAAAGTGGAGAACTTAACCGACTGAGCCACAAAAGCACCCCGAGAAATTTATCATTATTATTATTATTTTTAGGTAAGCTCTATGTCCAACCTGGGGCCTAAACTCACGACCCTGAGATCAAGAGTACCCTGGGTCTACTGACGGAGCTGGCCAGGTGCCCCAGCAGGAGAGAAATTTAAATCACCCCAAGACCAAGGTTAGAAACCTAATAGCCAGGCTTCTGAGAGCTTAAGACTTGACCAGGCAGATACACATGAAACACGGTAGGAGACAGAGAGCCGGAGACAAGGCACCTCACCAGAGAGGCACTGAGGTCAAATACGCCGTGCCCGTTAGCTTGACCAGCCTGAGGCCTGCCATCCAAGTGCCTTGGAAGGGTGAATGGACACACAATCTATAATCTATCCCATCCCTAGAGGAAGGAACTGAGGCCATTCCACTGTGTGCGGAAGGCCCAGTGTCTCCTGCCATACCTTTACCCAGCCCTCCTCTGAAGCTCTGGCTTGGGAAAAGGGTAGAGGTGGCAAAGGTCAGAGGTCAGGGGTAAGACCAAAGGGGCTGAGAATGGAAAGGAGAAGCAATAAAAATGACCTAAGCCTGGGGCATGGGGCTGGCTCAGTTGGTGGAGCACGTGACTTGATCTCGGGGTTGAGTTTGAGCCCCACGTTCAGTGTAGAGATTACTTAAAAATTAAATCTATCTATTTTTTTTATTTAATTTTTTATAATTTATTTATTTTTTATTTATTTAATTTAAGACCTAAGCCTGTGCTTCACTCCACCTTGAGGTTCTGTCCATCAAAAGGCAGGGACCCGCTGACCAGTGTATACAGGATAACTCCCAGGCTCCACACATCCACCTCGGGTCCGTCATACTTTTTGCCCTGGAAGAGCTCTGGGGCAGCATACGGGGGACTGCCGCAGAAGGTATCCAGCTTGTTCCCAAAGGTGAATTCGTTGCTGAAGCCGAAGTCTGCAATCTTGATGTTCATATCAGCATCCAAGAGCAGGTTTTCCGCCTGGGAGGGAAGACGGGAAGATGGAAAATGTTCGGACCGAGCGGACCACGGGAAGGCATCGAACAGGAAGGGGCTGTGGGGGACGGGAGCACAAACAGGAAGTCGTCCCGTCTCAGAACATTCTCCACCAACTCCAGGGCAGGCCTTCGGTCCGCGTGAAGAGGCTGGCCTGGAGGAGGGCAGCGCGGGCCACCCCTCACACGGGAGGCCACGGGAGCGCGCGGGGGTCGCCGGGCTTCCGCCACGTCGGGCTCAGGTTAATCGCGGTCACGTCTGCTAGGACTGGGGGGCCAGGCGCCTGCGAGGTAGTCCACACTCTACCGTCTCAGGGAGAGAGCGGAGTGGGTGCGCGCCTGCAAAGCAGCTGGGGGGCAGCTGCGGGACACTCAACGTCCCTCCCTCGGTTGGCGGCCGGAAGGGCCAGCACAGCCCGCGGCTCTCCTGACGCGCCTGGCAGCACTGGAAGGTGACGTGCCCAGCGAGGAGATGGCAGAGACCCTCCGTTCGCTGGCCGGCTGACCTCTAAGTCCGGTCGTAAGGCCTACAGCGGAAGCGGCCCCAAGGGCTTCCTCATCGTCTCCAAAAAATTAAAGGCTAGAGTCTCCCTGAACTCTCAGGGCCTGATGGTTAGGTCACCGTCGACAGGGGGTGAACAACCCAAAGCTGACTCAGGGACAGGGGACGAGGGCACGTCTTACCTTTAAGTCTCTATGAACAATAAACTTCTGGTGACAGTACTGCACAGCAGACACTATCTGGAAGGAAGGAAGAAGGGTTAGGCGAGGGGCACCCGAGGGCGGGATGGCGGACCTGCGCTCCGGTGACCTAGTTCCAAGCTGCCACATAGATAAGCAAAGCCCGAAGGACCCTCCACAGGCCACTTAGAGACAGGCAGCTCCTCCTTGTATGCCAAATCCCAAAGGGCAGAGGTGGGGCCCACACTCCGCACAGGGAGCCACACCCACCTGGCGGAATTTGGCTCGAGCCTCTTTTTCTTTCATCCTGCCATGAGCCACCAGGTAATCAAACACCTCTCCTGCAAGACACAGGGGTGGGGTCTAGGTCGGAGCTTACCGGGGCCGGGGAACACGGGGGCCCGTGGGAAGAGGTGGTTCCACACCTACCTCCGCTAGCGTACTCCATGACCAGGTAGAGAGTTTTTTCAGTCTCGATCACTTCAAATAACTTAACTGCAACAGAAAGGGCCGAGCCGTGAGTCAGAGAAGTAGGAGGGGCCACACGCTGAGCCCTAACGTGAACAGGGGCATCCCGGGGATGAAAGGTCCCCCCACCCCGCCCCTGCCACAAGGGCAAGCTCCTCTCGTGGCAGCCACACTGCTAAGAAGAGCCCAGGGTGCCAGGGGCAGGGCTGGATCTTGAGCTGGGCATCCCCAGAGGCATCCTCAAAGACTCCCGACTCCAGAAAGCACTGCCTCGGGGAGGGACACAGGCTGGGAAGTGGAGCCGTGCTGTGGAGGAGGAAGGAAGGAAGGAACGGCATCTGGTTCTCACCTATGTTGGGATGATTCAAAACCTTCATTATTCTTACTTCGCGGAATAGCTGGAAAATAAAATACCAGGGGTCACGCTTGCTTCACTTGCTCCCCTCAGGTCCCCTCCAAACGGAGCCACTGCTTGAATTCTTTTCCCAAGAGAGAAAACAGGCGAAGGAAAGAAATGGGGCAGCCGTCCAGGTCCCCCATGCCTGTCCCTGATGGCTGAGAAGTAGGTGAAGGGGAACGAGAGCAGAAGCGTCGGCAGGAGGAAAGCTGGGCTCTAGCGACTTGCACCCTGGGGTTCAGCATCTGGCTAAAGCGGCCAAGTGTCCTGTGTTGCAGTCTCCCCAGATCCAACCCCCAAAGAGCAGACGGGTTTGGCTGGGTGCCTCCGAAGGAGGGAGCGTGAGCCCGTGTACATGAATATTCAGAACCAGGGCTGCTGCTAAAGTTCAGTGACAAAACAGCCTCCAGCTTGGTCTGTGTGAAGGGGTGGGGGCTGGCAGGGGGGTCCCCACCGTCTTCTGGTTTACAGAAGTCAGAGGGCTCTGCACTGGTGGGCAGGCCCTTCTCTCCTGGGCCTCTGGGGTGGTGACAGAAGAAGCCGCTCCTATATATAGCTGATGCCAATTTTAATCAAGCCCACCTCCACACACTCACGCTCTCTTTGTGAAACAAAATCAGGGACTCCAAACCATGTATTTCCATAAAGAAAGATGACAGAAACGAACTCCATCCCCTCTGCGGGGGCCAGAGAACTGGAGGTGGGATCTTGGTAACTTCCAGGCCTCACCGTTTGCACAAAGAGCAGAAGTAGTTGTTTGCATTTTGTTGTTTTTTGGGGGGGTTGGGGGTGGGAAGGGGAGGAGAGGTCTCTCCAGGACCTCTGGAGATAATTCAGGATATAGTTCATGGAATAAAGTGAACACGTTTTTTTTTTTTGTTTTTTGTTTTCCCTTTAAGGAGGTCCGAGAGCTTTTGTGAGCTGAAAAGGAAGAGACGGGCTTTCCAATCTTCAGGAATCTGATTCTGAACTTGGCTCCCTTTTCACGTTAGAGCCCAGGTTTCTCTTGCTTTCTTCCCTGGTCCAGCAGTTGTCTTGGATGAGAGGCAAAGTCCTAGACGCCACCTCAGGGGTGGTAAGCAACACTGAAATGGGGCTGGAGGCAGCTGCCTGGGTTCTTCCCCTGAGGGCACCCACTTGGCCTGGAAGGGACATTCTCTGGGAGAACATGGAGTTTTCTGGGCTCAGCTGAGAACCCTGAGGGGGCTAGATTCTTCAGTGTTGTCCTTCCTCCGGATCACTGCTGGGATCAGATTTAAACAGAGTGATTCGGCCAGAATCAGACTGGCCTTGGTAACAGAGTGTGTTAAAAGGCTTTTAAACTGGCTACGTTTGTCCGGGATTGGTGCCTTCCAGCCAGTCAGGAAGAGGCAAGGAGGAAAAAGAGGTAGGAAATAAGATGGCCAGGCTGACTCTGGCAGTTATCATATGGCAGGCTGGACCGCACCAAAGACCAAATGGCCCACACCAAGCTGGCTCCTACTCTGTAGGCTCTGAGCCAACATGTCAAGAGTAGCCCTCTTTCCCTTTCTTCGGGAAAGCCCCAAGCAGGAAAGCCCTGGTGATGACAGCAATGTTTCCTCTGAACCAAAGAACCTTGAGGGGATCCCGGGGCTTGAGTGGGCATCAACCAGGAAACACTTTGGTTTTGACTGCCAGCGTGTCAAGGCACCTCAACCTCCACACCGTAATTCTGTGAATGCCTCTCTCAATACCAGCCCCCAAGCCCTAGTCCTAAGCTTCTCAATCTCACTGTAGTTGACTGTTAGCATGAGGTTATGCCCTCTCTTAAATAACAGGGTGCTCCTGAAAAGAAAATTTCAGCTCACCTCGTGAGAGAACCAGGTGAAGCAAGATCAGGAAATCTGAGCCAGGGTCAGCTGGAGTATGGGGGCACAAGGAAATCTGACTGACCTGAGCAGGGGAGGCTTTTGGGGAGCCAGATGGGAGACTTCCTCTTTCCCCCAACTGCTGGAGCCCAGCACGGGAGGAGAGGGCAGAGAGTGTCCAGTTCTACGTCAACCCATCACTGGCAAGCTGTCTCATTCTGCAAATCAAAGCCTCCTTTTCGCGTTCCTACCGGCTCTTCATAGTTTCCCGACCGGGGGGTATGTGTTCCCACCTGGAGGACTCCCCTGATCAGCTAAGACCGACCTCAGTTTCCCACTGTAAATAAAGGAGGGAAGAAAAAGTTCGACCTCATCCAGCGAACACTACATGTGGATGACTCTGTGACTTTTAGCCAAGAGAAGCCTAGGAGTGAGAAGGCAAATTGGGACTACCTGTCCTTAATCTGCACAAACTGTCAGGGGCTTGAAACTGGAGTCGAGCTTCTAAAAACCCAACCTTCTATACTCATCCCCTAAAAGGCTGCTGGCACGGAATCTGGCGGCAGACTCCCTGCCCCCTCTTATCCCTGTACTTCTAGAGCCACTCCCCTGGATCGTTCTAGATCTTGGAATCACCAAACGCATGTTTCTAGAAATGGCTAGGAACGTTGTGTTTTTGCATAGGGCCACAGGCCAGCAGATGACACGATGCAGGAAGTAGGTCAGACAGACAGGCCAAATGGCAGGGAAGGGCAGAAAGACTTCTAAAGAGCCAGTGCCCGTGGCCAGGAAGCCTACCCAGGGGGAGTCAATGCAGTGGATCCCATCAGAGCCCCACAGGCAGCAGAGCCACAGAGCACTGGGGACAGTGAAAAGACGAAGAGATTTTAAAAATGGGGATTCAAGGGGAAGCCCACACGGGATCGCTGACCCCTGATGAGAGGTTTAGAAAGAACAGAAGATGTTGTATGCTTACTTTCTGGAGGCTGGAGGAGTTCAGTTGAGTCTTGTCAATGATCTTCACAGCTACCTGCACATGAGACAAAAAGCCCAAGTTTCCCTCTCTGAACAGGAGAGACCCAGGACTCGACTCTCCCTCCTCCTCTAACCCCATCCCCGTCAACACATCTATCTGTCCAGATTTCATTTCCAGCTGACAAATAAGAGGCGGCTGTGGCAGCAGTCCCACCGCTACCTCCTGGGTGCCAACAGTTGGGGGGTGCGGCCACGCCCCACGGCCCGTCCCCAGAGCTCACCTCCTTCCCGGTCAGGATGTGCCGGGCCAGCTTCACCTTGGCGAAGTTGCCCTTGCCGATGGTCTTAAGGAGCCGGTAGTTGCCGATATGGGGCTGCTCGTCAGCAGAGGCGGCTGAGTTGCGGCCCCGCAGCATGTTGGACTTACTGCTGGGCTTGGGGTCAAGGTGTCCCAAGGTGGGCTGTGGGATGGAAACACGCACACCTTTCAGGACGCTGACTTCTCAGTTCCCCTTATCGTTGCCCTTAGCTCTCCGCAAAAAAACCTAAGAGGCTGGGGTGGAGGTGGGTGGGGAGGGGCGGACGGCAGGGGGCTGGCAGGCAGGCAGAGTCAGAAGGCAGTGGGGGGAGGAGGAGGAGATAAGGAGCGCCGGTCTTCAGTGCCAACATCCCGTGGGCGTGGGAGCCCGGGCCCTGCACGGCAGGGCGGTGCAATCGGCCCTTAACAACCCACCAGCCCTCCACGTCCCGCGGGAGAGCGCCTCCTACTGCTCGCCCGGCTGCCTCTTCACGCCGTGAGGCTGCGCAGCAGAACATCAGAATTCCTTCCCGGCACTCAGCGCCATGCCGCCCTTCACCTTCACCTTTAGCATTTGTCACTTTACACCGATTTGCCGTCCATCCCGTTGAGACGGGAGCGCATGAAGGCGGGCGTACGTCATTTACTCACTGATACACCCCAGCCCCTACACGATCTGAATTCTGGGAGATGCTCACTCAAACACCTGCGCAACGAACACGCCGAATGACAGGGTCTGAGCAAGGCAACCGTCTGCCCTCCCGGGACGGCCCGCAGCTCGGGCCAACGGTGTGAGGATGCAGAAATGACAGCAACGGCACCGAACAGCTCCGCATACGTGACACAAAAAGGGTGCAACCCAGACGAACGCACACGTGTCCACGAAGACTTGTGCGTTCCTCAGGGGGCTAAACCCGGAGTCACTGTGTGACCCGGCAGTGCCACTCCCAGGTGCAGCACATCACAGAAGTGGAAACAGACGTCCACACAAAAACTCATACACCAGTGCCTGCTGGTAACAGCCCACATTCACAACAGCCAAAAAGGGGAAACAACACAAACGTCTGTCAGTTGGCAAACGGACGGACACATTGCAGGATATCCACGCTGTGGAATATTCGTTGGCAATCAGAAGAAATGAAGCAGTGACACGCGCTACAACACGGACAGACCCTGAAAACCTTCCACTACGTGAATAAAGCTGGTCACAAAGGACCACGTATTGTATGAGCCCATCTATTTGAGATGTTGAGAACAGGCAAATCCAGAGAGACAGGAAGATCAGTCTAGGGCTGAGGAGGGTGGAGATTTAGGGGGGACAACTAAGGGGTACGAGGTTTCTTTCTGTGAGAACGAAAATCTCCTAATGAAATGCTGATTGTGGTGATGGATACACAGCTCTGTGAATTTACTCAAAGCCAGTTAACTGTACACCTTCAATGGGTGAATTGTGGGGCGCCTGGCTGGCTCAGTTGGTCGAGTGTCCGACTCTTGATTTCGGCTCAGGTCACGATCCCTGGGTGGTGGGATCGGCCCCACGCTGGGCTCTGTGCTGAGCATGGAGTCCGCTTAAGGTTTTCGCTCTCTCCCCCTCTGCCCCTCTCCCTGTGCACACTCTCAAATAAAAATAAATGGGTGGATTGTATGGCATGGGAACGGGTGAATACAAGTGCTGGGAGTCTGGTCTGATCTTGTTTGGAGCCCCACTTTTACTCTCAAAGAGCACCAGACGCCCTCACTCCCACATACTGGGGCAAAATGCGGCGAGAGCCTCGTCCTAAAACCATCCAGAGCTACCTTGACAAGTCTGTGTGGAGACAGCGTGGAGGAGAGCGGGGTGACCAGAAGAGTGTGAGTCAAAGTTCTTCCTTTCATGGCCCCCTGGGGCTGTAATGAAGCCCTTCAAAACCACAGAGGAAAGAAATGACTTGCTACCACCCAAAGAACTGTCCAGGGTTTCTCGAAGAAGCTTGCTTCCCTAACCAGATGCTTTCAAGGCAGAAAAACAACAACACAAAGCAAATAGCCTGCTACTGACGGTTCCCCCTTCTTCCTTGCCGTCAAGGAAGGCCTTTTTTTCTCTTTGCATGGTAGCTGCTGGCTGATTTGGGGTAAACTGTCTGACTCGGATCCTGAAAGCTCATGGATTTAGGCCTTCGAGGAGAAAAAAGATCCCATGCATATGGCAGCTTTTGAAGGGAAAGGTTCCTGACATCTCAGCAGAGTCCCTTTTAACTTCTTTTGCCCTTTAGGGAGCGTTCTCTCTCCTGCAAGTCCTCACCAGTCAGGTCCTCAAAGCCTTTGCTGCCTGCCCACTCCAGCCCACCCAACTCTCTTGGCCTCTGTGCTTCAGACACCCGGTTGCTCACTTAAACCTGGTTGGTCCTCAGTGTTTGCCAGAACAGATTTTCTTTTTCTTTCTTTCTTCTTTTTTTTTAATGTTTATTGTTTTGAGAGAGAGTACAAGCAGGGGAGGGGCAGAAAGAGAGAGAGGGCGAGGGACAGAGGATCCCGAGCAGGCTCTGTGCTGACAGCAGAGAGCCCGATATGGGACTCGAACTCACAAGCCATGAGATCATGACCTGAGCCAAACTCGGGACACTCAACCGACTGAGCCACCCGGGCGCTCCTAAGACCAATAGGTTTTCAAACATCTGTTTTTTGCTCTGCCCATCCCTCTTGGTGTCCCTGGCTCCAGGGGCTGGTCGCCGCGGTACAACAGGATGGCTTTCCCCGCCAGGCTCAGCTGCGCACTGGGCCTCAAAACATCAACTAAACACAAGAGGGGCCCTGCCATCCACCTCCCTCCTTTCAGGGGTCGAGAGGTGTGGTTACGGGTGCAAATGCCAGAGACAAATCCTAAATCTGCCAATTACTCAACACATGCTAACTTTATTATTATCAACACCACCCTTAAGAGGGAGATGAGAGTACAAAGGGTGAAGGAAACCATCCAAAAGATGACCAGTGCACAGTGATTCCGCACATCTGGGTCAGGAGATGGTCTAGCGGGTGCCGAGGAGCTCTGCCCAGCAGAACTAGGTTCAAGTCCTGGCTCCCCTACTTACTGGTATTAGTTTCCTCATCTGTAAAGTGGTGATAAAATATTCCCAACTTCACTTGAGGTGAGAGAACACACATAAAATGCTTTATCCAGTGCTGCGTGAAGAGCGACCCGTATCGCAATTATTTTTAGTTCCCAAATACTATTGTCTTTGTCAACAAGACTTCCACCTCTTAGTGGAGCCCTCCTAGCCTGCACCAGCGCCTCCAGCCTTCACGGGAGGCGACTAGACAGGACAGCCGTGAAGGGCTGGTTCCAAGCCGGGCATCCGGAACAGAGGGAAGGTTCTGCTTGTCCAGGACCCAGAGAAGCAGACAACAGGGGCTGTGCTCTTTGATCCCCTGCTCCCAAATTCACCCACTCCCCTTTCAGGACCGAATCACCCAACTCTCAGGACTCAAAAGAGTGTAGTGTCCCTCCCTTTCGCCTCTTCTCTGAGACACAGCAGGGATGGGGGGGGGGGGGCAGGGTGAGGAGAGCCCAGGGGAGGAAGTGAAGAAAGGAGAAAGGGAGTGGAGAAAAGAGAAAGTCTCCAGTAGAAAACGTTTCTTGGACCGAGGCCCCATGTGAGGTGGCCACCCTGAAGGCTAAAGTGGAGGTAAGGGCATGGAGACCGTCTTGTCTCTTCCACGGTCCTGACTAGGCCCACTCAGCGCAGACCCAGATCTCACTGTGTGGGGGGCTGAGGACTGGCTGCCCTTCCAGGCCCCCCCCCCCCAGCCCCCAGGATTTCACTAAATCCACACTCTTCCCTCCACCTCTGTCCTCCTTGCTCACAGTAAGGTAAGAACACCAGACATCCCCAAAGCTCTGGCCCACAGCATACCACAGGCAGACCCTTAAAATCTGAGCATGTCTGTTGCCAAGTTGACAGCCTGGCTCTCAGGCAGCTTTTGGAAAGAACAGGGGGTTGCCCTGTGAGGCAGTATCTGGGACCAAGGGCAGACCACACAGGTTACTCAAGCACGGTTGACTCAGAAGCAGGACTTGAACTGCTTCGGGGGCTCAACAGATGGTGGAATGAAGGACCCAGGGAGAAGAGAAAGGGCCTTCTATCCAGTGGGCCCTTCAACCTGGGATCTCCAAACTCAGCCTTAGGCGTGTTGCCAGGTTCGCCCGGAAGACAGCCTCCACCCCGGAGGCCCAGCGCTGACTCAGGTAGGCAGGGCCCCTTCCCTAACGCTGGGGGCTCCTACCAACAGTTCTCCCCGAGCACAGTGCTCCCCGAGAACGGCTCATGCTGTGGGGCTGGGCATTCAGGCCTGGCCTCAAGTGTCCTGAGACTTCCCCAGGACTCGGAAGGGTGACAGACAGGCACTCCCTGGCCAGAGGCACAGTACGCCTGGGCCCCGTGGGAGGAAGAAAAGGGTCCCCCGGGCACTGGCCCGGGGCGGGCGGGCGGCCGGCCGCCCCAGATCCCAGTCTCCCACCGGCACACTCTCCCTGGGCCTCCTCTCACCCTGGGGGGCGCCTGCTGACTCAACCCGTGGAGACTCTTCTGGTATTTGCCCCCTCTTCCCTTCCCAGCCAGTACCTCTTTCCATGAATTTTACTACCTGTGCTAGCGCCTGGCTCCACTTAGCAATTCTTTAAAGATCCTGTGTTTGGGTGGGAGGATGGGGGCAATCCTACAGCAGAGAAGGGGAAAACATACCCGGCTGGAGAAAGGGACAAGGACTACCGGCAGCTTCCATTCAGCGGAGCCCACAGCAGAACCTGTCAGGCAGCGAGGGCAAAGTACAGAGGCCGGGAAGAGCCAGGCCCAGGGCGGGGGCTGCCGGCTCTGCCAGCCACCCTTACTCAGCCGAAGCAGGCGACACCTTCCACCACCTCCTCAGTGAAAAACAGTGAAGCAGCCAGGCCCGAGCAGCTCCTGCCTGGGAACCTGGACTGTGTCGCAACCGAAACCACCAGTAGCAGAGGGAGACCGGGCTTGGCAAGGAGAGCAACAGGGACGAATAGCCCCACAGCTTCCCGCAGGCCAGGGCCTGGTGGCCAGAAAATGCACGCAGTCCCAGGACACTACACCGGGAGCAAGGTGGGAGGAAAGGGACAGGAAGGGAAGGGGAAGGAAGGCAGACAGAGAGAGAGAAAGAGGCGGGTTTAGATCAACTTCCTTCTCCCTTCCCCTCCCCCTCCCCGGAAGCGGGCTGCCCCACCCTCCCCAAGGTGCTTTGCCGGGTAACAGCTGGGAGAGGGTGAGGAGCCTCACTCCAGCCAGGGCGGTCATAAAAGTCCTTATCTCACCCGCAGCAGGTGGGACCTGGGTAGGGGCTCCAATTGGCTGGGAGGCGTGTGCGTGAATCAGGCGTGCCGACCCAGAGAGCAGCAGCCTTGCTGCTGAACCGGCAAACTACCCGCCGAGAACAAGGCGGGGGTTAAGCAGAAACCAGCAATCCAACAGTGGCAGATGGACCTCCTGCTTCACAAAAAGCAGTGTTTAACTTAGAAAACGCATAATCCACTTAGACATAAAATATTCTGGACATCATTTCAGGGAGTTCTGGGACCCCGTGAAGAAGCCCCTTTAGAGGCCGATGGGTTCTAGACTAAAAACCTTCGTCACTGATACAGAATGAGGCATTTAATTCTACAACTTGCCCAAAAGATGGAGAACCAACCAAATGTCCCTCTGAGTCCCTTCCAGCCCTGCCTCTGGGAGTCCATCCCTAGGTTCCTGCCTAACCTCCAGGTAGTCTCCATCACCGCCCCCCTCCCACCCCAACAATACTGTTTTAAGAACTTGGAGGGCTGGGGGCAGCAGGGATGCTGGAGCTCATGCCTTCCCCCTGCAAAGCCCTGCTGTCTGGGCACCTGCTTAACATGGGGCTCCTGGAGACCCCCCCCTTGTCTGAGTTCTGAGTCCTGGGCACACCTTTCTTCTGGCTCCCAGATCTCCTTCGAATTCCTTCCATTTCTCCGGTTAGGATCTTTCCCACTAAGAAACTCTTGAGAGATCTCACGCTGGTAGGCCATAAACCCCTCTATGGAATGGCAAACGAAGGCTCCTCTGTGCACCCCCCCCCCCGCCCCGCCCAGCACCTGAGCACAGATCCCAGGGAGACCACACTACTCAGTGTTCACCTAACACATGAGCCCTGGCCAACAGATTTGATGTTTCTGACACTACCTTCTGCTGCCGCGTATTTCCTACGCTCCCCACCCTTATAGGTAGCATCCTCACGTTACGTGTGCGAAACTGAAGCACAGAAGGTGTGAGACTTGCCCAAGGTCCCATGGCCTCCCAGCACAGAGTGGGACTGGAGCCCAGGGCTTCTGTGTCCACGCCACCACTTGCCTGTTCCTCACGGTCCCCTTTGTTGGCTTCTCATCAACCTTTCTTGATGTCTGATCTGTCTTATTTCCCCCCAAAGAAGGTAAATCCCTGGCTCTGCCTCTCCATGCTAGGAGGAGGGGAGAGATGCCTAGGGCAGCAGGAAAGCCAGTGTCTGGCTCAGGCCATTGCCACGGGGCTATTGTGAGGGTGTCCCCAGCGGGGCCCGTAGCACGCCCTGCTCTCACCCCTCTGGACCCTCGGCTCAGGCTTGCCTGCGACCGCTCAGAGGATCAGACAGGATCAAATGGCTTCATTTTTCTAGTCCCTAGGGTTTTGTAATGTGACAGAAGGACTGTTTCCTCCTCAATCCTGTTTGTGGGAAGCAGTAAGGGGTTCTGTAAACTGAGGAAGTACCGAGCTAACACAGAGGCTGGGGAGAAATGGGTATGACTGAGCTGGCAAGTCACGTGGACGTGGTGAGTCGCTAGTCCTTTCACCCTTCCTCCCTCACTGCATCCAGGAGCCTTCCTTGCATCCTTTAGTCCTGAGCAACTGTCACCCTCAACTGCCAAGAGTCAATAAACCAGAGGAGCATTGTGGGTAGGAGGCATCGTATGAGGCTTCGGTAAGCACTGACCCGTAGAGAGGTGGGATGCGTCCTCCTCACCCCCAAATTACTCCCCCAGGGGGACCCCCCATGTTCCCTTAATGCCCTGCTGTGGAAGGGAGGTGGTGCCGTGTCAAACTGTCAAAAGGTTGCTCCCTCTTTCCGGCCACGGCATTGCCTCCCCGATAAAGGAGACCTGCGGGAGCCTACGGCGGAAGCACAGTCAAAAGCGAGGTGGTTCACTGCCCTTTAGCTCTTTGAGCTGCAAGTCTCACCCCAAGGCAGGGAGACCAGCACTGCGGCCTGGGCCAGGAGGGGAGCGGCCTGGAGGCCGCAAAGCAGCCACGGCAGAGGTCAGCAGCATGTGCCTGCGAAGAGGTCAGCACCGACCCAGCACCTCCAGCTCGCTCCCCTTCACGCACGAAAGCCACAATGCCATGAGCGTGCCTCAAATCTCCTGCCTTTGCAGCCACTTGAAATGCTGGGCTCTTCCCCAAACAGGTGGATTCTACTGAGCAACCAGAGCTTTGCAAGCGTCCAGTACCTCATCTCTGAGAATTTGCTCACTGGGGTCTTGGGCTCGATCTCAGTCCCCAGTTACCACTGCTGACTCAGCAAGCCTCTGTTGAGTGCCTACCTCTGGAGCCAGGGCCAGTTGCAAAGTTCAGAGAGAGCTGGTTCCTGCCTTCTAGGAGCTTAGAGGAGGGAACTGTCTAGTAGATTCACCACAGTATCTCTGCTTACTTAGCAAAGGAGGCGGGAGAGCACGGCAGAGCTCCAGGCGGGTCTGGGGCGGGAGTCCTGCCTTTGCTCCTTACTAGTTCACCGAGCACGACCAAGATTCCTTGACTCCTCTAGATCTCAGCTTCCTCATTTGGGACATGTGGACACCAGCTGCACCCACTTCACAAGATCGGCATGAAGACAAAATGAAGAAACCCACGCCAGTGTGGACCACAGTACCCACTGTGCAGCGAGGTCTTGACAACGTTTCCTACAATCTCCTTTTACTTTCGGGGAGGAACCTGCTTCCCCTCTCAAGGAGTCCTCTGAGCCCTGAGAAGAGCTGTCCTCTGTCATCGCTACAGACTTGACCACAAACACCAGCGCAGTGAAGCTGGTATTGCTTCTGGAATAAGGAAAAGTCCAATTTCTACCACAGCTGGGTTGTCGGGCAAAAGGACCCTCTTTCCTAACATAAAACCACTCTTGCCAAGGGGAGCGGGTGAATGAGAAGGCAGCCACGCCTCCGGCCTCTAAGGAGCCCAGAAGAGGAGGAAGGTGTGCCTGCTCTTCCCTTCCTCATGGGTTCCTTAACTCCTTCCTCCCAGAAAAGGTCCAAGAAGCAGCCGACATACCAGTACCACATGGTGCCAAGGGCTGGGGGAAGCTCTCATTGCCAGCCTCACACTCCACTCGGCGCCGCCCGTACCAGTGGGTTCCCGTAACCATGGAGACCAACAAGTTCCTCCATATCACAGGAGAGTCAGCCTGCCAGCAGCCCAGGGCTCTGGGGGAGGCAGGAGACAGCCTGCAGCAGAAGGGTTTGGCTCACTTTACAGAGGATTGATGGAGACCAACCAGTGCGGCTGAGGTGTCCGGGCCTCCCTCTTCCTTCCTGTCCTTTGCCTAGTAGTTTCTGTTTCTGTGTGGCACGCTGTCCGGCTGGACGCGGCACGGTGGGAAGGGGAGTCACTCTGGAGTCACAGGTCCGCGGTGGGACCCCAGCCCCACCACTCTGGCGGCCGCCTGGGAACGGTTCGAACCGCGGTGTGTAAGCGCCACCCAGGCGCACGCACACCAAGGGCAAGGCTCCAGCTGTCACGCAGCGTCTTCTTTTGAAGGGATCCGGGGCAGTACACGCTCTCATCCCTAGGTCAGCCCAAATCCTTTTGTTCAAAGAATCAGCCAAACACCGTCTCAGCAGAGAGTGATCTCTCCCTTCTCTGGCTCTCACGGCGCCCTGTCGGTACCCATTCATCTCTTGTGACCGTGCGTCTCCACGCCTTAACCTCCCGGAGCTCTGAGAGGTCAGAGACGGCGTCTCGCTCGCTTTCGTACGCCCTCGGTGCCTAAGGGTGCCTGTGCCCGGCTGGCCCACGTTGAAATAGTTGAGGAATAAAAACGGTGCCAGTTTCTGATCCTTACAGCCACCCTCTTGGAAGCCAAGACAAAGGCAGAAGGAAGATCAGAACCTCTTGCCAAAGACCCTTTTCTCCTCTTTCAAGGCAGCTGCTGCCCTTTGAAGTCGCTGGCTACCGTCTGGCCTTCCCACCAGACAACGCTCTGAAGGGAGGGCCCTGGTGTGTTCGCGGCCCACAACAATGCCTCTAGCACGGAGCAGGAGTATTCGATAGGTACTGAATGAATACGTGCGTGTGAATGAATAAAGGAGATGTGTGGGGGCATCTTCATGACGGTCTCTGGGACCCACACCAGTAACTCCCATCTGTGTCCTCTGCAGACAACATCCAAGTGGGCAGGAAGCCACGAGACCCCCTCTCTCAAGAATGGAGGACATCTATGGAGTGTTCTTTCCATTAACAGGCTTTCTCAGGTGGTGACGAGGCCCTCGGTGCTCCTTCCTCACCCAAAGCTGGAGGTAAAGGTGGTCACCAAGGTGAACTGGAGGCAGACTCGGAATACGGGCACAGCCAGGGATGGGACGGCCGACGCCCACACGCTCCCATCCCCGACCCCCTCAAACCAGCCCGAGCCTTCCTTTCACCACAGAGGGGGAGCCCTCTCCTCCAAACTTCCCGATGCCCAACAACCACTGGGCCCTCCCGCTTAAGACCCATCTCTCTGCCTCTTCACATTCAATCCCACCACCGCCTGGCCATCAAAACCACTGTCTTGCTGGGGCGGTGCGATGCAGCTCGAGCCATTCTAAGAGCTACCGATTTGGGGAGGTGACCGTGACTCGTAGGGGACACTTACTGTGTGCCACACTCAGACAGCTCTGCTTTAATATTTCCTCCTTGGACCAACGTCATGACTGTAGGGCCCTGCCAACCCCAGAATGCCAAAACGATTCACCCATACACACCTGCCTCCTGTCCTGCTGCACAAATCGGCATCCCCCCCTGCCCCCCCCCCCCCCCCAAGCTGCCTCCTGTTACAGAAAAGCAAAGGAACTAAAAACGGCAGCTGGGGAGCTCAGTTGACTCACCCGGCATAATCATCTCCTCCCAGAATCTCCCATCTTCTCCTGGGGTTTTTGCCAACACAAAGTAAAAAAGAAGCACGAGATCTTAAAAAAGAAAAACAAAACAAAACAAAAAAACAACAACAAGAAAAAAACCTCTCTCAGCGTTTATGCAACAGCCTTTCTACCTGGGTGCAGATTTAACCCCTTGTCTCTGCCGTTTCCAACATGGTTTCCTTAGAACTTTTTTTTTTTTTTTTTTTTTTTTTTTTCTGAGGAGCAGATCCAGCCCCAGGCTGGGAAACAGGCCTTCTGGGTCCTGTCCAGTTCCAGCTCCACACTGGAAGGTGCTGAATAAGACATGTGCCTCCTTCCACTGCAGCTTCCCCTGGAAGTGGAAAAAAGACTGCCTTCCTACTCCTCCGGTTTCAAAGAGGGTGTTGGAGGAGGAGGGGGAGGAAGTATCAGAAAAAACACCGGGCTGACGCTTGCTGCCCCAGAAGTCACCACGGCCAGGGGTCAGAGGTCACGCACGAGAAGAAGTAAGAGAAAGCACCTAAGGCTGTCACCGCCTCAAAACCGTTCCCACCTGGCCGGGCTGCCGTGTGGCTGTTCCACTTCCAGGACCACCAAAAATCCACCCGGCCGCTCTCTGCACGAGCAAACCAAACCCCCGCCGGGCTGCGCCCGCTCACAGGCCGAGGCGTCATCTTCCTCCTCCAGCAGACCGTCAGGAACGCAAGCGGGTGAGGGCCGCCGAGCTGTTTCCGGCGCCTCCTGACAAGGAGTCCAATCAGCTAAAATTAAGAATTTGGGCTCACTCGTCCCTTAGAGCAATCACGGGAGCGAGTGTGGCTCTCAGACCACCTTTCTGGGTGGGAAGTGGCGTCTGTGTTTTTGTCTTTGTCACTGGATATCCAGAAGGACAACTTACTTTTGCTAATAGACGGTGCGACAGCACTACGAACGAATGAGAGCGCTTCCACGAGGCACACGCAAACAAACCTGCTGCAGCACGTTAGCCAAGGGATCTCCGACTTACCAAAAGTTCCGTTCGTTTGGAGAAGGAACAAATGGTGGCTGTGTCTCAGGCCGGCTTGTGAGGGCCCCCCATTGTGTCTGAAGCTGTGTGTTATCCGTACGTAAGGTGTGAACCATAGTCCGGAACAGGAAAATTAACTCAGTTCTACCTCGGGACCCAGGAACGTATCTTTGCTCCCCGGAAGCAGCACGGGCAGCAGAAACCAAGGCTCGGTAACCTTCAAACCCTGGGTGAGGGCCTAAAACAAGAGGACCTGAGCTGGCGGAGGGGGGTTCAAAGCATCCGGGATGGTTGCGTAGGAGGGAGGGAATGCAAAATGAACCCAGGCAGAGGTGAGAAAAGAGGCTGGAGTTTCAAAAGGAATTTTGAGTGGGTACTGCCTTCTAGGAGAGAAGAGATAACTACGAAAGACCAGGTAGGAGAACTTCCAGTTCCAGTTGGAGAGAGAAGAAAAGGGAACCTGGGACCGTCCCTTGACACATCAGGGGCCAGTGTTCTTTAGAACAGTCTCTTTGTTTGGCACCTGAAGCTGGGGACGTACTTCTTGTAAAAGTCACTGGGCCCACTGCTGCCACTATGGCCTCAACCCTGGGACTGCTGGACCCTATTACTAAGTGGCCATGACCTGGGCAGGTGCCTTGGCTAGCCGGCCAGATGTTTGGAAGAGGACTCATTTGTCAGAGTTAGGTGGACTGGGCACCTGGGTGGCTCGGTCGGTTGAGCGTCCGACGTGGGCTCAGGTCACGATCTCGAGGTGCATGAGTTCAAGCCCCACATCGGGCTCGCTGCTGTCAGCCTGTCAGCGCAGAGCCCGCTCTGGATCCTCTGTCCCCCTCTCTCCGCCCCTCCGCTGCTCGCGCTCTCCCCAAAATAAAATATATATATATATATATATATATATATACATATATATATATAAAGTTAGGTGGAGAAGGCTGGAAAGTTTCTCAGGGACGCTTGTGTATATGTCAGCTTGTAACTTTAGGCCCAGGTGTCCCCTAAAGCCAAACACTGCTCCTTCTCTGGCGGCAATGGCAGCTCTACTCAGGGCATCCTAGTTGGTGGGGTTGACCTAGGGAGCAGAGTGTATATATAGTAAATGAAATGACAGCCATTATCCATTACAAGTGCCTTCTTAAAAAGCACTTTTTTACACTTTAATTCATCTTTTCAAAGTCCGAGGAGAGGACAGAGTCTGAGCTTTCTGAGCTCTGACACGAACCTGGGAGGAGGGCTCTTTGGTACGGATTAGCTCAGTGCCGGTGGAAGCCCTCGGGAACTAGAACCACCCCCGATTAACAGGTGGTGCTGGGGAAGAAAGGGGCCACTGCCGGGCACAGACTGCAGACAAGAGAATGCTGGTTATTCTGAAGGAGGCAAGCAGTCAAGTCTTTAGCTCTTCACCTCCGAATTCACCTACCGAGGGCAGGGAAGAAAGGGTGCCTACCAAGGCAAACAGACCCTCCCCAACAAATTCCGAAGGGCGGCTCTATCGCCAACAGGCACGGTGGCCTAAACAAAGATCTGAAGATTGGGAGGCAAATGCCACCCAGGATACCTCCGATCGGACGAAGCTAGCCGGGCAGCAAGAGGTCACCGCTGCTCATTCTGTTGTTCTATCTAGTCCATGCACCCACCACAGACAAAGACCCCAAAGGCATAAGGGGGTTCCTACCAAGAGAAAACAAAAGGTATGAGGTCAGAATTGTCGAAATATCGAACCCCATCCAAAATACTTAGAACAATGCCTGGCATGTAACACATGCTCACGACATGCTCGCTATTATTACTATAATTCCACATGCTTTCTCAACTTACTCTGTCAGTTACCAGAAAAAGATAGGAGTTTTGGCTTTAACTTCTTTAGCCAGTGTTCATCAAAAATGCTCTCTATCTCCAAAAAGAGATAGATCTTTCCGAACTGGCCCGGGAGAGCTCTTGAGATGAAGACCACGTTCTGGTCATCTGTTGGCACGGCCTGGACTTGGACTTGGGTTTTTCTGGCAGAGCCAGCGAAGGCTCCAGCAGCTAACTGTTTTATCCCTTCCATAAAAGGCCACTCTGCTCTCCCCTGGTAAGAAGCATATTCAACACACAGATCCCACCCTAGGAAGATCCAGAGTATATCCCACGATTCCCGAGGTATACGATGTCAGCAATGTTCCCTAAATTTTCCAGATACATGAACCTCTGCAAGTCAAGAGTCACAAGGAGAAAGGGGACAGATATTTAAGAAACAGACACAACTCACACACAGTGTGGCCAGAGTCCCTGCTACGCACTGAGGAGTGCTGCCTCTTCAGGAGTGAGGCGAGGGAGACCTGCACGGGGCGGGTGGGGGGTGGGGGGCGGCCGCGGTGAAAATGCAGCTGCACCCCGGCTCCTGGGCGCCTCTGGCTCAGAGGCTCGGCGGCCTTCTGTGGCGGCCAGGCTCCCACCACCAGCTGTCCTTCGCACAACACAACAAAATCACTGTTTGGGAAGATGGGATTTTCGGTGCTGGGTTCTGTATCCATGAAGGAGCATGCATCTGTCTCAGGGGCAGCTTCCTGAAACAGCTGCGTGTCCGGGGGCCCCCCGCAGCCAGGATTTGAGATACAGGAGAAAGATAAATGAGACACCAGAAGTAGGAATTCAGGAACAGTAAAAGCAAGAAGGAACGAAACTGCTTCTCACTCTTGCCCCACGGGACTGGACTCTTCCTACTGCTCCCCACTAAGGAATCACACCCCCCACCCCCACTGACAGCAGTCTCTGCTCATCCATGGGGGATATACTCCAGGACCCCCAGTAGATGCCTGAAGCTACAGACAGTACCAAACCCTACATACAGCTGAGCCTTGAACTGCGCGGGTCCATTTATACACGGATTTTTTTCTGACACAGTACAGTATTTACTATGTATTTTTTCTTCTTTTGACTTATTTATCTTGAGAGAGACACAGTGTGTGCCCATGAAAGCACGCAGGTGCGCACCAGAGCACGCAGGTGCACACGTTGGGGGAGGGGGAGGGACAGAGGGAGAGGAAGAGAGAGAATCCCAAGCAGGCTCCTTGCTGCAAGGAACTCCAAACTCACGAACCCACAAGATCATGACCTGAACCGAAATCAAGAGCTGGACGCTTCACCGACTGAGACATCCGGGTGCCCTTTTCTTATGACTTTCTTAGTGACATTTTGTTTTCTCCAGTTTACTGTTAAGAATACACTTGGGGCGCCTGGGTGGCTCAGTTGGTAAGCGTCCGACTTCGGCTCAGGTCACGATCTCGCTGTCGCTGAGTTTGAGCCCCGCGTCGGGCTCTGTGCTGACAGCTCGGAGCCTGGAGCCTATTTCGGATTCTGTGTCTCCCTCTTTCTCTCTCCTCCCCCGCTCATGCTCTGTCTCTCTCTTCTCAAAATAAATAAATAAATAAACGTTAAAAAAAAAAAAAAAAGAATACACTATATTACATATAAAACATACAAAATATGGGTTAATCAACTGTTCATACGATCAGTAAGGTCAACAGTAGGCTGCAGGTAGTTAAGTTCTGGGAGAGTCAAAAAATTACATACAGATTTGACTCTGTGGGGGTCAGTACCCTTAACACCTATGCTGTTGAAGGGTCAACCATATACTGTAAATTTTCCTATACATGCACACCTATGGTAAGTTTGATTTATAAACTAAGCACAGTAAGAGGCTGACAACAATAACTAATCATAAAAAGAAACAATTTAAACAGTATACTGTAATAGAAGTCATGTGAATGTGCTCTCTCCAAATATCTTCCTGTGCTGTATTCCCCCTTCTTGTCAGGATGTGAGATGATACGATGCCTACGTGGGGAGACGAAATGAGGTGAAGGATGTAGACATTGTGACACAGGGTTAGGCTACTACTGACCTTCCGACGATAGGTCAGAAGATCATCTGCTTCTGGACCGAGGGTGACCAGGGGCTACTGAAACCGCAGAAAGCAAAACTGAGTAAGGGCGGGGGGGGGGGGGGGGACCACCCTACCTTCCCCGGCCAACCCAGGCGTCCTCCTGGCGTCTCCACCTCTTTACTGACAGCTCTGCTCTGCCACGTCAAGTGACCATGGTATCTAAAGCTGATGCTGGTTACCCCATGAGGAGATAACCAAGGTCATGTGAGTTGGCCCCACACACGTTCTGAAAACTGCACTTGTTTATAGGCAAGAGGATTAAAACGACCCGTCAGGGGAGGGAAGGGGGCAAACCCTGTACACAGGGCAAGCGAGCACTGGCAACACAGCGTAGAGGCCTCCCGCCAAGAAATCTTTTGCTCAAATATAAAGCAGAAATCTCTCACCAAACGCCAAACCAGCTAACTATGCCAAATGCCACTTATGATCCAGTGACCTTGAGACAGTACTCAATTTTTCCAACGTTCTTTACATGAAAGGTTAATGTTATTGGGGGGGTGGGCAGTGGGAGAGACTAGAGGGATGGACAACACGGGACCCCGGGAAGACCCCCACACTAAATTCATATCCAAGCAAAGCCTTTCTGGCCCGCCAAGAATTGTCTGAGGTATAGGGTTTGTGCACAGAGAGAGGTTTCGAAGGGAAATCTGGATTAAAAAAGCACTCAGTTTTCAGATGCCTAAAGCCCAATCAGAAGTCAAACCACCCAAACACAACTTCCTATGACCATTTCTTCCATTTCTGGCCCCACTCAAAGTCAGAATTTGAAGACAAATTAGGTACAGCTCCAGGGCAGAGGGGCTCAGGCAGCAGGGAGCCGGGGGACCATATTGGGATCATCCTCCGTAATCAGAGGGTCAACTTGACAATGATAGCACTAGCCGCAAGACACAGAAAGGAGGAGGGGAGAGCCGTCAGCACCTGAGCCTGTGGCTCCAGGCAGTCTAAACTCTGGACAGCAATGCTGCAGAGAAGCTCTGCGAAAGGAGATTCTCTCTCCCTTGCTCCTCTCCAAAGCCATTTGTCACAGCCCCTAAATAACCAATCCTCCCCTCTCGGCAAGCCTGGGCTACTCTGGTCCGGTCTCTGCCTCAGGCACTTGAGCCTCAGCAGCAAGAAGATGTTTCCATTTGGGAGAGCAGCTACCGTTCCTAACCTTCCGCTCACAATCGTGCCGAGGTCAGGGAAGATACACCCCTCCTACGAAAACTGAAGGTAGTTGTCCAGCTTAGGAACTAAGAAACCTGGCTCAGGGAAAAGAGGGATATTGTGCTGCAAGGGATTCCAAGAATAGCCTCCCCGAACCACCCATCAAGCTCTTCTGGAGAGCTGGGGTGTTCAGAAGTGCTTTCCATTTCCCCATGTGTTAGATAAGGGGGTGGGCCTTGGGTAGACACACCCCTGGCTGGGTCACCATCTCCTCTTAAGGAGTCCTGGTCTCCCTCACCCCAGAGTGAGTCCACACCTGCCACAGAGAGCCGGCCGGAGATGGTAATGTGCTCTGGAGTTCACATACTCACACGTGCATCAATCTTTCTCCAGATAGCTGCCGTCATGTGGGGCGATGAGCCGGGCTCAGTCCCGCTTGGAGGCTGCTGGGAGCCTCTGAGCCGGTCACTCCAGTTTGCTTGGCAGTGTTGGGGGTGGGACGGGGGAGGGGGAGGAGGGGGAAGAGGGGGAAGAGGGGGAAGAGGGGGAAGAGGAGGGAGAGGAGGGAGAGGAGGGAGAGGAGGGAGAGGAGGGAGAGTATGATCCTCTGTTTTCAAGCCTCGCCCCTAAAACCAGGGAGGGAAGCAGCGGAGTTGCCCCCGCGGGCAGGCTCCAATCTCTGGGTACTACAGAGCCAACCAGCTGCAGAAGGAACTTTGGGGAACGTGCACATCAAACACACTGGGAAAAGGAGGGGAAACCAACACGGGTAGAAGTGAATTGGTCTCCTGCCAAGAACTTTGAATGGTACTCCCATCAGAACTAGAACATAACAGGGGGTGGGCAGGTTCATGGTCCCTGGGGAAAGACAGGAGGGGAAACAGTAAAAGCCAGGTTGGCACTGGAACAAAACTCACTCCCTGGCAGGAGAGGGGACAGCCCAGCTGTCTGCAGGGCAGTGTCCATATGTGGTCAGAAGCAAAACGCTGCCCCATGACACCTTTGAGGCAGACAGCCCACCAAGCTCTAACCTTAGGTCAATTTTCACACGCTTCCCCGGCTGTGCCTTGAACCCTGCAGTCTGGAGCACGGCCATTTCTACAACTTTGTAAGTTAAGGTCTCCCACTCGAGCACTTGACGACAGGCAGAAAGGGAGTGGACTGTCCCTGGCTGCGTAGTACAAGCTGATCTGTGACCAAGGGTAGAGCAGAAGCCACGGATGACAGCCCCTCCCACAGGGAGGGAAGAGCTCCTCCTTCGCCGGAGCGGAGCACAAGGCTGCCACGGAGAGGTGCTGTTTAGCGACAGAAATAGGAGGCAGGAGGGACAGCCACCAGGTACTTCCTCTTTCTCAACACTGGCCCACTGGCTGACGTAGGCAGCCTCAGGAAAGCCTGCAGAACCTCGGGTGGCAGCGATGGCCCGTGAGTCATTCCCCCCAAAGAAAAGGGAAATCGGTCCTGACCCCAGGGCCTGAAGAAGCTCCAAGTGTCCTCGGCCAGCCTGCTCCGAAGTCAAAGCCAGAGTCATCCCACCAGGGCTACAGCCTCAGCCTCCTCTCCACCCGCACCAGCACGTAAAAACACCAGTCCAGTCTCTCCCTCTACAACATGGGGTGGGGGGAGCCAGCCGTAATCTCAGCAGGGCACCCGGCACTGGCAACAGGAAGTGACGGCTTCATTTTCAAAGTACCCCTTATACACACGTGACTAATAATTATATATCTGTGTGCACACGTATGTGTGTGTATACATGTGTGTAAAATGCCTACGTATGTATACGTATGTATATACATACAACTGATTTTCAGACTAGACCCACACGGTTTCTGGATTTTTCCTTCGGCTGCATAATGAGCTGGCTGGCTCCCTTTCCCTACCTGCAGCTCCAGCCTGGCCCTCGTCCCTTCCTAGAGTCTCACTCGGGGCTCCAGCCAACGGTCTTCAAATGTAGAATGTTCTCTCAGACCTCCAGGCCTTTGCTACAGCCTCCCACCGCCTGGGACACTTTCCATCCATCATCCACTCCCATTCTTCTTCCTGGTCAGCCTCGGCTCAGACATCACTTCCAGAGCTTTCCCTGCTCCATGCCCCTGACTTCACAAGGTCCCTGTCACAGAACTTCAAGCCTCTTGGTGCAAGGACTTCACTGCTTGGGGAAGGGCCTATTTCACAACTCTTGGTGGCTGCCTTGTTCGGTTTCGCAAGGCTGAGAGAGCGGCCTGAGGGGGAAATTCCAGGACTGGGGTCATTTCTGTGTCCTCGGTGCCTAGGCATACCCGGCACCTAACAGGCTCTCCGTAAATGCCTTCCTGACTCACGAGGAAAAGTCAGGGTCAGGGTCCTCCCGCTTTTTCCGGAGTCTCCTGACCTGATAGCTCTTAGCACACCTGGGCTCCAACCCGGGTCAGGACTATAATGCTGGTGCCCGTTGCTTTAAATCCGTTCCCTGCGGCCTTCTGGCACCTCTGTGGCCAAAGTCTCTGGCAGGATTTCAGAACTCATCTCCGGTGTGTGGAGCCGGGGCCTGCTGCCCTTCCACTTGTCCTTTCCCGGCCTCCCTTCCGCCAGGAGGTCTGCAGGTTGGCCCCTACACAGGCCTTCCACAGGAATGCCTCTGAAGCAGAAGCGACGCGGGTATACTGCCAAGGTCCCCGGGAGGGTGACCCTAGACGCGGCCCCCCGCAAACAAATGATATCACCCTGAGTGAGTCATTCACCCTCTTGGGATTTGTGTTCCCCCCACTTATAAAAGGAGGGTCTGCCCTGTGGAGGCCTGAGGGCTTTCGGTGCCTTCCAGCCCCATCCCTGAGAGTGCAGCAGGAAGTGGGCACGGTCCGCACGTCCCGAAGACCACATCCTGACCTTGGCTTCTATCGGCTCAAGCTACCTCAGTCTGGCTCCGTAAGTCAACCTCATCTGATACGCCTTGGACACCAGGCTCATGCACTGGACAATGTCTCCTGCCTAGGGCTGAAAACAAATTCAAATTAACCCAGGTGACTCCCCCAGACTTAGAAACACAGTGTGCCCTAGGGAAGGACCCTCTCCCTCCCCCTAGACTTCATTTACCCACAATTTACAAGCTCCTCAACCCTCCCAGCCTCTTTGCCTACCAGGAGCGTGGCTACAAGGCACAGGGAAAGGCACCATGACACAGAGTCTATTTCCAGCAGGCCCCGGGGCCCTGCACACTGGGTGTGAGCAGTGCCGAGGAGACACAATGCTGGTAGGTGTGTGGCACCCCCTTCCCCCACCCTGTGGCCCGATTCCCCAGTAGCCTGATTCCTCTGGGAGCTCCTGGGTGGGAGCTCCCCACCTGACTGCCAGGGCAGGCGACCCATGAGGAGAAACTGGCTTGGCAAAGCCCCCAGGCAGCGGTTTCAGCCTCCCAGCCCAGAGTAAGGGGGGGGGGGGGGGCCAAGCAGACCGGTCGAGCAGGTCCAGATGCCACCACCCTGCGAGGCTGGGGCCTTGGGCAGGGGCTCCAAAACAGAAGATTCAGAAGTCAGGTGGAGATCCCACACTGAGTCACCAAGACCAGGGAACCAAGAAGAGAGGAGAAAACGGCCTTCCACCATGTCATCCTTGCCCTGCCCACATCGGTCCTGGAAAACACTGCCCCGGATGGCATAGCTCTTGGTCAGTTCAGAAAAGCAACTGATCTGCCCTGAGACGCTCAAAGACAAATCTGGGTTCTCATCATCACCAGGCGCTGAGGTGGTGTGAAATGAGTTCTTCCTGTGCCACGCTCCTGCGCTTTTCTCCCACTATAAATAACTCCAGCCTCCTGATACAGACCGCATGACCTGTCCAACTCTGGACAAGATCCCCAACACTCAGTGTACCTCTCTCTGTTCAACCATCCAAAAGAGGGAAGGATGAGGCCAACTGAACCAGAAGCCCCTATGTAGCCAGAGATGCTGTGTGTCAGGGGCAAGAACGGAGCTCCCCCAAAGCCAGGAGGGCCTGCTTCCTGGCTCTGGTCCCTGCTTCAGGAAGCCAGACAGGGTTTCCTCGCCAGCAGGTTCTCCCCATGCGCTTTCCTCTCTGGGTTCTTAACACAACCCAGTAACAGAGTTAACTTTTCTCCTCATCCCCTCGTCCCGAAAAAGTTGTTCTCTGTAGTCGTTATTACACCTACTAAGACACAAATGAAGACTTGTGACTTCCGTGTCCAAAAACCAGACAGAGAGAGGTCGGATTTACAGATCAGTACGGACACACGCTCCCAAGGGTAGCTGTAAGTAAATAATGCCCATTTTATAATTTTTCTGACTTTTTATTTCACAAGTAATTGAGAGGTGACCTTGCACGAAGCACTCCAAGACTCTGGGGGAAGAGGGTACACAGAAAAGGATAAAAACAGCTCAGACTTCAAAAGAGCTGATTATCTAGTAGGAGAGATAAAAAACACAAATCACAGTCCAAGGTGGGACCAAACCCAAGAACTAAAGTTAACAGTCCACCTAATCCCTCCAATTTACTAGAAGTCTGTGACTTTTGTTTTTGTTTTTTTCCTTCAGAAGAACCACGGGTGGAGAGATCTGAAGATCCCAGGTCTCACTTCTAGCGAGGCTCACGAGTTCTGCCAGGATGTATCTAAACCCTGGGGCTTCAGCGAATGGGGATGCACCCCCATTGAGTCAACTGTGGGGAGTCATGCGATGCTGGCATTCAGAGGAAGCCAACCTGGCGAGACTCACTGAAGAATAAACCATTTAGCCTCCCTGGTCTCCTCCCCATCTCGAAACTAGGGGCAGGCCTAACAGACAAGCAAAAGTGATGTGGGAAGAGAGCTTAAACATAAAGTCAAAAAAGCTGCTCAGGACTCAGGTCATGGAAATGAAGTCAGAATAAACCCCTAACAAAAGGACAAAAGAGGGTGCTCTTGGGGAAGACCTGGAAAGGATTCCTCGAGCTCTGCATCTAGAACCCCCGTGACAGTGCTGTGAACAGGGAACACTTTAAATATTTTTCCTTTTATTTGTCAATTGTTGGCTGTCAAGCCTGATCTCCCCTCCCACTCAATCAGTGCTATAGCTCAATGCACGCTGATACTGTTTTCTTTTTAATGTTTATGTACTGATTTTGAGAGATAGAGAGCAAGTGAGCAGAGGAGGGGGGGGAAGGGAGAGAGGGAGACAGGGAGACAGGGAGACAGGGAGACAGGGAGGATCTCCAGCAGGCTCTGCACTGTCAGCATAGAGCCTGACACGGGGCCCGATCCCACAAACCATGAGATCATGACCTGAACCAAAATCAGAAGTCAGATACTTAACCAACTGAGCCACCCAGGTGTCCGGATGCCAGTTTTCAAGTTGTATTCTCGCCTATCAGGCTCCCAGAGGTTTCAGAGCTCTTTAGGAAGATAATAGGGAGGAACAAATACTCATTCCTGAAAGTACTTGTAAAGAAATAAAATTTCCTAAGTGATGAATCACTGAATTCTACTCCTGAAGCCAATACTGCATTGTATGTCAACTAATTAAAATTTAAATAAAAATTAAAAGGAAAAAAGAAAAGAAAGAAAATTCCCTAGACAGAGAAAATTCTATGCCATCAAACAAACAAACCGACAAATAAACAAAAAACAGAAGTCAGTCATTTCAGGGCCTGGGGATAAAGATTAAGGCCCAAGTTCTCCTCCACTGTGGGGAAAAACAATTCTAAAGCCAGTTCTAACTTAAAAATGGGAAAAGCTGGTAAGAAGCTTGGTCCAAATCACCTCAAAAGAAAATCACTTCCTGAAATTTAAAAAAAAAAAAAAAAAAAAGTAGGTGAGGAGGAATGGGAATTGGTTTGTTTAAAACCTTTCCTGTATGAAAATTAAAAGAAAAAAAATTTTTTTTTAAAAAAGGGCATCTGGGTGGCTCAGTCGGTTAAGCGTCCGACTTCGGCTCAGGTCACGATCTCAGTCCATGAGTTGGAGACCCGCGTGGGGCTCTGGGCTGACAGCTTGGAGCCCGGAGCCTGCTTCAGATTCTGTGCCTCCCTCTCTCTCTGCCCCTCCCCTGCTCATGCTCTGTCTCTGTCTCAAAAATAAATAAAAAACATTAAACAAAAATTTTTTTAAACCTTTCCTGTATAGTAGACAGCAGATTAGCTACACAGGACTCTCCCGGAATGGTTCACCATGAAGAATATTATTATGTGGGCATTCTGGATGTGAAACCGGGAGCTCAGCACCTACACATTTATTACTGAGCAAACCCTCACACCAGTCATGACTACGGTGTGCCATCAGTGTCTGACATTTGTCATCAGGGTGGGTTAACAGTGCAGACTTGGCAGTTGGCCCTGTCGGCTGTTTCACAAGCAGTTTCTGTGGTTTCAAGGAAGGCAGGGTGTTTGCTTTTAGACGCTATCTTAAAAATATATTTCAGAATAGAGTTCAACCATTCCAAGACAGGAGGGAAGGAAAAGCAAACCAAATAAAGGAATCTGGTTCTACCCAGCAGAAAGGGAGCATGCCGGAGATACAGGGGAGGAAAAGACATATTCCCCACGTGCCCCAAAATGGCAAGAAAAGCCAACTTAGTGCTTACTACCAGGTTAGAAAATAGGGACATAGAAATGGCACTAAACACGCGAGATTCATAAAGGGAAATCCCTTCTCAGGACTTCATCTCTCCAAAATAAACTTACCTAGCTCAAATCTATTTGTTTATTTAAAAACAAAACGAAACCCAACCACCCTAACGTTCCGCATCAATGCAAAGGACTGTCATCTAATCAATTAGCAGCCACACCTCTCTGCCAGTGTGATGTGGTAATTAAGGTAGAGATTTTTCTTCCTGGGAATACAAGTATAGAAAGGCCGAGCCCCTATGGACCTAACCCATTACGACAGCTTTTCTATTAGCAAGAAAACACTGCCATGCACTCTCTAAAGAATACCTACCTGTGTGTGAACAGCAGCTACCTCTGCTGAGAGATAAAAATGTGTTGGAGATGGGATGTGGGGAGGGGGAGACCACTCCTAAGAAAGCTGACAGGCTTTGCTTCTTGAAGTCATTTACGTGGACCTTGGTTTTACCCCGTAACAAAAGAAAGTAATTTAGAAATGGCACGCAACCGTGGTCTTGGAGAAGCGAATGAGGTCTGAACACAAATACACTCCTGGTCGGACTCCCTCTCTTTCTCTGCTAGGGCGGCAAGAGGGGCACAAGTGGGTAAGGACAGCGGCGGCCACTTTACTCACCCCACGCTGGCATCTTAAAATAGCCTTAAAATTTCAGCACTTTGCTAAGAAACCTCAAAACGTCTGACAGGCACTACTGTTAAAAGAAAAGGCACTGCTGTCCGGGGGAGACAAGCAAGTGAATCAAACCATAAACGCATAAACTCAAGCGAACTAAATTCCACAGAGGGGCACAGAGCAGTCGCTCTAAGAACCAGCACAGGTCCCGGAGATCCAGAAGCAGAGCTGTGGGCACTAGCCTCAGGAGAGAGGAGGGAGCCAGACGAAGACCGAACAAAAGCAAACAGGAAGCAGTGGCATATAAAACAAGCAGTGGGATAAAGAGGCACAGCAGGACTGCCAGAGCTCAGCTCCCAGGATTGCACTGGCACGTCCCAAATGCACACAGCGGCCTGGTACTACCAGCTACGGTGCTCGGTGCCCTTGGCAGTCAAGGCTAAAAGCGAGTGGCTCCGGGCCTCTGTGTAAGTGGCACGTAGACGGTTGTAAAGGGAGAACGTTATTTTCGCGATAAAACGTACACGGTTAATATCCATGCACAACAGCTTTTTTATTTTCTGGGGGGAGCAGGGGTGTGGGAGCGCATACAAAGAGCATTCTGGGATCCCAGCATTTCATGGGTGCTACAGAGTAGGGCAGTCAAATCTAGGAATCAAAGCCGTCCCATGCTACGAGCTCAGTACTTACTTGTTAGTTACTCATTTTAGGTCTCAGAATTCTGGCTTTTCTAAAAACGGTTCTTGAAATTCCGGAAGATGAGAAGAGATAAAGAGGGCAATCAGAAGCGAGGGTTAAACAATAAAGTTTTTAAAAAAGTTTCCCATAGCTCTTGTACGCCAGGGGAGGTGAGCCTGGCCAGCTGCGTCTGTACCCCTAGGGCCACGAAGGGCAGGAAGAAACAACTAACTCTTAAGCCGGCCCCATGCTGACTAGGAGCGAATCCTAAGGTATCTATCTATCTCCTACCGCCTGGACACGGCTGAAAACAGAACCAAAGGATTTGCCACAGTTAAGAAAGTCTTGCTCTGACACTGATGCCCTCTGGACCACTTGGGTTTGTAACAGACAAGCTATTCAACATTTCTGGGCCTCTATTTCCTCACCTCTATTTCCTCACTAAGACCCACCATCTCACAAAGACTAAATGAGTTAATCAATGTAAAACAGCTAAACGAGCGTCTGGGACAAAGTAAGTGTTCAATACGTACAGGCTATTATCATGTCTACAGCTAACGACGCCAGCCTCAGAGCAGACCGTGCCCCGTGAGTGACAACGGGCAGGGGTGGTCGACCCTTCAAGTACTCAGTCCATTCCCTTTGAGAGTTCCCCAACCACTTGGAAGACTAATGTACTAGAGGGCCGTCCAAGAGGCACCGTTACTGAGTCGCTGCCTTAGCTAATAGAGTGAACAAATCTCCTTTGAAAGCAAAAGTCTATCTTCTATACAGACCAGCGGCCGAAGAGAGAGAGAAAAGCACATCAAGTTCAATTCTGGAATTGGAATGAAAGCCACATGTGAATCTGAAAAGAAATAAGCTTTGTGTAAAAAGCAGAGGATTATGGGACTGCTGAGTGATGGGGAACGGAGCTATAATCCCGCAAGTCTATCTGTAGACTCAAATTGATATAAGTTAAGCACCTGATTAAACAGTGTTTTTTAATGACCCGATGAGAAGTGATTCTGAACAAATGAGATGAATTTAAAAAGATTTGCTTAAAGCTGGTACAAGTAACTATGAGAGGAGGCCCAAAGGTCTACCACTAGCGGTCCCAAGGGAAGCCTTCCAAAGTCAGAGGTTCCATGGACATTGGAGGGTGAGTGCAAGCAAAAGAACAAGGCTGAGAATCGTAAGATACTTTAAAATTTAAAAAAAAAAAATTTTTTTTAACGTTTATTTTTGAGAGACCCAATGTGGGGATAGGGGTGGGGGAGGGGTAGAGAGAGAGAGAGAGAGAGAGAGAGAGAGAGAGAGAGAGACACAGAATCTGAAGCAGGCTCCAGGCTGAGCTGTCAGCACAGAGCCCGAGGTGGGGCTCGAACCCACGAACTGCAAGATCATGACCTAAGCCAACATCTGACACTAACCGACTGAGCCACCCAGGCACCCTGCAAAAAATATTTATTTTGAGATAGTGTGTGCACATGTGCCGGTGGGGGGGGGGGGGGGGGCGGGAAGGGCGTGGGAGGGGGGAGGCAGAGAGAATCCCAGACTCTGCACAGACAGTGTGGAGCCTGACATGGGACTTGATCCCACAAACCCTGGGCCGAAATCAAGAGGCAGCCCATTAAGCATCTGAGCCATCCAGGCACCCCCATAGGATACCTTAGAAACTATGTATCCACTGCTATTTGACCTGTCCCTTAAAGACTCATCAAGCAAAGTTCACACTGTTACACACCAAATCTGCTTACCTCTTGGGGGGGGGGGGGGGGGGATAAAGCTATCTCTGTTAAGTGTCAGATTTGGCAGGCATGTTTAAGAAACAGGGCCAACAAGGAGTTAAGCACAGAAGAAATAGGAACAGAGTGTGTAGGCTCTGCAGCCACCCAGGGAGCAGACTGTTGGGTGTTGGGTGTTCTGGCCATAGTGGGTGACTGGAGCCTCCCAGCCTTCAGCTATTACAGGCACCAAGGTTCTTCAAGGATAGAGGCTAAGCAAGCTTTGCAGTTTTCAAATTTGGAATTGACCAATAGCCAATGCATAAGCTTAAAAAAAAATCCGTCATAATGAAATCCAAGTAAGCCAAATGATCTTTTTAATGGGGAAACAAAGGCCAATGTTCTATATTAGAAGGAGGAAAAAAGCCAACTTTGGTCAAAGTCCCTCGGGTCACTGAGAACCAGCTTCCTCAGCTAGAATGACTGCAAACCAAGGCAGCAAGTACCTTCCTGCAGCCCAGCCAGGACCCTGGGAATTGCAAAACAAAGGCTCAGTATGAGGTCATAGCAAGTAGCCAACCAATCAAGAACAGGGATGATCAAGCCCAATGCCGGTCTACAAAAGATATTCTCACCCTTCTGTCTGGAAACCCTTTATACTCTGAACTATTAAGGAGCTCAAATCGCTTTTCTTTATGTGAGTATACGCACTGTATTCTAACTAAAACTTAGAAAATGCTACGTTGTCTATTAATTCATTTAAAATAATATCACTAAGCCAATTACAACATAATCTTAACTATATTTTCTAACATATCAACTCAATACATACCATCATAGGAAAACCCAAGTGAACTTTTAAAATGGAATTAAAGCTACAACACGGATGAGCCTTGAAAACATTAAGTATAATGAGCCAGACACACAAAAAACAAACACTGTATGATTCAACTTACATGAGGTACCTAGAGTAGTCAAATCCATAGAGACAGAAAGTAAAATAAAGGTTACAAGAGACTGGGGGAGTGGGAGATGGAGAGTTACTATTTAATTGATACAAAATTTGTTTGGGACGATGAACAATTTCTAGAAATAGTAGATGGTTACATGACATTGTGAATGTACTTAATGCCACCCGACTTACAAGATAAAAATGGGGGGTGGGGCGCCTGGGTGGCTCAGTCGGTTAAGCATCTGACTTCGGCTCAGGTCACGTTCCTGCGATCTTTTTTAGTTCGAGCCCCGCATTGGGTTATCTGCTGTCAGCAAAGCCAGCTTCGGATCCTCTGTCCCCCTCTCTCTGTCTCAAAAATAAATATAAACTTGGGGCGCCTGGGTGGCTCAGTCGGTTGAGCGAGGTTGAGCGACCAACTTCGGCTCAGGTCATGATCTCACGGTTTGTGAGTCCGAGCCCCGCGTCAGGCTCTGCGCTGACAGCTCAGAGCCTGGAGCCTGCTTCGGATTCTGTGTCTCCCTCTCTCTCTGCCCCTCCCCCACTCATGCTGTGTCTCTGTCTCAGAGATAAACATTAAAAAAAAATTAAAAATAAACTTAAATGAAAAATTAAAAAAGAAAAGATTAAAACGCTAAATCTGATGCGTGTATTTTACCACAATGAAAACATGGGAGTTAAAGCACCAGGCCATGAGAAAATTTTAGGTTACCATAATCAGGGAACATCCTATAAACTAACCAGTACTCTTCAAAACCGTCAACGTCATAAAAGACCTGGGAAGATTAAAGAAATGGTCACAGATTTAAAAAAAAAAAATTTGTTTAATGTTTATTTTGAGAGAGCATGAGCGGGGGAGGGGCAGAGAGAGAGAGGGAGACATAGAACAGGAAGCAGGCTCCAGGCTCTGGGCTGCTAGCACAGAGCCTGACGTGGGGCTCGAACTCACGAGCCGTGAGATCATGACCTGAGCCAAAGTCGGACGCTTAACCGACTGAGCCACCCAGGTGCCCCGAAATGGTCACAGATTTGAGGAGACTACGGGATATGACAATTAAAGCCCGTACTGGGTCCTGGAAAAGAAAAAGCACATCAGTGGAAAAACTGATGAAATCTGAGCAAGTTCTGTACTGTGGCTGATAGTATTATACTGAGGTTAATTCTTAGTTCTGATACGTGTTCTGTGGTTATAGAAGATGTTAACGCAAGGGGAAGCTGAGTGAAGAACGTCCAAGCACTCTTTGGGTTAGCTGTGCAACTTTTCATTTAAAATTATCTCAAAATTTGAAAAAGATAACTGTTTAAGAAAACTTACAAGGTCAATGCTCTGTTTTTGAAGAGAAAAGGAGCCAACTTTGGTCACAGTTCCTCAGGTAGCTGAAAATCTCCTTCCTCAGCTAGAACAACAGAAAACCAAGGCAGCAAGTGCCTTTTTGAGGCACAGCCAGGACTAGGCAGGGGCTGGGAACTGCAAAATGTTTTTTTATGAAATTACCAATAAACTGGCCAACCAAAGCCAGGGAGAAGTCATCCAAGTTTTGTCTACGACTATGATTCTTCTGCTTTTTGGTTTCAGAAACTCCCTGCAACTATTAAAAATAATTGAGTCCCCAAAAAGCATTTGTTTATGTAGATAATATCTATTAATATTTACTGTATTCATAAGAGAAATCGAGAAAAGATAATAGAGAAAAGAAAATAAGAGCAAAGATTTAAAGATGTATCCATTCATTTAAAAGAAAAGAATAGGGGCACCTGTGTGGCTCCGTGGCTTAAGCGTCTGACTTCAGCTCAGGTCAGAACTCACTGCTTGTGAGTTGGAGTCCCACATTAGGCTCTGTGCTGCTAGCTGGGGGCCTGGGGCCTGCTTCAGAATCTGTATCTCCCTCTCTCTCTCTGCCCCTCCCCTGCTCATGCTCTGTCTTTCTCTGTCTCCCGAAAATAAACATTAAAAAAAATTTAAGAATAAAAAATAAAAGAACATAATAAACCCATTACATGTAAACGTGAGTTACTTATTTTTAATGAAAAAACTGTATTTGCCAAACCACAATTTCACACATACCAAAGGAAGTCCGCCCCATGAACTGATCTCATAATCCAATCAAAACACAATGCCAGACAAAACCCCAAAAACCCCCATGCTAAAAAACTAAAGAAAAAAATGACAAAAGGGGGGGGGGCTTAAAAGAGAGGAATAAAGAGAAAGAAAAATGAGAGAAAGAAAAAAAATTAAGGAAAAAGGCAGAAAGGGAATAAAACGAACCACTGATAAAACAACAACAAACCCCCATGGGGCCAATGCCATACGCATTAGAAGGAAAAAAGGTAGCTTGGGTCAAAGTCTCTGAGGCCCAGACAGGGACCGTATGGCAGCCTGAATGGTAAACAAGGATCCCTATGAAGTCACTGCAAGTACCCAACCCAAGACGGACAATCAACTCAAGTTTTGTCTACAAACAAAAATTTTCTCACTTTTTGGTCTCAAGAACTCTTTACGCTCTTAAAAAAATTACTGAGGACTGCACAAATCTTTGGTTTACGTGGGTTATAGTTATCGACAGCTACCTTATTAGAAACTAAAATGGTGATTTAAAAAATATTTTTATTAATTCATTCAAAACAATAAACCCATTACATGTTTATACAAACAACCTATTTTTTTTACAAAAAAAAAACAAAACCAAAAAACAACCCGTACTTTCAAAAACAAAATTAAATTCACGGCAAAAGCTGCACTGTTTTACGCTGTTGTACACCTCTTTAATGTCTAGCTTAATGAAAGAGCACCAACTTCTTATATCTGCTTCTGCATCCGATGTGTTTCAATATGCTGCTCCAGTTGTAAGATATGAAGAAAAATCTCACTTCATATACACCTGTGGCTGGAAAATGGGAGTTTAATAGCTTTTCAGAATTTTCTTCTTCGACACACCAGACCCAAACTCAAAAGTAGTAGTTTTTAAAAGCTAGTTGCAATCTGCAATTTTATCAATGAATCTTTTCTTTTTAAGTTTACTTATTTATTCTGGGGCCGGGGGGAGGAGCAGAGAGAGAGAGAGAGAGAGAAAATCCCAAGCAGGCTCCACGCTCTCAGCGCAGAGCCCAACATGGGGCTCAATCTCACGAACCGTGAGATCATGACCTGAGCCGAAATCAAGAGTCAGACACCCAACCGACTGAGCCCCCTAGGCGCTCCTATCAATGAATCTGCTGTGTACTTTTTATGTTAAAATACACTGGTCACCTTGCACTTTGAATGGCTCTTTTACCTACTGGCAATCTGGGAAATATGCCTTCATTGAATTATACAGAATTTCCAAATACTGACATTTCATACAATATCAAAAGATCACATTCCACTAATTTTACCACTGATCTCATCAAAAACGTCTTTGACGAATCCAAGTTTTTGAAAATTCTCATTTTTGCTTGAAAGCTTGACTTTTATGACTGGCAACGGTGACAGACTCACTTCGCTCACTTGCAAGAAAATGTCCACTAAATACTCAAGCGTGAACAACTGTAGTTGGTCTTTCAAGTTAAAATGATGATCCATGCAACTGGTTCAGCTCCAACACACTAGTACGTTTTCTCGAGAGCGTCACTGCACGATGGGATACGGCACCAGTGCCCCACAGATACTTGGCATTTCATCACTCAAAATATTAAAGAGACTTTTATTAGAGGGTTGAGACTTAATAAAAATTAATAATTTTTAGGACCCACTCAAGTGAAAATGCCCCTCCCCTCCTTAAACCACAAGTGTCTAGCAGGAGAGAAGTTCACGACTACGATCGCCAGCAGAGTTCGGTGCCACTGCCTTGATTTACGTGACGCCGCCAGCGATTTTCTCTGCCATTACTTCTGTGCAACAGTGCAAACGGAAACGAAGTTCTTCCAGGATGAACCATGAAAGTCAAGAGAGTTATTCAACCCGTTGCATATTGATCGCTACTCGCGTTCACTGCTGAGCGTTCACGTAAAGGAAAATTCTCTGAAGCGTAGTCGGTGCTGACACAAGTTGAGCCACGTCTGTAAACCTCGTTTGTAAGGCAAAAGTACAATTCTGTAAACAAGATGTGAACTCAGTCTTCACATTCGTACCTAAGCCTCTGATTCGACGAGTCATGGTACACACAAAGCGGCGCTGCCCTGCGTTTCACGGACTCTCCGCCCAGCGGGCGTTCGGCAACGTCTGCCGTTCGAGACCTTCTCAGTCTCTCGGCTACTGGGTGGGCTTTTCCAGCCAAAGAACGTCCGAACGTGTCCCGTAAGATTCAGTGACTTTTTTTTCACTTCTAGGTTGAAAAGCTGGAGCAAAGTTTGGCTTTTCAAGAGCTCATGGTGTATACACCAGAAGTTCTCGATTCCTTTTTCTTTCAACTTTGAATGATCGGTCTTGACGTGATGTTGCACCTGAACTGGCACTACAGCGCTACCTGAACCGCGTTCAGTTGCGTAAGACGTAATAAAGTACGTTATTAACATCTATAAAGCTGAGGAGAAGATAGCTCTCGTTACAGTGTCATCTCTTCTAATTTCTTATTTACGGTTTTGCCTAGACTCTTCAGACTCCTCCCATTCACTTGTTGATATGTCCATTTCAGTAAACAGAGGTTGCAAGTCTTCTAATCTCCCTTTTTAAAGTCAACAATCCATCCTTGAATATAAGAGAAATATGATAAATTTTCCTCTATGTTAGAATCAAGTGCTAAAGTAAGTTGTAAGTAAAATTTTTAAAATTAGAAGCTTTCCCAAAAGTTTTTACAAGTACGTTTTACAAGCTGCACTTACTTCTTATTGTGTTTCCTCAAAGATGCCAGGAAAATGGTGGGATATCAAAATAAGGATTTCCAGGACAATAACGAGGTTTACAGGGCTTAGAGCAGGCACAAGTGAAGAAAGATAGTAAGAGTCCCGGAGAAGTACTGAAAACAAACTGAGCGCATCACTGAAAACATCTCTATTTATACCTTAAAGGACTACCTTAAAAATTCTAGAAAACACAAGAATACAAAAGCACACATTTCATTAGCCAAGAGTGATGATGTCAGCACACATCATTCAGCCTCTGGAAAACTCCACTGTATACGGACAGAGCCACAATGGTAAAAAGCACATACTGCGTTCATGTTCTGATGAAACTCACTTTGATTTCGTGTACCACTGAATGGACCTTAGGGAGCCCCAGGGTCCTCAAACCACACTTTGGGGACCACATTCAATATCGCACTGCCAAAATTCACAAGTGCCACCTCAGATCCCTCCCAAGACAGGATCCAGCGTTACAGCATTCCGGATAGGCCAGAGGAAACGGCTCAGAACTGGCTTAGACCCTATCACCAGGGAAACTAGGATGCCGACCCTAATAAGCTGTCAGATCGCCAGGCCTGGCTTTACTGAGGAAGGTGGCTCCAGAGACATAAAAAGAAAATGTGTGCTAAAGCTGCAAATCCCTAACTTTACAGAAATCAGAGGAACAGGAGAAAGGACTGGGTGGTACTGGGATTCTATACAGAAGGAGATCTCAGACTATCAGAATTCCTCTCCCGAGCCATGCCACAAAAGAGGCATAGAAACAGGTAAGGCAGAGGGGGACAGAGATGAAAACCCGAGATGGACAGCGGTAATGAAGGAACAGAGTTCAAAGAAACCAAACAGAAAAAAAAAAAAAAAAAGGAAGTGAGATAAGTCAGCAGAGAGGTCAAAAGAGAGAGGAAAACACAGTCAAAGAAACATTCCCTGATGAGCTGAGGCGACACTGTTACCTTTCTCCTGGGCTGCAGTTGCAGTGTGAAAAAACTAAGCAAGTTACTTGCTGTCCTGACCAGGCGCTCAGGCTCTAGGAGCCGCAAGAGAGACAAAGATAAACAAGGAACCAACCGAGACCAAAATCTCAGCCCAAGATTCAAAGTCCACAAACTCACAGGGGCAGCCGAGAAATGGCTGTGACCCTTCCAGGCCTCACAAAGGGGAGGCTTTCTTCTCACTGCAGAGAAGCCAACAGAGATAACAAGGGCTTGCCCCTGAAGGCCTCTTTGCTAGTGAAAAAGGAACCTAAAATCATTAGCTGCTAAGTTCCCATGTGGTATTTAAGAGAAACAGGGAGCTTTCTCCTGTTGCCAAAGGGTAAATACTGCACCTGAAGAAAGGAACATGGAAAAAAATCCCATGCAATCGGCTGGATCCCAGCACTCAGAAAAAAACCCATGGTCTGGTGACTTTGGATCTGGATCCTCCCTTGATGAGGCCGCACACACACAACACCACCACCACCCTTACCATTCACGACACAGAAGTATGGGCAGGCAGAAGGTAGTGTTTTGGGTTGTTTCGTTTTGTTAATCAATAAAATCACCTGATATTGATATCTTGTAAATAAACGCATCCCCATTTTTTAAAATGATCTCAATAGCACATAAACCTTTCCAAAAGCATTCTATTCAGATAGCTGGCTAGCTTCAACAAATAAAGTAAAATAAACAACCACAAATTTTTTTTTTAATGCTGGAAAAAGCACCTGAGGGACCCTAATGACTAAAAGAAACCAAGATTCTTGGGGCGCCTGGGTGGCTCAGTCGGTTAAGCGTCCGACTTCGGCTCAGGTCACGATCTCACGGTCTGTGAGTTCGAGCCCCGCGTCGGGCTCTGTGCTGACAGCTCAGAGCCTGGAGCCTGTTTCCGATTCTGTGTCTCCCTCTCTCTCTGCCCCTCCCCTGGTCATGCTCTGTCTCTCTCTGTCTCAAAAATAAATAAACGTTAAAAGAAACCAAGATTCTTTCAATCAATTAGAGAGAATTTCCAACGCATACTGACCTGGAGTTGTATCGTGTTCAGAGAAAACCCACCAAGTCGCTCAACTAAGAACGGTGATCATGAGGATTGTTACGTCCTGCCAGGTGTTGTTTTAAAGTGTTTTATAATCGTTAACTTCTCTGATGCTCACAACTATACCTACAAGATAGGGACTATCATTACTCCTTTTTTTACAGGTGAGCTAACAGGCCTGGAACAATTAGGTAAGCCCAGGGTCACAGTAGGGGCTGACCAAGATTCCAGCACAGGGGAATCAAGCTGCAGAGCCCGCTCTAACCAGAACATACCACTTATTAGAAGTCCCCAAGTGCTGGGATCTCCTTTCCACTCCGCCATAAGCTCAACTCAATTAGAATGCTATTGCTAGACCAAGCAGGCCTATGGGGCCCCACTTCCTGTGACTACAGAACCAGTCATTCAAACACTTGTGGGCCCAAACGAAGCAACAAGTCACAAGCACATCCAACACCACATGCAAAGACACTCAGATGATGGCCATCTGGCGGGGGTAGGGGGGTGGGGGGGAGTGATAAGGGGTAAGGGAGGGCCAGCAGATCCTTGGGTCTAAAGAAGGTGCAGGAAAAGGAGCCGCCCTTTACACAGAGTATCAGTAACCAAAACCCTCAGTGAAATGGTGCTCAAGAGAAGCAATGAGTAGATCATTGTAGCAGTGACAGAAGCAACCTGCCCCCCAAGGGCAAGGGCAAGGGCAAGGGCAAGGACGAGGGCTGGAACTATGTTTGCAGGTGGTTTCACTCATTAATCACCAAACTTTCGGACATGGGAGTTTTCCGTTTACTGGGGGACTGGGAAAACAATCCTGCTGTATTAGTAGCTCTGATGGTCAGAGGAGCCTCAGAATCCTATGTCTTTCCCCTGAGAAAGGCTTCCTGCTGCTGTTCAGGAAGTGCCAGCACGTGGTGACTGATGACTCCCACCTTTCCTACGGGTACCTGATCAGGAACACACTTGAACTGTTAACCTCCTGAGCTGCCAAAGACCAAAAACTATTCTCTCTCCTTTTTTCTTCCCCAGCAGGCCTGGACAGACAGTCCCACTGCATCAAGCCAAAAGGACTGGGGCCTCAGTGGATTTAGCAGCCAGATCACAAGAGCCAGGAGTCAGTTCCCGATCCCTAAACCACAAACCCAACCGCTTTTCCCTGGCCAGGCTGGAGGGCCTTTTGCCAAGCTGTGACTTGCAAAGGGGGTCCAAGGAAAGGAGTTGTATCTTAGAGTTTCCA
The DNA here is from genome assembly GCF_024362965.1 of Panthera pardus. Taxonomy (NCBI): domain Eukaryota; kingdom Metazoa; phylum Chordata; class Mammalia; order Carnivora; family Felidae; genus Panthera; species Panthera pardus. The sequence goes on from NW_026526677.1 coordinate 8,478,620, forward strand.
GTGACAGGTGCGGAGGACCAAGTTGCCTTGAACAGCACTGGGTGTAGAGAAAGCCCACTCGTGCTCAGAGGCCCGTTCAGTAATGAGGGGGAATGGGGGTGTTTACAGACCTCATCCAGACTCACACCTCAACGAGCAGAGCCCCAGAGGAGGCAGACCTTTGTATGGCCAACTTCCCAAAGAACACAGGGGAAAATAGGCCGAGGCTGCTCAAAACCAGCTTGACTGGTTCTACAGAGAAGCCTCTGGTCTGCTCCGCCTTCCTCATGTTAAAAAGAAAAAGGTGGCTGGGAGCCAGTCACTGAACACACCCCTCCCTTTCTCCTCTCTCCCCGCCCCCCTTCTTCCACCCTCCTATCTGTTGTCCCTCAGGATTCACCTAGCCATCAATATCAGTGTCCGGCTCGCCCTCGCCTACCAAACCTGAGGTTACATGGCTTTAGAAGTGGAAGGTTCGCTACGTGATGAGCAAAAGGACACACATTTGTTTTTGCCCTTTTTGCCGTTTTCTAATGAAAAACGTAGGGATAAATGCAAGTAGGGAGAGGGCACAGGGACTGAGAAACTTCAAACCCTCCAGCAAAGGGCAGACATACAGATGAAGGGATCTACTTCTACACCCTCAAGGAGGAGCAGGTCAAGGGGGCAAGAGAAGGAACTGGATTGCCTCCTTCTCCGAAAGACGACTGGACACCAAGAGACCAGATCCTCTCGTGGTGTTTCGGAATCAGGCCATCACAGCCTAAAAGACAGCAATGACATTCAATGCCTACACCAAGAGGGCTGTAGCGGGGTGGTGGCATTCGGCTCCGAGCGTGAGAGATTTCAGAGTTAACGTCGGGATACATGGCCTCTTCCCATGCCAGAAGTGGGAAACGGGTGTTTTCCTCCCCCACAAAGTTTGTAAAGGCTCCCTCTTCCCTTTGCTGAGACAGAAGGGGAAAAGGCAGAGATAACACTGCAGTGACTCACTCTCGTTTGATGAAGGCTGCGAGGAAGCCTGGAGAATCCAAGCTGTAAGTGCAAAAAGGTACGAATGCTGGAGTCTCCCCTCAACAGGAGGAAACTCAGCCACCTATGTGGTTTGTCACCGCTGAACTTCCGCTGAAGGAGGAAGGCCTAGGTTAAACTCCACCCACCCTTTCCACATCCTTCTCGGTTTCTGCTTTGATAGGAAAGTGCAAACCCGGCAGCACCGGAGGCTACAAGAGAATCAAGCCCTTTCTCTACCTCCTCTCATAGCAAAAGCCTAGCAGCCACAGTCCACAGCTTAACTAAGCAGACGGAGCTGGGGCTGGCCCTGGTGACTGCAGGAAAGCCTCACCAGGCAGTCTCGGGGAAGGAAGGACAACCACCCTCCTCGCCCTTCCCATCTGCGGAGGTTACTTCATCCCAATCCATTAATGGGCTTCAAAGTGCTGCTGTGGTGCGGGGGGAGCCCATTTAGCAGAGCTATCATGGGGCCAAAGGTGGCGCCCAGCCCCCACCCCACTCGTCGATAATGGGCCACAGAGTCTGAGGCTTGGCTGCACTCTAGGCATAAAATATTCATTCCCGTCGACATAATACATATGTAGGAAAGTCATGGAAGCTCCTGGGAGGAGAGAAGTGCCAGCCAGGTGGCTGAGTGTGCAATGGGAAAGAGTTCGTGAAGGCACGGGTTAGTCCTGGTCAAATGCCCACCGAGAGCTGGGCCGTTCTGTCCAAAGGGGAGACGGTCTGGTCTGAGAAGTTTTTGACTCCCATGAGACCTAACGATGCAAACCTCTCAGGCAAACAAATTCTCAATTTCTTCCTACCTCACAGGCATCAGTTAAGACACTGACCATGAAAAGAAATCTCAGGCCCAGTCTTTGGTCACCATCTGCAAGATGCAGTCATCCCTGTGTGAACTTGATTTTAATCTAAAGCAGACCAAGTTTCAACGACTGTCTTGAATCCGTCTGTTTAGCTACTTCCCAAAGCCCACACATTAGAGAGAAATTATCACAATTTACTAAGTGGTTACCTTCACTGGGTTCAAAGATCACGGTACGGCGAGCGACTCTGTGATCTCTAGACTCCCAGAGCCCTCGCTCTAACGAGGCCTCACTCTAAATTTCTAGGGCCACGCAGGAAGCGAGAACGTATGCTCTGACGTCCACCCACATCCCTGACCAGAAGGCAGCCCCACTAAGGAGCCCTTGGCCAGAGTCAAAGGGCAGAAGTCAGAGTCCGTACGCAGAGCACAGCACCGCCCGGCTCACAGGCATGGAGTGAAATGAGAGCCACCCGAGCTCTCTACCAGAGGAGACACTAAAACCAAATTATTCAGCGTTGGCAACGTTCAGCCAGAATCAACCCTGGCATCCAAGGGAGATGTGTCTGGAGCGGCTCGGTTGTTCTTTACAGGATTCCGTAAGTCAGCTTTGCTCACTTCATCCAGACTTCCACACTCCTCTTCCTAGAACCACCCAAGAGAATAAACAATGCTACTCGCACCCGAGAAGAACGAGAGCAACCCCCCTCCCTTGCGCACTGCAGCAGAAGCGAGGCCGGTAGTGAAAGCCTCCGAAAGCCTCCTCTTTTCCCTCGGAAGCCCCGGAAGCCCTCTCGCTCGTGGTTCCTGAGGCCCAGAGGTGGGGCGGCCCCCCTCCCAGGTGTTCCACGTAGTAGCGGCAGGTGAACTCTGGGAAGCCGGACCCCTCTCCGCACCTGCCTAGCCTATTGTTGCCGCCGCCGCTGGCTGGAGGACAGGCATCCTACATGCTGATTGCTGTCACCACAGCCAAGCCTCCAGGCCAGCAGAGCCATTCGGAGAACTGGACAGAAAGCTCAGCTCACAGACTGAGAATCCCCAAAACTACCAGCCCCAGGTCACAACCCTCCTGCAAAAGAAAGAAGAGTCTAGAGCTGGGAAAAAAGCACATTCGAAACCAGGTGTCACAAAAATCATCTTAAAGAGGGGGGCTTGACTTTCTTTTAGCTCCCACTTCCAGTGCTAGGAGCAGAATCCGACAGCAAACAGGCAATCTTCCTGCAGTACAAGGTTTATTTTTATGCTTCAACATTTTCTGTGTGTGTGTGTGTGTGTGTGTGTGTGCGCACGCGTGTTATGTGTGTTTAATTCAGATGTGATCAAAGAGCTCCTGGAAACAGCTTCTCATCAGCCACATGTTTTAAAGAAAGGGGGAGAGGAAGAGCTAAAAAAGAGATTGGAGCTTGAAGACAACCAGTAGAGTTTACCCATTTCCTGGGGAAACCAGCTTAAATAATTTAAACCTAAATACAGTGATAGAGAATCTTTGCAGGGAGGGGATCAGCCCAACCAAACCCCTTGCTTTTTATTTCATAACGTTAGGATTTACCGCAACGACTGAACTTCTGTGACTATTTCAACTAGAACAGCGACAGGACTGAGAGCGTCCTTGCTCTTACCTGGTGGCAACGAGCTATTCTAAAGGAGGCCAATGCTTCTGGCATCCTTGGCCTCGTGACGCGAGGGGCTGCTACGTGTCTTTTCTCTTGGTTTGAAAAATACGGGCATCTGCCGGTAGCCGGTATATCCAAGCTTTTTCAAAGGCTGCGCTGTCACCGGGACGAGACTTAATATCGAGCAAATAGTATGCCTGGCTACCTTGAGGACGGGCAGCAGAAGCGATGAAGCGGCTCAGGGGAGCCTAAGTCCACAAAGAGTGCAAACAGGATGAGTAATTCATAATTTGGAACAGGACGACAAAGTATGCAGCCGTGGCTCTAGACGAAGTTAGCGAAGGGGCAGCTTCCGTTCCCGACCGGCTCACCCGATTAGCTCGCACCGAATCAGCGGGTGTGCACCGACTTCCTACTATGCGCTCAGCAGTATTCGAGGCATGTAGGGAAGAGAGGAAATCAATGCACACATCACAAGAAAAAAAAAAAAGACCACGGCGGGAATACATTTACATTTGGTAAACAGCACAAAGAAACCACATTGAGGCAGTCTGTTACTCTACTTTGCTGAACACAATGCCCCCCACAGCCTCGCGGAGAGAGTAGGCACTCCACAACCACTCCCCACATGCCTGAGGGTGCCAGTCAGTCACTTGGCCTCCTCCTACCAGCTCATAATCAACAGTCTGGGAAAGTTCTCTGGTGAGCAGGGCTTACCTGCTAACACAGAGGGTGCGACAGGAAAAGGAATGGAATGGGGAACCTCAAGAGAGCCTAGAAAAAGAGGTTCCCGGCAAGGAGAGAAAACAGCCGGCAAGTGAGGGCCAGACCCTGAGATACAGACCATGCTCTGGTTTCCAAAGACCTCAGTCCCATGCAGAGCCAGTTGCAAAACCCAGCGAGGAAACAGAAATTCACCATCCCTCCCCCTCAACTCATTTCACCCCCAGAAGCAATCAATCCGTCCGTAACGAAAGGGTCAACCAGCACAGAGAAGAACTCGGGGCCACAATTGCTCGTGGAGCTCCTGACTGCCCAGGTGACAGAGAGCAAGGGGGGGGGGAGGTGACACAAGAGAAAAACGTAGGACAATGAAACGAGGGAAGATTTTTCAGGGAAGGATGTGAACACGCGAGAGAACATAACGACGGTTCTATCGGGCTGCGGAGAAAGAAGGGCGCGACAGGAAAACATAAAGGGTGTAATAAGGGAAAAGGATGCAAAAAAAAAAAAAAAAAAAAAAAGCGCTGCAGCCCCAGGGGAGAAGAGCTCCTTTCTCAACTCGAGTTTTTCTGGCCTAGTAAACTTCTCCGCCAACGAGGGTGTGCCAGGCAGGGGACTCTCCACACAGCAGCCAGCAGTCAGCAAGGGACGCCGGACACGGTGACAGAAAGGGGAGGGGTGGAAAGCGGACGCCTCTCAGCTCACAGGTAGGGTGACACAGAAAACGCTAAAGCTTGGGTGACAGATGATAGCAGTGATTGCCAGGACGAGGAGGGGGGGAGGAGGTGGCGTATAGCTCAAGAAACTAGTACGCTGAATGCCCCCGGACGGCGAGTTACAAAGACTAGCCCATCGGGAGGGAAAGGACAGGGGCCTCGGTGGGGCAAACAGATACGGGGTGAAGGAGGCAAGAGACTAACGCGGAGATAAAGACAAGCCTCACTGAGGCAGGTAGCGTGAGGAAGACCGGGTGAGGGCAGAGAAACCGGAAGGTACCCAACAAGGAGGAAGAAACTATGAAAAGTGACAGAGCCAGGAGTGAAGACACAGGAAGGCATCATGGCTCGCGCTGCGGTGTGAAAAGACAGAAGGGTAATGCAGCGTGGCCGGGGAAAGGACTCAGCAACAGGTTGTCCCCATAAAGTGGGGCCGGAGGGATGTTCTCCCTCCAAAGGACAAGTCCGGGGAGCAGGCTGGTAAAGCGCTCGGGGAGAAGCAGGAGGCGGAGAGACTTCGCCAAACCCCTGGGGGGTGGGAGGGGGGTGGGGGTGGGGGGCAGAACGCGAGGGATCCAGACTCTGAAGGGAACCCTTCAGACTGGAACCCCAAAGACAACCTGTGGGAAAACTATGCGCATGACAGCAGTCTGGGAAACACGGAAGCAACAAATGCCAGCGCGAGGCACCGGGGAGCTCCTGGAGAAAAGAAGGGAAAGTGATGAGCAAAGAGTAGGCGAACCATTTGGAAAGGTGATGAGGGTGGAGCTGGTGGGTTGCAAGCATGAGGGAGAGCACAATTTGGAGAAGGAAGGGGGGGGGAAGCAAGGGGGGGGGAAGCGGGGGAACTGGAAGAGGAGAGGGATCGAGAACACACTCCGGGGCAAGGACCCTGAGGGTGATAACCAGGGACTGGGAGAACCGGTGCGGGAGGAGCAGAAGCGAGGCCGGAGAGATGGGAGGAAGAGGGGGACAACGATCTGGGGCAAATCGCGGGGTGCTGTTCGAGGAGCAGGAGGGTGGCGGCTTTAAGCGTGGGTGGAGGAAGACCAGAAAAGGCCCCTGAGAGAAAAAGGGAAGAGAAGGGGAAGCTAGGGAGATAATACGGAAGAGCGCAGGAGGGCGGTGAGGGGAGACGGGGGTCAGCAAGTGTGCAGCTTGGAGTCGGGACGAGGTGGGTCCCAGGACGGGACTGAGAGGGGGATGTGCGAGGCCGAGAGCCAGATGACAGGGCAGCCGAGGCTTGCAGGGTGGCAGCAGGGGCACGAGGAGAGCAGAGGAGGGAGGAGGCTCTGCAAGGTGCAGGGGCCCAGCCAGAGAATTCGGGGAGCCCTCGGGGCTCCTTACCTGCTCCGTGTCCCTCTCGTTCAGCGTGGGTAGGGGGGTCCGGGCGCTGGACATGGCGCCGGTATCTCAGGGGAGGGAACCGAGAAGCTTGGAGGAAGGGAGGGAAGGGAAGGCGCGGAGCCCGGCCGGGCGGGGCTTCTCACAGCAGGGGCACCCGCCGCATGGGCCCCGGCCGGGGGTGCGGGGAGGCCGGGCAGCCGCTCACGCCAGCCCGGGGATGCGCCGCTCGGGCTAGGCCGCGCCGGCTCCGAGCGGCTCCGGACCGCACCCCCCCGACCCCCGGCTGGGCTGTGCCGCCTTTCGGCCGGGCCGCGCCGCTCCGCCTACTCTCTGCCGCCGCAGCCGGCCGCCTGCCTCGCTCCTCCCCTGCCCTCAGCGGCACTGCTCCGCGCCCGGCACACAGGCAGCCGCCGCCGGACCTGCTGCTCCCAACATGGCCGCCACCACCGCCGGCCCTCGGCTCTTTCCGCCGGCAGCAGCCGGAAACATCCGAAGCGGCGAGGTACGGGCGGGGGGCGCGCCTCCTCCTCCTGGCCTCGGACTACGGGTGAATTCCGGAAACACCCGAAGAAGATTACTCCTGGGGACGCGCGCGCCGCCTCGATTCCGAAGACGAAGCTTCGGCTCTGTTTACGGAAATCTACGAAGCCACTCGGGGAACTCCAGCCACGCCCATAGGCCTTTCCCCGCCCACTTCAAGCAGGCTCGCCGCGGTTTCCGGAAACACCCGAAGCCGCTCCGCGTGCAGGGAACCGGCCACGCCCCCGTCCCGCCCCGCAGCCGACCGCGGTCGTCGGCCATTTCCGGCAACACCCGAGACCCGGCGAGCCCCGAGTCGTCCCTGGGGTGGTACCCGGTCGGACTGTTCGTTTCTTTCCGTCAGTTTCCGGGTATTTTCAAACCTGAACGGGGAGCGTGGATCACCTGTGCATGTTTATTGTTTGACCAAATAGAAAATAAGGCTGTTAGCCGTCCCAACGATTGGCATCCTTTGGTTCTAAAACAACTTCCCCGGTTGCGTGTCCGCTCATCAGTCCGCTCGTAAAATCCATCTCGTTTTTATCATCCAACCTGTCAACATGTGTGTCACCTGTCAAAGGCAGCGTCTTTTACCTGTCTACTTAACATTCTTCACCTGCCATCGTCTGTCTTGGATTCTGTTTATCCATACACCCCACATCTAATCCGCACTGTTTCTTAAGGTCCGGGGCAGGCAGCCGGTCGGCCTCCTTGTCTCCCAGCTGTGGGAGGCTACAGGGGTTCCCCCTCCAGCCCTGTGTTCCAGCCGCAGCTCTGTGGAAGGAAAATGCTATGTGATCTTGGAAAGATTACATAACATCTCTGAGTTTGGGCTCCTCGACGTCCTTATATTAAGAGAATTTATGCCTCTGTTTCAGTGATGACATTCTAAATAACATCTTTGAATTCCACTTACCTTTTTTTTTAATTGTTCAAAATAGCACAAAATGACATTGCACTATGGTGATACTGAGTCACGCCAGTTACCTTTTAAAATACCCCTGTAAAGCAAGGCAGGAGAGGCATTCTCCCCCTTTTTTTTTTTTTAATTTTTTTAATGTTTATTTATTTTTGAGAGAGAGAGAGCACGTGAGCAGGGGAGGGGCAGAGAGAGAGGGAGACACAGAATCGGAAGCAGGCTCCAGGCTCTGAGCTGTCAGCACAGAGCCAGACACGGGGCTCCAACTCCCGGACCGCGAGATCATGACCTGAGCTGAAGTCGGATGCTTAACTGACTGAGCCGCCCAGCAGCCCCAAGAGACAGTTTCATCTTAATTCATTTTTCATTTATCCCTTCAAAGACAATAAAACTCACAGAAAAGAGAAACTGGTTGACAACGAGGATTCGTCAGGATGGCACAAAGAATGGGCACCTGGAGAAGGTCCCTTCTTTCCTGGACTTGAGTTTCATCAATAAAGTGAGGTCTCTCTCATCTTTTAAGAGCCTTCAACTCCAACAGGAAGCCCGCTTGGCAAACTGAGTCCACTCTTCACTTCCTCCTAGATTGTCTCACCAGGTAGAGGCTGTAGGCTAGTTTGATTTTTCTGGCTCCAAGCTGTCCCCTGCAGCTCCAAGCTGTCCCCTGGACGTGTTGGAACTTGCCCCACCTCCATCCCAGGGCTCAACAGCCCCTTAAGGTGGGCAGAAGCCAGAATCTCCTCTGGAGCCAGAGACCAGGCTCAAGCAGCAAGTCCCCAAAGGTACAGGAGCAGAGAGGTCCCAGGAATTGTGGGAAAAAGTGCTGGACGGACCTCTGACACTTGATGACTTCCACTTCCCATCTACCCCATCTTGAGCGGAGCCCATGGCCAGGTCACCCAGAGAAATAGACAGCTGGACAGACGCAATGGGAGGATGGGACGGACGGACTTCTTAAATGGCAACAGGTGCCACCTACGGTACTCCAGGACACCTCCCCGTGGCCCGCTCCAGCTCCAGTCAGGCACCCAGCCATCGAGGAAGAAGTTGATGAAGGAACACAGAAGGAGATGAGGGGGAAAGGTGAGGACAGAGGACAGTCCACTCCCCCCACCCCAAATTCATCCCGAAAATCCGCGAGAATGGTCTGCCCTCTGGTGGCCAAAGGGAGACACAAGGCTGATTTCTGTGCCCCGTAGCGTTCGGAGGCTGGGGGTGGGGGGAAGGAAGGAGTTGGAGGAGCAAAGGAAGGTGAGCTCGAAGGGGGTCTTTCCTGTCATGCTCTTGTCTAAGCAAACTCTACCTCCTCCCTGCTTCTCACTCTGGCTCTCACCCCCTGCCTTCTGCCCCTTAGCCCCCTACCTCCACCCCACCTGTCCCCTCCTCTTCCTCACAAGGCTGCCTAACTGGTCTCCCTGCCTAGACTCCCTCCAACCTATCCCACCAGATGTGCCAGAATAATCTGCCTACAGCCCAGCTCCAAATACACTTCTGCCCTGGTTGAGGGCTCTTGCCAGCTCCCTTGCGTGATAGGCAGAGCTGGCTTCCTGGGCCTGTGACCTGGGCACTCACAAAAGGCCCTACTCTTAGAATGGCTTCGAACTTGATTTAATGCTCTGCTGTCACCCTCTTGACATGTTTGCCAAGGGGGACTTGCATTGCCATTTTGCATTGGGCCCCACAAGTTCTGCAGCCAGTCGTGGTGGTGGGAAAAGTGTTGGCGAATACAGACACCAAACATCACAGTAGGTCTTAAGTGCCGTGGAAATAAAAGCCGTCAGCTAAGGGTGATCCGGATTACAGGAGTGAGTGGGTGGAATAGGAGTTGCAGTGCTAAGGTGGTCAGTGTAGGCCTCACTGAGAAGGTGACCGTTGAGCAAAGACTTAAAGGAGGTGAGGGAGTCAGCTCTGAGGCTATCTGGGGGTGGAGCTTTCTGGCCAGTGCAAAGGCCCTGAGGCAGGAGAACAAGAAGGCCAATGGGACCGGAACAGAGGGAGAGTGAGCAGTAGGAGAAGGCCGAAAGGTGATGGGGAACCAGGCAGGGTGGACCACTGCTTTGGCTTTTCCTCGGAACGGGATGGGGAGCTATGGCACGAGTGGACCCACTACTGAGTTGAGAATCGGGTAAAGGGGCAGAGCAGGAACAGAAGCCTGGAGACCAGGAAGGAGACTTTTTAGGAGAATTCAAGGGAGAGGCTTGAGCCTCTCAGTGGCTCAGTGGCTTCGAGCGGGGCAGCAGCAGTGGAAGTAGCAACAGGTGGCTGGATTTGGGAGATACTGGGAAGGTAGGGCCGACAGGATTTCTCAGTGGATTGGCTTAGGGGGCGTGTGAGAGAAGAGTTAAGGGTAATTCCAGGGGCGCCTGGGTGACTGGGTCATTGACGTCGGCTCAGGTCGTGATCTTGTGGTTTGTGAGTTCGAGCTCCACGTTGGGCTTTCTGCTGTCAGTGCGGAGCGCGCTTGGGATCCTTTGTCCCCCTCTCTCTCTGCACCTCCCCTGCTTGCGTGCTCTCTCTCTAAAATAAAATAAAATAAAATAAAATAAAATAAAATAAAATAAAATAAAATAAAATAGGTAATTCCAAGCTTTCTACCCTGAACAAGACAAAGCACACATAAAAAAGACATCTACCACAGGCCTCAGAGCAGGTAGAAACCAACCAAATGGACCAGCACTCCAGGGCAGTCACGATACCCCCTAGAATGAGGGAAGGCAAGGATCGTGGGATTCCCAGCCCTGGCAGGCACAAAGGAGTTACGGTAGCCCTCCCCCCGTGGGTGGGCACAGAGGAAAGAAGTCAAGGGGAGGTAAAGTTGCTCAAATGGAAGACATCCTTATTCTCTCACCTCTAACACAATGCAACTCTTCATCTTTCTCCTTCCAAGCCGTGAAGCCGGAGAGCATGCTCATCATTCAGTGCAGGCCCCTCTCCAGGGTGGGAGGCAGGGTCCGGAATTGCTCTCTGATCAAGAGTCGGATGTCTGGGGCGAAGCAAGCCCCACGTATGCCCCCTGACTGGCCACAGACCCTCCCATCTTGCCGCGTTTTGTCCTGTGTTTCTTGATGCCTCTGAATTTCCATCGTGCGCTGTATCTCCATTGCCAGGCACCATATTGAACTTAGGATATCTCCGAGATGTTGGAGCGTGAAAAATTGGCACCTTAGCACTGATGGTCTAGAACGTTTGTTATCCGTGTCGCTGCCCAACCACCGTTCTTGTTCCCCTGTCTTGGTTTTGCTAACACGCACCGAGAGCTGGGTACTGTGCAGGCATTGCCAGAGTCACGATGAGCAGAAGGCACTGTTGTTTCCCCGGCTTACTGATAAGGAAATCAAAGTGTAGAGGGGCTCAGTCCCTTGCTAGGGGAGTCGACCTCAGTCATCTTAGCCCATGAGAGGCAAATAGGGTAGTGAGCTAACACACACGCCTTGTTGCCAGGGGAGCTCCTTGGGAGCTGTGTGGTCTCAGGCAAGCCTCTTAAACCTCCCTCTACCTTAATTTTCCCATCTTTTAAATGGGGATAATAAAAGCACCTGCTTCATAAGGTTGATTGGTGAGGATGTATGAGTTAATATACGAAACATGCTTAGACAGAGCCTGGTGGATGGCCAGCACTTTGCGTAGGCTGCTCTTACGAGAAGGCATACGCTAGCCTCCTTTTAATTCTCTCTGCTATAACCTCTCCGCTTCCCTGGAGAACAACACTGGACCGGAAGTAAGAGAGCCCATTCTGGCAACAGCTCTGTCACTAATGGATCACATGAGCCATTAGGTAACTCCCTCCCCCCCACCCTCGGGTCTCAGGCTCCCTGTCTGTACAATGAGGGGAAGCCGGATTCGCCGCTCTCTACGGAGTCGTCTGTAATGGTATCGTCTGAATGTCTGTGTCCCCCCAGGATTCGTATGTTGCAATCCTAACCCCCAAGGTGCTGGTGATGGCCTTGGGAGGTGATTAGGTCAGGAGGGCCCTGCATGTGTAATGGGATTAACGCCTTCATAAAAGGGACCCCACAGAGCTCCCCAGTCCCTTCCATCACGTGAGGACAAGCCTGCCTTCTATGAACCAGGAAGCAGGCTCTGAATCTGCCAGGACCTTGATCTTGGATTTACAGCTTCCAGAACGGTAATAGATTTGCTGTTTATAAGCCACAAGTTGATGGTATTCTGTTACAGCAGCTCGAGGTCTAAGACAGTCTCCAAACCCAAACCCAGCAACGATATCCCTCCCACCCTTCTTCAGTCATGGTCAGGTACCACCATGCTTGGGATGGAGGGGACAGTGTCCCTTCCGGCTTTGCTCACATGTCCTCATGGTGCAGCAGGATGACCACCCTGTTGGGGGGGGGGGGCAGGGATGGGCGGGGAAGGGGCATCAGGCAGAGGAGCCACCTTTAGAGTCTGTTCTGGGAGGAGAGTCGCCTTTTGGACCAACCAACGCTCCCATAACTGCGTCACTGTCCACAGGCAGGGTTCTGTGGCCACTGACACTGAAAAGGCTGGGCATCCTGGATGCGGTGCCAGGCGGTCGCATTGGCAGAGGCCCTGTGAGCAACCCAGGAGGAAGCAGAAGTGGGCAGTTTTTCATGGGGTTCAGAGGGAGTTACCCTGAGTGGATGATCTGGGGCTTGTGGGAGCATGGGAACTGGACGGAGTAGCAAGGAAGGCGTCTTAGAGGAGGTGGTGCCGAGTCTGATCCCAAGGAGAAGTGAGCGCTACAAGGAAGGACTGGCGGAAAGAAGCGAAGCCTGTGGTGGCATGAAGGAGACTGGTCCCCAAGGAGTTCCCATCTCACGAGGATGTCGGGTGGACCAACATCCAACTTAGAGTTGGCAGAGGGGGTTGGTACCAGCTGGTGTCCTGGGCTCTCCCCGGCTTCCTGGAGGAGGTAGGGGGCAGGCCGGGCCGGGAGTCACCAGTGTGCCAAGGGGATGTCCCCGCATACCTCCCAGCTGTACAGCCACACCTAGAGCCGGCAGGCAGAGTGTAGACGAAATTCCCGCTTTCCTCCCCTGCCTCCCTCCCTGGGAAGATCAGCGCTAACCCCAGGGAGAGCGGGGACACAGTGTGGTTCCTGGTAGTGTCCCTGGTGCCTCGTGCAGTGCCTGGGCTATAGCAGGCTGGCTGTGAGTCCCTGGGCAATGAGAGCCACAGAGCTTTGGCTCATCTTGTCCCCTCGGCCCGGAATTGCCTTTCCCCATTTAGCTGCAGGACTCTCTCTACTTAAATGTCTCCTCCCGAGGAAGCCCTCTGCAGCGCCCTCCCACCTCAAAATTGCATCCCTTCATGGGCGAACATGCCAAATGGCGTCACAGGGGTGCCATCCGCCAAATCCACAATGGAGGAAATTCCGTTTATAGAACAAGCCACCAGGTTCTTAAACAAGAAAAGAGAAAAGAAACGAGAAAAGAAGAAAAAAAAAAAAAAAAAAGGAGAGAAAGGTTGCTGAAATGCAATGTGTGGACCTTATTTAGCTCCTGATTCAAACACATCAGCTGTAAAAAGAGACTCCTGGAGGGGTGCCTGGGTGGCCCAGTCGGTTGAGTGTCTGACTTCGGCTCAGGTCATGATCTCGCGGTTTGTGAGTTCAAGCCCCGCATTGGGCTCTGTGCTGACAGCTCAGAGCCTGGACCCTGCTTCAGATTCTGATCTCCCTCTCTCTCTGCCCCTCCTCTGCTTGTGCTCTCTCTCTCTCCCTCTCTCAAAAGTAAGTAAACATTAAAAAATAAAAAATAAAAAAAAAAATAAAAAAGAGACTCATGGAGGGGGGCCCCTGAGTGGCCCAGTCAGTTGAGCATCTGACTCTTGATTTCGGCTTAGGTCCTGATCCCAAGGTCATGGGACTGAGCCCTGGCTCTGTGCTGAGTGTGGACCTTACTTGGGATTCTCTCTTTCTCTCTCCCTCTGCCCCTCTCCCTGACTCTTCTCTCTCAAAAAAAAAAAAAAAAAAAAGTGAAAAAGAGACTCACGGAAGAGTTCTAGAGATTGGTTGCACAACAATGTGAATGGACTAACTACCACACTTAAACCTGTGTAAAAGGGCAAATTTTATGGCATATGTATTTTGCCCACAATTAGAAAATTGAAAACAAAAAGACATTCATGGACCAATTGGGGAACATGAACGCTGACTGGATATTAGATGCCATTAAAGGATTATTAAATTTTTTTTAAGTAGGCTCCATGCCCAATGGTGGGACTTAAACTCATGACCCTGAGATCAAGAGTCGCATGTTCTGTCGACTGAGCCAGCCAGGTGCCCTAAGGGATTATTAATTTTTGAAGTGTGATATTGATGTATTTCACTGAAGACCGTCTCTTAGAGATACGAACAAACCTATTTACAGATGAAATGACACCATGTCTGGGATTTTCTTTAAAATAAACCAGGAGGGGCCCGTGGGTGGCTCAGTCGATTGAATGTCTGACTTTGGCTCAGGTCATGATCTCAAGGTTTGTGAGTTCAAGCCCCGCATTGGGATTTCTGCTGTCAGGGCGAAGCCCGCTTCAGATCCTCAGTCCCTCTCTCTCTCTCTCTCTCTGCCCCTCTCCTGCTTGCGCTCCCCAAAATAAGTAAATCCTTCAAATAAAAGAAAATAAACCGGAAGGGAGGGAGATGTGGGGAGACAAAGATAAACCCAAACTGGGCGATATGTATGTTGAAGCGGGGTCGTAGATACCTCAGGGTTCACTACTCCATTTCGTCTTTTCTGGGCGTGTTTGAAAACGTCTACCACCGAAAAATAAGACAAACAAGAAAAAATAGCGCTCCTCTATCATGCCCTGTTGTTCTTCCAGGCACTCATCCTGGCCAGACGTATGGAGAGCGTGCCGCTGTCTTGTCCCCAGCTGTGACTTCAGAAGGCTGTGGGTGAGTGTCTCAGAGGCAAACTGCTCACCCAGGAAGCTGTGGGTGCTATGGTGGCCCAGGAGGACTCGCTCCAGGTCAGGGAGGAGTGGGAGGGGAAAGGGCAGGTTCTGCGTGCCGCCCCTCCCCACCCCCCCCCATGCGCTGCCCCCTAGAGCGGCCCAAGCTCACGTGGACATTGTTGTACCAGTCACTGCTTTTGTAGCCACCAAATACCAAGCCCGGCCTGATTCAGCATCAGAGGTGGCCGAGTGAAGCCGTGAAGCCGGGGGGCAGCAGGCAGGGCCTACCCGGGGGGCCAGGAGGCATTTTCTGAAAAAGGAACAGGTGAGAAGCAGGACTCCCTCCACCCTCAAAGCGCTCAGCTTGGTTCCCAGACCTTGTCACCTGGGACGGGATAGCACCCTCCTGCATCTGCCGTGAGTCCCTTCAGTCGCCACTGCCAGGTACGGGGTAGGATCCCAGCAGGTGCCAGGGCCGGTGGGGGGACTCTGGAAACTGCCATGGAGAGGGCACTGGGCACCACCATCTAAGTGCTGGAACGAAGGAGGCGCTGAGCGCTTTCCGTTGTGAATGACCTTCCCCGCTCCCACCTGACCCACCCCTGCCTCACACCCTGAACCTACCCCAGGTCCCCAGGCCCTCAAGGGAAGATGCATCAGTCCCTCCCGAAGCAGAAACTGGCCACAGCGCAGGAGACAAGAGCGCTGGGGTCAGACAGCTCCAGGCTCAGCCCGGCTCTGCTCCTTCACCAGCTCTGGAATGGCAGGCTGGTCACCTCGTTCATCTCGCCGTGCCTGTCCCTCACCTGTGTAACGGGCACAACGTGGGGTGACCCACGATGGAGATGAGGCGCGTGTCCTGGGTGCACTCGGCAGTTCCTAGCGTGGGACCTGCCCCCGGGGGGGGGGGGGGGCCTTCATTCACCTTTGTGGAATCTGAGGCCGGCAGGACAGTCACCCTCAACCTCCTGCCTCCTTGCTGCTCCTGCTCCCTCAGGTCACCCGGATGTGGGGTCTGAGACCTGAGGCATTGACAGTGCTGTTGGGGAGACTAGAAGTCCGGCACTGCTTCCTCTGGCGGCCCAACAGCCCCGGTGGGGCGGCACAGAGAGACTGAGGTCCCATCGGAGATGCTCTCCCTCTCCAGCTCCCCATCCTTCTACACCTCGGGGGTGGTGTAAAGACTTTACAGTCTCACTTGAGCCACACAGCTACCCAGGCGTGCGGGGGAGGGCTGGGAGGGGGGGGTGAGGAGCACATCTTACACGGGAACAGGAGGTTGGACCGCAGGAGCTGCGGAGCCTGGACGCGACCAGCGATGCAGCCGGGGAGCCACACGGGGGCCCAGCCGGTGTCTTCTTTTCCCAAACATGCCCTTACACACGCCCGTGTCCCTCCGAGGAGGGAAGGGGCCGCTTCTTCCTTTGTCCGGGACCAGCTTTGACTCTATGGTTATTACTGGTATCCAGAAAGATCTCCCCTACCTGGACCCCACGGAGGTCAGGGGGGAGCAGCAGGAGGTGGCCTAGAGGCACAGGTATATCCCCACTCCTTCACTCGATGTCGTGATTGGGCCACGGCATCATGCCTGGAAAAAGTTGCCGCCACCAGCCCCGGGCTGCTGACAGCGTGGGAGGGTTCCTTGGTGTTCTGGGCAAACATCTGCAGCAGCCCTGGGATGGCAGTTCTGGTCTGGGGTGGGGTGAGGGTGGGGGGGACACACCCCAAGCACTGGGTCACCGATGTTCAGAAACTTCATGCCCTCGGCTCCGCCCTCCACCTCTCCCAGGAAGACCACAGGGTGCCCACAGGGAGCTCCCAGCCACAGACACTCATACAGTCCCTAGGGTCCCGGCCAAGGCCGGGCAGACCCCTGCTGACCAAGATGTGGGGGTAAAGTCACAAGACAGCCATGCCACCCACAGTCACCATGGCCGCAACCCTGTGCAGGGAGCCATACGCCAGGGATCAGCTTGCAGTGGGAAAATGTCACATAGGAAGACACACCAAGAGGGCACTTGACAAACATTTATTGAGCACCTACTATGTGCGAGGCCCCTAAGCAGGGTCTTGGGAAAACAAAGTCAATGCAACCTAGTCCCTGCCCGGAAGGAGCTCACAGTCTACTGGGCCGGCCATCAATCACATCAACAGCAGCAAAGGTGCATTTAACTTCAGGAGTTTACAGCGAGCTTTTATACGTTTTTTTTCAGTTGTAAACACCCAGCAACACAGCCACGTGGATTTAAAAGCACATTGGCATAAATGTAAACACAGTCACAAGATCGGAAGGGTGGGAAATCACCTGCAATAATTCACATTGGTGTTTCAAAGCCCGATTTTCAACACTACCGTTACCCCCTGTGAAGTCCGACAGAAGTTTTACCGATTTGCAGAAACCGTGGTGGAGATGCCGCGGGGGATTCTGTGGCCCACCTGACCTCACGCGTCGGGGAAGCCACCTGGGACACAAGATGTTCTGAACCGCTGCCCGCTGCCTTTTTTCTACAACGTGCCGTGCCACACCCGTGCCTTCTAATCCCTCCCAACCGGGCATTCCTCTCCCAAGCCTGTCAAAGAAAAGGACCGCATCCCAGGAAGCAACCACAGCGATCAGGCTGTGAGATCGCTCACGCCTGGTCCACGCGTGGGGTGACACCAGCTCGGAGGAGGACACAGCATATACCCAGGTCCTTCCTGGCTGGTCTCAAAAGCTGGCTGGGTCAGTGTTATAGGGGAACAAGGCCTCTAGAGTCCTATCTGTGCCCTACCTCTCCCCCAATGCACAGTATTTATCAGGAGCAGAAAAGTAGTCTCTGTACAGAGGATAGACTGTCCCGTTCCTCCATTTGCCTCTGGATTCTAAATGTGGCAGTGGGGTTTGGGGTCTGAGACAGAGCTCCCCAAGCTCCTTTTCAGATGTCACCCAAGGGGAGAAAAACACCCCACATGGATTTGGCCTGTGATGCTGGTTTAGGAGGATAAGGAATCTGGTGAAGAAACCCCAAATGGACCACCTCTTGGTCCAGGGAATGGGGAAACCAGGCAGAGGAGGGAGTTTAATTAAGTCAACGAGAGGGCAGTTTGGAGCATCATGGGGCAGGGGAGGGGAGGTATCTCTCTCCCCTGCGGGCACAACCATTTCACTTTAGAAAGGTCAGGTTATGTCTCAGCTCCTAAGGTGTAAGCGCCACTGAGCCCCTCCCCGCACCTCCATAGGCTCTCTTAGAGGCTTACCGAGTGAGTCAGAAGGTACAAAATGTTAAAGGTGTTTCTGACCCCATCTCAAGGGCAGGGGAGGGGCAAGGTGTCCCTCTGACTGGCACCAAGTCAGCCCTCCAGCCACCAAAGCCCTGGCCTGGCCCTGCTCTGCCCTCCCACCCGGGACGCTCTTTCAGCCCTCCTGTCCCTCAAGGTCGCTCCAGGAGGCTGAATACCCCCCTTCCCGCAATGACGGCCCAGACGGAACTCTCTTAATAAAAAAAAATAATTTATTGTCAACAAAGGAGATATATACAACAGGAAAACAGGTGAAAGAAGGGAGTGAACAAAAGCCCCCAGGTGGGCTGCTTGGGCCTCCTGCAGGGATGGAACGGGAAGAGGTAATGGAGGCCTCCTGGTTTAGGAGCCTGAACGGGTGGGGGAGGAGAGGCGTCCCCCGAGGTAGTGGGACTCAGTTCAAACCCCATCATGACCACCTCTTGTGTAAGGCACTGTGCCAAGGGAGAATGGTGGGGGCTGAGAGGGGGGGACGGAGAGGTCTGGGTCAGCAAAAGGATTGGGGTAGGTGTTCTCCACAGGCCCAATGCCCTACCGCACGACTGCCCTCAGGCCAGCCTGCCCGTCTCAGGGCCCGGCCCCATGCCTTGCCGGGAGCGTCTGCCAATGCCCCCGAGTGACAGTGGATGCTGCCCACCCCCTTCCTCTCCTCCAGCCTGCCTTGGCACCCAGTTTTACTCTCTCCATCAGGTGGCCGAGCTGGGCAGCTCTGAGTGATAAGCCAAAGGGGGACCCTGCCTCTTCCCTCCCCCCCTCCCCAGGAAAGCAAGAACCTATACACCACTCCCTGCCTCTGGCTGCCCCCCGACAGCGGTGCTGGATTCCGACAGAACCGTAGGCCAGTTTGGGGTGTCACCTGCTCCCACACCCTTGGCGCCCTGGGGGTGCTTGGACCAGTCTTGCAGGAGGCTGACTGCCGGGGGCTCCTCCATCCGTACGCGGATAACCTGGAGATCCAGTGTCCCGCGAAGCCCCGGAGGGGGAGCTGGGCAGGGATGGGAGCAGAGAGCACACACGAGTCAGGGCCCTCCAGACCCCCCACCACAAGGACGTCCCCTGAAGGCCTCTGCAAACCGCACCTCCATTTCCGGGCCCTCATTTCCCCAGCCCGGAGCCTGGTATGAGGGGGACCCTGAGGACAGTGAGAAGCTCCACTCTCGGTTCACCCAGGGACCACGAGCGACCGGAAAATGAGGTCACGGCTCCTTTGGCGTAAGCCAGTCATGCCCCGTCGCAGGCTTCCTCCCTCATGTATCCTGGTGCCCAGAGGCTCAGTGCTGTAGGCCTCGCTCAGCTCTTACCTTCAGTCGACTCTCTCATCTAAAACTTCACTGGGCACCCTAGCCTCAGTGCTTCTGCCCCGTGTGGGCAGAGGGGATGCGAGTGGGGACCCGCAAACAGAGTAAGACACAGCTCTGCCCACCGAGGGGCTCTTGAATGGGTACGCAGGGTAAGGGGAGAATCCTGGATGCACAGGCCTGGCTCAGCACCCCAGCCCCGCTTTGCAACGTTCACCAGGCTCATCCCCTCCTGAGAGTCAGCACCTACCACACAGGGATCAGGAATCGGGGGGATTAGCGCTGGGGAGCAACCTCATAATAAGCAAAACCGGGCCCTCACCCAGGGGAGGGCAGGCTCCCCAGAGCTTTCGAGCAGCCACACGGGCACGTGCAGAAGTTACTTTACACTGAAAAGCAAAACAGAACATGCGGACTGTTGCAACGTCTGTTTTGAGACGCATCGGTTTGTGGTGTTTTTCCTAGGCTGTTTTTAGAGACTGGATTTAAAACGTGGCTGAGAAAACAGGCACAGTTTTGCTGCACAGTTTGCGGAGGATCAAAACCGCTTAACGGCTGCCAGCGTGTTACACAATTGAGCAAACTCCACTCTGCATTTGCATGAGCTCCCCCGTGTCTCTGACGAACTAGAAGCTCCTTGAGAGCAGGCTCAATCCCATTCATTTGTTCCTGAATTTAACTGCAGGTTCTCGAGCACCTACGCTGTGCCCAGCACTGTTCCTGCTGCTAGAGCTCTGACAGTGCATGGAGCAGACCCAGTACCCTTCCTAGAATCGATGTTCCAGTGGCGGGGGCCAATAAATAAGATAAACAAATACAAGATGCACCGTGTTATGTATGGAAAGAAACAAAGCAAAGAAAAAATATATATACATATGCATACCAGAGAAGGGGACAGGACAGCGTGGAGGGCCTTATACAGCGGGTATGTTAGCGGAAACGTACAAAGAGTGAGGAGTCAGCTATGTGGATAGCTGGGGAACAGCATTCCAGGCAGAAGGAAAAGCGAACGCAGGTGCCCTGCTGGCACATGCCTGCTGCCGTACAACAGCAGGCCGGTGCCTGTGCAGAGTGGGCCGGAGAGGGTAGGAGAGGGAAGATGCTCGCTGGGGCGAGCATCGCTGGTCACCATGAGGACCCTGACTTTTTATCTGGAGTGGGACAGGAACAGCAGCGACAACATCCAACGTGGTTTTCATTAGGGACCCTGGCTACTTGTAAGAGATCAGACCACAGCGGGCAAAGACCAGAAGCTGGGAGGCCAGTGAGGTGGCTGTCAAGGAGCCAGGCAAGAGATGGCTCGGACCAGGGTAGCTGCAGTGGCGGGGGAGACAGGAAGGTGAATTCTGAATGGGTTTTGGAGGTGGGGCTAATGGGATTTGCTGACTGCTTGATGCGGAGCCTGGGAAACGGAAAAGGAGGACTCTTAAGGATTTATTTAGCCTGAGTAAAGTGCAGAATGGAGAAAGGGGAGAGAAGGCTGGGGGTGGGGGTAGAGGTGGGGCTTCAGTTCCGATACGCCAGTTTGACAGATCTTACAGACAACCACAGACATGTCACACGGGCCCCTGGATGAGAGGCTGGAACCCAGGGGGAGAGCTGGGTGGGAGCTGTGAGCACGTGAACTTAGGCCTGGATTGCTCTGGAAGTAAGGCCCTGCCCCGTGGTTCAGGCATCTAGCCCCTCACTCGCCAAACATGTAAATAGCACCTAGATCCCGTGCTGGAAAACGGGGAGATCATGGGAAATGAAACAGACACACTTCCTGACCTGAAGCAGCTCACATTCGACCAAGGGGAGGAAAGATAACCGTCAGATCCATGTGCAGAAGAACAGGCAGGAGAAAGAGAACAGCGGGGGAGGCTGGAGGAAGACCCGGCCAGTTGCCCGGGACCCCAAGGGTGGGAAGGAGTTATGAGGCAAGGTCACCATTACTGCCGCATCAGGAAAGGTAAGGACAGAGAACTGACCGCTGGATTTTTATCTTAGACAAGTCAACAGTGACCTTGCCAAGAAAGCAATTTCAGCATGAGATGGGAGAATGGAAATGGCTCCCGGAGAGACGAGAGCCAGTTAGTGTAGAAAATGCTCCCCAGCTTTGCTGAAATGGTTTGGGGACACATGGTGCAGGCGCTAGGGAGGAAAAAGAGGTCAGGAAGGGAAAAATCATAGCTTGGTATAGGCTGCTGGGTAAGATCTGGAGGAGAGGGAAAAACTGACGGTGGACAGGGAGGAGAGAGCAGCCAGCGGGATGGGGGGGTGGGTGCAAGCAGTGGGTCCAGAGGGCTAGGCTGTTCCAGAAGCCGTTTAGTCCCAGCAGCAGAGTAAAGGCAGAGGATGCAGCTGGGATGCTGGAGGGGGATGGGCACAGGTGGAAACGCACACAGGCTGCCACTTACTAGGTGAGGGGCCCTGAGAGGGGCCTTACCTCCCCCCTGGCTGTTTCCTCTTCAAAACGGAAATCATAATACTGTACGTGGTGATTGTGGGAATTTAAAGAGATAACACACTAAGACGTTAACAAGTCTAGCACACAGTAAGAGCTCACTAACTTACGGACTTCTTAAAGCAATAGGATTAAGTACCAATTCTTTCTGGCAGCATGGAGGGCAGAGGTGAGGGTGGATGGGGAGGGGAGCATCAGGAGAGGTGTGATGTCCTGCCAGAAATCACGCATGATTCGGGCTCCAGGGCCAAGAAAGAGCAGGCCAGGAGGACTGATTTATTGGTCCCCAGGGCCAAGCCGAGTCCCTTTTGCACTCCAAGCCCAGAACTGGTCCCCTTCTCTCCCGGGAAGCCCAAACCTCTCTGCTTCCCCAGCCTTGTTCTCCCCTCCACTCCCCCCACATTTGTGCACGTGTGCATACCTGCACACGCCTTCTCCAGAGGGTGGGCCCAAGTCCTTTTCTCTCCTTTCTCATCAAGGTTTGTTTCTGAGCAGCGACTCTGAAAAGGTCACTGCCAAATGACCAGTAAAGGCAGGCACTGTCCACTCTTCTTTTGAGAAGTCTTTACTGAGGGCTTTCTTTACGCCAGGCACATTACTGGGTGCGGAGGATACAGCAGTGAACAAGGACCCTAACCCTTGCGAAGCTCACACACACACTTTCTCCTTGGCCCAGCCTGGAAACGTCCTGGGCCTGGCCAAGGAATCCTAAAAGCCAGGTCTCCAGGTCTTACTCCCATCGAACACTAGCAAGACAAAGACGCTCTTTTTCCCACAACTTGTGAGTGGGGTCTTTAAGGCTCACCTTCTCTCTTGGCTTGCACACGTCCCCACCCTCATCCTGCCAGGCCCTTGGAAAGTTCTAGAAAGTCTTCCCTGGCTTCAGATTTGTATCTATGAGCTCAGCTGACCTCACTACAACACCCTTTCCCCCATTTCGGATCTCTGACTTTCAAACTTTTAAAAAGTGGTAGCATCTTTCCTTGGAATCTTCCAAGAACTTCAATACGTAACGCAACTCAAAGCGAAGACATTCTGGCGGAAGCCTTGCAGGTTTTTGAGAAATCTGCCCAAGCTTTGGGATCCGGAAACAGTCACACCATTACTCCGGAGTCTGTGCTCTCTCTGCACAGAACTACGGAGGGCACCCCACCATTCTTTACCTGCAGCGGCACTGCCTCCGACCTGTACCCCCGAAACAGAGAGCTAAGTTTCTTGGGTACAAAGGCTGCCTCACTCATGTCATTTTTCCACAGTGCTTCCCTCAGGGCCGGGCCGCAGGAACACCTGCCGCCGCGCCGCACAGCGTCTGCTGCGGGTTCCAGCCCCCTCCAACCTCCCTAGATCTCACCACTGCCGAGAAAAACCCTCTCACAAAATTACTGAGCCCCAAGGCCTCGGAGACTTTGCCCGCACACCCCATATGAACCTGAGATCTCAGGGACTCCCTTCTCAGCTACTCACCACTCCAGATGGGTGGAATTTGGGCCCAGGGTATCCCAGGACTCAAAATGAAGGCTCCCTTTCGAGAATGAAACCAGAAGACCCGTTAAACAGTGGAAGCGGTCAGCCATTTAGAGCAGTGATCCACCGAAGAGAACGAGGAAGCTCGGGAAACGCTCAAGTCCAAGCAGAGCACACAGTCTCGGGGAGGCAGGACTGGAATGTGGCTCAAGCTGAAACTTGAGACAGTTAAAACCGTGATCTACGTGAAGGGGTGAGGCCTGCCTCGAGATGAGAAAAAGCGGAACCCACTTTGGTAAAACATCACTAAGCACAAGTGCACGTGTGCACGCACACGCGCGCACACACGCACTAAACTTTTTGTAAAAGGTCTTGAGGATACAAGCTGATTAATAGCGGTCCCCGCGGGTGAGCGAGGTGGAGCAGAAGGGACACATTTGCATTGTTTTCTTTATGCAAAAAGTACACCTCCTTTTTGAGAGCCCTGCTCTGGGGAGCCCCCCGCACCTCGTGTGCTCTCGTCCCCTGAGCTCTAACTCCGAATGCACACTTCAGACAGGCTGGGACAAGGGACTGTGTGTGCCACTCAGTCACTCCTGTAAGAACTACTTCCTGAGCCTGAGATGTCTGGCTTGGAGAGACGAAGAGGAAGCAGGCTCAGCCTCTGCCCTCCTAGAATGCATTCCAGTCTAACCTGCATTCTGCCACTGCTCGGCTATGTGACCGCGGCAGGCAGAGGTTGCCCTAATCCCCAGGACCTGCGAATACAGTAAGTTATGTGGTGAGGGAGAATTAAGGCTATAAGTGGAATAAATGTTGCTATCAGCTGACTTCCAAATAAAGGGATTGTCCTGGATGATCTGGGTGGGCTTGATGTAATCACAAGGGTCCCCATGGGGGAGAGGGAGGCAGAAGAGACAGACCAAGGACGGAATCTTCAGAAGGACTCTACTGGTCACCACTGGCTTTGAAGATGGAAGGAGAGCATAAGCCAAGGAATGCACACAGCTTCCAAGAAGCTGGGCAGGAAAAGAAAATGGACCCCCTCCCTCCCCACCAGGAGCCTCCAGAAAGGAACATGACCCTGCCGACATCCAGATTTTAGCTCAGTGAGACCCATTCCAGGCTTCTGACCTCTGGGACTAAAGAACAGTAAATTGTGTTCTTGTAAAAGCCACTAACGTCTGTGGTTAATGTGTTACAGCAGCCACAGGACACGAATACAAGGACCGAGGGAAGAAGGAACCGTCTCTCTGAGACTCAGCCTTTCTACACGAAACATTCTTTTCCAAGGGCCAGATGAACCACACGCAAAACTTTCCGAAAATCGGTTGAACGTGACGCAGACACGTGCGCTGATCATTAACATCGGGCAATTCGCTGACCTGCGGTCTCCACCGAGGTGCCTGCTGAGCTCACCACGGGTCCCTTCTCCTGTTCTAGTCCCGCTCAGGCCCTCGCTCCACCAGGGCGAGGTGGGCACCTCAGGTTCCGGGTGGAATCAGCCTTAAGTGTGGTGATGGGTTTGGAAGCACTGGCCTAGCCCAACCTCATGACCAATTCCAGGATACTCCCCAGGAGCCAGCCGGGCAGCTCAGCTTTCTGGCCAGTCTCTGTCATTGAAATCTGCCTGCCTTTGGCCCCGTCTCTCAGGAGACCCGAGTGCTAACCACCTCTTCCCTAGACTCTGCTGCAGAGCAGCCTTGACGAGGCCAGACCCCAGGGACGTGCCCGTCTGACCCTCCCTTGTGGTCCCCTCTCAGGAGCTCACCTGGAGAGGGGCTTTCCGGCTGGGGAAGGCCCCCTTCAGCAGCTCTCCCCTCTTTGGGTGAGTCCTTGCTGTCTGAGGCCCTGAGCTGGGTGTGGGAGAAGAGCTGGAGGACGAAGCCAGGGGGGAAGCTGCCGTCGGTGAAGTGCCGGACCTCAGCGGGAGCCGCAAAAGTCTCCGTGGGGGAGTCGGGTGACGGGGGGTCTGAAAGGAAGCACAAGACGGAACTGTGGGTCTGAGCGGCCTATCGCTACTAAAGCCAGAATCCAAAGACCTGGACCCCACCGCCCCCCTCGCCAGCTTGGCTTTCCTCTCGGAGCACCGTGGCCAGAGCCCATGCCCGCACCCGCACTGGGCCTCCCTGTCACCTGGGTCAGGGTCTGGGTCCAGGTCCAAGTTTTTGGTCATGGGTCTGCCTCTTTTCTTTCTAACTGGCTCTTCCCCAGGAGGCTCCTTCCATCTCTGACCACGGGGCTTCTTGTTTCCTGGCTCTGAGGCGGGGGCAGCTGTGGAACGAAAAGACCCCATACCTTTTAAAGGGGCTCCACTTCTCCCTCTGTTCCTTCCCTTGCCCCCCCCAACCAAAAGAAAAGAACAAAGAAAAGAAGGGGTCGCGCCTCTCCCTCCGTTCCTCCCCCCCACCCCTGCGAAAAGAAAGAACAGAGCAGGAAAGAACGGGCCGCGCCCGAGCCTCTCTCCACACAGAACACAGGGCGCGTGCTCCCCTCTCCCCAGCTCGGCCATAAGGGCTTTCCAAAGACTGACCAGGAAACTCGAGGGGGCGGAGTCCCCTGGGCCGGCTCCTTTTCGGGAGAGATGCGTTGTCCTCAGAGTCCAGGAGGACGACAATCTCCGCTGGCATTTTGGCAGGGTCCGGGTCAGAGTCTGGGTCAGCTTCGACATCCTGGCCCGAGTCTGCAGGTGGCAGGTGGCAGGTGGCAAACACCCAGTGAGCTCCGAGGGCTCCCAGAGTCCCGACTTTTCCCTGTGTCCTCCACCCCTGGCCCCCCAGTTCCAACTACCTGAGACGGGTGAAGAAGGCTGCTCAGCTCTGACGTCTTGCAAAAGGGCCACCCCCTCACTCCAGGCCTCCAGGATGTTGCTCTTCTCCGAAGGGCTCAGGTCCAGGGTGTGAGGGTGCTGCTCCAGAATGTGCATGCGCGCCGTGTCCGCGGAGGGGGACCGGATCTCGGCCCCACACACCATGCACAGCGCCCGCCCGCTGCCGCCTGGGCTGTTTCCCACCAGGAACTCCTGTTCCCAAGACACCTGCTGCCTGGGCTCCTCACAGCCGTCGCCGCCCGCCTCCAGCAGGTTGGGCCTAGGTGGCGGGGTCTTTTCCTGCTGGGCCACTGCAGGGGGAGAGGTGCCGGAGAGCGCTATCAGTACAAGTGCCCGTGGCCTGAAATACTCACAACCTGACTCCCCAAACTTGGTGGAGCAGTGGGGGGTGGGGAGGGGAAGAACACTCCTCCCCAGAGTCTCTCTTTCTCCCTTCCCCTGCAGCCCGCGAGGCACTGACCGTATTAAACCCAACCCGTGTGCCCTGGCATTCTGCCATCTCACTCTGGACCTTCTCGCAATCTGGTCTCGGACCACAGATTTTTCCAACAGGCTGTGTTCCCGCACGTCCTCGGCCTTGGCACAACTGTCCAGACCATCCTGACCAGTCTGACAGATTCTTCTACTTCCTTCACGGCCCTGCTCGAAAAGCTACTCCTGGGACTGTCTCCCGACCTCCCACCCCTGGCAGCTGGTTGTATCCGACCTGACTTCCAGGCCACTGCGCATCCTTTCTGGAGGACAAGATCGGTAAATGTCATCATCTTCTTGTCCCCACAGGGCCTGGCACAAAGGAGATGCTTGGTGAGCCTTCAGTCGGTGAAGGACAGGCATGCCCGTTTCTCTACCTGGTGAGGCACCTTCAAAAGGCCATCCTATCCCGTCACGATCCCTTTCCAGAGCACCTGCAGGTGTGATCTCATTGGTCTGTCTCCCATCCACTCTTCGTGCACATGGACCACAAGCTCTGGCAGGGCAGAGTTTGCACCTCGACCCACGTTAGCCTGGCAGCTCAGTGCTTCTGCGGAATCCTTGTGGTCTCTCCTGGCCGGACCTCCCTCTTACCTTCTCAAGTAAGATGGGATGGAACACAAACACGGGAGGCCCCCACACCTAGGGATGCATGTGAGCGGTGGCATTCGGTGTGGGTCTGAGAACTGGCCAGGACTCAGAAGATCCAGGTCCTATGTCCCACGTGACTGTGAACGGGAGCCTTGACCTCTTCTTGGTTGCCATCGGGCTCTTTCCCACCATTCCTCCAAAACAGCCCTCGTCAAGGTCATCAATGCTAAACCCAGCAGTTGGTCCTTAAGCTTCACCTTCGGACTCATCGCTTCTTCCCTCTTGATTTTTGCCACTTGGCTTCCGGGCATCACCTCCGGTGGGTTCATCTCGTACTTCCCTGGGACTCTTTTCCGGTCACTTGTGCTGGTTCCTTCTCATCTTCTCAGGTGCCTGCTCGGCTCCTGCTTCTTTCAGGGCGCTGCTGAAGAACCGTCTTCTCATGAGGCCTTCTCTGCTCCCCGCAGGAAGCTGCCATCTGTCCATCCCCCTCCCCCCCAGCACTCCACTCCCCTTCACTCCTCAGCCCCCCATCACCTGGCCTAACACGTGTTTTACTTGTGCACTGTCTCCCCACTGGACTGTAGGCTCCAGAACGGCATGACTTCTGATGGGTCACACCCGTATCTCCAGCATCAAGAACAGTGCTTGGCATGCAGACTCTTGATTTCGGCTCAGATCACGGTCTCACGGTTCACAGGAACGAGCCCTGGGTTGGGCTCTGTGCTGACAGTGCAGAGCCTGCTTGGGATTCTCTCCCTCTCTCGCTCTGCCCCTCCCCCGCTCTCTCTCAAAATAAATAAATGTTAAAAAAAAAAAATGTGTGCTGAGGGACTGACTCAGTCTCTAACCTGGAACCACTGGAGAGCTCCCCAATTTGGTTAGTTCTTGGACCCCTTCTGTCTACCTCTTTCCCATTGTCTGCCTGCTGACGACTCTGGTATTTGTACCTCCAGCCAGACTCTCCCATGGAATCTAAACGCACGTTTTTGATGCCTATCTGACCACACCACTTGTGTGGCATCTCTTAACTGACCTCGTTGAAACCGTAACTCGCTAGGGGCGCCTGGGTGGCTCGGTCGGTTAAGCGTCCCACTTCGGCTCAGGTCACGATCTCACGGTCCGTGAGTTCGAGCCCCGCGTCGGGCTCTGTGCTGACAGCTCAGAGCCTGGAGCCTGTTTCAGATTCTGTGTCTCCCTCTCTCTCTGCTCCTCCCCTGTTCATGCTCTGTCTCTCTCTGTCTCACAAATAAATAAACGTTAAAAAAAAAAAAAAAAAAAAAAGAAACCGTAACTCGCTAGCTGCACGCGCCTGCGTCCTAGCCTTCCCGTCTCGGTGCGTGGGAGGCCCGTCCTTTCAGCTGCTCTGGCCAAAAACCTTGAATCCATCCTTTCTCCCTCTTACCCCAACTCTTTCAAAAAGCTTCTGCGTTCGGATATTTACACTTGGGATTCCGTCCGCCTAAGATGCTTTCCCTCCAATTATCCGCAAGGTTCATTCCCTCTCTTCCTTTGGGCCTGTGCTCAAAATTCACTTTATTAGAGAAGCCTTTCCTGACCACTTGATATTCCAAATAAAACGCGCTCGCTCTCTTTTCTCCCCTCTTTGCTCTAGTGTTCTCTGAACCACTTATCTCCACCTGACACACGATGCATTTGTTTGTTTGTCCTTGGTCACTCATTTTATATATACGTTCCAGAAAAAACGTTTCCTCTTTCTTTGCGGCCATTTTAGCGCGCCCAGTCTAAAATCGCCTGGCTTACGGTAGGTGCCTGACAAAGACCTGTTGAATGAATTAACTTCTCCGGACTTCTTCCTCACCCCTAACAGTGGGGAATAGGGTGCTTCTTGCACGGTTGTCAGGACAACTGAGACAGCCTGGCATCCAGCATTCAACAAATACTAGCAAAAGCAAGGAAAGAACCTGTTCCATGCAAAGCTCTGAGAAGGGTAGTGATCTTTATTTCCCTGACTTGTTTTAGAACTCTCCAGATTCCAAAAAGGAGAGACAGTGCAGGGAGACAGCACGCTCTGCTGAGGTTAAATGAATGGCCTTGCTCTCAATTCAATCTCTTTTGGGTACAGTCCCCGCTTTGGGAACAGGTATCTGAGGATGAAGAGATATTTGCATTTTCATGGAAAAAAAATTTTTTTTTTTTTTTGCATTTTCACGAATATTAAGTTTTCCAGGAAGATGACCCTTTGTTTTCTAAAGGTTTGCAAGATTCTGCGGACTAAAGAAACTGGGAAAGGGGGAGGGGAAACCAAGTGTTCCGAGATTGTTCCTCAAAGCCCCTCCCAAGGCCATCTCCTTCCTGCGTGGCTGAGGGTACCCCTCGAAAGCACGTCTTTCCCTAAACGGAGTAGGCTGTACGCAATCTCATTCACCCCTCAAACGCTAGAATCTGACACCTGTGGCTTACGCAAGTGGAAGGCCTGGGATGCAAGGGGGGTTGGGGGACCAGGAAAGCTTTCTGCGTAGACGACCCTGAAAATCCTCCTCTTGGGGAGCGGCATCCTCGGGATCTCTCCGGACACCAGGCTGCCGCGCCCAGCCTCCGGCCCGGAGGCCTCGCTGCCCCTCGGCCTAGAACACAGCCTGGCCCCCCGCGTCTGCCTCTCTCCCCGCGGGGCGGGAGACCGCGGCCGCCGGTGCTGGGCCCGGGCGAGGGGGCGCTCGGGCACCGGAAGATCCGGAGCGCGCCGGGTGTGGATCGAAGGCTCCAGACCCTGGACGGGGGCGGGGGAGAGGGAATTCGGGGAGGCCCCAGATTCCAACCCCTGGAGGGGGCGGAGCGAGAGCTCGCCCGGGCCCCAGGCCGGAGGGGGAGGGGGCGCCCGGGTCCCAGGCCGGAGGGGGAGGGGCCGGCGGAACCCCTGACTGAGGAGGGGGAGGGGGCGCCCGGCCCGGGCCCGGGTCGCGGAAGCGGGGTCCCCTTCCATCCTCACCTCTGAGCATCGGCTCGGGCCGCGGAATTACGGCCACCACCATGGCCTCCTCCTCGTCCTCCCCTTCCTCGCATTTGAGCGTCACCTCGAAGCAGTCGAGCGCGGCGCCCTCGGCCTTCAGGGCCATGGTGCGGCCGGGAGGGGGTGGGAATCGCGGTGACCGGACGCCGGAGGCCGGGCGCGCAGCCAGGGGCCGCCTCCCGCTCCGCGCTGCCCCCTCCCCGCCGCCCGCCGCTCACCGCCCGGCCTGCGACGGACGCGTCCGGGCCTCCCCGAGACCGAGCGCGTCGGGACCCCGGGCGGGGAGGGCTCAATCCGGGGCCCCAGGCCCCCGCCGCTCCCTTTTATGGAGGCTCATTGTCGGCGCCCGCCCGACCGGCCCGCCGCGGGTCCGCCCCCGACCCCGCGCGGCCAATCGCGCGTGGCCCCGCCCCGGGCACGCGGCTCCGCTAGCCTCCCGGGGACCCGCAGGGCTGCGGGGAGGGCCGCGGGCTCCCGGCCGCCCTCCAGCGCGGAGGCGGGGCTTGCCGGCGGCGGGAGAGGCCCCCAGACCCCGCGGGCGGGGGGCGCCCTCCCTCGAGCTGCCGGTCGGGCACGCTCGCGGGCGTCCGGAGCGCTACCGGGTGCCCTGGGGTTGTGTTCGGGGTCGCTTTTGCCTTTCCTGGCACAAACCTGCCTCCGCCAGAAGATGCCCCGGGCGGGAAAAGAACCGGCGGGGCAGTGAGCGGGGCCTCGGCGTGGGAAGGAAAGAGGGCGGGGGTGGGGTGGGGTGGGGAGACTGAATTCCTTCGGATTTTTGCCAGCCTTGTGACCTTGGGCACCTTATCTGCTTTCTTAGACTATCTCATCCTTTCTCTCAGAAAACATTGTGGAACCTTCTGGACAAGGGGATGCAAAGAAGGAAAAGCCAAGTGGAGTGTGGGCACACGCAGACCACCCCGATGGTGTTGATTTCCATGACTTAAATGTGAGTCGAGAGATTTGGAGCCTCCCCAAGGTCACACAAATCTTTGAGAGCCCCAAGACCAGAGTCCGGTTGCCATGACACTGCGACATCATAATCCTACTTTGGGGGAGCTTTTATGGGCATCTCCCTCTGCTGTGGGAGCTCTGGTGACATTTCAGCTGGGAAAATGTCTGACCCTGGAAATGCATCTTAAAATGCCACCGTATCAGACCAGACACTCCTCCATTTGTCCCTCCAGTTAAGGAGTGCTGGGGAGCTTGTTGTGTTTGCTAATCTCTGGGATGCCTCCCTGTCCCCTGTTGGACTTCCCCGTCCTTCCAACCCCCCTCCCCCACAGGTGTCACCAATACCCTGCATTAAGTTCTTTATTTCAGGTAGAGTGGTTCCTGTTTTCCCCCGTTGGACCCCGAGTGATACACCCAATATTATACCAGGCACTTTGTCTTCACAAGTCTTAAGTGGTATTGTTCCCATTTTACAGAGCAGGAAGTTGAGGCCTAAAGGGTTAAATTATTTGCCCAAGGTAATATAGCAAGAATCCTATTTCATCAAGTCTAAGGTGAGCATTTTCCCTACATTTTAACATCCTTGGAATGGGAATGCATTCTATCATGGACATCATTGTGAAGTTTTCAGAATATGGAGAAAGTTTAAGATCGCCCTTCTGATAATCAGACTGTGATGTTACCAGCAAAATTAGAATGAGACATAGGTGAGGCCACTTTGTGACCACAAAGATGACTCAGTGATTGCTGCTGCTTTTTTTTTTTTTTTTGGTAATATTTATTCATTTTTGAGAGAGAGAGAGAGAGAGAGAACGCGCGTGTGTGCGCGCAAGCTGGAGGAGGGACGGAGAGACGGAGACATAGAATCTGAAGTAGGCTCCAGGCTCCGAGCTGTCACCACAGAGCCCCACGAGGGGCTTGAACCCGCTTGAACTGTGAGATCATGAGCTGAGCTACAGTTGGACGCCCAACCAATCTGAGCCACCGAGGCGCCCTGCTGCTTCTTTATCAGATCGGAGATAACACTAATCCTGCTTACATCCTCCTGTTTCCTAGAGGATACTCAGTCTCTAAAATGCCTCTGCTTTTTGACAGCATTCAATCCAGAACTGGTCCCCACTTCCCTAAGTCCTCCACAGAACCATGGAACACAAGCCCCAATGTAAAGAGACTCCTATGAAGACTTCCCCTAGGGTACGTTCTCCTTTACAGCAGCAAGTTAAGTAAACCTAACCTTTTTTTTTTTTGATAACAGCTGTGCTCCTGGTGGTCTTTGGTCGGAGGGCCTTGACAACCTTAGCCAATTTAATTTGCCTACATTTTCATTTTTATGTATATGAAGACAAATACGATTAATGTCTCTGTCAAAGTATCAGTAAGTCTGGAAGAGATCTTGAACTATAAAATACAATACAATATGAGAAATCGTGTCAGAATTTGGCAGAGTTTTTTTCTCTTCAATGCTTATTTATTTTGAGGGAAAGACATGGAGCAGGGGAGGGGCAGAGAGAGGGAGGGAGGGAGGGAGAGAGAATCCCAAGCAGGCTTTTTTTGCTGTCGGCGGCGGCACAGAGCCTGATGGGGGACTTGAACTCCCCAACCGTGAGATCATGGCCTGACCCGACATCAAGAGTCGGATGCTTAACCGAGTGAGTCACCCAGGCGCCCCTGGCAGAGTTTTTTTTGTAAGGATACATAAAATAATGTCTTGTCCTGCTAGCACGATATCTTAGATTTAATGAAACATGGTTTGTTGCAAAAGCAGGGCTCAGCTCTGGCTCTGCCTGTCCTGTCCTTGCTCTTTCCATTACAGTTCTGTTCTGCTTCTCTGTGAACTTGAAGTAGTGGGTTTTTGTTTTGTTTTGTTTTGTTTTAATGTTTATTTATTTTTGAGAAAGAGACAGAAGCAGAGACAAAGCGGGGGAGGGGCAGAGAGAGAGAGGGAGCCACAGGATCTGAAGCAGGCTCCAGGCTTCTAGCTGTCAGCACGGAGCCCGATGCGGGTCTCGAACCCATGAACCGTGAGATCACGACCCGAGCCAACGTCAGATGCTTCGCTGATTGAGCCACCCAAGCGCTCACTTATTAAATGAACAGAAGGGTAGATACTATTAGCTCCGATATATACATGAAGAAATCAAATCTGAGAGAAATCCGTCCTTTGAGGTCAAGCAGCTTGCAAGCCACAGAGCAATTCCGTCCCACTGCAAAACCAGGGCTCTTTCCCCCTGTCACACCTGCTGCTGAGCCAGCCCTCTCTGCACCGAGCACTTGAGAGGGAGCTCCGGACCATCTTAGGTGGAATTCTCATCCACCGGCTGCGTAGTCAGAGCCAAATGAGAGCTCGCGGAATCTCTATTATGGAGATAGTGCCACGCGGAGGAGAGCGGGTAGGCATTTCCTAGATAAGGACGTCTGTAACTTGTCTTTGGGCTTTGTGAATTTGGCTTCGGAATATGAGATTCCTCAAACAGGAAGGGCAGCCTGGAGATAGGAGAGTCGGGGACGAACTGCCTGTTTCCAGCAATTCGCTGCTCCAGGCTACTCTCCATAATGTCTCCTGGGCCAGAGGCCCAAGCTGGGATGAAGCATTTCCTTGGGGTACAGCTTTTACTATCGGTGGCATTTTAAGCCTCCGTGCTGAGTGGGGACAGTGAATGGGGTGCTGCAGGAAATAAAGGAGCTCTAAATGTGGAGAGGGCCGTTGACGACTAAGAAAGCGGGTGCATGTGTGGCTTTGCTCCTAACTTGGCATTTTGTAGTGGCCTTCAGCAAAAGCCGTAATAAATATCCGTCCATGCTCTTCGGCTCAGTAATCCCATTGCCAAGAGTTACCCTGAAGTCCTCCCAAAGAAGAAAGATAATGACTCAACGCAGATACAGCAGCGTTTGCCACTTGCACTACTCAATCCTTAAAACTTAGGACACTCTTACTCCTGGGTGACATTTTACTTAGTTCTTGCAGGTAGTCACATGTCCCCTTCCCTTGGCTCTGGACTCAGTTGGGACAGCTCTGCTATGAAATGGGCATAAGGGGCACAGCACACTGTGATGGTTTGTTTTCATGTCTCAGTCCCTTGTGGGCTGTGGGCGCCTGGAGGGGCAGGTCCATCTTTCTGTCCATCTTTCTAGTTCCAGCATGGGCCCGGGGGCTGTGGTAGCCCCAGCTTGGAGCCTGTATGTCAGGGCTCTTGTTGCAAAAATGTCAACTCAAAGCAGCTCAAACAAAATGGGTTTGTTGACTCTTGGATTTCAAGGAAGGGCTGAATACCCAATCATCGGAAGAGCAGGGACACGGGCAGGCTCTGGGGATAACTGGACCCAGGAAATGAATGCCACTAGGACATTCTTTTCACCTCTGGCCTCTGCCTCTTTCTGTATATCAGCTTTATTTTCTCCTTAGAGATAGGGTTTTCCCAAATAGCAGGTGATATGGTCGCTATTTCCATAGACAAGCTTGTAACTCTGTGTTTCAAACCCCCTTTCCCCTCCACTGGCCACATGTGCTACTGTGCTGGCCTCTGTAGGACACACTCATATCACCAAATGACTTCTGGCCCTGTACTTTGGTGCCAGTAAATGAGCTGAATGAGCTTAGTGGGCAAGAGAATTTCTGGAAGCCATTCTTACTGAGGACAGCTATCAATAACTATATAGGGCAGTGGCTACGAACTATGTAAATCTATAGCAGTAAACCACCTCTCCCGAACTGCTGAAACATCACTGAACTCAGCAGTTGGAAAATGCCAACAACTGGGCCATCTCTGCTTGATCTGAGGGGAAGAATGGGAGAAAAGAAGGCAAAAACAAACAAACAAAAAAAAAAAAACAAAACCCTCAGCCAATCAATGCAATAAGAATTTGGGGGATGAATGAATACAATAGTAAAATACTAGAAATAACCACAATGTCTAACAACAGGAACCGGCTAACAAATGATGGTGTGTTAGCACCAAAAAGAGTAGATAATCCAGATTGTAACAACCTGGAAAAGCATTTATGAAATAATGTTAAGTGTGCAAACCAACAAACACGTAGGCTGTGATTATGTTGAAGCAAAAAATGGAGTAACATTGATACAGATCAAAAGTAAACATGAAGGGGGGTACCTGGGTGATTCTTGATTTCAGCTCAGGTCATGATCAGGGTCGTGGGATCAAGCCCCGTGTCGGGCTCTGTACTGAGTGTGGAGCCTGCTTAAGATTCTCTCTGTCTCTCTTTGCCCCTCTTCCCCACTCGAGTTCTCTCTTTCTCACTCTAAAAAAAAAAAAAAAAAAAGTAAACATGAGAAACAGAAATAAATGTGTTGTGATAACAGAATGATTGATGAAAATGTTCATTAACACATGCAAAATGTTGTGAGTGCTCTACGATTCACACAAACATTAGAATAATTTATTTTTTAGGGGCGCCTGGGTGACTCGGTTGAATGTCCGACTTTGGCTCAGGTCATGATCTCTTGGTCCGTGAGTTCGAGCCCCGTGTTGGGCTCTGTGCTGACAGCTCAGAGCCTGGAGCCTGCTTCGGACTCTGTGCCTCCCTTTCTCTCTGCCCCTCCCCTGCTCCCACTCTGTCTCTCTCTCTCTCAAAAATAAACATTAAAAAATATTTTTCTAAAAAGAAATATGATCTATGTTTTAAAAATGTTTTATTTATTTTTGAGAGAGAGAGTGTGAGTGGGGAGGGGCAGAGAGAGAGGGAGACAGAGGATCCTAAGCAGTCTGAGTGCTAACAGCAGCGAGCCCGACGCGGGGCTCGAACTCGCGAACCGTGACACCGTGACCTGAGCTGAAGCTAGATGCTCAACCGGCTGAGCCCCCCCAGGCACCCCTGATCTATGTTTTTATATAGGAAGGTATTCGTGAGATTTTAACTGGCAATAGAGATTACAAAACTATGTATATTGTGATCCTGATTTTTTTTTTTTTTTTCTATTTCTGGGTATCTTTCTTTTTCTTTCTTTTTTTTTTTTTTTTTATCGTGATCCTGATTATGTCAGAAAAAGCACCAGAGTGGTTACCTATATGCAGGAATGAACAGGAAGCTATTAACGTTGGTTAACCCTGGATGGTGGGATTATGGCTCATTTTCACATCTTAAAGTTTTTTTTCCATCTGTAGTCTTTCGCGTCTGTAGTTTTACTTGTAGAATCACGATTTTAAGGATAGTAATTCCTACTAAAGGAAGAAAAGATCCCAATGCAGCAGACACTAGACAGATGTCTCATAAGGCAGGAATGACAAGTATTTGGCCCAGTAGCTGTGGTGAACTGGCTTGTTTTCAACTATTTCGCTCCCCCTGTAATAAGATTACACGCCCAGCCTCGTTACCTTGAGACTTTTCAGTGCCTCTTACTCGGCGGGGAATACCTTCCCATCCCACTGACTTTGGGCTTGGCAACGTGACTTGCCCTGGCCAGGAGAGAGTGAGCTAGCGTGAAGTAAGCGATATCCTAGCCGAGGCTTTGTGGGTATTGGCGTGCTGTGGGTTGGCCCCTCCTGGCGTGTGCCGTCCACCATGACAAGAGCACGCTGCCCCTCCAGCCTGGGTCCTGGAACGGGAGACACCCCAGTGCGCCCGAGCCCAGCTGGCCTAGGAGAGGCGCCGTTGACCCACAGACCCGCGAGCGAGAAATAAACACTTGCTTTCGTAAATCACTGCGTTTCAGGGTTTGTTACGCAGCGTTGCCACAACAAGCTAATGCTTCCAGACCTTGTGTTCTCTCCCCAACGCCCTGGTTATTATTATTTTTTAAATGTTACAGGGCTGAGGGTGGCATGAGGGGGACAAGCCTTCTTGGTTTGCCCCGGTGACAGAGGGGTTTCCTGGCATGTGGGGCATTCAGGTTATTAAAAATAGCTTTAGGAGGGACGCCTGGGTGGCTCAGTCGGTTAAGCGGCCGACTTCGGCTCAGGTCATGATCTCGCGGTCTGTGAGTTCGAGCCCCGCGTCGGGCTCTGTGCTGACAGCTCAGAGCCTGGAGCCTGTTTCAGATTCTGTGTCTCCCTCTCGCTGACCCTCCCCTGTTCATGCTGTCTCTCTCTGTCTCAAAAATAAAATAAAAACGTTAAAAAAAAATTTTTAAATTTAGGAGATATAATTTACATTCCGTAAAATTCACGCATCTAAAGCGTACAATTCCGTGTGCAATCTACATCACTACAGTATGATTTCAGAACATTTTCGTTCCTCTTGAAAGAAACCCCATACCCACTAGCGGTCACTACCCATTGTCCATCGCCGCCCCCCCCCCCCCCCCCCGCATCTACTTACTGTCTCTATACATTTGCATATTCTGGGCACTTCTTATAAAGGGAATCATACAGTATTGGCCTTTTGTGATTGGCTTTTTTGTGTGTGATTGGCTTTTAATTAGCAAAATGTTTCCCAAGTTCATTCCTCTAACATGTATCAGTGCTTTTTTTTTATGTTTATTTTATTATTTTTGAGAGAGAGCGAGAGAGAGATGGAGCGTGAGCAGGGGAGGGGCAGAGAGGGAGAGGGAGGCATAGAATCTGAAACAGGCTCCAGGCTCTGAGCCGTCAGCCCAGAGCCCCCTGTGGGGCTCGAACTCGGGAACGGAGAGATCATGACCTGAGCCGAAGTCAGACGCTTCACCCACTGAGCCACCCAGGCGCCCAGTCCTTCATTTCTTTTTTTTTTTGCTGGGCCATATTCAGTTGTAGATACATACCACGTTTTGTTTGATGATAGACATTTGAGTCGTTTCGACCTTTTGGCTATGGTGCTACTGTGAACATACGTGCACAAGTTTTTATTCGGACATCTGTTTTCAGTTCTTTTGGGTACGAACCTGGGAGTGGAATTGCTGGGTCATATGCTAGTTCTACGTTGAACTTTTTGAGGAATTGCCAAAATGTGCTTCCACAGCGGCTGCGCCCCGCATTCCCACCGGCAACGTAGGAGAGATCCGATTTCCCCACGACCTTGCCCACACTTGTTATCGTCCATCGGTTATAGTATAGCCATCCTGCCAGCTGTGTGGTGTATCTCAGAGGTTTGATTTGCATTGTCCTAATGACTAATGATGGTAAACATTTTTTAAAGGTAAATTCTACCCCCCCCCCCCCCCCGCCAGAGGACTCAAACTCACGACTCCAAGATCGAGAATTGCAGGTTCTACTGACTGAGTCGGTCAGGCACCCCAACATCTTTTCACGATTGTATATCTTCTTTGGGAAAATGTCTGTTCAAATCCTCGGCTCATTTTTAAATTGGGTTTATTCGTCTTTGTATTGTTGAGTTGTAAGAGTTCATTATATATTCTGGATGCTAGACCCTTATCTCTCATGTGATTCGTAAATATTTTCTGTGGCTTTTCCTTCTACTCTCTCTCTCTCTCTTTAATATTTCTTTTATTAGAAAGTGCTTATTTATTTATCTGGAGAGAGAGAGAGGGCGCGTGCACACGTGGAAGCTGGGGAGGGGCAGAGAGAGAAAGAGAGAGAGAGAATCCCAAGCAGGCTCTGCTCTGGCAGCACAGAGCCCGATGTGGGGCTCCAGCTCACAAACCATGAGATCATGACCTGAGCCAAGATCAAGAGTCAGGTGCCCAACTGACTGAGTCACCCAGCTGCTCCTTCCGTCTACTCTCTTAGAGGTATTGTTGGCAGCACAAATGTTTTTAATGTCGGTGTGAGCCAATTTCTCTCTTTTCCCCTTGGTCCGTTGTGCTTTTGGTGGTCTATCTACCGACCTCCTTGATCACAGTAGACGTCTCTAAGCAGTTTTGGTTTTCTTTCTCACTGAACTTGGATGCCACCTACCCTGGACTTTCTTCCCTTGACATTGTTTTATAGGTTAAGTGGTAAAATCCCAAGCACTGGAGACAATCTGTGTGGGTTCACATCCCCACTAGTGTTACCACTTATCGATGGTGGCCCTCGGTGACTTCAGTGTCACTTACTGAGTGGGCAGAATGCTGGGGGTAGGTGAGAGAAATCGAGAAGGGGATAGATGAGGAAGGTAATGGATGGATCTCATTCCCTGAATCCTCTTGTAGTAGACTGGACTGAATGGAGTGGGGCCGAGAATTCTGGAAGCAGACTTTCCAGGAACGGTCTTGTGCGTAACTTCAGATCTTCTCAGCCACACCTCATTTCCAAGCTACAACCAGTGCTTTAAAACAACAACAACAACAACAACAACTTTTTTAACGTTTATTTATTTTTGAGAGACAGAGTGTGAGCAGGGGAGGGGCAGAGGGAGACACAGAATCCCAAGCAGGCTCAAGGCTCTGAGCTGTCAGCACAGAGCCCGACGCAAGGCTCGAACTCATGAACTGTGAGATCATGGCCTGAGCTGAAGTCAAATGCTCAACCGACTGAGCCACCCAGGCGCCCCCAGCTATAGCCCGTCCTAGGCAGGCTTCGTCAACTTCATGTAGGCACAACCTGATTGCCCCTTGCCCGCACCTTGTACCTTTCGCTTTTTGCTCTGGGGTTCCTCTGACACCTCAGTGGGAGACATTGTGGGACCTTACTCAGCACTAACACATGTGCATCCTAAAAGGGGGTGGCCTAGGGAACCATCAGTGACCAATAGGGATGGGAGCCGATGAACGAACAAACGTCTCTCGTTGTGTTTCCCCAGAGGGTACCAAAGACAGGGTGAAGGGTACTGAGGGTATAAGACAACAGCTGTTCACTTTTTTCTACAAAATCAGAACCTATAGAAAGATTCCAGGAAGCTACACTTGTAACAAGCCCTATGGGTGATTCCTACACATACAGAAAGTTTGCAAAACACCGAATTAGGCCATTTTCAGGAGGAATTTACATTCTAAAGGGAGCGAAGGTTACGATTCTGGCTCACGTGAACCTTCCCTTGTGTCCCACAGAGAAGTAGCATGTGACTCGAGACTTCTTCCCATCTTTGTCTTGATGGATGGTTCTCTTCTGACTGCTTTCCGGTGATCAGGTTCACCCTGCATGTGCACATGAACTTCCTTCTCAGTCTCTAAGACAACTTCTTTCTTCCTAAGGAAGACTCCACCCCTTTCCACAGGGGGAGATTTTGCTTCTGTGTTCCTTCCTGCATCCTGTTGTCTAGAGTGGGTCCTGGGCTTCAGTGGGAAGGTCGCTGATGTTCACTTCCTGCCAGGCCGGGCAAGCTCTGAGTGATGGCCTCTGGCACCCAGAGCAGAGACGAGTGTGGTGAACCCACCAATTCTAACCCGGCTGGAAGAGCAAAAGCCGCAGAGCCCGCTGGTTCCCTTGTTAGGTTTCTTCTTAAGTAAGCACATCTTTCAACCCCCACTGTCAAAATTTCTGGAGGCAGTAAGTATAAATCTGTATCTAAAAAAGACATCCCCCTGCCTATTTGCATGGCTCTCAACTTATCTTTTCAGATGAAGTTCCTTCCTGCGTCGCCTGGGTCCGTTATCAATCCAAGCCTACTTTTTTTTTTTAAGTTTGTTTGTTGTAAGAGAGAGAGAGAGAGTACACGTTTGCACACGTGGGGGTAGGGCAGAGAGAGAGGGAGAGGAAGAATCCTGAGTGGGCTCTGTGCTGTCAGTGTGGAGCCCGATGTGGGGCTCAATCTCACAAACCCCGAGATCATCACTTGAGCCCAAATCCAGAGTTGGATGCTTAACCAACTGAGCCACCCAGGTGCCCCTAGCCATATCTACCTTTTTTTTTTTTTTTTAATGTTTATTTATTTTTGAGAGAGAGACAGAGTGCAAGCAGGGGAGGGACAGAGGATCGGAAGCAGGATCTGCGCTGACAGCAGCAAGCCTGATGTGGGGCCTGAACTCACGAACTGCGAGATCATGACCTGAGCCAAAGTCAGACGCTCAACCAACTGAGCCACTCAGGTGCCCCATACCTACCTTTTTTTTTTTAATGTTTATTTACTTTTGAGAGAGAGAGAGAGAGCACAAGTGGGGGAGAGGCAAAGAGAGAGGGACACACAGAATCCAAAGCAGGCTCCTGGGCCGAAGTCTGCTGCTTAACCATCTGAGCCACCCAGGCACCCTGCCCCCATACCTACTTTTATTAGCTGCTTGGTTAATTGCCCAGGGAGTGGTACCAGCAGTCATTAAAGTCTTTCCATTTACAGTCTACCTCTGATAACGTTGACAGTGATGGGATTTGGGGATTCGAGGACCAGTATAACGTAGTGGATCTGGTTTTGGCCTCGGGCAGAAGAATGGGCTCCACAATTTCTGTAAGAGGGACCATGCTTTTCCCCTGCTTGGCTCCCAGTTACTCCAGGATAAAGTCCAAACTTATGACATACAAGTCTTTCATGATCTGACCCCTGCTTGTTTCCTGCATCATTTGGAACTTTTCCATTGCAGACGATAGAAACCAAATGCAAACTGGGTCAAGTGAAAAAGAGAAAGCGTTGGCCCATGTATCAGAAAAACCCCGAGCTGACTTCAGGCATCGCTGGATTCAGGAGCACACATGATATTTTCAGGAGTGTCATATCTCTCCATCTCCGGGTTCGATCTTCTGCCTTGGGTTTGTTTTCAGGCAGAATCCACTATCTGGTGGCAAAGATGAACATCACAGCTGATGTGGAGAACAAAGGCAAAAGAAAAAGAAATTAAGCTTCCTTACAACTTACAGACAGGCAGAGTGACCTTTCTCAAGGAACGCAGCTGCCTCAATGTCAATACACTGCTAGAGGCAAAAGGCAACCTTAGTTTGACATTAGCCTGACTCCCAGGATCTTGTAAAAACTCCCTTTGGAAACTTCCTTTATCTCTCCCCCACAAAGATATATGTTAACAATCATCCTGTAAACATAGGGCCCTCTGATATACATCTGAGGGGTCTCACGACTAAGAGTTTACTGGGCTGTAGTAAACGACCTGTTCCTAACAACAGCTAGCCCCTCAAGATCCTGGAAACCTGGCTTCCAAATTCCTTAGAGGTTTACACTATCCCTACGCCCTCCCAACTTGAAAGTATATAATCAGTCGCTGCTCACAATCTGGGTGCAACCCTTTCTGCCCATGGGTCCTGTCCCCGTGCTTTAATAAAACCATCCTTTTTGTACCAGAGACATCTCAAGAATTCTCTCTTGACTGTTCACTCCCGGACCCCAACATTTCCCATCATTTCGGTGCCCGATGTGCAGCCTGAGTCTTCTCATCTGGACTCTGAGCCTTAAAACCCAACTGGGGACGACTTCCTAGGGAAATCGGCCGTGAAGACCACGTGTGTTAGAACGTTGTTTAGACCATGATTCATCTCTATCTTTACTGATTTCTGTCAATGTCCCCTACTAACTACTTAAATTACAAAACGGTAATTTTCCTTTGTAAAACTTTTCTAGTGTTCTCCATGGGTTAAAAACAGCAGGTTCGTCATGGCATGGCACAACACAGTATGTCGGTCCATTCACCGGCACCCATTTGCAGCCTAGGGTGCAACAGGGAAGCGGAGGGATGTTGGCAATCCCTCCTACTGGGCCTTTATGGCAGGCAGGATGGCGATCAGTAGTGATTTCGTTTGAGGGATGCCTTGGGTCACTTTGACACCAGGAACCTCTGACATATCCTGCACGTGGGATGCCACCCTGGAGTCAGGGGGCATTTTTTGGGTAATGGGCCTTCTCTAGCCTTCTTCTTTGGTTCTCAAGGACTCTCCCTTGGGATGCCTTTTAACCCACTGGAAATAATTCATATTGTAAAAGTTAAAAAGTCTGATCTTCTGTAACACTGCATGACCTTAGTATGATTTATCAGTCAGATCTCTTCTGCAGGAAATGGGGCAAATGGACTGAGATACTCTATGTCCAGGACTTCATGGCCCTAAATCATGACCCCAATCTAAGGTCCCCTTGCAAACTGTGTTTGGCCACAAACCTGGCTGATAAACTCCCTTCTTACATACTGGATGATAATTAAATAGGCCTCCTCCTGATAGAATCCAGGTTGCTGGAGGAAATACAGGTTCTCATTTGTGGGCCAAAGGAAGGGGACGCTGACCTTCTTTCACTGTTCCTCCTCCTAATAGATGCAGGGGCTTCTTCCTCATTCATTTCCCCGGTTAATGTCTATGATAATTGGAGCCAACTGTGGTTAGTCTACCTCGGGCCAGGGACTTTAAGGAATATTCCCAAGCAGCTGCTAAAACTCCCTTTGTTTGAGGGAAGTTCCCTGTGTTCTCTGGCCCAACATGGATTGCCTAATTCCATTTGTTGAGGGAAAAGCAAGCAAACAAATATGGCATCTGCTCATCTGTCCGAGCTGACAAACTTTAGAACAAGGAATCCTCTTTCTCTGTCCTCTGGCACCACCTCGAATCTTCTGCCTCCTCCTCCCCCTCCTCCTGTTGCTGCACCCCTTGAGTGATACCTGCATAACTGGCTTGGTGCCTCTGGCACTCTCAACTCCTGCTCCTCCTCCCCTCGCTGTCAAGGAGCAAAGACCCTTGGACTTTCACCACCCACTTCAGATTTCCCCACTGGTGTCCCAGGTAAAATCTGACAATGGGGAACAAATGGACTGACTTTCAAGTGGACCTAGGTGGAACATAATTCGGGACTTAAACTAATTTAAGTTTGTTGGGTTAATTAATATAGACATGTTTTTAGAATTATCAGCATTACATATGAAATTTTTATTCTATCCTGGCTTACTGAAGGTCAAATAAGCCCGTGTTATCTCTGTTGCAGTTTGTCGGCAAAACGATGACTTATCAACAATCAAGATGATGGTTGATTTTGTCTGTATTAAAGTTTTCTTGGGTAATTGTTAAGACAGCTTGAAGCTTTGCTTGGATGATAAATCAGGTTGAATTCATTGGACATCTAAGTCTTTTCCAAAGGAGATAATATACTAAAGCATTGATTACTGAACATAAGATTTCTCTGCTTTTGACTTCTTATTG
This sequence comes from Panthera pardus, assembly GCF_024362965.1. Lineage (NCBI taxonomy): Eukaryota > Metazoa > Chordata > Mammalia > Carnivora > Felidae > Panthera > Panthera pardus. Next base: position 8,522,295 of record NW_026526677.1, read on the forward strand.
CAAAGAAACTAAGAATATCTGAGTGTTGGAAAACATGCTTTGTGCTTAATTGATTCATAAATTTGCCATCCAAAGAATTCTGGTGTAACAGTTCACAAATGGTTACTACTTAGTTTTCACTAGAGACTAAGGTTTCTAAGAGTTAAAATTCTGCTAAATGTAATTAAGACTGATGGAAACAAGGGAAGCAATTCTGTATGTAGGAAAGTAGAAAATGTGTAAGAAAGATGTAAGGAATGGGAATACATTTTTATCTGATTATTTTTTAAATTTAAATGTTAGTTAACATACAGTGCACTATTGGTTTCAGAAGTAGAATTCAGTGACTCATTACTTACATACAACACCCAGTGCTCATCACAACAGGTGCCCTCCTTAGTGCCCATCATCCATCTAGCCCGTCTCCCACCCACCTCCTCTCCATCAACCCTCAGTTTGTTCTCTATTGTTAAGAGTCTCTTGGAATTTGTTTCCCTTCCTTCTTTCCCCCACCATATGTTCATCTCTTTTGTTTCTTAAATGCCACATATGAGTAAAATCATATGATATTTATCTTTCTCTGGTTGGCTTATTCCATTCAGCATGATACATTCTAGCTACCTCCATGTCATTGCATATGGCAAGATTTCATTCTTTTTCATGGCTGACTTACACACACACCACATCTTCTTTATGTGTTTATCAGCCGATGGACACATTTGGGCTCTCTCCATAGTTTGACTATTGTTGATAATATGCTCTAAACACTGGAGTGCATGTATCTCTTCAAATCTGTATTTTTGTATCCTTTGGGTAAATACCTAGCATTGCAATTGCTAGATCATAGGGTAGCTCTATTTTTAGTTTTTTTGAGGAAACTCCATACTGTTCTCCAGAGTGGCTGCACCAGTTTTCATTACTACCAACAGTGCAAGAGGGTTCCCCTTTTTCTGCATCCCCACCAATCCCTGTTGTTTCTTGTGTTAATTTTAGCCATTCTAACAGGTGTGAGGTGGTATCTCATTGTGGGTTTGTAGTTCCCTGATGATGAGTGATGTTGAGCATCTTTTCATGTGTTTGTTAGCCATCTGGATGTCTTCTTTGGAAAAGTGTCTATTCATGTCTTCTGCCCATTTCTTAATAGTTTGTTTGTTTTTTGGGTGTTAAGTTTGATAAGTTCTTATAGATTTTGGATACTAACCATTTATCAGATATGTCATTTACAAATATCTTCTCCCATTCCATAGGCTGCCTTTTAGTTTACTTGATTGTTTCCTTCTCTGTGCAGAAGTTTTGTTTTTTTTTTTAAGTTTATTTATTTATTTTGAGAGAGAGAGACAGCAGGAAGGGGCAGAGAGAAAGGGAGAGAAAGAATCCCAAACAGATTCTATGCTGTCAACACAGAGCCCGATGCAGGGCTCTATCCCACAAACTGTGAGATCATGACCTGAGCCAAGATGAAGAGTCAGATGCTTAACCGACTGAGCTACACAGGCATTCCCAGAAGCTTTTTGTCTTGATGAAGTCTCGGTAGTTCATGTTTTCTTTTGTTTCCCTTGCATTCAGTGACATGTCTAGTAAGGAGATGCTCCAGCCGAGGTCAAGGAGGTTGCTGCCTGTGTTCTCCTCTAGGATTTTGATGGTTTCTTATCTCACATTTAGGTCTTTCATTCATTTTGAATTTATTTTTGTGTATGGTGTAAGAAAGTGGTCCACTTTCATTCTTCTGCATGTTGATGTCTAGTTTTCCCAACTCCATTTGTTGAAGAGACTGTCTTTTTTCCATTGGATATTCTTTTCTGCTTTGTCAAAGATTAGTTGACCATATAATGGTCTATAATGTGGGTCTACTTCTAGGTTTTCCATTGGGAATACATTTTTGTTGAAGGAAAAAGAAAGTAATTTTGTCCTAAAATGAGACTGCTTGTTTGGAGAGAAATGGCTTGGGGGAAAAATCTGAATGCAAAAGACAATTGTAGGAGTTTTGTGAATGGAAATCATTGGAAAGGAATTTTATGTATGGTCAGGATGAACCAAGGTTGAAATAAATGGATTTCATTTATTTTATTTTATTTTATTTTCTTGAGAGAGGGGGAGAGAGAATGAGTGGGGCAGGAGCAGAGAGAGAGGGTGAGAGAATCTTAAGCAAGCTCCACTCCCATCATGGAGCCCGACTTGGGACTCCATCTCATGACCGTGAGATCATGACCTGAGCTGAAATCAAGAATGGAACGCTTAACCAACTGAGCCATCCAGGTCCTTCAAAATAAATGTTTTAAGAAATACACTGGTATAGGTGCACCTGGGTAGCTCAGTCAGTTGAACATCTGACTCTTGATTTTGGCTCAGGTCATGATCCCAGGGTTGTGGGATCAAGCCCTGTGTTGGGCTCTGCACTGAGCATGGAGGCTGCCTAAGATGCTCTCTCTCTCCCTTTGCCTTTCTCCCCCGCTGGTGCTCTCTCTCTCTCTCTCTCTCTCTCTCTCTCAAGATAAAAATAAAAATAAATGCACTACTATAAGATTAAATTTCTGCTTTCTGTCTATTAAAAAGGCAATGTTTTCTTGGATTGTTTTTCTGCCCTTGATAAGAAAATGTAAATAAAGTTATTTTCTCTTTGCCCAGGAAAACCAGTTTCTATGTTTGTGTCACAGAAATAACTAAGTTTCCTTGTCATTTACATCATAATGAACTCTCATATCAGATTGTTAACAATGTCCATTTCCAAGGTTTTTTATTTTTATTTTTTGTCATTTATAGTTATTGTTCTGATGCTCTTGCAAAATAAGTTTCACTTTCAAGGAGATTTATAAGAAGGGCTTTTGACAAATACAGGTTTTTTATATCTTTAAGATCATAAGACTAAAATAGGTAAGAATTTCCAGAACTAAAAAGCTGCATTCAAACTGAACAAGAATTAGTAACATGGGACTAAATAAGTTGAGGAAGATGCTTATAATTTTGTGACTCTTGTTTGAAACATTGCTGGTTCTCTAATGTTTGCTCTTGCAGATTAAGGAAATTTTCTCTTAACTATGACTTACATAAATATGATAAAATATTCATTTATGAATGAATTGAAGCTTTTTAACTTTCCTCTCTACCTGAACCCTCTAGAATTCAGAAAAGTCTCAGTGAGTTTTCTTACTTCCATGGCAATCGTGGTTATTGGCATAAGTTCAATAAGAATTTGTTCTCGTTAAAGGACACCATTGGAAACATTGGTTATTTTACCAAGGCTTTGACTGGAATGTCATATTTGAGAAACATGCATAGACCCAGATAGGACCAAACAGCTTTAAGGAATTAAGATTGACCTTATGGAACCAATAAAGCCCCCTGGAATGTTGGCCTGATACCTTGCTTACAAGGGTTTGTGGCACCCTTACTGGGTGAATAAAGACTGTCACTTCCTGGCAGGTGCAGGAATCTCAGGATATTTTGGGGACCTCAAGAAGAGGAATTCACCCAAATCTGCAAATATTTGTAGGCATGTCTCATGGCAAGTACTTGGCTTAGTTTCTGGCCTAGAGGGGCTACTAAGAGTTCTACTTATGAAAAGTTCTAGCAAAGCATATTTTAACAACATCTATATGAACAGTTACTATTCTTGTTGAACTGATGTAAATAATTAGGCCAGGTTTGTTAAATTTGGACTTGTTTTGCAAACGAATTAGTCTTGATTTGGCTATCTCTGGAAATAAGGGTGATTATGAAAAGAAAAATCTTTCTTTCTTTCTTTCTTTCTTTCTTTCTTTCTTTCTTTCTTTCTTCTTTCCTTCTTTCTTTCCTCTTTTCTTTCTTTCTTTCTTTCTTTCTTTCTTTCTTTCTTTCTTTCTTTCCTCTTTTCCTTCTTTTCTTTCTTTCTTTCTTTCTTTCTTTCTTTCTTTCTTTCTTCTTTCTTTCCTTCTTTCTTTTTCTTTCTTTCTTTCTTTCTTTCTTTCTTTCTTTCTTTCTTTCTTTCTTTCTTTCTTTCTTTCAGAGGCTTCATGCCCAGTGCAGAGTCCAAGATGGGGCTTGAACTCACGAACCTGAGATCAAGATCTGAGCTGAAATAAAGGGTTGGATGCCTAACTGACCGAGCCATACAGGTGGCTGAAACAAAATTATGTTTCAATAACACACCTTTGCAAATGCTAAATTCTAGTTCTGATTGTCTTTGAATGTTTGTTGTTTGCCTAAACTAGACAACTTGAAGTCAACTTCAGAGAAATGGCCACAATGGCTCATATATAAATAACCTTTGTGCTTGTTATTCTGTGGAATAACAGGACCCCATGGGCATATGATTATTTGAGCAGCTGGAAAATGGGATGAATTCCCCAACAACTGTATAACTCAACTATCACCTTGACCAATTCTATGTGTCTAGGATGACAAAATCACTCCTTAAAAGCCAGAGTATACCCCACACCATGGGGTTGACTATGACTTGTGGTGATAATGGACAGCCCCACTTACCCTATGATTGGATTAGATGATACACTTAGGAATGTCCTCATCTCCTGAGACAGATCGTCTCCCAACTGCCAGTGATTCCAGTTGTAATTAGGATATTGTTAAGGCTAAACCTCAAAGGGAGAGGGCTTCTTCTTCTTCTTTTTTTTTTCTTAAAGGCTTATTTATTTTTGAGAGAGAGAGAGAGAGAGAAGGAGGGTTGGGGGGGGGGGGGTGGGTAGAGGATCTGAAGCAGCAAGCCTGATGCAGGGCTCAAACTCACGAACCACAAGATCATGACCTGAGCCGAAATCGGCTGCTCAACTGACTGAGCCACTCATGCACCCCAAAGAGAGAGGGCTTCTTGATGGTTTTATCCCTTAGCCATATTTGTCCTAGGAGCCATTTCTATTGATGTAAAATTGCAAATAGAGGCGTTAGCCAAGCATATAGAAACCATCTTTATCCAGACCCAACTCATAGTCACCCACAAATTCAGAAGGTGGCCCTCCAAAACCACATGGCCCCTAATATCCTGACTGCAGCTCAAGGAGGCCCAGAATCAGATGGCTGGCTCCTAACAGGGCCCAATGGCTGTGTGACTCTAACCTGTGGCCATGACTCCCTCCAGGCTGGATAGGCCTCTCTACTCTGGGTTTTGCCTGGATGCATAGATGCATGATTAAAACCATTACCAACCCAGCCAACCTTCCAAATTTAAACATAATGGTGGACACATTCTGTGTTTCATTGTATGACCACCTAACATTCCACCTTTATTTCCTTTTGAGAACTGGAGGGTGTCATTTAGCACATGGAAGCTTTTAATAAGTACATGGTCAAAGTCCTAAATGACACTCAAAATAGCATTTACCTATTAAATGCTGAAGTAACACAAACGTGGAAAACAGTTTTACAAAATGGAACGGCATTAGATGTTTTAACTGCTGTGCAAGGCAGAACTTGTGCTCTCATAAAAACAGAATGCTGTGTATACATTCCAGATTACCACAAAAATATTTCTGGGTTTCTAAATGACATGAATACTTCAATTGGCACTTTAAATGATCCCTCTCTTTCCTTTAATGATTGGTTAAATTCCTGGACCGGAGGAAGATTTTTGTTAACGATCAAAGGACTCTTATTTGGGCTTCTTTTTCTTTTTGTTATTCTAATCATGTTTTGCTGTTTACCCCCACGTCTATCCACCTGATGCCAAGACTCCTTCACTGCCATAACTCCAAGTCAACAGATGATCCTTTCCACTCAGGAAGATCCGTATTTCCTGCCTTTTGTAACTCCTATATATAGAAGTCGCCAACTGACCAATGTTGACCCATAGGTAGGAACGTCTCTACACCCCTATTCAGCAGGAAGAAGTTACAGAAGATGAGACCTTCCACCCTCAGCAACTTAAAGATTTAAGTGTCAGAATTGTTCAGGGGGGAATGATGTGGAGAACAAAAGCAAAAGAAAAAGAAAAAGAAATTAAACTTCCTTACAACTTACAAGCCATTGCCAAGTACTTGAGACAGGCAGAGTGATCTTCCTCTGGGAGCTTAGCTGCCTCAATGTTCACCGTTTGTTAGAGGCAAAAGGCAACCCTAGCTTGACATTAGCCCAACCTCCAGGATCCTGTAAAGAATCCCTTTGGAAACTTCCTTTATCTCTACCCACCCCACTCCCCCAAGATATACGTTATCGATCATCCCCCAAACATATGGCCCACTGATACACCTGAAGGGTCTCATGACTAAGAGTTTACTAGACAGTAGTAAATGACCCCTCAAGGTCTTAGAAACCTTTCTTCCAAATTCTTTAGAGACTTATACTATCCCTAACCCTCTCCCAGTCACTCCTCACGATCCCAGTGCAACTCTTTCTGCCCACAACTTCTGTTCTCCATGTTTTAATAAAACCACCCTTTTTGCACTAAAGATGTCTCAAGAATTCCTTCTTGACTGTTTGCTCCCAGACCCCAACATTTCACATCAATAGCCACCTCAGGTTTATAATCTGGTAGTTTAGCAAGCTCAACAGAGAGTAAATTCATCTTGTCCAGTCAATTCCAGAAAAGTTAAGAGGATGCCTCTTACTAATGAGACTAGGCCATATGCCCATCCTTTAACCATCACTGTGACTCTTACATCCCATGTGAACTACATTTTTGAGAGTTATGTATGGTAGTTTCCAAAGTATCTGTGGGATGATATTATCATGGAATAAGGATATAGCATACACCACCACCTGTCTGTCAAATAACTATGTCCCTTTTTTCCCTTGCTAACAGAGTGCAAATTCTATTCAGCAGCAATGTGAAGGGAAGGGCAGCCCTTTGCTCAGCCTCAGATGAACCGTAATTGGTCTAACCCAAACACCAGAATCCTATTTCTTTTGTAGTTTCTGGTTTATGGGTCTGCATGTGACGAGGCTCTAGCCAATGAGATTCTAAGGGACAGTCTGCTGGAAGGCTCTTGGGAGGGTTTTCCTCCCTAAGAAAATGGTATTGTCATGTGAGGGCGGGAAGTTCTAAAGCTATGGCAGCCATCTTGAAGCAGATCCATAGAAAAACTAACCTGTCAATTTGTATTGAGAGGCTGAATTATCCTCCCTTAGTGCTCCCTTTTGAGACTCCCTTAAAAAAAAAAAAAACACATTGTACTAAAATGCACATAACATTAAATTCACCATTTAAACCATTTTATTATTTATTTATTTATTTATTTTAATTAAAAAACTTTTTTTACATTTATTTATTTTTGAGAAACAGAGTGAGACAAAGCGTGAGTGGGGGAGGAGCAGAGAGAGAAGGAGACACAGAATCTGAAGCAGGCTCCAGGCTCTGAGCAAGCGGTCAGCACAGAGCCCGATGTGGGGCTCAAACCCACAAACTGTGAGATCATGACCTGAGCTGAAGCCAGACGCTCAACCGACTGAGCCACCCAGGCCCCCCACCATTTAAACCATTTTAAATCCCATAATTCAGTGGTATTTGGTACACTCACAGTGTATGAAACCATCCTTACAATCTAGTTCCAGAATATTTTCATCACCCCAAAAGGAAACCCTTGTACCCGTCGAGCCTTTGGCAAACACTGCTCTATTTTCTGTCTCTCTGCGTTTGCCTGTTCTCAGTATTTCATATAAATGGAATCATATAATATGTGGCCTTTTCTGTCTGGCTTCTTTCATTTAGCATCACGTTTTCAAGATTCATCCACGTTGTAACATATCGGTTCTTCATTCTTTTTGGAGGCTGAACAATTTTTCATTGTACGGATATACCACATTTTATTTATCCGTTCATCAGAGACGGACTTTCAGGTTGTTTCCACCTTTTTGGCTATCATGAATAGGGCTCCTATGAACCATTCATATACACGCTTTTGTTTGAACGCGTTCACTTCTGAGGATATGCCTAGGAGTGGAATTTCCAGTGATATGGTACTACCATATTTAATTATTGAGGAATTGCCAAACTGGCTTCTACAGTGGCTGCACCATTTTATATTTCCACCAGCACCGTAGGAGCGTTCCAAGTTCTCCATATCCACACCAACGCTGGACTATTTTCTATTTTTATGATTACAGCCATCTTAGTGGGTGTGAAGAAGTATCTCATTATGGTTTTGATTTGTATTTACCTAAGGACATTGAGCATCATTTCATGTGTTGTTTGGCCATTTGTGTATCTTCTTTGGAGAAAAGTCTATTCGAGTCCTTTGCCCATTTTTTAATTGGGTATTTTCTTTTTGCGGTTGAGTTATAAGAATTCTTTAAACATTATGAATAGTAGATTCATCAGATACACGATTTGTAAATATTTTCTGCTATTCTATTGTCTGTTCGCCTTCTTGAAATTTTTTTTTATTTTTTAAAAAATTTGATGAAGTTTAATTTGTCTTTTGTTTTGTTGCTTGTGCCTTTGGTATCATACGTAAGAAACCATTGCCAAGTGCAAGGGCATGATGATTACCCTGTATGTTTTATTCCAAGAGTTTGATAGCTTTAGCTTTCATATTTAGGTCACTGATCCGTTTTGAGTTAATTTTTTGCATGTAATGTGAGGAAAGGTCCAAATTCATTATTTTGCATGTGGAAATCCAGTAGTCTCAGCACCATTTGTTGAAGAGACAATTCTCTCCCCACCGACTCTCCTTGGCACCCTTGTCAAAAATCCATTGACCTATAGTCATACAGGTTTCTTTCCGGACTCTCAATTTCATTTCACTGCTCTGTCTGTCTTTCCATATGCCAATACTATACTGCTTTGATTACTGTCATTTTAGTTAAGTTTTGAAATTGGAAAGTATGAATTCTATAACTCTGTTCTTGTTTTTCAACATTGTATGGGCTCTTGGGGGGCCCCTTGAGATCCCACCTGAATTTTAGGATGGGTGTATGTATCTCTGCTTAAACCCCTGATGTTGAGGGTGACCCACTCCCCCCCCTTCTCTTCTGCAGGTCAGTAGGTATAATAGCAGGTGTTCTAGGAGTGGTCTGCTTGTCGCAGGCCTCATCTAGAGTCAGAAGCAAACAGGAAAAGCAATAGGTCCAAGGAATTGTCCTGATAGCAACCATTTAGGGTGGAGAAATCTTGCTTAGCCAGCTGCTGTGGAATTCAGTTGATCCTATTAGAGACACAGTACTTTTTGCATCCAATGTTTTTTTACTCAACATTATGTGTGTAAAATTCTTCCATGTTATTGTGTAGAGCAGTATTTTGTTCTTGTTCATTGCTTTGTAGTCTTAGAAGTACAGCAGCAATTATTTATCCATCCCACTGTTGATGGCAATTAGCATGGTTTCTATTTTAGAACTATTCAAATAAAACTGCTATTTGCACTCACATGCACATCTCTTGGTGGACATATGCACTTATGTATTTTTATTAAAAAATTTTTTTTAATGTTTTTATTTATTTTTGAGACAGAGAGAGACAGAGCATGAGCGGGGGAGGGGCAGAGAGAGAGGAGATGCAGAATCCAAAGCAGGCTCCAGGCTCTGAGCCATCAACACAGAGCCTGACGCGGGGCTCGAACTCACGGAGTGTGAGATCATGACCTGAGCCCAAACCAAGAATTGGTTGCTTAACGGACCGAGCCACCCAGGCACCCCTCCTTGTGCCTTTTTTTTTTTTCATTTCTCTGATGCAAAACCCATTTAAAAATATTTATTAGCCCACTTGAGTATCTTTTTTTTTTTTTTTCGGTGCAAAAAGGTGTTTTTATTAAAGCACAGGGACAGGACCTGTGAGCAGAAAAAAACTGCCTGAATATCTTTTTTTTTTTTTTTTAATTAACTTGTTCAAGTGTTTTGCCCATTTTTAGTGGGTTGTTGGTCTTCTCAGTGAGTATTCACATGCAGCAAAGTATCTTCATGGTCAGTGTCGCTTCGGAGAGTCCATCCACCTATCTCTTCACTAGACTTCTGTGCTGCCAATTTTCCGTTCATGTTTCTCTCAAGTCCTTGAAATCCATTATTAAATCTGCACAAATCAGTGTAGATCTGCACCTCTGGGGAGCTCCATTTTTGGAAGAAAATGAGCCACCAAGTGCACACTTCTCGAGGTTCTGTCTCCTGGGAGTTTTTCCTTCACCACTGTCTCTCAGGGCCAACCCTGAGTGGGGCTGTAGTGCTGCAGGGTGCATATTCAGTCAGTGCCAACATTATATTTTATTCTTAAAAATTTTATTTATTTATTTATCTATCTATCTATCTATCTAGTGTGTGGTGGGGGGGGGGGAGAGAGAGAGAAAATGCAAACACAAGCAGGGGAGGGGCAGAGAGAGAGGGAGAGAGAGAATCCCAAGCAGGCTCTGCACTGTCAGCACAGAGCCCAACATGAGGCTTGATCTCGGGAACTGTGAGATCATGACCCGAGCCAAAATAGAGTCAGACACTTAACTAACTGAGCCACCCAGGTGGCCTGCCAACATTTTATGCCAAATAACTTGTAAACCAGGCCCAAAGATTTTCCTTCTCAGTTTGCTGCTCACAGGAATAGCCTATGAGGCTGTAGGGACAATTTGAGAGAGAAGACCCAATATATGAGAGTAGGTGCTATGGGAATCTGGGAAGGCAGGCACATCCAGCTGCCAGACTTGGACCAGAAAACATAGCCAGTACAGATATCTATGGAAGGCTACTGCCTCTGCATCTGGTGCTGGGCTGGGTGTTCCTGTTGGTCAAGAGGCCAGGGGTTGGAAAGAAGAGCTGGGCAAGCTGATCTCCACCAGCATCTTTAACCAAAACCCAGTGCCTGGTTTATCACTTCTGCCTTCCCTGATTCTCGAAATTGTCTCTTTAGGCCAACTCTAACCAGGACCACATAGGAAAGGGGATTTGGGGACATGTAGTTCTCTTTTAGCCAAACACACAGCACGAAGTTACTTACACCCATCCAATGAGTTCGTAATTTCAGAAATTATATATTTGTCTATTTGACTTTTTTTGGTAATAGATTCTGACTCTCTGGAAATTCGATTACATCTTTTCATCCATTTTCTCTTATTTTCCTGTACTTTCTTAAACATATTAATGGTAAAGTCCATGTCTGTTTACTGGGATATTTGAATTATCTGTGAGTCTGCTTCTCATTTCTTTTTGAATATTGGTCATATTTTCCTGCCTCCTTGCATGTCTAGTGAATGTTAACTATGTTTTGGACATTTGATATAAAAGAACAATTATCTTTTTTTAAAAAATAGGCTTTACTTTTTGGAGCAATTTTAGGTTCACAGAGAAACGGAGAGGAAGTTACAGTGATTTCCCACATAATTATTGCCCCATTCCCCCGTTTCCCCATCATCAATATCACCCATCAGCGTGGCACATTTGTTACAACTGATTACCTACATTGACACATCATTATCACCCAAAGTCCATAATTTATATTAGAGTTCACTCTCGGTGTTGTACATGTTATGGGTTTAGGCAAATGTATAATAACATATATCCACCATTAAGGTATCATACTTAGTAAATACATTGGTCTAAAAATCCTCTGTCCTTGATCTATTCACTCCTCTCTCCCCTTTAACCCCTGGCAACCACTGATATTTTTATGGTCTCCAAAGTGTTGACTTTTCCAGAATGTCATATGGTTGGAATCATACAGTATGTAACTTTTTTAGATTGGCTTCTTTCACTTAGCAATATGCATTTAAGGTTCCTCTATGTCTTTTCATGGCCTGATGGCTCATTTCTTTTTAGGGATGAATAATATTGCATTTTCTGGATGCACCACCGTTTATTTATCTGTTCACCGACTGAAGGATATCTTGCTTGCTTCTAAGTTTTGGCAATTACGAATAAAGGTCCTATAAACATCGTTATGAAGGGTTTTTTGTTTGTTTGAACATGCTTTCAATTCCTTTGGATAAATACCAAGCACATAATTCCTGGATCATATGGTAAAAGTATGTTTAGATTTGCAAGAAACTGCCAAGCTATCTTCCAAAGTAGTTGTACCATTTTGCATTCCCACCAGCAATGAATGAGAGTTCCTGTTACTCCACATCCTTGTCAGCATTTGGTGTTGTCATTTTCCTGGATTTTTGCCATTTTAACAGGTGTGTGGTGGTGTCTTGTTGTTTTCATTTGCATTGCCCTGATAACACATGATGTGAAGCATCTTTTCATGTGTTTATTTGACAACTGTATATCTTCTTTGGTATCTATTAAAGTCTTTGACCCTACTATAGATTGGATGTTTGTATCCCTTCAAAATTCGTATGTTGAAATCCTAATCCCCAATGTGATGGCATTAGGTGGGACCTTTGGGATGTGATTAAGTCATAAGAACAGAGCCCTCATGAATGGAATTAGTGCCTTCATAACAAGGACTCCAGATACTCCCCTCGCCCCTTCCACCACATGAGGTTACATTGAGAAGATGGCTATTGATGAACTAAGAATCAAGCCTTTACCAGAGGGGCTTGCCTGACTATGCTTACACCCTGATCTTAGCCTTCTAGCCTCCTGAACAGTTAAGAAATAAATTTCTGTTGTTTATAAGTTACCCAGTCTGTTATAGCAGCCCAAATGGACTAAGATAGGCTCTTATTTTAATCAGGTTGTTTGTTTTCTTATTGTTGAGTTTTAAGAGTTCTTTGTATATGTTAGGTAACAATCCTTTGTTAAATATGTATTTTGCAAATACTTTTTTTCTCAGTCTGTGGCTTGTCTTTTCATTCTCTTGACAGTTCTTTCACAGAGAAGAAATTTTTAATTAAAAAAATTTTTATTTTCTCTTTTTAAGTAATCTCTACACCCAATGAAAGAATTTAATGTTAATGATGTCCAGCTTTTTAATTCTTTCTTTCATGGATTGTGCCTTTGGTGTTGGTGTTAAATCTAAAAAGTCATTGCCAAAATGAAGGTCATCTAAATTTTCTCCTGTGTTATCTTTTAAGAGTTTTATAGTTTTTCATTTTACATTTAGGTCTGTGATCAATTTTGAGTTAATGTTTGTGAAGAGTGTAAAGTCTATGTCTGGATTTATTTTTTTGTATGTGAATTTCCAGTTGTTCCAGCACCGTTTATTGATAAGACTATCTTCTATCCATTGTGTTGCCTTTGCCTCTTTGTCAAAGATGAATTGACTACATTTATGCGGGTCTATCTCTGGGCTCTCTATTTTGTTCTATTGATCTAGTTGTCTACTCTTTCACCAGTACTACACTGTCTTGACTAGTGTAGCTGTCTAGTAAGTCTTCAAGTTGGATAGTGTCGATCCTCCAACTTTGTTTTCTTTCAATATTGTGTTGGCTATCATGGGTATATTGCTTCCCCATATAAATTTTAGAATCAGTTTGTTGCTATGCATAAAATAACTTGCTGGGGTTTTGATTGGGATTGTGTTGAATCTATAGATCAAATTGGGAAAAATTTAACATCTTGATAATACTGATTCTTCATATCCATGAACATGGACTATCTCTCCATTTATTTAGTTCTTTGATGTCTTTCATCAGCTTTGTAGTTCTCCTCCTATAGATTTTTTTTCAATTATTTTATTGTGGTAAAACACAGATAACATAAAATTTATCATCTGAACTATTTTTATCATCTTAACTATTTTTTAAATGCTTATTTATTTTTGGAAGAGAGAAAGAGGAGAGGGAGACAGAGAAAACACAAATGGGGGTGGGGTAGAGAGAGAGGTGGACAGAGGATCCAAAGCTGGTTCCACGCTGACAGCAGAGAGCCTGATGCAGGGCTCAACTCAGGAACTGTGAGATCATGAGCTGAACTGAAGTTAGACACTCAACTGACTGAATCACCCAGGCACCCATTATCTTAACTATTTTTAAGTATACAGTTCAGTGGTATTGAATCCATTAAATTCATAATGTTGTGCAATCATCAACACCATTCATCTCTGTAACCCTTTCACCTCGTAAAACTGAAACTCCATACATATTAAACAATTACTCCCTATTTTCCCACCCCCCTAGTCCCTGTCAACCACCATTCTACTTTCTGTCTCTATGAATTTAACTACCCTAAGTACCTAATATAAGTGGAATCATACAGTACTTGTATTTTTGTGATTAGCTTATTTTGTAGCATCTATCAGGATTTCCTTCCCTTTAAACACTGAGTAGACGTTAATTAGACCTAGTGTGGTGATCATTTCTAATGCATACAAATATCAAATCATGTTGTACATATGAAACTAATATGTTATATGTTAATTATACCTCAATTAAAAACATTTTTAAATGTTTTATTTATTTTTGACAGAGAGAGAGAGAGAGAAAGAGAAAGTACAAGTGGGGAGGGACAGAGAGGGAAAGAGAAGGTCTGAAACGGGCTCTGTGCTGACAGCAACAAGCCCAATGTGGGGCTTGAACTCACAAACTGTGAGATCATGACCTGAGCCAAAGTTGGATGCTCAACTGACTGAGCCACCCAGGTGCCCTTAAAAAACATTTTTAATAGAGTTCCTATTTTTTTTTAAATTTTTTTAATGTTTATTTATTTTTGAGATAGAGCAAGAGAACACAAGCTGGGGAGGGGCAGAGAGAGAGAGAGAGAGAGAGAGAGAGAGAGAGAGAGAAAGAGAGAGAAAGAATCCCAAGCAGGCTTTGTGCTGTTAGCAGAGAGCTCAGTGTGGGGCTTGAACTCATGTGAGATCATGACCTGAGCTGAAGTCAGACACTTAACCCACTGAGCCACCCAGGTGACCTGCCCCCCCCCAATTTTTTTTTTTAATTTTTAAAAAATGTTTTTATTTATTTTTGAAGGAGAGAGAGAGAGACAGAGCATGAGTAGGGAAGGAACAGAGAGAGAGAAGGAGACACAGAATCTGAAGCAGGCTCCAGGCTCTAAGCTGTCAACACAGAGCCCAATACGGGGCTCGAACCCACAAACTGTGAGATCATGACCTGAGCTGAAGTCGGATGCTTAACTGACTGAGCCACCCAGGTGTCCAAAAAAAAAAACATTTTTAAAAAAGACCAAATAATATATCCCACTGTATGCATATACCACATTTTGCTTATTCATTCATCTGTCAGTGGACACTTGGATTGCTTCCACATTTTAGATATTGCAAATGATATGGCTATGAACATGGGTGTGCAAATATCTCATCAAGACCCTGCTTTCGATTCTTTTGGGTCTATACCCAGAAATGGAATTGCTGGATTATATAATAGTTCTGTATTTAATTTTTTGAGGAAATGTCATACTATTTTCCACCACTGCTGCACCATTTTTATTCCCACCAACAACTCCAATTTCTCCACATCCATGCCAACACTTGGGTATTTGATGTGATAGATTACATTGATTTTTGAATATTGAACCAGTCTTGCATATCTGGGATAAATCCTATTCAGTGGTGCTTTATAATTCTTTTTGTAAATTGTTCAATTTGATTTGGTAATATTTTGTTGAGAATTTTTGCATCTATATTCCCAAGAGATATTGGCCTGTAGTTTTCTTTTCCTGCAACATCTTTGTCTGGTTTTGGTATTAAAAAAATGCTGACTTCATAGAATGAGTTAGGAAATATTCCCTCTGCTTCTATCCTCTGAAAGAGATTGTAGAGAATTGGTATCATTTCTTCCTTTAGTGTGTTAGAAGTCACCAGTGAACCCATCTCAGCCTGCTACTTTCTGTTTTGGAAAGTTATTAGTTACTGATTCAATATCTTTAGTAGATAAGTCCTATTCAGATGATGTATTTCTTCTTGTGTGAGTTTTAGTGCATTGTGTCTTTCAAGGAATTGGTCCATTTCCTATAGGTTATCAAATTTGTGGCTATCGAGGTGACTATAGTTTTCCTTTATCATTCTTTTAATGTGCATGAGATCTGTAGTGATGTCTCCTCTTTCACATCTGATATTAGTAATTTCTGTCGTCTCTTTTTTTTTTTTTTTCTTAATCTGGCTGGAGGCTTATCAATTTCATTGATCTTTTTAAAGAATAAGTTTTTGGTTTCATTGGTTGATTCCTAATTTCTGTTTCCTAATTTCAATTTGATTGATTTCTAATTTCAATTTCATTGATTTCTGCTCTAATTCTTATTGTTTATTTTGTTCTGCTTACTTTGGATTTAATTTGCCCTTCTTTACTAATTTCCTAAAACGGAAACTTAGAATACTGATTTTAGACCTTTCTTCTTTTCTAATATATGTATTCAATGTTCTAAATTTCCATCTAAGTACTATTTTTGCTGCATTCCACAAATTTTGATAAGTTGTGTTTTCACTTTCAGTTAGTTTAAAATATTTTTTTTAATTTCTGAGATATCTTCTTGACCAATATGTTATTTAGAGTGTGTTGTTTAATTTCCATGTATTTTGCAATTGATTTTTTGTTATTAATTTCTAGTTTAATTCAATTGTGGTCTGAGAGTAGACATATGATTTCTATTCTTTAAAAAATTGTTTTAATGTTTATTTATTTTTGAGAAAGAGAGAGAGATAGAGCATGAGAAGGGGAGGGGCAGAGAGAGAGAGAGGGAGATGCAGAATCCAAAGCAGGCTCCAGGCTCTGAGCTGTCAGCACAGAATCTGACTTGGGCTTGAACCCACAGACCATGAGATCATGGTGTGAGCTGAAGTTGGACGCTCAACAGACTGAAAACCCAGGTGCCCCAATTCTTTTTTTTTTAAGTTTATTTATTTATTTTGAGAGAGAGAGAGAGAGAGTGAGAGAGAGAGAAAGTTGGGGAGGGGCAGAGATAGAGGGAGCGAGAATCCCAAACAGGGTACATGCTGTCAGTGTATAGCCCTATGTGGGGCTTGGAATCATGACCATGAGGTCATGACCTGAGCCTAAATCAAGAGTCGTTGCTCAACTGACTGAGCCACCCAGGTGCCCCTGATTTCTGTTCTTTTAAATTTGTTAGGTGCATTTGATGGCTCAGAATATGGTCTATTCTGCTGAAAATTCCATGTGAGCTTGATAAGAATGTGTATTCTGCTTTTAGATGAAGTAGTCTATAGATGTCAATTATATCCAGTTGATTGATGGTGTTGTTTAGTTAATCTAATGTCCTTACTGATCTACTGCCTTCTGGATCTGTCCATTTTTTGAGAAAAATGTGTTGAAGTCTCCAGGTAAAACAGTGGATTTATCCATTTCTCTTTGCTGTTCAATTAGTTTTTGCCTCGTATATTTTGAAGCTCTGTTATTAGGTGCATACACATTAAGGACTGTTATGTCCTCTTGGAGAACTGACTCCTTTATCATTATGTAATGTCCCTCTTTATTTCTGATAAGTTTTCTTGTTTTGAAGTCTGCTCTGTCTAAAATTAATATAGCTACTACTACTTTCTTTTGATGATATACAGTATATACCATGGTATACCTTTCCTTTCCCCACCCATTCACTTCTTTTTTAAGTTTATTTATTTATTTTGAGTGAGAGAGTGAGCACAAGCAAGGGAGGGGCAGAGAGGGAGAGAGATAGAGCAGGGGCTTGAATCCATTGTGTGTGTGTGTGTGTGTGTGTGTGTGTGTGTATTAATAGACTGTTACTATTATCACTTTGGACAAACTTATTAAGACTAAGAAAACTAGGCAGCATGCCTGGCAGTCCTGCAGATCTGTCTCTTGGTTTAACAGTGTTTTGATGGAACAGACCAAGGGATGTCCCTTCTACCAGCCTCCAACCACCCTCCAATCTTTTTTCCAGTCACAACCTTCAGAGCCATCTTCTTGGCCACCCTCTGCCTCCGGGACCAGCCAACACACTATTTTGAGCTTAGCTCCTTATTACCGATCAACCGTGAGCTCCCAGATTCATCAGAATTATTCCCCTGAGGTGGAAGCCACCTCAACTGCCTGGTCAACATGCACCTGAAGGCCTCCTGCACCTACCTCTCTCTGGGCTTCTATGTTGACCATAACAGTGTGGCTCTGCAGGGAGTTGGTCACTTCTTCTGCAAGTTGGCTGAGGAGAAGCATGAGGGTGCTGAGCCTCTCTTGAAGATGTAAGGTGGCCATGTCCTCTTTTGAGACATGAAGAAACTGTCCCAAGATAAACCCTGGATGCCATGGAAGCTGCCATGGTTCTGAGAAGAACCTGAATCAGGCTCTTTTATATCTACATGCCCTGGGTTCTTCCTGTGCAGACTCCCATCTCTGTGACTTCCTGGAAAAACACTTCCTAGATGAGGATGTGAAACTCATCAAGATGGTGACCATCTGACTCACATCTGCAGGCTGGCTGGTCCCCAGGCTGGATTGGACCAGTATCTCTTCAAAAGGCTCACCCTAAAACATGACTAGGAGCCTCTGAAGCCCAGCATCCTTTGAGGGCCCCCTCTGGCATCCCCCTGGTGACAAAGCTTGTACCTGAGCCTCTGCCTGCAACCACTAGGCAGCTTTTTAACCACCCTGGAACCCTCTCCCAAGCCATGGACTACATGGAAACAATAAATCTTTTTGAAGAAAAGAAAGAAAGAAGAAAGAAGGAAAGAAAGAAAGAAAGAAAGAAAGAAAGAAAGAAAGAAAGAAAGAAATTTTTTATTTTACTTTCACTTATTCTTTCTTTGATATTCTTCCTTGATGTAGATTCAAATGTTTGACCTATATTATTTTCCTTCTTTCTGAAGAACTGTTTTTTAACATTTCTTAAAAGAAATGGTAGGTTTGCTGGCAAAAAATTCTCTCAATTTTTGTTTGAGGAAGTTTTTATTTCTCCTTCAAGTTTGAAGGATAATTTCACCGAGTACAGAATTCTAGGTTGGTTATTTTTTTTCTGTCCATGCTTTACTTTTTTTTAATTTTAATTTTTATTTTTAAAAATGAAATTTATTGTCAAATTGGTTTCCATACAACACCCAGTGCTCATCCCAACAGGTGCCCTCCTCAATACCCATCACCCACCCTCCCCTCCCCTCCCTCCCACCCCCCATCAACCCTCAGGTTATTCTCAGTTTTTAAGAATCTCTTATGGTTTGACTCTCTCCCTCTCTAACTTTTTTTTTTCCTTCCCCTCCCCCATGGTTTTCTGTTATGTTTCTCAGGATTCACATAAGAGTGAAAACATATGGTATCTGTCTTTCTCTGTATGACTTATTTCACTTAGCATCACACTCTCCAGTTCCATCCATGTGGCTACATCCTCAAAAAATTAAAAATAGATCTACCCTATGACCCAGCAATAGCACTGCTAGGAATTTACCCAAGGGATACAAGAGTGCTGATGCATAAGGGCACTTGTACCCCAATGTTTATAGCAGCACTTTCAACAATAGCCAAATTATGGAGAGAGCCTAAATGTCCGTCAACTGATGAATGGATAAAGAAATTGTGGTTTATATACACAATGGAATACTACTTGGCAATGAGAAAGAATGAAATATGTCCATGTTTTAAATATCTCACTCTTCTCTCTTCTCTTGTTTGTAAGGTTTCCCAGGAGAGTTGGATGTAACTCTTATCTTTGTTCCTCTATAAATAAGGTGTTTCTCTTTCCCCTCTGGCTTATTTCAGAATTTTTTCTTTATTTTTGATTTTCTGTAGTGTGAATGTGATATGCCTGGGTATAGGTTTTTGTTTTTGCATTTATCCTGCATAGTGTTCTCTGAACTTCATGGATTTGTGGCTTGGCATCTGTTATTAATTTGGGGGAAATTCTCAGTCATTGTTGTTTTATATATTTCTTATGTTCCTTTCTCTCTTTCTTCTCCTTCTGTTTTCCCATTATGTGTATGTTACACTTTTTATAGCTGTCCAACAGTCTTTGGATATTTTATTTTGTTATTTTCCATCTTTGTTCTCTTTGCTTTTCAGTTTTGGAGGTTTCTCTTGATGTGTCCTGAAGCCTGAGAGTCTTTCCTCAAGTGTGTCAAGTCTACTGATAAACCTACCAAAGGCATTCTTCATTTCTGTTACAGGGTTTTTGAGCTCTGGCATTTCTTTCAGTTCTTTTGTAGGATTTCCATCTATCCTTAGATTGCCCATCTGTTCTTTCATGCTGTCTGCTCTGTCCAGTAGTGGATATAATTATTGCATATTAATCACAGTTGTTTTAAATTCCTGGTCTGATAATTCCAACATCCCTGATGCTTGCTTTGTCTTTTCAAACAGCGTTTTGTTTTGTTTTGCCTTTTAGTATGCCTTGTAATTTTTTCTTGATAAACAAGCATGATGTACTGGGGATAAAGAATTGTTGTAGATCAGCCAGTAGTAATGTGGTGGTAATGTGGGGAGGAGGAAGCATGCCATATTCCCATGATTACATCTCAGTCTTTTAGTGAGTCTTTACCTCTGGGCTATGAACTTCACATGTGTCTTCTCGGTTGTTGTGCGTGCATGTGCGCAAGTGTGTGTTTTCTCTCCTCCCTTAGGTGGGACAGTGTGGCTACAACTATATGGAGTTGGGTATTTTCCTTTCCCCAGGCCGGTTAGGCTCTGATAAAACCCCAGCTGGTTAGGGTCTGGTTAAATAGCTTCTCTTGAAGGCAGATCCTGTTAAGAAGGACAGAATACTTGCATATTTCAAAATGGTTACTCTTCCCCTTCCCTGGCCAGAAGAGTAAGGGAGTTTTTCTCTGATGCTGTGAAAACCGGGTCGAGCTCCTGGAGATAAAACTGACAAAAGTGTCAGGGCCCCCTTATGACTGAGTCTCCCTAGAGATTTTAACTCTCAGAGCTGTCCACACTGAGCGTCCAGCAACTGTCACCTACAGTTCAGGTTTCCCTACCCCAGCGCTGCTTCCCATGGAAGTTTCGGGTTGTGGGTTTCTGCTCTGGTAGGTTTGGATTCTCTGTATTCACGTGTCTGTTTCTCCAATTTGCGAGGTCACTTCTGGGGACTCACTGCACATGTCCCTGTCACTCTGAGACCTTCTATCACTTGCTGTGACCACCCTTCTCTTTTTTTTTTAATTAAAAAAATTTTTAATGTTAATTTTTTGAGAGAGGGAGATCGAGACAGAGCGTGAGCAAGGGAGGGGAGAAGAGAGAGAGGGAGAGAGACACAGAATCTGAAGCAGGCTCCAGGCTCTGAACTGTGAGCACAGAGCCCAAGGTGGGGATCAAACCCACAAACTGCGAGATCATGACCTGAGCCGAAGTCGGACGCTTGATCACCTGAGCCACCCAGGCACCCTGTGACCTCCCTTCTCTTACAGACCTAAGAAGAATTGTTCATTTTTCAGGTAGTTCACCTGCTTACTGGTTATGATAGGTAACTTCCAAACTTCTTACGTACTGGGCCCAAAGTTGGGCCCATCTGACTTTTATGCAGATGATTTTTATCTCCCACCAGAGAATGTTCTATCTGTGCTCTTTTAGGCTCGTGCACTAAGAAACTGCTCACATCTATCTAGTAGGGATGGAGCCAGACTGGAGATGAGACCCAGTTTTACCAAAACTCTACCTAACTTTGTTTCGTCTTCATTTCCCGGACATGTTCCTTCCTCAGTTCTGGAAGCCCTCTGTCTCAGCCTGTGAGTAGTGGGAGATTTTCTGAATTTTGGAGGTTTTGAGCTTAACTCTCCTGCCTCCTACCCCACATACCTTCAAAATCTGGCAAATATCCTTTGTTCCAGGCAGGCCCTCTTTCTCGAAGTGGACTTGGTTTTCTAAACATGATGAGGCTGCAGAAGATTTCACTCTCTTTTACTTAGGAGCTTCCAGAAGCCCGCAGCTCCTCATGGCCACCAGCAACTCCACTGGTTTCTCATTCTCCCAGTTGGGTCCCTTTGCCTGAGCTAAGCTTTTGTGGCCAGAATTGGCAATGGCCCCAGGGAAGACTATGTGAGCAGTGATCCTCAGCTCATTCAGGAAGGAGAGAGCCTTTTCTGTCTTTGAAATTTTTGTTCATTTCATTCATTCATAGCATTGCATTTATAGCCCTCTGCTCTCTTGAAAAAGATGGTTCTTGCAACTTTTCTGGGTTTTTTTCCCCCTTCTAATTCTTGCAGTGGGAGCAGTGACCTGCTGAAAACTCTGTATCTTGGTTGGGAGTGGAGCCTTTTGATCTTTTTAAAAATTCTAGTAAGTTCATCTTTTTAAAAAAATGTCATCACTCTATGACCCAGAAATTGCACTACTAGGTATTTATCCAAGGGATATAGGTGTGTCGTTTTGAAGGGGCACATGTGGGGGTGCCAGGGTGGTTCAGTAGGTTAAGCGTCTGACTTCAGCTCAGGTCATGATCTCACGGTTTGGGGGTTCGAGTCCCGTGTCGGGCTCTGTGCTGCTAACTCAGAGCCTGGAGCCTGCTTCAGATTCTGTGTCTCCCTCTCTCTCTGCCCCTCCTCTGCTTGTGCTCTGTCTCTGTCTCTGTGTCTGTCTCTCTCTCAAAAATAAATAAAAACATCGTGCTCACTTTGGCAGCACGTATACTAAAAATAAATGAAAACATTAAAAAAAAGAAGGGGCACATGCACCCCAATGTTCATAGCAGCACAATCGACAATAGCCAAAGTATGGAAAGAGCCCAGATGTCCATTGACGGACGAATGGATAAAGAAGATGTGGTGTATATATATATACTATATATATATATATATATATATATATATATATAGTATATATATAGTATGGAGTATTACTTGGCAATAAAAAAAATGAAATCTTGCCATTTGCAACTACGTGCATGGAACTAGAGGGTATTATGCCGAGCAAAATTAGACAAAGAAAGACAAATATGAGATGACTTCATTCATATGTGGAATTTAAGATACAAGACAGACGAACATAAGGGAAGGGCAGCAAAAGTAATATAAAAACAAGGAGCAAAACATAAGAGACTCTTAAATACAGAGAGCGAACTGAAGGTTCCTGGAGGGGTTATGGGTGGAGGGGATGGGCTAAATGGGTGAGGGGCATTAAGGAAGACACTTACTGGGATGAGCACTGGGTGTTATACATAGGGAATGAGTCACTGGAATCTGCTGAAATCATTATTACACTATATGCTAACTAACTTGGATGTAAATAAATAAATAAATAAATAAATAAAAATTTTAAATTAAAAAAAAATGTCATCAAACATTTTCTCCAATCCATTTTTATGTTTCCCTTTTTGAAATGTTTGTGTCTGGATATTTTTACTTCTACTTCTATGCTCTGTATCTTATGTTTTTCTTTTTCTTTTTTTAAGTTTTATTTATTTAAGTAATCTCTATGCCCAGTGGAGCTCGGACTCATGACCCCGTGATCAAGAGTCACACGCTCTTTGGACCGAGCCAGCCAGGCGCCCCATGTATCTTATGTTTTTCTTTTATGTTTTCTATTATTTTTGTTTTTTGCTTCTTCCTTCTGGAAAGTTACTCAATTTGATCACCCAGTTCACTAATGTTTTCTTTAGCTGTATTCATTCCATTTATCCCATCTACCTGGACTGGTCAGAATTTCTGGTTTTAAAGGGCTCCTGACGAATAATCCGACTCTTACATTTGTTCATTCGTTCATTCGTTCGTTCATTCACTCACTCGTATGTTCATCAAATCCCTACATTGTGTCACGTTGGGCTCTAGGCCTGAGGAATTTAATCACCATCTATAAAAGGGGAATTGTGATTTTAAACCTCCAGCTCAGACCCATGTGGGCAGCAGCCTACTTAACATCAGAGGCATCTCAAGTTCAACATGTACAAAATTCAACCAGGGGTCTTCCCCTAATCAGGATTCTCTTGGAGGCAAGTGGTATAAGTCTTTAAAACCCTGCATACTTGGGCCTACCTCACACCATACCTCATCTGTGTTTCTTTCTTTCTTTCTTTCTTTCTTTCTTTCTTTCTTTCTTTCTTCTTGTTTTAAAGATTTTGGTTTTAAGTAATCTCTACACCCAGCGTGGTGCTCGAACTCACAAGCCTGAGATCAAGAGTCACACGCTTTTTACCAACTGAACCAACCGGGTGCCCCACCACTCCTTTGTTCTTTTTGTTTGTTTGTTTGTTTATTTATTTAGAGAGTGCTTGCATGCACACTTGGGGGAGGGGGGAGGGGCAGAAAGAGAGGAAGAATGAGAGAATCCCAGGCAGGCTCCACACTGTTAGTGCAAGGCTCGATGCAGGGCTCGAACCCACCAAGCATGAGATCATGACCTGAGCTGAAGTCAGATGCTTAACCAACTGAGCCACCCAGATGCCCCCTCCCCGCCCCAACTACTTCCTTCTTGAGTCTGTTCCCTTTGCACATGCTAGAATGCCAGGAGTGGTCTTCCCCAACCGCACTCACCTGGTCCACGCCTGCCCTGCCTTCAGATCCCTCCAGTGCGCTGGCTTTCGCAGGTGAGCTTTTTTCTGACCACCTAGACCCACTGCTAGACTCACTTTTTCAGAGCTTGACCAACTCCTCCTTGAGTTCAGTCCAGAGATCTTCCCATTGCTCTCAAGACCTTGGAGGTGTCCACAGGCAGCCCTTCCCTGCCTCCCTTGGAATCCTGCCAGAACTGCCTTCAACTCCTGAGATCCTTCCCTTCTGGAACAATCCCGCTACTCTGCTTCTGTTAACCCAGGCTTCCAAACTCAGTGGCCTGCTGATTCTCCCACAGCAGTGAGGAAAAACAAACAAACAAAACAAACGTACACCCTCTCCCCCTGAAAAAATGTTTGAAAAACCAGTTTGAGTTGGGTTTTCTGTCATTTACCACCAAAAGTTTTCCAACTCACACAAAGAGACAGGATTAATGAAACATTAAGCAACCACTGGAATGCTCCGTGTTGGATGACAGGTTATAGAAAAGGGACAGAGGAATCCCAAATGTCCAGCTTTGACTCACTGGAAGAGTCTATGGCCATACACCCTGAACGCGTCCCATCTCGTCTGACACCCTGAAAGAAGGACAGGAATGCAGGCCTTGGTAGTCAATTACTCTCTGTTCCCCCTTTCTGCCTGTGGCCAAATCAAGGAGTTGGGCCATTGTGGGACTTGACCTTAGTAGGGTGGAGAAGTAGGGGGAAGCCTCACATCCTTACATGTTCATGTTCCAGATCAGGAAGAGTAGGACATTGGGACCATCTTGGAGACATCCCTACAACCAGAAGCTGGAGGCCCGGCTGCAGGCCAGCATCTGAGGCTGGTTCTGAGAACCTTCTATGCTTCTATCTCGGCAGTGCTGGGGTGGCAGGGACTCAGGTCACTTGTGCCGTGGCTCTTAGAATTATCCTTCCTTTGCATAGGGGCAGGTATGTTGTCCTGTATTTTCTCATTGATCACATCACCCTAATGAATCGTACAGCCTGGGCATTAAGAGTGCTTCATTGGACCAGGTCCTCCAGAAGCCGAACCAGAAATCCCAGGGTCTTGGCCTGGGTTTTTATCAGGGAGTCAACCTTGGTGGCAATATTTGGAACAGAGAGTCAAGAAATAAGAGCGAATGAAAGAAAAAAAGGAAAAAAAAATGCATGTGTGTGAGAAGAGACTGTGTGGCGTGGGGAGAGTGCAAGAAATTTGGAAAGTTCCAGAATTAGCACCATAGAGCGATACCATTTATTGAAACCTTACGCCCAGGAAAGTCATTGATTTATGGTGTTTATGGACATAAGCAGTAAAAGTATCAAATGCAGTTTGGGAATAATCAGGCCACAGGAAGCGTTAGCTTGGGGAGGGTGTGAGGGGAAGGGAGGAGGAAGGCTTGTGGAGGAGATCAACCGTCTCTGATATTTTATTTCTGAGCAAACATGTCAAAATGTTTAGATTTGTAAAAGCTGAGAGGTACGGGTATATACATGGATGAATATAATAGCTTCCCCCCATATGTCTGAAATATTTTATAATGAAAAAAAGCGTTTTAATTTTTATTTTAAATTTTGAAAAAAATTTTTTTTTAGTTTAGTTTTGAGAGAGAGAGAGAGAGAGAGAGGAGTCAGAGCATGAGTAAGGGAGGAGCAGAGACAGGGAGACACAGAATCCGAAACAGGCTCCAGGCTCTGAGCGGTCGGCACAGAGCCTGATGCCGGACTTGAACCCACAAACCGTGAGATCATGACCTGAGCGGAAGTTGGACGCCTAACCGGCTGAGCCACCCAGGGGCCCCATTAAAAAAAGGGGTTTTAAGTGTCAGGGGTTTAGGGACTGGCAGGTCGGGGGTTAAGACTTCCTTCCACCAATACCAGCTGTGTTTCTGGATGAATTATTTCTTTCCCATCTGTGACTGTCCCTCTTGGGATGTCACATCCTACTCACCTGCACACTCGATTAAGTTAACACTGAGGAACAGCTTGCCGGTTTTCTCTTCTCGAAAAACAAATGGGAAAAAACCCACAAATGTTGGCGGCTTCATTTTCAAGTTGAAGTGCTGGGGTTGAACTTCTTCTCCTCCTTCCCCCCCCCCACCCGCCCCCAACACATACCTACGAAGTCGGAAGTTTTAGTTTTTACCGGGAGATAATCTTTATGTTTGCAATTCCTTCGGGATTTTACAAGGGATGATTCATTTTTGATCTTTTTGTTGTTTATTTTTGAGAGAGAGAGAGAGAGAGAGAGGGAGACAGGAACTGAAGCGGGCTCTGCGCTGACAGCAGAGAGCCCAATGCAGGATTCAAACTCACTCGAACCCTTGAGATCATGGCCTGAGCTGAAGCGGGACGCTCAACCACCTGAGCCACCCAGGCACCCCTATTTTTTTTTATCTTCTTTCTTTTTAAAGTTGATGTATTTAGTTATTTATTTATGAGAGAGAGAGCACGAGCAGGGGTGGGGCAGAGAGAGAGAAAGAGAGAGAGAACCCCCAGCAGGCTCCACGCCCAGCACCAGCACGGAGCCCCGTGAGGAGGCCGATCTCAGGAACCAAGGGATCATGACCTGAGCCTAAATCAAGAGTCAGATGCTTAACGTGCTGAGCCACCCAGGCGCTTCTTATATGTTTATTCATTTTTTAAAGTAATCGCAACGCTCCACGTGGGGCTTGAACTCAGGAAACACCCTCCAGCCCCCAGCAAGTACCATTTGCCCTACAGCCAAGGCACCCGGAGTGATTCAATTCACAAACTGCATTTACACCCCTTTGACACCCACAGGCTTCTTGTTCCTTGGAAGAGTTCAGCTCTACCTTTCGGAGAACCTGGCAAGTCCAGTCCCTCCGTTCTGGTCAGCAGCCGGGCCCTTCCTTCCACGGGACCGCCCAAGGAACCACTGAGGCACTGGGGATGGAGGGCTCCCACGTGCCCCGGGTGGCCCTGGCCCTTGTAGGCTAGGACCAGCCACCCTATGGACACACAACACGGTGGACCAAGGATCTGAGTCAGAGAACTGCAGGGGAGGGGCGAGGAGCAAACACGAGGTGTTCTGGGTTTGATACCGGCCCCAAAGTTTCCAGCTTGTCACCTGTTACTTAAGCAAGGAGGCCACTAAGCTGAGGTGGCTTTAACGGCGCAGGGCCTGCCTCAGCAAACCCAAACCCAAGCCCGTAAGTCCCTCAAAAAGCAAAACTGAAGGATGCCCAGTCACATTAGCCGACTAGGATTCAAGCTATAGCTAATCCGTAATCTCCCCACTTTGCTTCCTCCGTCGCCCCGTAAATAAAGTTTTTCCCAGCTCCCCCGAGGGAGCGCTTCTGACCATTTTTAGCTGAGCGCTGCCCAATTTGAATGGATTTTTGCTCACATAAATACCTAAAATTTGAATATGCCTCAGTTTGTCTTTGAAGGGTTCCGGCCAGCAGTGGGATCCGAAGGAGACCCCCAAAGGCCCCGGGAGCAGTGAGCGACCAGCAGCCGGCACTTGCTGGAGAACCGAGCTCGCTGCTTTCTCACTGACTCTGGGCGAGTAAATCCCCTGGGATTTGACCTCCTGGGGTGGGGGGGTGGGGGGGTGGGGTGGAGGGTTTGCCCTGAAAAGAGCTCTCTGAATTTCTTCCAGCATTTTCTTTCTCCAGTCCGGGGCTGGGGTCAGCCAACGTAAAAGAAACTGGACTGAGTCCAGGATCAGACTAGGTCCAACTTAGAAACTGGACTGGGTCCAAGGTCGGACTGAATCTGACTTCAGCTGGGCTGGGTCCGGTGTGAGGCCTCGTGTAATAAGAGAAAAAGAAAACAAGAGAGAGAGAGAGAGAAATGGGTTTTTCTGAGTCTAAACAACCGGGGCTTCCTCCATCTGGAACCCCAACTAACTCTAGGAATAGAAATTAGAGGCCCAGGGGGCGCCTGGGGGGGCTCAGCCAGTTAAGTGTCCAACTCTTGGTTTTGGCTCAGGTCATGATCTCGCGATTCATGCGTTTGAGCCCTGCATCCGGCTCTGTGCTGACGATGCACAGCCTGCTTGGGATTCTCTGTCTCCCTCTCTCTCTGCCCCTTTCTCACTCACATGTGTGCGTGTACTCTCCCTCCCTCTGTCTCTCAATATAAACAAACAAACTTAAAAAAAAAAAAAGGGGGGGCCCGGAACCTCTGTTTTTTGAACCAGTGGGCTAACCTTACTAAAGGTAATCTTGAAAATTCCAGGGGCCACGATAGGGAATCTCACCTAATCTTATCCATTTAGGAGATGCTCTAGAGAAAAAGGATCCCGAATTTCCCCAAACCAGTTCACTGGGGCACCTGGGTGGCTCAGTCCGTTAAGCCTCTGACTTTGGCTCAGGTCATGATCTCACTCACAGTGAGTTCAGGCCCTGCATCCAGCTCTGTGCTGACAGCTCGGAGCCTGGAGCCTGCTTCGGATTCTGTGTCTCCTCCTCTCTTCTGCCCTCCCCCACTCATGCTCTCTCTCTCTCTCAAGAATAAACATTAAAAAAATTTTTAAAGATTCTTTACAAAAGGCAAATGAAAAGCATATACAACAAGCCGATGCTGAATCTATAAAGAAATGCACACCGACTAACTTGTCTGAGTGCTCCTTCCCTTTACCTCCTCTCCTTAAATATTCTGAATCTACTAATCCCTTGACACTCAGAAGATGAGCCAGAATTTTATTTAACTTATTTTGGATGTCAATTCGATCCCCAACGTGGGGCTCCAACGCACAGCTCCAAGGTCAAGTGTCGCACGCTCTACCGACCGAGCCAGCCAGGTGCCCCAGGAATCTAGAATTCTTCTTCTTTTTTTAATTTGAGAGAGAGAGAGTGAGATTGCACAAGAGAGCACAAGCGGGGGAGGGGCAGAGGGGGAGAGAGAATCTTAAGCAGGCTCCCTGCTCATCTCGGAGCCTGACTTGGGGCTTGATCTCATGACCTGGGACCATAACCTGAGCCAAAACCAAGAGTCAGAGGCTTCACTAACTGAGCCACCCAGGCGATCCCTGAAATTTAGAATTCTAATAGAGCTGACCATCCGGGGCTCAGATCTCTACCGATTTATTCACATGACATTAGGTCCTCGTGTCACCTGAAAATGGACAGCCAAGGTCAAATGGGAAGAGACTGAGAGAGATATTAAAGACTCACATACTGGGGTGCCTGGGTGGCTCAGTCGGTTAAGCGTCCGACTTCAGCTCAGGTCACGATCTCACGGTCCGTGAGTTCGAGCCCCGAGTCGGGCTCTGGGCTGATGGCTCGGAGCCTGGAGCCTGCTTCCGATTCTGTGTCTCCCTCTCTCTCTGCCCCTCCCCCGTTCATGCTCTGTCTCTCTCTGTCTTAAAAATAAATAAACGTTAAAAAAAAAAATTAAAAAAAAAAAAAGACTCACATACTACTCACTCCGCCAGAGATGGGCCAAAACACACTAGAAACAAACGCCCAAGACCCGTTTGAGAGGATTGATGAACTATTTCCTCGAGAGACTATCATTCAATCCTGCAAACAAAAGAAGGATGAACCAGTCTCAGACCACAAGACAAGACTGGAAACACTTTTTGAGACACACTCGAAGCTTTCTTTACTACACGCAGGCACAGAAAGACGCCCTGACTTCCTTATTCATTAGCAGGCTTGGGCCCAAACTAAGTTGCCTATTGAAGAGGCCCAAGCTGGGGCCCCGGGGTGGCTCAGTCCGTTAAGTGTCTGATTTCAGCTCAGGTCATGATCTCGCAGTTCGTGAGCTCGAGCCCCGCGTCGGCCTCTGTGCTGACAGCTCAGGGCCTGGAGCCTGCTTCGGATTCTGTGTGCTCCTCCCCTGCTCACGCTCTGTCTCTCCCTCAAAATAAATAAAGATTAAAAACAATCTTTTGAAGAGACCCAAGCTGGTCTGGGAAGATGTTCCCCTGTTACCAAAATAATAATAATAAGCATTGATGGGGCTCTGAGGGATCCTCATATAAATCGTTCCCAGTGCTACCTCTCAACGAGCAAGGGGAACATTAATGGAGAGTCCCGTTCAACACTGGTGGATCCGAGAGCCACTTTTATCTACCTGAAACCCTGCTTTCCTAAAACAGAAACCCCTTTGGAGGAAAGAGAATATTTCTGGAGTGGGGGTTTCTAACCAAATTCCAAGGGTACCTGTATCGAAATCAGTCCCAATGACATGAGGGTCCTTTTCGGGGACCCACGCTTTCCTCCTGTGTGCCACTGGCCCAGCCGACCTGGTAGGACGAGATGTGCTTTCTAAATTCAGGAGTCGTGTAAAATTTAACTCAGAAGGAGAAATGACCTTAGAATTTCCTGAACCCTCCTGAACCGGAACTGCTCTGTTCTCTGCCAATAGAAATTGATGAAATTAAGACTCAAAGGTATGAAAAGAGTCCCAATCTCTCAGAAGTGCCTGAATGCCTACGGGCTGCTTCTTCAACTGACAGAGGCAAAATTAATGGAACCGAACCCATAAAAATCCAAATAGATCATTCCTAACCCCTGCCTAAATTGGCTGAATTTCCACTAAAAGCAAAGGGGCTCTCACCAATTGGGGAAGGCCAAATGAAGCGAGGACTGCTTTCTGCAACTCTTCTATCTAATCCATTAAAAAATCAAATAGATGGGGGGGGGGGGCGCCTGGGTGGCTCAGTCAGTTGAGCGTCTGACTTTGGCTCAGGTCATGATCTCGCGGTCTGTGGGTTCGAGCCTCCGCGTCGGGCTCTGTGCTGATAACTCAGAGCCCGGAGCCTGCATCGGATTCTGTGTCTCCCTCTCTCTCTGCCTCTCCCCTGCTCATGCTCTGTTTCTCTCTGTCTCAAAAATAAATAAAAGTTAAAAAAAAAAAATCAAATAGACAGGGTGCCTGGGTGGCTCAGTCGGTTGAGCGTCCAACTCTGGCTTAGGTCGTGATCTCACAGATGGTGGGTTCGGGCCTCCCACCGGGCTCTGTGCTGACAGCATAGAATCTGCTTTGGATCCTCTGGCTCTCTCTCTCTTCCTGCCCCTGCCCCCCCACCCCGGCTCTCTCTCACGCTCTCTCAAAAATAAACAAACATTAAAAAAAAATCAAATGGACGAGGTTGGTGTTTTGTCCAGGATCTCTGTGCCGTCAGCAAAATCGCGATACCGAGGTTCCCCGTGGTTCCAAATCTCCAACACCTTGTTGTTTAACGTCCCTGCTGACTCAGAACGGTTCACGGTGGTGATGGATCTCTGCTCCTCTGTCGTTAGTAGCCCAGTTGACAGGAAGAATCAATATTTGCCCACCTTCACTTGGAACGACCAACAATACACCTGGACTGCTGAGACATCATCCTTATTTTTCACACAAAATAAGCAAACTTACAGTTCCCTAAGAACGCTGCAGTCACTCAATATGTAGATGACCCATTGGTATGTCCCCCTAGGAGGGAGGCCCAAGAAGTTAGATTTGGTTTCTCTTTTATAGCAATTAGCTTGCAAAGGCCATAAGATCTCCAAGGAAAAAGTCCAGTTCTCGAAAGACAAGGCCCACGACGTTGGGCATGGTGTGATTGCAAAAGGCAGTCTCTGTCTCACCTGAAAGAACAAAGACTCTCCCACGTTTCCCCAGACCCACAACTAAGAGACTGTTAAGGAGTCTCCTTCAGGACATTGTGGATCTTGGGTTCCCAATGCTTCTCTGATTGCAATGCCCCTGGAGGAGTTTACAAGGGCGTCAAAGCCAGAGCCTGCCCCCTGGGGAGATAAGTGTGAGCAAGGTTTTAGCCAACCGAAATTAGTCCTGCAACAAAGTCCAGCCCTAAGCCTCCTAAATGATACTAAATCTTCCACCTTATTTGTGCAAAACACGACAAGCAGGAATCTAGGAATTCTAACACGACCGCATGGAGGAAAACGTAGACCAGCTGTTCATAGTTATAGCCAGTAGCCGAACCGTATCCAAACTTTTGGAAAGCTGTAGCCACGGCAGTGCGATTGGTGGGAGCCTCAGCTCAACTGGTATTAGGTAGGACATGACTTACACTTAAAAGTACCCCATGCCATCGGGAGTCTATTACGCTCCGATCAGACTCAACGTTTCTCAGCAGGCCGGCTCACATGAGAACCTTCTCCTTTCACCTTCTTCTTTTTTTTTAAATGTTTGTTTATTGGGGGGGGGAGGGGCAGAGAGAGAGAAGAAGAGAGAGACTCCCAAGCAGGTTCTGTGCTGTCAGCGCAGAGCCTGACGTGGGGCTTGATCCCAAGCACTGTGAGATCATGACCTGAGCTGAACCCAAGAGGCAGACGCTGAACCGACTGAGCCGTGCAGGCACCCCTATTTTCACCTTCTAACCTCCATCGTGAGCGTTGCCACGTGCTCAGCCCTGCTACTCTGCTCCCCCTGCCTGACAAGGGTACAGAGCAGCATACCTGCGTGGGCGGGAGGGCTTGGCTCGCATTGACTCATGGGACACAGTGGAAAACCCAGATGTGATATTCTTCGTGGATGGGTCCCCGCGCTAAGAATTCAAAAGGGAAATATCAAGCAGGATATGCTGTAACAACTCAGTATAAACTACTGGAAAGGGATATGTTCCCCAACTGAAGTCCGAACCACGGAGCGGAACTCCATGCCCTCCCTTGGGCTTGTCAGCTCTCCAAAAGAAAACCAGTAAACATTTACACCATAGCAGATATGCCTGTGGGATGGTCTATGACTTGGGCATGTTATGGAAACAGAAAGAGTTCCTCACTTCTAAGGGAACCCCAATTAAAAATGGGCCCCAAGTAGTAAACGAACTGCTCCCTGCTACTCTATTGCCTAACCAAATTGCAACGATTAAAATTGAAGTTCATACCAGGAAAACAGAACCTGAGTGTCAGGGAAATACCCTAGCAGGCTTCTATGCTAAATCAGCCAGCACTGAAATTGTTCCAGTATGTAACTTGAATGACCGAGGAGGCAAGTTTAATATTAAATGAGGACACCCTGAGGGCCCAGGTGGGTGCTCGGTTCTTTTTCAGTCCTTAAGAATGCCATCACTAAAAGCCCTACGTTCTGCGACTCCTTGCGGCGCAGAGAAAATGACCCAAATTACGAAAGATAACTGTTCCAATGTTGCCTAATTGGTTTACCAATTTTGGTTAACAAATTGGTTAGCCAGTTGGCTGATTTCTCACACCCATAACCCTGGAAAGACTATTAAGGTAATAAATGGAGCATTCCCACCACCTGCTGGGCCATTTGAAGACTTACAAATGGATTTCATTCAATGGCTCCCTGCAATGGGTTTATCAATACGTTCTTGTAATTGTTTGTATTGTATGTTCTTTAGATGGATTGAAACCTTCCCATGCAGAACATCTGATGCCGCAACGGTGACTAAGGAACTTTTAGAAAATATATTTCCTGATGGGGTGTCCAAAGAGTGATCTCCAGGGATAGGGGAACCCACTTCCCTGGGTAGGTAAACAATGAAATAAGGCTCTGCTGACACAATGGCATTACAATGGCATTACCTTCGTCCTTACCATCCTCAGTCATCTGGTAAAGTTGAATGGACAGGTGGCAGCTTAAAACTAAAGCTACCTAAATTAACAAAATCAACTGGATTGCCATGGCTAAAGGTTCTACCATTGGCTTGGATGGTGAGTAGATCAACACCTATGGGAAAGCATAAATTAATACCCTAGAAAGGGAACAGTAACAAGTAGATCCATGACTTTGATGATAGAACCCCATATATCTCCCATACTCATAAATTCTGATATGCCTCAGTACTGTAAAACTTTAATGGATTATGCCCGTGTGTATTTCCAGCAGGTAAAAGATGCTTTCTGTAATCCTCCTACAGGTGGCCAAACTTTCCACAACTTAGAAACTGGAGAGTGGGTCTTCTGGAAACAACCCTTACGGAAGATTGCCCTTGAACCTCGTTGGAAGGGATCATACCAGGTTCTCCTTACTACTCAGATGGCAGCCAAATTTCAGGGGCTTGCACCTTGGGGTCCACGTGTCCCAATTGAAAAGGGCTCCTCCGGACTCAGAACCGCATGCGAGCCAGAGACGTAAAGTTAACATAGACCGGGGAGCTTCCTCCCCCGAAGCCGTCAACATCTTGAGTTGGACAACTTTCCCAAGATCATGGGTCAAGATCTCCATCTCCAATATGAAATCGTTATTCCTTCTGTCTATTTGCTATTTGCTTTCCTCTCTATTAATGCCTGGGGAGACACCACTATAATTAGGATTTCGCAAATACTACCATATATATATATATATATATATATATATATATAGTATATAGTATACATATATATACACATATATACATATATATACTATATATATATATAGTATATATAGGTGAAGGAAGAAGGGACTATATACATATATATAGTATATAGTATATAGTATATATATATGTATATATGCACCATATATATATATATATATAGTCCCTTCTTCCTTCACCTGGAATTATACAAACAAACATGATTAGCGACCATTGAGTCTACTGCTAAGGCCATGGTAGGACGACAAAGTTCCCTAAACTCTCTTGCTAAGGCGGCTATGGATAATAGGATTGCTTTAGATTACTTGCCGGCTGAGAAAGGAGGCGCTTGTGCCATAGCCAAAGCCGTCTACTGCACCTGAACCAACGCCTCTGGTTTTGTAAAAACTCAAATACCAGCGATGAACCCACAAGCTTCCTGGTAGCACAGGCTGATACCTCATCGGGTACATTCTTTGACTTACGTGGCACCGATTCTTTTGGTTCCCGGGGAACCTGGCGAAGGGTACGCTTCAGCCCCTTGGTACGATTATCCTACTCGTGTCAGCATTGTAACCCCTCCCGTGCTCTGAGGATCTTACATGGATATTTGCAGCCATCAGCGGGGAGAAACCAGAAACAGGATGTTTGACAAACAGCAAAAAGCAATTCTCCAATGGATGTGACCTCGTCATGACGGGGAGTTTCATGGTTAAGGTTAAGAACAATTCAACTCTGATGGACACCACGGGGGAGTGGTACCCGTTCCAAATTTGTGGTCAATCTCTCACGTGTGAAAGGGTGACCAAATGGGAGAAATTGTTAAGTTAGTTACACAAGGAGGCCATTAGACTGAGATGGCTCTAACGCCCTCGCACCTGTGTGAGCGAACCAAAATTTAAACCTGTAAATACCTCAAGGTCACTAAAGTGAGGCCTAGGGAGAAGCAATCGCAAACAGCCAACAAGGGTTCAAGCTATAGCCAATCAATAACTTCCTTGCTTTGCTTCCGCCTCTTCTCTATGAAAGTTTTGTCCCCAGCTCCCGTCGACGGAGTGCTTCTAACCACTTCCGGTTTGGCCCTGCCCCATTTGAATCGATTTTGCTCAAATAAATTCCTAAAATTTTAATATGCCTCAGTTTATCTTTTACCAGACCTCATTCTGTCTCCGCCCTCCAGATCTGTGTGTCTTTTTATATCCCTGTCCCCCTGCTCCACATACTTGGGCGTTA
This sequence comes from Panthera pardus, assembly GCF_024362965.1. Taxonomy (NCBI): domain Eukaryota; kingdom Metazoa; phylum Chordata; class Mammalia; order Carnivora; family Felidae; genus Panthera; species Panthera pardus. The sequence continues at coordinate 8,557,828 of NW_026526677.1, forward strand.
GCCTGTCCTTTCTCTGATCAGGCATTTAATCCCGCCCCATGTCCTGTGGTTTCTACCCTCTTGATATGGCTCAATCTAGGACAGCGGCTAGCCTCTAAGGGGCCTTTGTTAAAAATTAGTTAAAAGGGCCCCCTTTGGGCTAGTGAATTAGGGAAAGACGACCCCTCCGAGCAGAAGCAGGTTTCAGGAACATGCTGGACTAACAAATCGCTCCTTGGTGAGAAGAGGAATCCTTTCCTCCTGGCAGACACCAGGGTGCATGACTCAGCTGGGGCACAGGTGGCATTTCACCCCAAAACTGTCCCCTTGTGTGCAGAGAAGATTGCACACACTGGGCTGTGTGGCCCTGCTTACACCATCTGCTTTCTCTCCATTAGCCCCGCTGTCTTGATGTCATTTCAAAAAAATTTTTTAATGTTTATTTATTTTTGACACAGAGAGAGAGAGAGACAGAGCATGAGTGGGGGAGGGGCAGAGAGAGAGGGAGACACAGAATCCGAAGCAGGCTCCAGGCTTGGAGCTGTCAGCCCAGAGCCAGACGCGGGGCTCGAACTCACGAACCACGAGATCATGACCTGAGCCGAAGTCGGACGCCCAACCGACTGAGCCACCCAGGCGCCCCTTGATGTCATTTCTATTGCAGGTGTGGACTGCTGGACAGTGTCCACAATCTTTCTCTCTTCTCTCCCTCCCTCCTGTTTTCAGGGCTGCTTCCAGAAAGCCTTGCACACAGGCTCCAGGCTGGCCTCCTGCCTTGGGGACAAAGGCAGCTTCTCAGCATGGAACCCAGCATGGCGCCCAGCTCATTCCGGGTTCCTCTTCTGCCTCTCCCACCCTCACCCCTCCTTCACTCAGCACTTCCTGGGCCTCGGTTTCTCCTGGTCTTTCAAGACTTGCCTCTAGCAATATCTTCCCTAGAAGTCTTCTCAGTTTGGGTGGCCTCTCTCTCTTTTTTTAATTTTTAAAAAAAGTTTATTTATTTTGACAGAGAGAGAGAGAGAGAGCGCGCGTGCAAGCGGGAGAGGGGCAGAGACAGAAGGACAGAGAGATCCCAAGCAGGCTCCTTGCTATCAGCACAGAGCCTGACGAGGGGCTCATGACCTGCACCGAAGTCAAGAGCCAGAGTCACCCATGCGCCCTATGGATGGCCTCTCTCTTGGCTCTTATCCCCCCCCCCCCCGCCAATTGCAGTCAAGCCTGGCCAACCATTGGGCACCAAGGACGTAGTGCCTGGAGCCCACGATATCTATAGGGGCTCATGGAAACATTTTAATTCACTTTAAAATCAGAAGAGAAAAATGACTTTCGAGGGTCAAGAAGAGGCGTTAGTTTTTTCTCACATGGGAGAAAATAAAGGCATTTGCAGGGCCCATAAAAATCCATTAAATCTCTCTCTCTCTCTCTCTCTCTCTTTTTTTAAATAGAGGAAGACACTCACGGAGGCTAAAGTAGGTAGGGCCCGTGAAAAGCCACAATGGGGTCCTGACTGCCATTGCTTCCCATCACCTTAGCGGACCCAGTAGATGAAGATCTGCTGGGGTGGGGGGGGGGGTAGGTGGTGGAAATGACCCCCCCCTTTCCCACCCCCAACCCGGCTGTGTTAGGTAATTTTTTCGGTGACGAATGCGAAGCTTTATCTCCGGAGGGTGGCTGTGAGGATCAGTTGGTGAAAATCCTGCAGGACTACAGAGCCTGGAGCTGTTTCTGGAGCTGTGCAGGATGTGGGCAAGGAGAGAAGCATGGCTCAGAAAAAAAAAAAAAAAAAAAAAAGCTCCACCGGGGCCTTGATGTCTTTCTTTTGGTAACAAAATGCTCTTACTTAGGGGCGCCTGCTGATCTGAGGTTTGTGAGTTGGAGCCCCACGATGGGCAGAGAGATTACTTAAAAATAAAATCTTAAAACAGAAATTATCCTTAGGGAGAGAGCTGGAAAGGACATATACCAAAGTGTTGCAGGGAGGCCAGCCCCGATGGTGGCTTACCCTCGTACTTTTTTAACCCATACTTAGGAGCATGTGAAGGTCAGGTCTGTATCTCATTTTCCCTTTGTGGCCCTGGGCTTGGCACAAGTGTAGCACATAATGAATGAGGGAATTCTCCCATCTCCTGGCACCGCCTGGCACTCCATCAGCACCAGGGCCCCCCAGCCCCCAGAGGCTAAAAGTCGTGCGGCTCCAACCCGAAAGCAGGGCCAGCAGTGGAGCGAACAGAGCCGTAGGGCCGAGACTCAGTTTACCCAAAGTGACGTCTCCGGCAGGTCGTCATGGGGCTGACATCTCCAGCGGTGACAGACCCCTTTAGGCACTTCAGAAATTTTAGTTCTGGGCCCCTCTTCACAAACGCTTAGGGGATAGGCCTCCTGTGCTCCAGATCGCTTAATATTTCCCATGGCTCCCGAAGGGCTGGAATGGTTTCCTTGTTTTAAGCTGTTGGTGCCCGTTAAGTCGTAAACAGTTATCAGTCTTGCCTGTCTTGTTCACTGCCCCGCGCCTAAAAGCGTGTTGGCACACAGTAGGTATTGGGTGGGCGAATGAGTCTGTCGAGGGTGACTTCTTCAGCGGATCGCTGGATCCCCAGGGAAAAGCATACAACCCACCTCTAGATAATAAGACCCTGCATGGCCTCCGCACCCTGTAATTTGGATCTCTAGGAATCGCCTTTGTTGTGGGCGACCAACCACACGCGAAGCAAGCACCTGCTCCTCCAGCCGGTCCTCGCGGAAGGACCCCAGGCTGCCGCGCCCCTGACCGCTTCTCGGGGGGTCCCTTCTCTCCGCATCCTGGGGAGCTGGGGCCCCCGAGGCGTCCGGGGGCTCGCAGCCAGGGTCCGCCCCAGCGCTTCCCAGCCGTGGTGGCGCCCGTCCCCAGGTGCCCGACCCCCCGCCCGGGGTCAGCGTTCTTCGCCTCCTCGGGCCGGCGGGGGTCCTGGGGCTGCGTCAAGGGCACCCCCAGGCCTCCGGGGGCCAGAGCCTGAGTCACGGCGGCACACGCCTTCTCCTCCCGGCTTGCAGTCTGGGGCCCCCTCCGTCCCGCAGCGTCGGGCCCCGGCACAGCTGGCTCCCCCCGTGTCTACCGCGCGCCCCCTCTTCCCGGCCTGGGTCTCTGCGGCCCCCGCCCCCGGCCGGCTCCGGGGCAGCTTCGCCCGGTCGGCGCCTCCAATGGAGGAGCCCGAACTCCCGGCGCTCCGGGGCGGCTCCCGCGGGAGGGGGCGCGGCCGCCCCCGCGGCTCCACCCTCTCGGCGGGGCCGCGGCCATCTGGGGCCCCTGCCAGTCGCGTCCGCTCTGGGGCCCGCGTCCAGCTCGCGCGGGCGGAGGCGGCCCCGGCGGGGACCCGGGCCTCCCACCGGGCGATCCCCGGCCGGCGCGGGTGCAGGGAGCCGGGCGCTGAGATGCCCCGAGGGGGCAGCGGCTGCGAGCAGAGCCCGGGTGGAAGCGCGTCGCAGCGGACGCGGGCTCCCCTCGCCACTTCGGTGACCCTTCAGGAGCCGGGACCGGAGCCTCGGAGGCGGCGGTGCGGGCCCGCGAGGGCGGCGAGGTCTGTGCTCCCAACGTCCGGGGCGGGCGCCGGCTGCGGAGCCTCGGGCCAGCTCGTCGCCTCCCGCCTCTCCCCCCCAGCCCCCCGCGAGCTGGCAGGAGGAAATAGCGCGCGGCCCCTTTAAATTTACCCAGGAGCCCTTAAAGGAGCCCCAGGGGCCCCAGACAGGAGTCCCCACCCCGGTCCAGCCCGCGCCGCCGAGCGAGCAGCCAGCCGTCCGTGCGGCCAGCCGCCCCGTGCATGCGCCCCGCGCCCCGGGGCCCCGAGCACCGAGCGCCCCGCGCGGGCCGCCGCCGGCCCCGCGGCCCCGCGCCCCGCCGCCCCGGGGCCCCGCTCCGCAGCGCAGCGCATGGAGCCCGGCGGGGACCACCGGAGCCGGAGCGGCGGCGGCAGGGGCGGCCCCGGGCCAGCAGCGGCCTCGGCACGGGGCCGACGGCTGCCGCCCGCCGGATCGAGCGGCGGCGCGGAACCCGAGGAGGACGACGGCGGTAAGAGCTGGGGCCGGCGGCTCGGGCGGGGGCCCCGGCATGGGGGAGGGGAGGGCTGCGGCTCCGGGCTCCGGGCCCCTCTCCGCCGCCGAACAAAGGGGGGGACGCGGGCAGGGCGGCCGGGGGCGCCACCTGGCGGGCGCGGATCGCGGCTGCAGGGCCAGCGGGGGAGCCCCCCGCCCAGCTCCCGGGGTCCGCCCGCGGGGCTCGGGCGGATTCCCTCCCCCTTAAAGGGCCCCGCGGCCCCCGCCTCAGAGACCAGGCCGAAGGGTCCCCAAAGGGCCTGGCCAGGCGCCGTGGGGCGCGCGCTGTAGGCTCTTGGACTTGCGCCCCCGCCCCTTTCTCTTTCAGACTCCCAGGTGGTCTCCCTTATCCGGCTGTCTCTTAAAAGTCTGCCCAGACTATGGGTCGCTTTCGGGGGGCTTTCCCCTAGAGGAGCTGAGCTGGGAACTCCGCTGCTTTAAGTCGCGCTGCTCCTCCCCTCCTGTGGCCTTGCTTGCAGACAGGAATCCTTTTTCTTTTTCCCCATGTTCTTTCTAGGAAAGAGCTTGGCTTGCGCCTCGGGGTGGGGGGTGGGGGGACCCACCACTACCTAACCCACCGCGGGCAGTTTCTAAAGGGATGGGCTCGCTCACAAAGGCAGATACCCCTCCCGTCCGCGCGTTATCGCCTCCCTTCTTTTCGGAAAATTTTGCCACAATTTGTCAGCTATAGTAGGACCAGCCCGTCCTCCCCGTTCTCTCCCAGAGGACACTGTTTCTTCATTCCCCTGCTGAAGGGTCAGCGCCTTAAGACCCGTGACGGTTCTGTCCAGGCTAGGGAGACTCTGCCCTAATCTTCGAGCTCCCCTCCCAGAAACTCCCCATCCCCTTTTGTTTTTAAAGAATCTCAGCTCCTCCCCTTTTTTGGGCTCTTAAAGGGCCAATCCACCTTAGACTAGCATAGATCCAGCGCTGGAAGGATGCTTAGAGACCAGCTAGCCATCCAGTGCCTTTTCAGACAAAGAGGCTTAGGCCCAGAGAGCCACACTACCTATCAAAGATCACAGAGCAAGTTACCGGTGAAACCATACTGGAACCGAGGTCTCTGACTTTGAAGCCACTGCTTTTTTTCCTCTGGATCTACCGAAATCAAAACAAGCAAACACCACAATGGTGACAGGAGTCCTCTCTGGTCCTGTCTTTTGTTTCTCTGACCCTGAGATTCTCCAGAGGGAGCATGACCACACTTGTCCATTCAGCTTATGTGGCCAGGAAACCCTTTTCTAAATAAAATAGGGTCCAAACTGCAAGGAAGGTGGGGGACCGCTTCGGGTGTCTGCCTGTTTGGCCAAAGGCAACACCACCGGGGTAGTGTGCTGTGCTTGGGCCTCTCCAGTGCCTGCCCCTTGATTGCTGGGCAGTGGCCGGCTCTCTGCCAGAGCAAAAAATAAATCCCCAGAAAGACTTAATGGGCTCCAGTGGGTGGTGGCCACTCCCTTCCGCAGAATCTTCAGTAGCCACTTTGGTGGCCCTCCTGCCGGTCCCCTTGCAGGGTGGTCGGCTCTCCCAGACTCTAGGGAAGTCAGGGTCCTAGAAACTCCTTTCCCTGGAGGTGTTGACAGCTTTGTCTTGGGGATCCCTCCCGTGGGTGCCTGTATTTGGGGAGCCGACGATGCTTAGCACCCCCCAAAATGGGACTCTCAGAAGGCTGCATTGGAGGCATCATTGGAAAAAGGGGGAAGATCTTTGGGTGGGGCCCTCCTGGCTGGGGCCTCAGACGGGTGGGTCCTGTGTGCAGCCCTGGATGCAGACAGATGCCCCCTTTGTTCTTCTCGCCCCACTGCCCGCTCTGCTCTGGCCGGAACCGCCCCGGCGTGCTGCTCTCCTGGCTTCGCTCTTACAGCCCTCCTCCAAACAGGGTGCCACAGAGAGCCAGCTGCCTGCTTGGCCTTCACCTCATTTTTAAAAAAAAAAGTCAGAGCTCGCCCCTCGTATCCCTTCGTTCTTGGCCCTCTCTTAAAGGGTCCTCACTCTTCATAAAGGGGCCAATGCTTTGACTCCCGCCTCTCCCACATCCCTCTAGTTGCTGTTGCCATCCTTTTCCTGCCCCTGAACGACCCTTCCCCCGCCTCCCTTTCTCTGCAAAATCCCAGCCTGGGTTCTTTCCCTGGAAATCGGACATTGAAAAACTGTCTCCCTTTCCCCCCCCCCCCCTCTTCAGGGCAAGATCTTCAGCTGGAAGGGGGTGCCTTGGGGTCCTGGGGGAGTGCCCCCCTGCCCTCCTCCAGGGCCAGGGGACCGGCATCTTCAGGCAGGAAATACTCAGACCACTGTGAGGCCCGGGCCTCGAGGCCCGGAAAGAGCCGCATCCCCGGCCGCGACCACCGGCGCTACTACCACGACCACTGGCGGCTGGAGTACCTGATGGACTTCAACCCCGCCCGGCACGGCATGGTGTGCATGGTGTGCGGCAGCTCCCTGGCCACCCTCAAGCTCAGCACCATCAAGCGGCACATCCGCCAAAAGCACCCCTACTCCCTGCATTGGAGCCCCCGGGAGAAGGAAGTCATCAGCAACAGCTGGGATGCCCACCTGGGGCTGGGGGCCTGTGGAGAGTCTGAGGGCCTGGGGGCCCAGGGGGCTGAGGAGGAGGAGGAAGAGGAAGAGGAAGAGGAGGAGGAGGGGGCCAGCCTGCAAGCTTGCCCGCCCAAGGGCCCAGGTAACGCAGGACTTGGAGAGGCAGGGGCGGGGGGTGGCAGGTGGGGCCGGGGCCCGGGGCCGGGTGGGGCCGCCTCCCCAGCCAACGAACGGATTTTCCTGAGCCAGTCACTGCTCTTTTTTGGGTGGGGTCTGCTTACTGCCCTTACCGTACAGTACTGGGGGAGGGACAGTGAGGTGAGGGGGTCTCCCGCATCCCCCCCGAGAGAGATTCGGCGTTCTGCGGATGTAGAAGGTTCAAGGAGACTGGAGGTGGGGGGATGGGCGGGGGGGGGGGGGGAAGGCTGGGAGGAGAGGGTGCTGGAAAGGTCCGGCCTGACAGTGAAGTCCGGGGAAGGGGCCAGAATCTGGGTCTCCGGGAGGAGCGGGTGGGGCTTCGGGTTTGTGTGCAGGCAGGTTCGGAGGTGAAGGAGTCAAGGCATGGGGGGAGAGGGCGAGAAGGCCGAAGGTTAGGCAGAGCCCGAGCGAGGGAGAGGCTTGTGGAGGACCTGGCTGCCGCGGGGAGCTCCCTGGATCGCCAGCGTCTCGGTTCCTAACCTCGCTCCGACCCTTTCAGGCAAAGCCCCAGCTGGTGAGGGCGGCCGATGCCAGCGGCGAGGGGGCCCAGTGGCACCCCGGGCTCGGCGTCGGCGCCTGTCAGCCTCCCGGAGGGCCGGGGGCAGCAGGGGGCTGGGGGCCCGGCGGCTGGAGCGGAGGCTGAAGGAGTCCCTGCAGAACTGGTTCCGGGCAGAGTGTCTCATGGACTATGACCCTCGGGGGAACCGGCTGGTGTGCATGGCCTGTGGCCGGGCACTGCCCAGCCTGCACCTGGATGACATCCGCGCCCACGTGCTGGAGGTGCACCCCAGCTCCCTGGGGCTCAGCGGCCCCCAGCGCAGCGCCCTGCTGCAAGCCTGGGGAGGCCAGCCCGAGACACTGTCTGAGCTCACTCGGTCCCCACCAGGTGCGAGGCCCATCCCTGGGCCGAGACCCCCCTCCCCCATATTAGGGCTGCAAAGTGGGGCCTGTGGCCAAAACCGGGAGGGACTCCTCTCCACACCCACACCCACACTCACCCACCCGCAGACAGGCACACACACACCCACACCCACACCGGCTGGGGCTTCTAGACAGGGGCTGGGGTGAGGACCCCTCTGCGTGGGTAAGGGCAACCCTGCCCCCAGGCTGAGCCCCTCTCCCTCACCCCTTCCCCAACAGACGACGACCTCGTCCCCCAGGACCTGACCAGAAAGAGCCGGGACCCCGCCCCCACTGCCGGAGCCCTATCCTCTCAGGATCTCAGTCCCCCAGACGTAAAAAAGGAAGAGGCTGGCGGGGTCCCTGAGAGGCCCGGGCCGGCAGAGGAGGAGGAGGAGGAGGAGGAGGGCGAGAGGGTGGGGGTCCCGGGCCGGTCGCCGCGGGGCCGTGACCACCGCCGCCGCCACCAGGAGCGCTGGCGGCTGGAGTACCTCATGGAGTTGGACGGCGGCCGGCGCGGCCTGGTGTGCATGGTGTGCGGGGGCGCGCTGGCCTCGCTCAAGATGAGCACCATCCAGCGGCACATCCGCCAGCGCCACCCGGGCTCCACGCGCCTCAGCGGGCCTGTTAAGGCCCTTATCGCCCAGGAGTGGAGCGAGCAGGCCGCTCACCTGCTGGCCCTGGGGCTGCCCCGCCCCGAGTCCCCCAGGGACCCTGCCGCCCCCGGCACAGCCGCAGCCTCCGAGGAGGGGGGAGGGGAAGAGGAGGAGGAGCCGGAGGAGGAGTGGTGGGGTGAGCTGGCGCAGGGCCAGAGCAGGTGGCGCGGGAGAGTGGGGGCAGGGACCCGGGCCAGGCAGGGAGCGAAGGCTGGGAGTGCCGGGGTGGGAGGGGGTGGGGAGAGTGGAAGGCTGAAGGGGAGGCCGGGGAGGATGGGCCCGGAGGGCCGAGGCGGGCGGTCGTGGAGCCGAGACCCTGGACGCGGTCGGCTCGCCCTCCGCCGGCTCCAGTGCGGTCCTTTGTCCCTTCCTAGGCGACGTCCCGCTCTCCCCAGGGGAGCCGTCGGAACGGCCCGCGGAGGAAGAGGACGACGACGAGGACGGCCAGGAGCCCGGGGGACTCGCCTTCCCGCCGCTGCCCCCTCCGCCGCCGCCGCCGCCGCCTCCGCCCCCGCCCCGCAGCCGAGAGCAGCGGCGGAACTACCAGCCGCGCTGGCGGGGCGAGTACCTGATGGACTACGACGGCAGCCGGCGCGGCCTGGTGTGCATGGTGTGCGGGGGCGCGCTGGCCACTCTCAAGGTCAGCACCATCAAGCGGCACATCCTGCAGGTGCACCCCTTCTCCATGGACTTCACGCCCGAGGAGCGCCAGACCATCCTGGAGGCTTACGAGGAGGCGGCGCTGCGCTGCTACGGCCACGAGGGCTTCGGGCCGCCGGCTCCGGCGCCGCGCGACGGCGGCGCGGACCTCAAAGCGGGCGCCATTTGTCGCGCGTAGCGGGCTCGCGGGGCGGCTCGGCCCTGTGCTCGGCCGGCCCTCGGGCCGGGACGCCCAGCTTCCCGCGGCACTGACCGCCGCAGCTGCCCCCCCGCTGGCCGGGCCGGGCGGAAATAGGAATTGGGTGGGGTCGCCGGCTTCCGCTCGGTGCCCAGGAGCACCCCCCCCCCCCCCCGGGGCCGGTCGGTGCGCTGCGGGAAGCGCGCGCTCGCTTCGGATCCGGAGCCCTGGCCCTCCCCCGCGCTGGGCCCCACGTTTCCCGAAAGGCCACCTTGGCCTCCGAGCGTGTGCACGTTGGGTTTCCAACCCCGGCCCCGCGCCGGGCCGGGGTGGGGGTGCCGACAGTCAGTATTAGGGCCCCAAGGGTTGGGGGGAGGGCAGGAAGGCCGCGCCGGCGCCGTCCCTGGGCGGGGGCCCAGTTCCCCGCGGCGTTGCACGCGGGCAGGCACGGTCCCCGGGGTCGCGGGCGGCTGCCGCCGGGACCTCATTGGTATTCGCGGCCGCTCGGAGGCCAGGACTGCGGACGAGGGCTTCCAGCGGGGGGCGGGGCGGCGGGGCTCGGGAGCCCCACCCCCGGGCGGCGAGGACACCAGGGACCGCGGGCGGGCGTCCCGGAGGCGGGGGCGGAGCTGGGCTGGGGCTCCGGCAGCTGCGCCAGCCCTCCCAGGCGGGCTCTGGGGACGGTGCGCCCCGCGGCCCCTCCCGCCTCCTCCGCTCCTGCCACGCCCTCCCGGGCCCCGATCTTGTAAAGGGATTAGCACTTTTCTTCTTTGCTCCTCTCCTGCTCTGAAGGCCTCCGTTTCCCCCCTAAACTCAGTCAGGCACTCCTGCTCTATCGTTCCCCGACAGTCCGAGCCCGGGGCACTGGAGGTCCCGGCAGTTGGCGTTCTATTCCCGTCCCTTCCTGTCCCCCTTTGTACACGGTGGACGTGCCACCCATTCTCAGCACCCAAGGGCTTGGGGCCGGGCCTCGGCCTTCCTTTCTCTAACCCGCGGCAGCGCCAGGCCCAGTGGGGCCGGGAAGGGGCCCCGCGATCTCCCAGGCAGGTCCGAGTGGGATGTGTAGATTCATTCTCCTGTGGAGAACAGGTGGCCCCGAGATCAGGCCCTTTTTGCTCTTTGTATTTTATTTTGAAACTGTATTTAATGCTTTTATATGAAAGGGGGAGGGGCGGGGAGCGAGCTGTCCCATTCACCCTTATGTGCAAATGTCTTATTTATTATACGTGTATCAGAGATAAGCTGTGAGGTGGTGGAGGAAGGACCTACAGGAAGGAGTGAGGACAGAGGTGGGGCTGGGGGACCCCAAACATCCCACACTAATGTGTGACCCTCCTCCGGGGCCTGTCCTCAAGTCTCCGGGCCCCAGTGTCTGCTCTTCACATAGCCAGGCCGGTTCCTTTGGTCTTAAAGCCTGAGAGTGGGGAGGTGAGTGGGCGGACTTGAGGGTTGGGTCTGGAGGTGGAGGGGCCCTGGCACTTGGGGCCAGGGCCGGCCTCTGTGGGTGGGTGGGAAAGCCCAGTGCAAAGAGGAAGCCCTTCCTCATCCCAGCACCCCCAGGCCAGAGCCCAAGGTTCAAGTGCCTCAGGCCCAGTCCCCTGGACTCTTCCTGATTGGGAATTGGATTTTATACCACGGATTTTATAGCATTTTTATATAATTCAAGATTGTCAAAGCTGGCAAGACCTTGGAGATCAACCAGTACCTGCCCCCTTAACCCCTTTCCCAGATAAGGTAGTGAAGGACAGAAACTGAAATGATCACACAGCCAGGTAGGAACAGTATAGAACTAGAATGGAAATCCCGACTCCCAATTCAGTGTTGTTTGCACTACACCACACTGCCTCCCAGTCTCTGTAAATTCGTACAATTTCTTTTCCCACTAGGCCTGCCAAAGGATGGCACATGCTGGGTGCTGCAGGCCGTTTCAGTGCAGTCGTGACCTGGGGATGGCAAAGAACTGCACGCCTCCTGGGAACGAGCAGTCTCCAGGCCACCACAGGCCTCAGCTCCCGGGTTGGGGCGGCAGTCTTCATCAGAACCCCACAAGTGGGGCTGACACCTGTCCCACGGCCTCTCCGGTAGGGCAAGGGCTCTGGTATTCTCTGGGTTTTGTTGCAAATGCCACCAGCGATTCAGGAAATCCTGCATGAGCTGTCGGTTGACTGAAAAGTGAATTCCCAGTGTGTTTGAAACTCCCAGGGTTTTTGAGACAGTATTAAAAGCTTGAGAACAGGGATTGCAGATGGCACCAGGCTGGGCACTGCCATTCTTTTATTTTCCTTCGTGCATGTTGTTTTCAGATCCAGAACGAATATTTTACCACTTTTACTACCCTGCCTGTTCAGAAACAGTAGGCAAAGTGAGGTGACCTATTCTGGTCACCCAAGCCCGCTGCCCAAGTTCAGGTCAGCCAGGACAGAGAGCTGGTTAGGAATGGCTTTTCCCCTTGATAGGCAGGGAGAGAGGCCTTAGGAAGACAGGAGTCAAAGTCTTCATGGAGAGGCAGCCCCAAGCACTCCACGGGTTCCCAAAGTGTGGCCACGGGGACCGGTAGCTTCAGCATCACTTTAGGAACCTACTAGAGATGCAAATCCTTGGGCCCCACCCTGATGAATCAGAAATGGGCGGCACCCAGCAGTCCTTTCTGATAAGCCCTCCAGTGATCATGGAGCTGAAGATCTAAGCCCCAGTGACCCGAGTGCCACCGTAGTGATTCCTGCTTTGACGGCGGCCATGGCCTCTTGGGTTAGGGGTCAGGGGGGTTAGGTGGTCCTCCTCTCTAGGTGCCTCCTCCTTGCCTTGGGAAGTCTGACATGAACAGGTGAAGTTTCTTCATGAAGTTTTTGTTAATGGTATGCTTGCTATTATGGCCAATATGTAAATGTTACTCTGAATCCATATTTATATACCATGTTAGTGACATTACTCGAACATTTGTATGTGTATTTGTGAAGTTGTTTGCATCAGTTATTTTTTAAAAATTTCAGCCTAAGTTTTCTAAGAGGTATGTTGAATAAATTTTTAAAATCCAGCTTAAGGGTCATGGCAGCCTTAGTTTTGGGGGAAGAAAAAACCTGAAGTGATGACAGTTCTTTGAGCAAAGACCTGATGTATGTAGTGTCTGCTTTCCATGGTGACTCAAGCACACGGTGGCTCTGATTTATAGGCTGCTTCATGTTGCAGACGGGAAACCCTCCTAGGTTGGTGTGAGGCTGAACCGGGACAACAGACCCTCTGGCCCCTCCCACTCCTCATCTTCCTAAGGTCACCTCTCAGAGGGTCTCCGTGATCTTTCAGAAACCAAATGCACAGCTTTGCTCTACGATGGAAATTCTGCAACCTTGGGAACTATGACCAGTATCAACTAGTAGGTGCTTTTTAAAGCCTCAAAGGTGGAGTGGGGATGGGGGCCGGTGGAAGCCTGGTTCTTACTTTACCCAAACTGTGTATAAAGAATAAAGTTAGCAGAATGACACCGCAGTCACTGTGGTTTTTTTTTCTTTCAATTTTTTTTTATTAATAACACATCAATTTGCAGTTTTACAGGAACCAAGATTCAAGTTCCTTAGGTGCTACTGTATTTTTATGTTGCACGCACATACACGCACACACAGTTTCATTAGTAATATTTCACCTATGGGTTTTTCTTAAGAAAAAAAAAAAAACAACTCCTGTGTGGCACAAAGATCTGTCCAATTACCTAAATACAGCAGTAACAAAACAAAACAGCTAGGTGTGGAGGCTTCCAGTGCAGAAAAGGGTCCTTTGGAGGGGAAGCCCAAAAAGTTGATCAGTGCACTGACTTCCTGGGAGGGCGTAAGATAGGATGGAGAGTATGTTTCTGACTCTGACATGAAATCAGCTTAAAAATTCAAAAGGAAAGAGGGCTAAGAAAATAGGAAAATGGAGTAAGGCAAGGGTACCTTTTACCCATCTAAATGCTGAAGTAACTTCTCCAAAACAGTAGAAAGAAAATTTCCACTACCTTCTACAGAGTTGCACTGCTTTGGGACCGTCAAACACTATAGCCCTTACTTTAAAGTCACCAGCGCACATTCCCTCATGACTAGGAGTTTACAACCTGAAGGAGCTCAGACGACTTTTCTTTCAAGTTGACTGAATTTTCATGTTGGAAGGGGACAAAGACGCTGATCGGTCTCAACAGGAATCAGATTCCCGATCGCCCTCCGTCTGATGTCGGTCTGGGTTGTTCTGTTAGCTTTCAATGGTGCACGGAGTCCATCAACACAAGCTGGCCCTGCCTGGTCGCCTTTACCTAACGCTTCGGGGAAAGCACTCTCAGAAGGAGCACCCTGGGCCATGGCAGAGGCGCTAAGACATTTCACGCGCCTGAAGCCGAAGGAGCCGCGAACCGTAACACACACCCGTAAGCTAGCCTCAAAGTCAAAGCTCCCTGTGAACCACAGAATGCACTTCCTCACACTAACCTCTGGCTTCTCCACCACAGACACACACAATCTCCTCTCAAGCCAGCTTGGCTTTGGTGCTTAGGGTAAGATGACGAGCACGGGGTAAGGATGTGGCATGGGAAGGAGGAAGCTGCAGAGAAAAGACAACAGCAAAAAAGGCCTTTTGTTTCTGTATTCACCTCTTGAGAATGTTTCCCCCCCACGGACTGAGACAGGATTACAACAACTCAACACCTGAGGAGCCCACATGCAGATTATTTTTTTTCTCTAACAAGTTTACAGCAGTTACAGACATTTATTTCATAATAAGAAAAGTACAACCATATTTATTAAACTCGAGGTGAGGTGGGCAGGGAAGGAGGAGGAAAGCACATTCAGGAATGAGTTCTCAAACTAAAGCTCAGAACTGGTGCCCACAAGAAACGACACAGACACCACCCTCCCAAATGGCGGGAACTTTCCTTTCTAGGGATGAGCGGGAGAGGGAGGGCCTTCACAGTCCCACTTTCCGGTTCCAACCTTGGTTACCAGATGGCATTCTGGGAATCAGGAATGCACACTATCACCTACAAGTTATTCATAGACTTGGAAGTTCTATCATTACGTGAAGAAGAGGAATGTCAGGAGCAGCCGCTCACACTGTGGGGCAGGAAGATGGGGTCAGAGAGCTGCCAAAGACCCGTGGGAAGGAATCCCACTCTTGTCCCCGGATAATTTCCTCATAAGTTAATCATCATTTCTTAACTTAAAAATAAGGGTAAGACTGACGGGAAGCTGCGTAAGACTAGTCCTTGAAAACTGGATAGCAGGATCCAAGAGCAGTGCTTTACCTTTCATTTTCTCCTTGACCTCCAACCTCTCCCCTTTCAAGCTCCAAGTAAAAGCCCCACCACCATTAAGGTACTGATTTACCCTATTAGATTCTTTCTTTATTCTTTTGGGTCCTAAGATATCAGTTCTTTTTGAAGTCCAACAATTCTTGTGCTTGATACTGAGGGTAAAGGGAAAGGAGGGGAGAAAACACCAAATTAAGAAAAAGAAGCTTGGAATGCAGGCTCGAGCTGACACGGAGCACGTTCCTTCATAGTACAAGTAATAACGTTATAACTATTAAGTGGTGTTTTAGTAACTGTTGCATTTCTGGTTTCCATGTACTTATTCTGCCTTTTTTTTTGCGATTCCTGGGAGTTTTGCTTGTATCCTATTGAAGAAAGAAAAAAGAGAAGGTGAAAAGACAGACATTGGTTCTAGGTTTTTACTTTAACAGTGACACTGGAAGACAGTCCTGAACTTGCTGGAGCACTGTGGAAACTTACCCTCCCATTCCCAACAGGCTTACTCTGGATGAAAAGAGGCAGGGGCCGAGGCCGGTCTGGGACGAGCTGAGGGGTCCACAAAGATCCATCCCCTCTCCCTGCCACCATGCCAGCTCCCTGTCCTGTTTCACTGCTTGCACCTCCTGGCCCCTTCACGGGGGGTTCCAGAGGAGAATAAGGGGTATCTGGGCATAATGCCTCCTATGTTCTCCACCCCGGCAGTGCAAGAGCCCATTTCTCTGGGAATACGAGGTTACCCACTAGTGCCCCAAAGGAACCGAGAGTCAAGGGTCGAGGTGACATATAAAAAGACGACAGGAGCAGGCGACAGTTCCCAGCCCCTCACCAGACACCAAAGCTACCCTTTATTTTGTGCATCAAGGTTACCCATCACTGAGGTCATTCACACACCAGTGTCGAAGCCACTCCAGCAGGGACTAACCAAGACCTTTTTAACCAAGGTTTAAAAGCTAAGCTATGACCATCTTTCCCAATGAGGAGCGAACAGCAACCAGATACATATTTGTGCTAACTGTCCTTGCCTGGTTTTAGCTCCAACGTATACCTAAAAAAGCGGAAGAGCAAGTAAAGACCCTGGCATCAAGCCCAAGTTGTGTGCATAGAGTCGGTTTTAGAAAAAGCACTAAAATCTGGGATATGAAAGGGACTGGAACTGGGGGTGGGGAGAGCACGAAAGAGATATAACTGCTTTTGAGGTTTTGTTTCTTAAATGTCTGAATATGGAAAAATGTTAATATTTTAATTAAAAGTATGGGTTCCTTAGTGTTTACTGTTAAGTAATTTAAAAAACTCCAAAAAACCCCAAATGGTTCCTTGATAGAGGGAGTCATAAAAATGTCTACCAGTATTTTATTACTACTTGATTTTAATATTAAATTGGTTTAAGAAAACAGAAAACGGGGATTTGGTAGTTTTAGAAAAGAGGTAGCTTTGCACCTTGAGTCATTTCTTTAGTAAATCTCTTATTTCTGAAAAGAGAGGGAAGAGTTTGGCTTAAAATTGATACACGTGAAAATAGATGCATGTGAGCTGGCAACCACGAACACTGAAAGGCCAATTCAAAAAGGCAAAGGTTCTAATTCCATTGATTCTTTTTAGTCTAAGACACAAAGGATATTTTTTTAAGGAAGCAGATGAAATAATTTCTAATAAAATCAAACTATTAACCAACATTTTTTCTTCAGGGTGAAAATTACTTTCTCTGAGTCAGTATTTTACAGAGGAGGCTAAAATTAATTGGGGAAAAACACACATGTCATAATAAAATGTGGAACTTAAGCATACTTACTTTTCAACAATTGACTTGGTCTGATCGCGGGCGATGCCAACATAGTGATCAATCTGGGTCTTTAAGGAAGGAAAGAGACTCAGTTACGGCAACACACAGATTAACAATTTCCCTGAAGGTAACGTTCTGTTGTCCAGTTTAATAATTTTTTAAAAAAATAGTAATGAATACTCTGCGAAATGAAAATGTCCCGTTTAAAAAAATATATTTTAAAAACGTAAGGTTTCAGAATTTAAATTATGCCACAAACACCTCATACTCTGTTGGAAGTAAAAATCACTCATTTCTTTTGCTAAGGTCTTACTTGCTAGGTGTTTCCTTTAGAGACACTGGAGTAAAGCATTTTCTGAATACTAGAAACAGTCTAATCTATACTCTGTAATCACAAACGTGTTTTGGCTCCCACGTAAGACTAATTCATTTAATACCAAAAGGCATAAATAAAGTCTGTTGATGGATGACAACCTACAAAGAATAACCTTCTCACATCCACCAAGGCTCTGCACACGGCATTCCACAATGCAAACATCTTTCCACACTGATGGGATTCCCGTAATAGCCTTGACGGTTTAAATTTCTTTTCAGATACCAGCTTTTATTTACTTAAGCATTTCTTCCAACTTAGTTTTTTGCACAGATAATGCATCCACCTGATTAAAACTTGAAAGACGCAGCGAGGCACAAAAATAAGTCTCCTTCCTACCCTTTTCTCTCCTCAACATTCAGTTTTTCTTGGTATAGGAAACCACTATTACCAATTTCATATAGGCTCCTGACTTATAAAATCAGACTGCAGAAATGGGTTAGAAAATGGTTGCTCCAAACTTTCGATGCCTAAATCGTGAACTGAAACTAGTCATAATCAACAGGCTTATCCGATTCAAAACAGATACGTGCTTACCTTGTACTTCTCATAGACAATTGGAACGCTGAAAATGAGCAGTTCAGCTGTAAGAGAATCACAGGACACGGCAGGTATAAATATGAGGCAGTCAAAAAGACCCAAGACTCAAGTAATACACACCATTTTTCCTCAGCAAATACAGGGAAACCTGAATCTTCAATATGAGAAATCCTACCTAGAGCCCTCAATTAAGGACAGTTAGCTATAGGGGCGCCTGGGTGGCTCAGTCGGTTAAGCGGCCGACTTCGGCTCAGGTCATGATCTCGCGGTCCGTGAGTTCGAGCCCCGCGTCGGGCTCTGTGCTGACAGCTCAGAGCCTGGAGCCTGTTTCAGACTCTGTGTCTCCCTCTCTCTGACCCTCCCCTGTTCATGCTCTGTCTCTCCCTGTCTCAAAAATAAATAAAACGTTAAAAAAAAAAAAAAAAAAAAAAAAAGGACAGTTAGCTATAGGTACACAGGCTGCCTGCCTTCTTTGTATTACAAATAATTTCCAAATTATGAAAATGATTTCTTCTTTAAAAATATTTATTTTTGAGAGGGGGGAGGGGCAGAGAAAGAGAGGGACAGAAAGAATCCCAAGTAGGCTTTGTGCTGACATGGGGCTTGATCTCATGAACCATGAGATCGTGACTTGAGCCGAAATCAAGAATCAGACATTTAACCAACTGAACCAGCCAGGTGCCCGAAAATGATTTTTATAAGATCCCCATATTTAAACCAAATGTAGACAACTCTCCTTTATTTCTGTTTTGATACTTCTTTATAGTTGGGGATCTTTCAAAAAACCTGTGGCCACAAACATAGGTTCTTTCAACATCCAGTTCAAGGTTTATGGACGTTAAAGGCTGGGCCGTGTGCAAAGAGTAGAGACACGCTGGGCATTCTCTTTGCTCCTACTTTTACCAATCACGGATGACCCTTGACACTGTGGATATTAGGGGCACTGATACCCCGTGCAGTCGAAAATCTGCATACAACCGCTGATCCCTCACCCCCAACTTTACTAACAGCCTACTGTTGGCCAGAAGCATTACTGAGAACACAGTCAATTAACACATATTTTGTATGCTGTATGTATTCTATACTGTATTCTTACGACAAGACTAAATGTTAGAAAATCCTAAGAGAAAATACATTTATAAATAATACTGCACTGCAAAAATTCTACGTATAAGTGTTATGATCCATGCAGTTCAAACCTGTGTTGTTCAAGGGCTAACTGTACTTCCAAGAGCATGGAGACATTTTCCTTGTCACCTTACCAAGAATCAGAAGGGTGATTCCATTGAAAACGGCACCAACATAGGTCATCAGCCACATGAAGACAGCCAGCTGGGAAAGCCAACATCAGAGGGTTAAGCAGGAATAATCATAATGTAAAATTTAGGTTAACTGATGCCATTCTTGTCTTGCCAATTGAGTCTGCATAAATTCAGTGATGTATACCATCAATCATTTCAAAATGAGGGTTACTTCATTTGCACCATACATTTGAAGGATGCAGCAGACAATTCTGTAGTTCTCTTAAGCTCAGACTGTAACTGTATTTCTGCCAATTACATTCTCCTTGTTCTGAAGTTCTTCAGGTGCAGGAGACCCTTCCTATTGACTCCTATCCCCATTTCACTTCTGTCCCAAATACAGGAGACAAGAAGCATACATTTATTTTTGTGTGTGAGGAAACCCTGTTTACTGTTTTTCTTCTGAATTATAATTTAGTCCCTGGTTCTCCTCAGTCTCACCACCAAAAGCTGTAGAAACAACTAACCTTCAAGGAGTCAACCAAATCTTCCACCAGAAAGAGACGAATAATGAGTTTCAGGGCCCTGTTGATGTGCACCATGGCAGCGTTCACGTAATTATGGAAAGCTTCTGAGGACAGGGTAATGTCTACATCCAGGTAGGCTCTTCCAGAAGAAGAAACAACAGTCATACATTTGACAAGAAAAAGAAGATCTCTTTCTGTTAGGAGAGCAGTTCTTTAGAGCGCGATACCCCCCCAAGGGCGCATTCTGGAAATCTGTAGGGGCATTTTTTGCTGTCACGGGGTGAGGAGAGGACACCTTTGTCCTTCAGTGGGCAGAGGCAGAGATGCCAGATGTCTACAAAGTGTGGGATGTTCTTACACAATAAAGAGTTGTCCTACATCCTGCATGACTTTCACTGCCTCACAGGATATTCATGAAGGCGTGAACCCATTTATAATTATCAAAAGCCCAGAGCATATAAAAACAAGGTATTTTCCCCATAGTTTTAACACATCCTGAATTTTTTAATACTGAATTTTGTTCATGCTAAACTTTACTGAGATGCTTTACTATTTTGAAAAATTACCTCTGTACTGGAGATTATACATCTAACTGCAAGTTCCTGATGTCTGTATTTATTTTGTGCGTGTAGTCATGTCCAAGCAGTTTAATATTGACTAGATACATATTATTTTATTATGAATAGCTTATCTTATTCCTTTATATTATAGTTATAGTCTATTTTTGAAATTTTGTTTGTAGATACCTATGAATCTCACTTGAAAATGATAAAGGAGGCATTGTAAAGTATTTGTTAACAAAAAGGAAGGTGCAGATACTGAGTTTACTAGGGTAAACGACTATAGAAAAAGGCAGAAAGACCTGGGTTTGTTTCCGTCTGTTTCCAGATGCACTACAGAACTGACACGTAACCATGTGCTCCTGACTTGTTCATTCACTCAGTACTTACTGAGTGCCTACTGAGTATCAGACCCTCTGCTATGTGCTGGGCACATCAGGAAGGAGAAGGCTGCTTTTGCCTTAAAGAGCCTACAGTCTTCGAAACATAGAAAAGGAACAGGCATGCTTACTTTTTGTATTCAGGAAAATATGTACAACCAAATACAAAAATAACAAAAACTGGATGTTGTAATTCATACGACTTAGCAATACACATTTAAAATCCACGACACTGTCATGCAAAAGAGGAAAACCCTGCTAAGACAGCTGAGCTTGTGGCAAAACAGTAAAATTTATTCCCTCACTGAACACCTACTGATTTATTAAAACTAACTTGCAATAACTTTTTTAATGCCACATACAGTTTAAATTATCTGTTCTATTTTCACTAAGAGAAAATAAAAGGACCAGAGCTGCAGCCAGACACCTATTCTGTCACAGTCCCGAGAGGTCACAGAAGAGTTTCTTTCCTTGTAAGAGAGGCGTTTTGAAAAAAACCGTTATTTGCTAATGTTAAAAATGTTTACAGACTAAGATTTTCAAAAGGAAAAGTGTGAGGAAAACATTTGTTAAAATCACAGCACAATGAGGAAAGCTAGCAAGCGGATTCTAAAAATGCATGACCTACTGATCTCATCAAGACCTGCTCCTGGTATTAAGAAAACTAAAGGAAAATTAAAAAGGAAATCAGTAACAAAACTAAGAGCAAACACATCAAATTCTGGTATCGCCTAGAGTGCAGGCTCAGTATCTAGACTTCAAAGGTGCTTTAAGATTTAGCTGCGTGGAAGCTTAAATATGTCCTTGGGACTCCATGTAACTGAGTGCTGTCCTGGAGGCCCTGCTCTCTCTACCCTGCTCAGGAATTTAGACTGTCTTCTTTGTCCTTAAAGTGTAAGTTTGTCAAAAAGTTCTTGGCCACTTTTTAAGTGACAGGTTTTTAGGTGATGGTTCATGCAAGTGATCAGCTGCTTTAGGCCCTATAATTCTTGACTCTGTCAGGTTTGAATTACAGACCTGACCGGCCTCAGCAAACCCCCTCCCTAAAGTTTACAGTGTTACTTGTGATACTTCAACTCACTTGAACGGATGGCCCTCTTCTGATTTCTGTACAGCTTGGATGACAGACTTGTAGACCCTGAAGCTGATGGTGACAGAGAGAAGAGCCAGGATGAGGTAAGAAACCACACTGATGACACTGAAAGCTGCCAGGGAGAGCAGCATGATCAGTGTGGTGCCAAAGACAAACCCAGTCTTCTTCACATCTCGCCAGAAAATCAGATCGTGCACTGCCGAGAGAAAAGGAAACACAGGTTAAATGCGGCCACGTGGCCAGCACCGCTCTTTGGCTGTGTCCTGCGTACCTGAGAAGCATCACACTAGCTTGCAATCGCGGGCACACCCCTCTCTAAGAGAACCTGATACATGAAAACCAAATTATATCAGAAGCGATGATTCACACTGCAAAAGGTTCCTGTGGTTTCTGGACAGGTTCATAAAAACTAGAAACTTATTTCTTTAGAGATGGCTACTGAAGTACAATGGGGTAAAGTGTCATTTTCTTTAAATGTTTCAGCAGAAAGGATGTACAGCAAGTGTGATAAAGTGTTGATAACTGTTGAATAAATTAAGCAAACCACACCAATAAATTATCGTTTGGTCACTGTAAAACCAAAGCTAATGTGTAAATTGGGCCGGGCCAGAGAGAGTGATGGATAAAAACAAACCAAACTATTAGCATTAGTTACAACGAATTATACCAGTCTCTCTGTTAATCTGAAGAGAACTCAGGAAGGATTATGGGCAGGGGACCGTATCATTATCTAAACCATAATAGTTCTGAGGGCGCCTGGGGGGCTCAGTCAGTTAAGTGTCCGACTTCTGCTTAGGTCATGATCTCATGGTTTGTGGGTTCGAGCCCAGAGCCTGGTGCCTGCTCTTGATTCTGTGTCTCCCTCTCTTTCTGCCCCTCCCCCAACTCAGGCTCTGTCTCTCTCTCAAAAATAAATAAACATTAAAAAAATTGGAAAAAAACCCCAATGCCTCTGCAAATGCATGGGGCCGCTATTAATAACTGTTATGAAATAGGTATAAACCAAGGCTGTCTTAGGCAAGTGGCTCTTATGGCAGGGGACATCCAAATTGGAAAAATCTAAGTTCTTCTATTTACAGACACCTCAAAATATGTGTGTAAAAGTTGCTAGCAATTATCTCCTATCTAGCAATGACACTACATTTGAATTTCAATCTGTGAAGGTTAATTTCAACACTAATGGCCCTACTGTAGGATTCTTCTGTTTATAAAAAAACCAGTAAGGGCTTCGGAATTGGAGACAGGAGTTTAGAGTCCTGGTAATTTTTAGTTGTATTGTCTTAACTGACCTTTCTAAACCTTTATTTTTCCTTTGGTAAAATAAAGAAAGTAGTATCTAGTTCTTAGAGTTGTTTTAAGGGCTATATAAGGCTAATGCAGTAGAATGCTTAGCACTGTAAATGACATACAATAAACACTCAAATTTTAACTACAATCAAAATACGGTAGGCCTGGAAGACTGTGATTGAGGGTAAAATGAACTTGAATCTGTTCAAGTGGGCCCCCTGGTACCTAGTTCTTCCCCATCTTCAAACACAATACTCTCCTCTGAAGCCTAACCTTGCCAGAGCCAAAGGAACCTAACTTGTAACGTTCACACTAAAGATATGCTGATTGTACAGAAGAAGTAATCACTGGTTCAGAGATGCCAGCCGAGGGATGTGACACCAGGAGAAATAAGAGGTATTGTGACTCCTGATGGGAAGCGGAGAGTCCCAGGTAATGACATTGCAAAGGAAGAGTTGGGAGGCAAGTCAGGCTCAGTTGACTGGACAGGAAAGCTGAACAGAGTGCTGCCTTCTTATGAGAGCAAATACTAAGCTGGATTCCTACAGTCAGCATCCAAGTACATACATGTCACAGTTCCTAAGACCACAAGTACAGTTTCAACATAGGATGCTTAGGAAGGGAACAAACAGGCCATGTGGCTCGTGGCGTAATGCACGGAGGACACAACATCACTTCTATGATACTCTTGCCAAAAACACAGAACCTCAATCTAGTAAGAAAACAGCAAACTAAGACTGAGAATTTTACAACAACATGGATGGATTGACAGGGTACACTAAGTGAAGTAAGTCAGACATAAAAGGGAAAATTCCATATGATTTCGCTCCTATGTGGAATTTAATACACAAAAGAAATGAACACAGAAAAAAGAGACAAACAAAAAGCAGACTCTTAAATACAGAAAACAAACTGGTGGTTGTCAGAGGGGGGGTGAGGCGGATGGGTGAAACAGGTGAAGGGGATTAAGAGTACACTTATTGTGATGAGTACTGAGTAATGTACAGAATTGCTGGATCATAGTGTACACCTGAAATTAACGTAACATTGTATGCTAATTGTACTTCAATAAAAAATAACAAAAATTAAAATAGAGTGAGGCGGTTTCAAAGCATAAATCCAAATGTGATCAAAGACTGAATGCTAGATAAAGGGGTGAAAACAGCTACAAAGGACACCTCTGGGACAACAGACAAAATTTGACTGCGGATTACGTAACTGATAAAAGTACAGAGGACCCTTGAACAACACATGTTTTAGCTGCATGGGTCACTTACATGTGGGTTTTTTTCCCAATACAGTATAGTACTTGTAAATGTATTTTTCTTCCTTTTGACTTTAATAACATTTTCTTTTCTCTGGCTCACTTTATTGTGAGAATACAATATATAATACACATAACATACAAAATATGTGTTAACTATTTATGTTATTGGTAAGGCTTCCAGTCAATAGTATGCTATTAGTAGTTAAGTTTTTGGAGAGTCAAAAGTTATATGTGAATTTTTAACTACATGGAGGTCAGAGCCCGTTAACTGTGAGGTTCAAGGGTTAACTGTATTGCATCAGTGTTAAATTTCCTAAATTTGGTAAGTGTACTGCAGCTATGTAAAACAAAATTCTTGCTCAAAAAAACAAAAATAAAAACAACCAAAACCCCCCCCCACACATTCCAAAGTCAGGGTGTAAAGGGGCAGGATGTTTGCAACCAGCTCTCCTATGGAGAGAGGGACGCAGGGATAAAGCAAAAGTAGGCAAATGTTAACAACTGGTAAACTAGAGCGCAGGTTATATGGGAGTTTTTTGTACTATACGTGCATTTCTTTAAGTTTCAAATGTTTGAGGGGTGCTTGGGTGGCTCAGACGGTTAAGGGTCCAACTTCGGCTCAGGTCATGATCTCGTGGTCCATGAGTTCGAGCCCCGCATCGGGCTCTGTGCTGACAGCTCAGAGCCTGGAGCCTGCTTCGGATTCTGTGTCTCCCTCTCTCTCTGACCCTCCCCTGTTCATGGTCTGTCTCTCTCTGTCTCAAAAATAAATAAACGTTAAAAAATATTTTTTTTTAAGTTTCAAATGTTTGAAAGAAAGAAAGAGAAAAGAGAAAGAAAAGCTTACAGGAGAAGACTGGAGTCCAGAGAGAAAAAGACCTGGATGCATCACAGAAGGAAAGAGGGGTAATGACACTAGCGTATATGCAAACCTAGATGAACAAAAGCCACCCTGTCCTCATGAACCTTACTGCCATCTGCTGGAAAACTGGCATAAGAAACATTCAAACCTGCAACAACACATGTGAGTGGTGCCCCCTAGAGGTGTGCAGTATATAATCTGCACAATAGTATAGAAGGCCCTGGGCTGGGCCTTATAATCAATGGTAGAATTACGGTCTGGTCTGGAAAAGGGACACACTGATTAATGGCAGGGGATAACAGAGGGGAAGTTAGCATAAGCTGGTTAATACCTCAAACCTGTCTGGGATGCTCTTCCTCCACAACTTCACGTGACTTGCTCCTTCCCTTTTGGGTCCTGGTTCATGGGCTACTTCCTCCAGAATGCACACCCTACCTAACCTCCCCTTCCTTTGATCACGCTCCATCTCCTTATTCTGCTTAATTTTTCTTCAGAGCACAGATCACTTTATTTACAGCAGCTCTTCAGATCTGTTATTGAATGCTTAAAACATGGGCTAAACTAATAACCAGTTTGCATTTGTGTCCTGATAATCTCTCTCAACCTATGAGAGGCCCAGTTCCTGCACCTAGATCCTATCAAGTACCGTGGACTTGGATTCTGAGGATACAATACTAACAAAAGGAACGTGGTACATCTGAAAATGCTGCCCTCTGATCCTCGAGGAAGAGTTAGGAGGATGAAACACATGAGGACAAAGGGAAGAAATGAGGCAGCTGCCAAAAGTTTAAAATGGTGAAGCCCTCATACTGGGTTTCAGTGTTTGCTGCGCAATCACGAAGGCACCAAGAAGCTGCAATGGTCTAGTTCCACAAAATGTTCTTTCTTCCTCCTACTTTCATGCATCTGCTCTTAATACTTCAGTATAGAACTTTTTCAAGCAGGAAATTCCTGGAGCGCCTGGGTGGCTCAGTTGGTTAAGCATCTGACTCTTGGTTTCGGCCCAGGTCATGATCTCATGGTTTCATGAGTTTGAGCCCCTCGTCAGGCTCTGTGCTGACAGAGCAGAGCCTGCTTGGGATTCCCTCTCTCTCTCTTGTTCTCTGCCCCTCCCCCACTTATGCTTTCTCAAATAAATAGACTTAAAAAAAGTAAAGCAGGGAATTCCTTATTTAAAAAAAATTTTTTTTAACATTTATTATTGAGAGACAGAGAGAGACAGACCGTGAGCGGGGGAGGGGCACAGAGAGAGGGAGACACAGAATCCGAAGCAGGCTCCAGGCTCTGAGCTGTCAGCACACAGCCCGACGTGGGGCTTGAACTCACGAACCATGAGATCATGACCTGAGCTGAAGTCGGACACTTAACTGACTGAGCCACCCAGGCGTCCTGGGAATTCTTTATTTTTAATGTGTTCTTTTCCTTCCTTTCCCATTCCTCTCTTCTTTCAGCAAGCTTTAATTGAGTGCCCACCATGTGCCAGGCAAGCACTGAGAACTGGGAATATAATGCAGCAGTGAACAAAGCAAACAAGAACCTTACTTAGTTTCCAGCGGGGGAAGAGAGGTATGAATAACAAACAAGGTAAGTGTCATTTGTACCAGAGACCCATAAGGATATGAATCCATCGTGCCATGATGAGAATAATGGTGTGCACGCAGGCATGACTGAAGCTACTGGTCAGGAGAAGCCTCTCTGAGGACTGCCATGAAAGGTGAGATATGAAAAATGAGAAGGAGCTGGCCATGCAAAAAGCCAGGGGAATGGTGTGACAAGGCTAGAGAGACTGGCAGGGGCTAGATCACGGAGTACTTTCACAGAGCAAGGTAAGCAGCATGGATTTTAACTTCAAGGGAAACGGGAGCCACTAAAGGTCAAGCAGGGGTATAACATGATATATTGTATTTTAAGAAGAGGAACGCTTTTACCATATAGAAAAAGGGTGGGGCAAAAGTGCAGGCAGAGAGACTCCCTAGAAGGTTAACATGGACGTTCAAATGCAAGATGGTTGTCATTTAGATTAGGATGGGGGCAGTCAGGATGGAGGAGTGGACAGACATGAGCTATAGTTTGGAGGTAGAACAGGGAAAACCTGGTGACAGACAGGATGTGGGAGACGACGCCGGGAAGAAATATGGGTGACACATAGGTTTGGGGTCTGAACAAATGGATGGCTACGGTGTTATTCACTGAGGTGAGGAAGAGCAGAGTACAGAGCATGTTAATTTGGGATCCATGTTTAGAGATACCATTATTAAAGAAAGCAGTCAGATCTACCAGTGTGCAACACACAGAGTAGGTCTGAGCTAGAGACACATTTGGAAGTCACTAGCACACAAATGAGATTTAAAAGTCATGAAAATGGATGAGGTTACCTCATATGGATAGGCAAGAAGGCCCAGGTCTGAATTCTATGGTACTCCAGTATTTCATAATTGATAAAACTAGAGGAGCTAGGGAATGGGAACAGAGGCAATACCCAGGGAGGTAGGGGAGGATTAGGAAGAGTATGGGATTACAGAAGTGGAGAGAGGAGTACTCTGAGGAGGAGGTGTGGAAACTGGCTAATTCTGCCAAGCTCGAATAAGGAGAAAAGTAACCCTGGATTTGGCAACACGGAGACAGCTGGTGATCTGACGAAAGCTGTGTAGCGGAGTGACGGGAAGGAGCAATTGGAGGGAAGAGCAGAGGAAGCAGTGGTGAGGCGTGGAGGCAGCGTGAGAGGAAGTGTCTGAGAAGTTTGGCTGCAAAGGGGAGTGGGGCATTTGGAACCAAGGGGCAGCTCTTTAAAGACGGGAAGCACTCAAGCATGTTTATACGCAGACACAAGCAGGAAGAGGTTGAAGATGGGGGGCAGAAGAAGCGAAGTTCAGAAGGGAGGGATAGCGATCCAGAGCCCAGGTGAAGGGACGGACCCTTGTCAGAACCACACAGTGAAGAAGATGAGGAGAGACACAGGCTCATCCATAGACATGAAGATCGCAAGAAGAGGGATTTCTTTCTGAATGCTTCCAGTTTCTCAACAAAAAAGGTGCTGAGGACTTCAGCTGAGGTGGGGACAAGAGAAAAAGATAAATGGTTGTTTTAGAAAAGTGAGAAACTTTCTTAAAACTCTTAGAAGAAAACAGGAGTTAAATAGGTGATGGAAATTAAGGAAGGAGTGCACCTGTGATGGGCACAGGGTGTTGTATAAACTGTTGAGTCACCGTATTGTACACCGGAAACTAATATAACACTGTTACGTTAATTAACTAGAATTAAGATAAAAGCTTATTTTTTTAATATTTATAGACTATTTACACCGACATTTATAGAATACTCCACACAGCAACAGCAGAATACACATTATTTTCAAGTACATGTGGAACATTCACCAAGATAAATCAAAAGATAAACAAAACAGGAGTAAATCTTTGTGATCTTGGGTTAGGCAATGATTTCCCAACCAAAAGCACAAGTGACAAAAGAAAAAAACAGATAAGCTGGGACTATATCAAAATTAAAAACCTTGTTCTATAAACAGTACCAAGAAAGTGGCAAGAGAACTCACAAAATGAAAGAATACATTTGCAAATTATGTACCTGATAAGGTATTTGTGTCCAGAATATGGTAGGAATAAAGAATTATAACTCAATAATTAAAAAATAGCCCAACCGAAAAATAAAGGATCTGAATAGACATTACTCCAAAGATATACAAATGGCCAATAATCACATAAAAAGATGGTACACACATCAGTAGTCATTAGGGAAATACAAACCAAAACCACAATGAACCCACTAGGACAGCTCTAATAAAGAATACAGTGACAAATACTGGCAAGGATGTGGAGAAATTGGAAGCCTCAAACATTCCTGGTGGGAAGGAAGAATGGCACAGCCACTATGGAAAACAGTTTGGCGGTTCCTCAAAAAGTTAAACATAGAGTTATTATATGACCCGACAATTCCGCTCAAGAGAAATAAAAACATATGACAACACAAAAATTTGAGTACACCAATATTTACAGAAGCATAATTCATAATAGCCAAACAGTGGAAACAATCCAAATGTCCATCAACTGATGAGCAGATGAATAAAATGCAGTGTATACCCACACAACGTAATTATTACTTGGCAATAAAAAGAAGTGAAGTTCTTAATGCTACCTGCTACGAACTGGCTCAAACTTGAAAACATTAGGCTAAGTGAAAGACGCCAATTACAAGAGAGCACATATTGCATGATTCCACTTATGTAACACATCCAGTATAAGCAAATCTAGAGAGACAGACAGTAGATTAGTTGTTTAGGGCTGTAGTGGTGGGAGATGGGAAACGAATGCTAATGAGTATGGGGTTTCTTTCTTGTAGCGGGGGGGGGGGGGGACTAAAATGTTCTAAAATTGGATAATGATAAACATATAGTCCACTTTTTAAAATTAAATTAAAAAAATTAATGTTTATTTATATTTGAGAGTGAGAGAGACTGTGTGCGAGTGGGGGAGTAGCAGAAAGAGACTAAGACAGGATGCGAAGCAGGCTCCAGGCTTGGAGCTGTTAACACAGAGCCTGATGCAGGGCTCGAACCTACGAACCGTGAGATCATGACCTGAGCTGAAGTCAGATGCTTAACCAACTGAACCAGCCAGGTGGCCCTAGTTATCCTCTTTAAATGGATGGATTGTATAGTATTGGAATTATACCTCATTAAGGGTGTTAAAAAAAAACAAAACACAAGACAAATCCACAATTACAGTTTAGGATTTCAACGCCCCTCTCTCAATAATTGGTAGAACAAGTAGACAGAAAATCAATAAAAACACAGAAGACTTAAACACTATTAACCAATTTGATCTTCTGGCCATTTATAGAACACTCCACACAACAGCAGAATATATATTCTTTTCAAGTACATGTGGAACATTCACCAAGATAAACCAAACCCTGGATCATGAAACAGTCCCAATACATTTCAAAGGGTTCAAGTCACTTTTATGTTTTCTGACTACAAGGTAATTATATTAGAAATGATAACAAAAGATATTGGTAAAGAAAGATATTGGAGGAATCTCCAATATTTGTAAACAACACACTTCTAAACAACCCATGAATCAAAGAAATCAACGGGGAAATTAGAAGTATTCTGAACTGAATGAAAATCAGAACTTGTGGGATCCAACTAAAGTAATACATAGTATAAAAGTGCCTATGTTAGAAAAGAAGAAAGATGACAAATCAGTGATCTCAGCTGCAGTCTCAAAAAACTAGAAAAAGGACAACCTGAACCAAGTAAACAGAAGAAAGGAAATAATAAAAACCAGAACAGACATCAATTAAACAGGTAACAGAAAAACAACAGAGAAAATTAATGAAAGCAAAGACTTTGAGACTATCAATAAAACAGATAAAACTTTATCTAGATTGATCAAGAAAAGGTGAAAGGGGGCGCCTGGGTGGCTCAGTCAGTTCAGTGTCTGATTCTTGATTTCGGGTCAAGTCATGATCTCAGGGTTCAAGGGATCAGGCCCTACACTGTCATGACAGCACAGAGCCTGCTGAGGATTTTTTCTGTCCCATGCATATGTTGTTTCTCTCAAAATAAATACACTTAAGGAAAGAAAAGGAACGGAACGGAACGGAAAGGAAAGGAAAGGAAAGGAATAGAAAAGGTAAAAATGTACAAAAAGTGCCAATACCAAGAATAAGAGGTGACATCATTACAGATTCTACAGACATTAAAAGGATAATAAAGGAATATTATGAACAGTATGCCAATAAATTAGATAACTTAAAGTGGACAAATTCTTCCACAGACACAAACTACCAAAGTTCACTCAGAAAATAAAATGACTAGTTCTATACCTATTAAAGAAATAAAACACAAATAAATAAAATGCTTCCCACACAGAAAATTCTAGGTCCAGATGCATCAGTAGGGAATTCTGCCAAACATTATCAAGAAATAATACCAATTCCACACAGAATTTTCCAGAGAAATGAGGAGAAGGTAATGTTTTCCAACACATTTTATAAGGCCAGCACTGCCTAGACTCCAAAACTATACAGAGACATTACAAGAAAACTACAGAGCAATAATATTGCTCATGAGCATAGATGCAAAAATTTCTTAACACAGTTTTAGCAAATCAAACCCAACAATATATAAAAAGAATACACTAAGACCAAGTGGGATTTATCAGGAACATGCAAGATTGGTTTAACATTCATAGTCATTCAATATAATTCACCATATTGATAAACTAAAACTAAGTAAGAATACCATATGACCATCTCAAAAGATACAGAAAAGGCAATTAAGGAAATCCAATATCCTCTCTGATAAAACCTTTCTACAAGGTTTCAACAACCTTTCAAGTAGCTGCAAACTACTGTCATAGAAGGGAATTTCCTCAACTTGATAAAGGGAATCTATAAGAAACCTAGAGCTAACATATTTCATAAAAAGAGGAAAGAATGTTCTTTCTCACTTCTTCTATGGAACACTGTATTAGAGGTTCTAGCCAGTATAGTAAGTCAAAAAAAAGAAGTAAAAGGCATTCAACTCAGAAAAGAATTAAAACTACCATTCACAGATGGCATATAGCCTATTTAGAAAATTTGATGCGATTTACAAAAAGCTGCTAGAATAAGTGAGTTTAGCAAATCTGCAAAATATAGAGTCAATATACAAAATCAACTATATTCCCATGTATATTTCCATGTAAATACATGTATTTCCATGTATTAACCAGAAATTGAGCTAAAAATTCTACTTTAAATAGCATGAAAACATAAAATACTTAAAAATATAAATCTGACAAAAGAGGTAGTCAAAATGCTCTACCACTGAGCTATATACCCCCTGACAAATCTGACAAAAGATGTATTAAGATCCATACACTGAAATATTTAACATTGTTGAGAGGAACTAATGAAGACCTAAATTAATGGAAAATGATCCTGTTTTCATGGGTTAAAAAACTCAAAATTGCTAAACTCTTCATTGTCCCCAAGTTTATCTATAACTCGACAGAATTGCAATCAAAATTCTAGAAGGTATTTTTGTAGATATGGACAAAGTGATACTAAAATTCCTATGGAAAGTCAAAGGACCTAGAAAGGCCAAACTGACTATGAAAAAGAACAAAGTTGGAAGATTAACACTATCTGATTTCAAGACTCTATAAAACTATCATTATCAAGATGGTGTAGCAATGACTTTGAGACAAGAGCAATGGAATGGTATACAAAGTCCAGAAATAGACCGAGGCGTATATGAACAAATTATTTTTTGACAAAGTTGCAAAATCAATCAGTGGAGAATTTTCAACAAATAGTGTTGCACATAGATGCCCATATGCAAAAAACTCCAAACTTTGATCAGTATCTCAAGATATGCAAAAATTAATAGAAAAAGATCAGACTTAAATGTAAAATCTAGTCCATATAACTACTAGAAGAAAACTTTGGTTTAGGAAAGACTTCTTATATATAACAATAAACATATGACATATAATAGAAAAAATGATAAATAGTACTTCACCAAAATTAAAAATTTCTGCTTTTTCTTTTAAAGTTTGAGAGCGAGCGAGCGAGCGAGCAAGCAAGCAGGGGAGGGCAGAAAGAAAGGGAAAGAGAATCTCAAGTAGGCTCCGTGCTGTTAGCACAAAGCCCAACGTGGGAAAATTTCACCAACTGGGAGATCATGACCTGAGACGAAATCAAGAGTTGGACACTTAACTGAGCCACCCAGGCACCCTTTTTTTAAAAGTTTATTCTGCTATTTTTGAAAGACGTTAAAAGAATAAAAGCCACACACTAGAAAGTATTTGCAAAGTATACATTTGACTTCTATCTAAACAACTTGCATCCAGAATATGTATATATAAATTTTCTCAAAAGCAAACAAAACAATATAAACTAGTCAAAAATGTGGGCAGATCTTTCATCAAAGAAGATACATGGATGGCAAGTAAACACATGAAACAATGCCCAACACCATTAGTCATTAGAGAAATGCAAATTAAAACTACAATGAGATCCCACTAAGCACCTAGTGGAATGTCTACCCAGGACAGAGATTGAGAAATAGGACTCACTCTTCCTTCTCCCTCATTCCCTACATCCAATGCCTGACAAGGTCTACCTTCTTGAATGTATCCACAGTGGAGTAAGATCTTAATTGAGAGCCAATGGACTAACAAAGTGCTACTTTAGTCCTCTATCTTACAGAGACAGAATGAAGCTCTGGCTGGCCTATTCCGAAAGTCCTAAAGAGTAGTGACCTAAGCCAGTTTAAGCCATTTTCCAGTACCTACTGGAAAAATGAAAGCCAAAAGTTCTCAAAAGTGCAAAGTCACTGTTTCCTTACTTTTCAGGTTACAACTTTAATATAACATTACCTAACATTTATTTTCATTTGAAAAATTCTTAATTTTTTTCTAGTTGTCTGTACTTGAAAGTCTTGTGCTGTATGAATTATCCTTTTTATTTCAATACATAATATTTCAATACAGAATACAACCTCTTTAAAAATTTCTATTTTTGATCTAAAGGTTTTTTATTTTTAACGTTTATTCATTTTTGAGAGACAGAGAGAGACAGGACATGAGCGGGGAAGGGGCAGAGAGAGGGAGACACAGAATGTGAAACAGGCTCCAGGCTCTGAGCTGTCAGCACAGAGCCCGACGCGGGGCTCGAACTCACGAACTGCGAGATCCTGACCTGAGCTGAAGTCAAACACTCAACTGACTGAGCCACCCAGGCACCCCTGATCTAAAGTTTTTTAAAAGTAATTTATTCTTCTCTATGAGAGTGTGCATGCATGCACACACATGAACAGGGCAGGGGCAGAGAGAAAGAGAACCCCAAGTAGGCTCACACTGTCAACACAGAACCCGACACAGGGCTCGAACTCACGAACCGTGAGATCATGACCTGAGCCAAAATCAAGAGTCAGACACTTAACCAACTGAGACACACAGGTGCCTCAATACAACCTCTTTTTATACCTGTAAATATATTAACTTCACTGCTCAGTTATCTTAATTATTTTACTAACGGCAGTTGAAGCATTTGACAAAGAATGCGTGAATTCATCAAGGATGTTTATATTTGGGTAGAATTATGAGTGAATCCTTCCTTTAACTTTCCAAATATTCTGTAATGTGACCATATTATTTTACTTTAAAAACCTAAAAGAATGGGGGCTCCTGGGTGACTCAATTAGTTGAGCGTCCAAATCGGTTCAGGTCACGATCTCACAGTTCATGAGTCAGGCCCTGCATCGGGCTCTGTGCTGAGAACTCAGCCTGGAGCTTGCTCTGGATTCTGTGTCTCCCTCTCTCTCTTCCCCCTCCCGCTTGTGCTCTCTCTCAAAAATAAATTTAAAAATTTTTTGAAAAATTAAAAAAAATAAAACACAAAAGGATGTCTATTGCTCGCACATATTATTTAAGGATGCCAGCTGCAGTACCCTCCTTACACCAAAAGAGGGCACTAACACACCCAACGGTTAGCTCAAGGCTAAGGAAAAAGAAACCCGTACCTGTCCATCCAAGTGAGAACAGCAAACCTTGTTGAGTCCCTACCTATTGATTTTTATTACTCAATTTGGGAAAAGCTCTTGGTTTGATTAACTTCAGCCATTCCCAAAGGTCAACTGACTTCAATCTACTCTCCAAAGTATACACCTTAGAAGAAAGGCTGTTGAAATGCTTATTCTGAAAAGGAGTAAATGGTTAAGAAATTTTAAGTTTTAGCAGTTAATCAGCTTTAACTTCATTTTGAAGAATAAACCTCCTTGGGGTGCCTGGGTGGCTCAATGGTTAAGCATCTGGCTTTGGCTCAGGTCATGACCTCATGGTTCATGAGTTTGAATCCCCGTGTTGGGCTCTGTCCTGATGGCTTAGAGCCTGGAGCCTGCTTTGGATTCTGTGTCTCCCTCTCTCTCTGCCCCTACCCTGCTCACATTCTCTCTCTCAAAAATAAATAAATATTTAAAAAAATAAATAAACCTCCAACTCAAGAATCTGTACAACTCTTCCTATGTTCCATGCATTAGTTTTTCGAAATTTGTAAGTATGTATCTCTAAGCAAACTGAAATGTGGCTGAATTAAAAAAAAAAATAAGCGAGGCTTTATGACCACAAGTGGGAAACTGTACATTAATAAAAGGGAAACAGGTAATTAAGTTTTTGGTATGAACAATTATTGATGTAAAGAAAAATGCAAAGATATGTTCACACTGATTATTTTATCTTACATTAATAGCTCACAATAATAAATGAAGCCACTTTTCGAGTTGCAAAAGACAGATTCAAATTTTGTGACTGCTAAAATGGGTTAATAGTCTGCCCTGCTACAGATTTACCCTTAACCAAAGACATTCCCTTCCCTTCAAAATGGCACAGAAGGACCACCGAGTAACAAAACTATTTGTCAAAGACAGACCCAAATGCTTTTGTCCACGAATCTATTTAGCTTGAAGTTCAATGTTTATTATTTTTCTTTTGATATAACATTTATGCCGAAATACATAACACATTCACTGATTTTGGAGACATGCATACACCTAATTAACTCCATCAAGCTACAGAACATTATCATCACCCCAGAAAGTTTCCTCATGTTTCTTTGCAGCCAACATCCCAAGATACAACAAGTGCTCTGATTCTTTTTCCTACATAGACCAGTTTGCTTGTTCTATAATTACACCTAAATGGAATCATGCAGTATGACTTTTTTTGCACTGTTTCTTTCACTTGGCATAATTTCGGAGATTCATCCATATTGCCACAAGTATCAAAAGATAACTAGCTATATCACAGGTTATCTACTCCCTTGTTGATGGACCACTAGCTATTTCCAGTTTTGAGCTATGATGAATAAAATTGCTATGAACATAACAAGTTTTTGTATGAATATATTTGTATTTCTCTACAGGGGAGTTACAAGCTCATAGGGTAGCTGCACGTTTAGGGTCGCTAAGAAACTGACCAACTTCCTCCAAAGTATTTGTACATTCTTACCAATAATTTATGAGCGTCTCAGTTGTTCCACATCCTTGCCAACATTAGGTGTTGTCAGTCTTTAGTTTCAGCCACTCAGGTGAATGTGCAATGATATCTTATTTTAATTATGTGAAGACTCCCACGTTGAACACATTTTTATTGGATTATTGGTCATTTGTACATCTTCTTTTGTGAAATGCCAGAATCTTTTCTAATCAGTTTTTTTTTATAATGTTTGTCCTTTCATTGTTAAAATATAGTAGTATTTTCTAGATACTAATCCTTTATGAGACACATGTTTTTTAATACTTTCTCCCAGTCAATGGTTTGCCTATTAGTGGCATCTTTTAATGTGCAGGTTTTAATTTTGAAGTTTAATTTATCGAGTTTTTATTTTACGGCTAGTGCATTGTATGGTGCAATAAACTTATGCCTAAACCCCCAAGTCATGAAGATATTTTACACTTTCTTTGAAAAGTTTTATTGTTTAAAAAAAAAAGTTTTACTGGTTTAGTTTCTATGTTCAAGTCTCTGATCCATTTTAATTTTTCATGTCATGTGAAGTAGGGATTGTGGTAGACAGAATGCTAAGATGGCTCCCGAGACTCTTGCCCATTGGTGTATACGTCCTGTATATATGTCCCGCATATGTCCCAGTGTGAGCATAACCTGTAAATATGATGGGATAGTAGTCACTCTTGTGTTTATCTTTCAGTTACATAAGACCTGGTAGTAGACTGGAGAGAAATTCTCCTGAAAACTTTGAAGAAGTAAGCTACCATGTGATGAGAGGGCCATGAGACCAGGAACTGAGTATGGCTCCCAGCCCCCCGTCAGCAAGCAAGAAAATGGGGATCCGGCCCTACGACCTCCTGAACTCTGCCAACAACCTGTGAAGAGAACTCCAAGTCTCACATAAGACCACAACCCTGTTCACACCTGGTGTTTTCAGAGCACACTTTATTTCAGCTAACCTGTGCCACACTTGTGATCCATGAAAACTGTGAGATAATAAATTGTTGATTTAAGTTCCTACATTTGCAGCGAATTGTTATTTCTGAATTTTGTTTCTTAGATCTATTTTTTGCCTCTTTTGCAAGTACTACATTGTCTTTATTACTGGAGTTTTATAATGTCTTAAAGTGAGTATTCCAAGTCTTCCAACTTTGTTCTTTTTCAAAATTGCTTTG
Organism: Panthera pardus; assembly: GCF_024362965.1. Taxonomy (NCBI): domain Eukaryota; kingdom Metazoa; phylum Chordata; class Mammalia; order Carnivora; family Felidae; genus Panthera; species Panthera pardus. Next base: position 8,594,362 of record NW_026526677.1, read on the forward strand.
GGTTTTCTAGGTTCTGTGTATTTCCATAGACATTTTGGAACGAGTCTATTAATTTCTATAGAAAAAATTCTCCTGGGATTTTGAATTGTATTGAATCCATTGATGAATCTGGGTAGGACTGATATCTAACAATACTGAGGCTTCCATGAACATAGCATGGCCTTCCTGTTAGACAGCTCTTAAGCTTTTCTTTGCAGTTTTGCAGTTTTGAATATAGAGGACTTGCAAATTTTTTTGTTAAATTTATTTCTATCTTATGCTTTTGATGCTATTGTTTTAAAATTTCATTTTCTGGAGATGCTTGGGTGGCTCAGTTGGTTAAGCATCTGATTCTTGATTTTGGCTCAGGTCACAATCTCATGGTTTCACGAGTTCAAGCCCTGCGTCGGGCACTGCACTGACAGCTGGAGCCTGCTTGGGAGTTTCTCTCTTCCTCTCTCTGTGCCTCCCCCACTTGTGCGCGCGCTCTCTCTCAAGGTAAATAAACTTTAAAAAGATTTTAAAACATATGTCGTTTTCTAGTCTTTCTCGGCCCTAGCACCATCTTCTTAGAATCTACCTCTGTGCCATGAAAGCCAAGTTAGGAAGAAGCAAATGCACAGGCTGTAGACTAAAGTGTAAAAGAAAGATGAGGCTGAGGTCCAAGTAAACCACTAGCTTGTGCACCCACAGAAGCTACAGGAGAAGAAAGTCAGAGGCCAGGGACACTGGTACAATTTTTTGGACTGCATGCCTACGTTCTAGAGCTTGATTCAATGGATCTAGAACACCCATCGTCATCTGATCATATCGACCACCTTTGAGAGGCCTACCTTGCTCATATAAAAACAGCCCCTTTTGGTCCTTTGCCCTGGACTGATATACTTAATGCCAAAATATCTCAGGACTAATTCTGTTTTCATTTGTGGCTGAATGTAACACACATATACTGTCTCAACTGAGGGAAAGAAATTTAAAAAATAGAATTTCATTTCCTGATTATTTGCTGCCAGCACATAACAAATCAAACTGAGTTTTGTGCATTAACCTGTAACCTTGCTAAATCCACTTATTAGCCCTAGTAGTTGTTTTGCAAATTCCTTAGGATTTTCTATGTAAACAATCATGTCAACTGTAAACGAAGACAGTTTGACAACTTCTTTTCCAGTCTTCATTCATTTTATTTCTATTTCTTGTCATAATTCAATGGGTAGGATGGACCTCCAGTGTGATGCTGAATACAAAGAGAGTGAGCACTCCTGCCTTATACCCAATCTCAAGGGGAAAGCATTCGCTATTTTGGCATTAAGGATGATGTCCGCTGTCGTTTTCAACAGAAGTCATTTATTAGACTAAGGAGATTACCTTCTAGTCCTTGTTTGCTGAAAATTTTGATCAGGAAAAGGATGTTGAGGTTTTTCAAATGTCTTTTCTGTACTGACTGAAATAATCACAGTTTTTCTATTATGTTAATGTTCTGAGTTACACTGATTGATTCTCCAATCTTAATACAGGCTTGTATTCCTGCAACAAACTGTACTTAGTCATGGTGTATTAACCTTTTGATACACGGCTAGATTTGATTTGCTAATATTTTAAGGAATTCTCATTTTCTAAAGGATTTCTCATCTTACTATGTTCATGAGGGATATTAGTCTATAATTTTCTTTGCAATGTCTCTGTCCAGTTTTGATATTACTATATACTTGTCTAAGAGTTGGAAAGTGTTCTCTCCTTTTTCCTTAAAAGCTTGAAAAAGTCCCAGTAAAACCTCTGGCCCTGAACTTTTTTTGCATGACAGATTTTTGATAATGAATTTAATAGAAACTGTGTTAGTTTCAGTAAGTTGTATTTTTCCAAGAGTTTGTCCATTTCATCTAAGTTGATAAATTTCTTGGCCTAAAGCTATTCATAATATTCTATTATCCTTTTAATATCTGTAGGATCTGAAGTGGCGATCCCTTTTTCATGCTTGATATTGGTAATCTGGTTCTGTTCTTTTCTTGATCAGTCAAGAAATCGATTTTGTTGATCTTTTCCAGGAACTAAATTTTGGCTTTGTTAATTTTGTTTTTTATTCCACTGATTTCCGCTCTTATTTTTAATATTTTCTTTCTTTTCACTTAAAAAATATTTTTTAATGTTTATTTTTGAGAGAAAGAGAGAGAGAGAGAGAGAGACGGCGCACAAGCAGGGGAGGGGCAGAGACAGAGAGGGAGACACAGAATCTGAAGGAGGCTCCAGGCTCCTCAGCACAGGGCCCAACACAGTGCTCAAACTCATAAACCATGAGATCATGACCTGAGCCGATGTTAGATGCTTAACTGAGACACCTAGGCGCCCCTACTTTGCTCTTTTTTCTAGCTTAAAAAAAATTTTTTTTTAAAGATTTTTAAGTAATCTCTATACCCAACACGGGGCTCGAACTCACAACCCCGAGATCAAGAGCTGCGTGCTCTGAGCCAGCCAGCCAGGTGCCCCCTTTTCTAGCTTTTTGAATTGAAAGCTTAAATCACTGAATATAGATATTTTTCTAATATCAAAATTGAGAGCTATAAATTTCTTTCTGCACTGCACTCCAGAAGTTTGATATACTGTATTTTCACTGTATTTCAGTTTAAAGCACTTAAAATTTTTTCTTGTGATTTCTTCGTTGAGCTATGGATTACGTAAATGTGTCTTGCTTAATTTCTCAATGCTTAGGAATTTTCTTAGGTATCTTATTTTCATTTAAGATTTAATTTCATTATGGTCTTAGAATATATTTTGTATGACTTTCATCTTTTAAGTTCACTGGGTTTTTTTATGGCCTAGCATATTGTCTACATTGGCCAATTTATTTCTTGTCCACTTGCAAAAGACTGTGTATCCTGCCATTGCAGGGTACAGCGTTCTATAAATATCATCTAGGTCAAAGTGGTTGACTGCAGCACTCAGGTCTGCGTGTGTGCGCATAGGTGTGTGCAGGTTGGTCTATCAATTGCTGAGAAAGAGGCATTCAATCTTCCAGGGGTGCCTGGGTGGCTCAGTCAGGTAAGCATCTGACTCTTGATTTTGGCTCAGGCCATGATCTCACGGTTCATGAGACTAAGTCTCACACTAGGCTCCGTGATGACAGCAGTGCCTGCTTGAGATTCTCTCTCCCTCTCTCTCTGCCCCTCCACTGCTCACACGTGTGAGCTCTCAAAATAAACTTAAAAAAAAAAACCACAAAAAAACTCCAATTATGATTATAGAATTGCCTATTTCTCTTAAGTCTGAAATTTTTGCTTTAAGTATTTTGAAGCTGTTATTAGGTACATACACATTTATGACTGAAGATTTCTTGATACCTTTTATCATGACAACAGGTCACTTTTCATTTCTGGTAATACCCTTTGTTGTCTTACGCTTCAATTTTGCATGGTATTCATTTATATATTTTTTGGTATATACGTTTCCATCTGCTTCCTTTTTACCTATCTGTGTCTTTAATGTGCAGCTTTTATAGTCAGCACATAGATGGGTCTAGCAGTTTTATGTAGTCTGCCATTCTACTGATCGTAGTGTGTAGTCCACTAAACATTGATATGGTTGCATTAAGTCTCCCATTTTATCACCATGTCCTCTGTCTTCTTTCTTTTTTTGCCTTCTCTTTGATTATTTGAAGATGTCATCTATTGGCTTTTCAGCTACGTCTTTGTATTATCATCTTAGTGGTTGTTTCCGAGTATATAATACACAACTTTGAATTTTCAGTCTACTTAAAATTAACATTTACACTTCAAAAAGATGTAGAAATTCTTGCTATAGAAGTTCATATATTCTTTTGTTATAAATTGTTATACGAATAACATTACAATCTCCACACACATTATAATTTCTGCTTTGAAGAGTCCTATATACTTAAAATTTTTTTTAAATGTTATTTATTTTTGAAGGAGAGAGACAGAGCATGAGAGGGGGAGAGGAGCAGAGAGGGAGGGAGACACAGAATTCGAAGCAGGCTCAAGGCTCTAAGCTGTCAGCACAGAGCCCGACACGGGGCTCGAACTCACAAACTGTGAGATCATGACCTGAGCTGAAGTCGGACGCCTGACTGAGCCACCCAGGCACCCCAAGTCCTATATATTTTAAATTAGAGGAAAAACTTTTTTTTTTAAGTAAGCTCTACGCCCAATGTGGGGCTTGAACTCATGATCCTAAGATCAAGAGTTGCATGCATGCTCTATTGACTGAGCCAGCCAGGCACCCCGAAAAATTAAGCCTTTAGTATTTTTTCAGGTATTTAGCATTTCTAATGCTCTTTATTCCTTCCTGGAGGTCTGAGTTTCTATCTGGTATCAACTCTAATCTGAAGGATTTCCTTTAGTGTTTCTTATAGTGCAGATCTTCTAGTGACAAATTCTTAGTTTTCTTTTATCTAATAATTTAGTCTTTATTTTGCCTTCATTCTTGCAGAGTATTTTTGCTGAATAGAGAAATCTGGGTCGACGTTTTTTCCCCTGTTTGACACTTTGGAAGATGTTATTTCAGTCTTCTAGCATTTGTGGTTTCTGGTAAGAAGCTAGCTCTAATTATAATTGCCATTCCCTTTTATATGTCATTCATTGCTCTATAGTTACTTTTAAGATATTCTCATCTTTGGCTTTAGTAATTTGACTATAATACTGTAAAAGAAAGGGTTAACTAAGTAGGCCTCAAATGCTCAAACCCTGTACATGCCAAAGAAAGGTCAGTCTTCAGGACTGGTCCTTGGCTGGCTCCTAGGAGATGAACTCTGAGCCCTTGGACTATCCTGGCTGGTGTTTTTTTGCATGCCTGAGCACTTGAGCCATGCTGTACTAGTGTGACCAGGTGAGTTTATTCTAACAATATGATGTATGGCAAACATCTGGTTTTACTCTGGGGGTCTGAGTAGCTAGGGTCAGCCATGTGGGCACTGCACGGCATTCTGGACACCAAGCACTGAGTATAGCTTCCCTTATTGGCAACACTGCACATGCTGTCATATCACTGATGGGAAAATTAAGGGCATCCCTGTGTGACTCCTCTGGCCACCAGGAAGCTTGCACCTGGTTTCTCCTGGACTTCATCCCATGTGCCTTTCTCCTTTGCCAATTCTAATCTATGTCCTTTTGCTGCAATGAACTCTTAACTGTAAGTATAACAGCTTCTCAATCCTGAATCCTTCGAGCAAATCATTGAGCCCGAAGGTGGTCATGGGAACCCCTGACACATGTACAAAGGTATGGTTCTTTTCTTATCTTAATGTTTCCGCTAAAGCTTCTTTAATCAGTAAATGTGTGTGTGTGTGTGTGTGTGTGTGTGTGTGTGTGTAATGAGGCATTCTTTTGCTATTTTGTCTTCATATATATTCTCACTTCTGTCTCTCATTGTCCTTTCCTTCTGAAACTTCCAATTATATGAGTTGGATCTTATAATAATTTCCCAAAGGTATCCGAAGCTCAGTAATATATTTTTCTTTCTGTTCTTCAGGTTGAATAACTTTCTGTTCATCTGTTACCAACTTCACTGACTCTTTCCCTTTGTGATCTCCATTTTGCTGTTAAGGCTACTCAGTGAATTTTGATTTCAGCAGCTGTATTTTACAGTTCTAAAACCTCCACTTGGCTCTTGTATTTTTCTCTATTTCATAATAATAGCTGCCTTAAAACCCCGGTTTCCAAATTCCAACAAATCAAGTTAGTTGTTGTTCACTGTCTTTTTCTTCAGACCGGGTCATATATTCTCAGCTTTTAAAATGTGCAGTTTTGCATTATATCTTGGACACTGTGAATATTACGTTGTACAGCCTCTGGACTCCGTTATATTCCTCTGGAGAGTGCTGATACTTGTTTCAGTATGCACCTAATTTGGTGCATCAAACTGCAAACTCTTGCCTCTTGGGCACCATCTCCAATCTTAGTTCACTTCTTTTTTCTAGAGCTGAGCTGCCTGTAGTCTTCCAAGCATGTGTGTAGTTCAAGGATTAAATGGAGGTGTATACAGACAGTATGTACACAGAATTTTAGGCTCTCACTCTCTGGATCTTTCCTCTGCAGGATTCTTCCTTCTTTCACTTTTCAGTGGTTGAATGACTGTGGCTGACCCAAATTCTGTCCTCTCGTAAGTTTTCTATGAAAGCTTTATTAGCCAATCTGCTGGGTGTCAACTTCAGCTGTCATCTGGCTAACAGCAGTAAACATGGAGAACAGATTCCATGTTTTCTCTTCTTGGAAGTGTCAGTCCCTTTTCAGAATCTGCCTGCTTCTGTTCATTTTCCAGGGCCTTCCGATCTTTTTTTTCCTTCCAATTTTGTCCAGAATATATAGTTATATGCAGAAAGATCAGTTCCAGTAAAAGCCTACTTGGCCATACTGCAAGAAAAACCAGTGTGATGTTATTTTTTAAAAATTTACTTCCGTTTCACGTGTGTGGGCATACAGATTTTTAAAAATCTTTTTAAAGTTTTGTTTATTTAAGTAATTTCTACACCCAACATGGGGCTTGAACTCATTATCCTCCTGAGATCAAGAGTTGCATCTTCTTCTGAGCCAGCCAGGCACCCAATATAGATTCACTTTTAATCATTATTCTGAATATCTTGTTTTCTAACTTGTGCTTTTCTACTGTAATCATTCCATCATATAACAAAAACTCTACAAAGGTATTCAATAATACAATTTTTATTAATAAATTATGAACATTTGAGGCACCTGGCTGGCTCAGTCAGTAGAGCACACAACTCTTGGTCTCAGGGTTAAGTTCAAGCCCCACATTGGGTGTAGAGATCATGTAAAAAAATAAATAAAATCTTTAAAAAAGTAAATTATGAACATTTTCACATACCAGCAGAAACTCCAGCTCTGATGGCAAACTGACAAGAACTAGAAAAATAATGCACATACCTAGAAGTTAAATTGATGAGCAGCGGCACTCTGACCCTAGAGAAATACTTGTATATGTGTAAAACCAGACAAGTACAAAGATGTTAACTTCAGCACTGTCTTTAAGAGTAAAAAATGGAAAACATCCCAAATACTAATCAAAAGGGAAATAACATAGATAAAAAGGATTACTACACAGCTGTCAAAATGAATAAATTATTCATTTCTTTGAAATTATATATATTTCAGTATGGAAGGAGTTAAAAAACCCTAATGTCGAATGAAACAAGTTGGATATCAAAGATGGTAATATTAATAAAAGTTTAAAAACACAAACCAATACTACATACACATACATTTAAAGTAAACTGAAAGCATTTATCAGGTCCATGATGGTGGTTGCCTCCAGAGAAGGGAAGAAGGGAGTAAGTGGGACAGGTGGTAATCAAAGGGTTCCTTAGTTTGGAGGCAATCAGGACCATTAACAGTAATGTTAATTAACAGAAGTTAATTCTACATACAGAAATGTGAGTGTATGTCTTTTTGTACTTTCCTATATTTTTCCATTTCTTAAAAAAAAACCTGCAACAACTTCAGTGGCTGCATACTTGACTGCACAGATAGGTCATAACATAGCCTACCAATCTCTAATTGTTAGGACACTGAGATACCTGCCAATATTCTGAACAGCACTACAAAAACATCTTTGTAATTGTTGTTTTTTTTTTTTAATTTTTCTTAACGTTTATTTATTTTTGAGACAGAGAGAGACAGAGCATGAACGGGGGAGGGTCAGAGAGAGGGAGACACAGAATCCGAAACAGGCTCCAGGCTCTGAGCTGTCAGCACAGAGCCCGACGCGGGGCTCGAACTCACGGACTGCGAGATCATGACCTGAGCCGAAGTCGGCCGCTTAACCGACTGAGCCACCCAGGCGCCCCTGTAATTGTTTTTGCACATACAATTTCTTCCCCTTAGAATAAGTTCCTAGAAACATAATTGCTAGCTCAATTCTAGGTCTTTGTTACATATTGCCAAAATGTCTTCCAAAAAAGTTGTAACAACTTACACACACCTATCACCAAAATATATACCTGCCTATTTCCTTGCATTCTTGCCAATCTGGATACTAAAATCCAAAAAATGGTCTTCACTCAATTAGGTGTATGAGCAGGGATTTAAATTTTCCCCAATTAGTTATATCATAGCTCATATCACAGTTATTAAACTATAATGTTATCATAAAGGGAATGAAATTAGGCTTCATTAGGAGTTTATACACAATGTATCATAAAACAGCAAAAGAAAAATAAAATACCGTTAATACTTTTCTTTTGCCTATTTCTCCCCACAGTTTCAGGCAGAACATAATTACGGAATTGGTTTATCTTTTTAAATTTTTTTATTTTAGAGAGAGAGAGAGCATGAGAAGGGGAAGAGAGAGAGAGAGAGAGAGAGAGAGAGAGAGAGAATCATAAGCAGGCTCCACAATGAGACCAACGTGGGGCTTGATCCCATGACCCTGGGATCATGACTGGAGCTGCAATCAAGAGTTGGACATTCAAGTGACTGAGCCACCCAGGTGTCCCGAACTGGTTTAACTTTAAAAGGAAGGCTATTCACATGTACTACTTAGAACTAGAGACTGATGTATTTTGCTGAAGTAGTTACATTTTAAAGATTTATTCATAAAGTAAGACAATTTAAAAAGATTTTCTGGGAGCGTCTGAGTGGCTCAGTTGGTTGAGCATCTGACTCTTCATTTCAGCTCAGGTTATGATCCCAGGGTCATGGGATTGAGCCCCACTGCTCTGCACCACAGAACCTGCTTCAGAAGTCTCTTTCTCCCTCTCTCCCTCTCTCCCCTCCCCTGCTCTCTCTTTCTCAAAATAAATTAACTTAAAAAAAAAAAGAAAAGAAAAAAAAATAAAAAGGTTTTCTGTTTTGAAGCCTGCAAAGGAAGACTTTTTAGCGTCTTGATCTAATTATATTGGTTTTTAATTAGCATCTAAATATATCTACTAATTACAGAATTTAGCCACTGACAAATATCCTAAACTTCCACAGCCCTTTTCACCTCTCACAATAGATTAAATAACTCAGTTAAGAATTAGTAATAATTAGTATTTACACAGTTTGTTATTTACTACAACACTATAAAGGATGGCAAAATAATTATAGCCATATTAACAAAGGAAGATGTTGAACCAGTTAGATGAGCTAAGGTCACGCTAAAGCAGGAATGTGCCAAAATTAGACACCAAAATTCTTGTAGCCTAATTCCCATATGCCTCATCACACAAAAGAATCTATAAGAATTACAACAACAACTCATGAGGAAATCTAGAGTCAGAGAATATTATTTTTATATTTTAGAGAAACAGAATCTTAAGCAGGCTCTGCACTGAGTGCAGGACTCAATCCCACGACCCTGCACGACCCCAGCTGAAATGAAGAGTCAGATGCTCAACTGATGGGAGACACCCAGGAGCCCCTACAGTCAGAGAGTATTATTAAAGTGATACTGAAGATAATCTTCAACATTCTCGCATTATAGATAAGGAAACTAAGGCCCCAAAAGGTGATATAACTTCACTGTTCAAAGCCACACTTCTAGATGTTGTAAAGCAACAATGAGAATTCACTCCTTAATCCAAGCTCAGCAATCGTCAATCACTAGAGGATAACAGCTCTCCTTAGCAGTCACTTCAAATTTTTTAGTTTGTGAAACAGTCTCAATGTTTTCACTGATACTGATCAATTCATTCACTAACAATTAATTACCCGGTACCTACCACATGCTAGGTCCTGTACTATGCGGTATTTATTATATGCTAGGCACTGCATTACCTGCATTTCCACAATTAATCCCTACAATATTAATATAAGGTAAGCACAATTGTCTCTATATTAAAGATTAAAATTTAGAAAGACTAAGTAAACCACCTGTAGTCTTCAGAAAGGAAATATAAAGGAAATGGTGCCCTTCCACTTCAGCAGCCACTGAAGAGCAGCAACCACGTCTCTGCAGACCCCATGGTCCTGGGTCTCAACAAGGGCCCCAAGGTGACCAAGAACTTGAGCAAGCCAAAACACTGCCGGCATGAGCACCCCACCAAGCACATCAAATCAGTGCAAGACAAGATCTGAGAGGTGTGTTTCACTCCTCACGAGAGGCACCCCAGCAAGAGGAGCTGAGCAGGTTCTGGCTGCCACCAGGATAGGAAAGTGGCTGCTAAGGGCTGGGCTTCCTGTCCATTCTGTGCATAACAAAACCTTTACAGAAGAAGAAGAGGATAAAAGAAAATAGTATAATCACATTTATAAGTTTATCCTAACAAAAAAATCTTTTTATTTTAAATATTGTAACTCCATGTATGATTTCATTTGAAAAAAGGGATCTATTGTCAAAGAAGTTCGGACAACCACAGATCCCTATATAGCACCTATGAGTGACCATATAGTAAGTATAGATCTTAGACCAGAAGTTGGGGGTACCTTTTGGAAGGCTTGGAATATCCTTTTTTTCTTACATCTTCTAAGACCCCGGAACAGATAGCATTTGAAGTAACTTAACTGAAGGCTGAGTGTGAGAAAAGTCATCAAAGAAACAGAGACAATGGGAAGGGCTTCTAGTACCACTTAATAAATGTTGGCCTGAACAATATTAAATAAGGTCCAAAGTAGAAGAATGCATGACTTCTCTTGAGCAATACTCACAAAACAGTACTACAATATAATACTGGTTACCTACTTTCAGAACATAAAATCTCTGTAGTATAAGATCAAATTAATTAAAAGTTTCATTTGCTGTCATTCCCAGCAGGAATTCCTTTATCTTTGATTGCTAAATAGGTTTCACAAGGCCCACAGCAAAAAACCCAAGTGCTAAGCAGTGCAACTGTTATGGAGATTTAAAAATAAGCTTTGGGGGTGCCTGAGTGGCTCAGTTGGTTGAGTAACTGGCTCTTGATTTCAGTTCAGGTCATGATCACAGAGTATGGGATCAAGCCCTGCATCAGGCTCTGTGCTGAGTGTGGGGCCTCCTTGGGATTCTCTCTCTCTCTCTCTCTCTCTCTCTCTCTCTCTCTCTCTCTCTCTCTCTCCCTCTGCCCCTCTCCCCTGCTTGTGCTAGTTCTCTCTCTAAAATAAAAAAGTTTTAAAAATTACTAAAAAAAAAAATAAGCTTTGTAAATAAATATATGCCTAATGACATCCTTAAATGCAGCAACTGCCCTAGGGCCAACCTATAGGGAAAGGAGAACCTTGAAACAATTGGAGCATAAAAAAATGTTTTAAGGAGAATATTAATTTTAACAAGTGTTCTGATTTGGGAAATATTTGTAGAAGAAAACCAAATCAAGCAACCATGAAAAAAATTTACCTTTCTCCACTATACAATGTGTTTTTATTCTTGCCATAATTTTGGTGATATAAAATCAGAGACTTAGAAAAATGGCATTCTATTAAATAATCAATCACAGCAGAAGTAATCACATGCAGTATTTCTAATGTAAATGATTACCTGAGAAGTCCGTCAGAAGTCTTGCTAGGACTTGCTTGTTTACCACTTCAGTCTTACTAAGGCTCGATATATCTACCCTAGTAGTTTCTGTGACAATTGTGGGCTTCTTGGAAATCCCAAGATCAGATCCAGTGTTAACTTCTGTGTGTTCTAGGACATCATACGCTCTCTGAAGCCAAGAGGATTCTGGAGCACATGTGAAAGTGTGCTCGAGTGTTTCTTCAGGAGGAGATTCTACATCACCCTGCACAGAAGCTGACTTCTCAGTCCTCCTTTCACTCAATTCTTTAAGGGCTTTGATTGTGAGCTCTTCCTGTTCTAAGTCAAGAGATGCCGCTGGAGTACCTCGGGCAGGGAAAACACCCAGAACCTCACTTCCATTGGTCTCTTTGCTTTGTTCCATGTGTTCGCTTCTTCGGTCTTTAATTTCAGAACCACCTGACTCACTTTCATGCAAGACTTCCACAGCAAGACTTGTTTTAAAGTCCCTAGTCTTCTCTGATGTTGCGTCAAAGGCATTCCCTTCACCTTTACCTATGATTCCTTTCTCTCTGGTTTCTGTAAAGGCTGCTATCAGGTCCTCTGGGGAAGAATCATCCACATCTTCAACATTTTTTTCATGTGATGACTCCAAATAGGCAGAGGTTGTCACATTTAGTGAGAATTCTGTCTCATGAAGAACACCTGGAGATACAGCTGAAGGATGCTGTGGGTTCTCAGTTGCAACATGTTTTTCAGCAGCAGCTTCACTCATACTACCTGACTGCTGCACATCTTCTGATGTGATCTTCAGATCACGTACTTGTGAACATGCTGCCTCACCCGCTGGACTCCTTTCGGGAATATCAGGCTGAACGTGTGCTGCCTCAGGGTCACTGACTGGCCCTTCAAAGGTTTCACATGTTTTGTTTTCCCTATTGCAATTGAAAGCCTCTTCGATTTCTCTTTCATCTCTTTTTACAATAGCACTTGGAATGGAAACAGGTTTTTCAGCCTGAATTTTTTTACCTTCAAATGAAACACTGGTTGTGATGTCCTCTATTACTGTGTCATCAGACTCACCAGAACTATCAGCTTCTGTCACTTCTCCTAACACAGAGCTCTGCCAGTTCATTTCATCTTTCAGGTGGCCATCAGGTAAAACCACTTTCACGGTGGCCGCTCCAGAACCCCGAGAGACACCTTTGTCAAATGGAGATCCAGGGAACTCTGCGACTGTGTTATCTTGTTTCTGCGCATGGCCTCCCACACCTTTGATATTGACTTCCTTTGTGGAATTGAGACAATCTGGTACAGGTTTGTCAATGTTAGCATTTTCTTGGGGGAGGGATTCCTGTGCCCAATCACCTGCTGATTTAGTGATGGGAGTGTTCCCATTAATAGAACGTATAGGAATTTTCTGGTGAGTGTTAGTTTTAAGATTTACAACCGGGATTTCTGATTTATATTCACTCATGTCAAGTCCTGTGGTTTTTGTGATGTAGTCAGACTTACAGCTCTCTTCTTTTGCTTGGGGAACCAAATCCCAAGTCAGTATTTCATTAGTAAAGTTATGCATATCATTCACACATCTAGACACTTCTTCCAGTGCTGCAGTTGTGTGTGAAAACTGTCTAGTGAGCAATGCAGAGGTTGGGTAACGCCCTGCCTCTTTACTTCTCAGTGGAAATACTTTGTCATTAGACTCTAAAATGTCTGCAGATGTTTCTTTATCAGTGTTCATTGCCCAGCTACCAAAATCATTTGTGCTCTCCTTATATACATCTTTAAATTCTTTGTCAAATGCTTGTTTGTCAATAATTACTTCAAATGGTGACTCAGGGGAATCCTTTTCAATAATACCACCTCCTGAAACTTCAGATGGGGACAAGGAATATTTACAAATGCCTTCTGCCTTAGACTGCTGGGTCAGTGGTTTCTGAGCTGTCAGCAAAGTGAACTTGTCATCAGCATCCAATTCAGTTTTACCGTCTGTACTTGGTACCTCATTTGGGTTCTTGGACTCTTGATCTTTATTTATTTGCTGTTCCAGTAGACTCATTTCCTTTGAGAGAAAAGCAGGACGATCTGGGAAATTGGCCGGAATGAAAGGACGGTTACACTGAACTCCTTCTGCCACAGAATCTGGGGAGTATGCTAGGTCTTTACTGGTCTCTTGAGGCTTTTCCATCTTTTTCACATCTAGGAGAGCCAAGGAGTCTTTTCCTTCTTTGGCTAAAATAGGCTGGCTGCCTGACACTTTGCTTTTTTCTCCGTGTAGTATTGTAAGGTCATTGTTATGCATTTCAGAAGATGAAAAAGAGGAAGTCATAATTTCTGAAGGTGGCTCACCAGAGCAAAGAGAGCTCAATCCCTCTATGGTCAGAATTTGAAAGAAAAAAGTTTGTTTACCAGGCACAATTACACATTAACTACTCAGGCCAAGCAGCATGCTTTTCATTTTTCAAGTTACATATATATATATACACACAGGATGTATATATACACATACACATACACGCACACAACACACGTAAATATGTAACAAAACAAGGACCAACAGTAATCCTATAAAACATGCATAAAATTGCCAACAGTCAAACAGAAAAAGCTGTATCATGCTACAAATTGCAAATGACAAAATTTCATGACATATTTTTCAGTCTACTTTTTCCATTGTAAACGTAAAGCATAAAGAAGTATAAAAAGATTGGAAAGTCTGGGAAGGTTCCTTCCTTTGTTTTTTTTGGTAGAGCTATTCAATGTAATCCATATAAAACAACTCACTATTATGAAGCACTGATATGCTCTCATCTGTAAGCTGCATATTTCAGTACACACGGCTTCTACAAATCCACTGTTACAGTCCAACAATTTGAGATGGAAAAAAAAAAGCGACTCCCAGTTCTTTTGATTCTCAGGAGACATAGCAGATTCCTCCCAGGTCTAAGAATCAGACTAGAATTATTGTATTCTATCCTAGGGAAGATTGGTCTCAGGTACAGACGGCCTCCTTTAAAAAAAAAATTTGTTTTAATGTTTATTTACTGTTGAGAGAGAGACCAAGAGAGACAGAGAGACAGAGAGAGAGAGGGAGAACGTGAGCAGGGGAGGGACAGAGAGAGGGAGACTACAGAATCTGAAGCAGGCTCTAGGTTCTGAGCTATCAGCACACAGCCCTATGCGGGACTCAAACTCACAAACTGTGATCGTGACCTGAGCCTGAGTTGGACAATTAACTGACTGAGCACCCAAGAGCCCCAGGTGGCCTCATTCGTTTTAAACTAAAGAGTATGAAAAGGATGGCTGACTTCAAATCTCTTGCATCAACTTGCCAATTTAACCAACACTGAACTGTGTGAATCAGTGGGGTTTGTCTTTTGGTTAGGAAGAATTAACTCCAGAAATCCTTTTAAAACAGAAAATATCCTTCTGAAAGTAATACATTAAGTCTTATCAGTTCTTAATACCACAGTAGCCAGTGATTTATCACATTGTTTTCCAACTTTCCAATCTAGCAAGTTTTTACTTGAGAAAAGATCAAAACAACCATCCCAAGGGCAGGTGCTGTCTTTCGTGCATGTTGTTACCTCTGCAGCTGGAACAAAAGTAGGTCTTAAATAAATAGTTCCAACTGAGTGAATCAAAGATTCAGTTTGGTCAGATGAGAGCTAAGCAGGTCCAGGACAGCAACACCTTGAGTGTGAATGAGTAATTGTGAAGATGTGAAAAAGAAAAACCTTTGGGATTACTTTTATTCAGCTTGTATTTTTTTTTTTTTCATGTGAGGAGCTGAATACTTGACGAAAGCAAAATTGTAACTTTATTCAAAATATAAGATTGAAAAGAAAATTAAATATCTTACTGCAATAAATAAAATTCCACTATTATAAAAATGTTTCCAAATGCCAGATGATAAAGTTCCTCCACATCAATGCATCACTGAAATTTCATGTAATAGGATCTGACCTTTTAAAATAGTTTAATTGGAATCTGGGTATTGAGGAAAAAGTCTTTGTAAACTGAGGAATAATAAAGTTTGGTGGTACAAACTGTACTAGTGAGAGAAAATATTTGAAGCAAGGTGAATGCACATTTACTTCTAATGTAGTAGACAGATATGGTTTGCATCTATCATTATATACTATGATATAATATTATATAGTACTCAACAAGACCAAATTAAGGGAACAATATAAATGAAGCTCAGCATTATAGGTTAAAAGGTTCAAAACCTGGGACCTCTGGGTGACTCAGTTGAGCATCTGACTTTGGCTCAGGTCATGATCTCACAGTTGGTTGAGTTCAAGCCCCGTGTTGGGCTCGCTGTTGTCAGCACAGAGCCTGCTTTGGATCCTCTTCCCCCTGCCCCCCGCCCCTCCCTGATCACTCTCTCTCAAAAAATTAACATTAAAAAAAAAAGGTTCAAAACCCTGTAATTTAAAGAACTACGTTTTTAGTAGTTCATTTATAGGCTACACTTAAATCAGAAACATTCCATGATCTGAGCTATGTATTGTTATTGAACTTACTGGTTATTGTTTCTACCAGTTCAATGCTCAATGGATTAAATCTGGATTGGGTGAAACTGTTTGGGAACCCCTCCCTTCAAACATGAGTGGAACTCTGACATGATCAAAACTGAATCCACCTTACAGGGAATGCTCAGCTTACATGATTTATAGAGACTGCACTATCAGATTACTCAGACCAACCATCTTATAGACAAAAATGGACAAAAAGAATTAGTAATAATTCCACAAATATTTACTAAGTACCTATCATGTGCCAGACACTGCTTTAACTAGACTAAGAGGCTCCTGGGTGGCTCTGTCAGTTAAGTGTCTGGCTCTTGATGTCAGCTCAGGTCATGATCTCACAGTTCCTGGGATTGAGCCCTGTGTCGTATATAGTGGCTCCGATAGCTTGGAGTCTGCTTGGGATTCTCTCTCCCTCTCCCCTGCTCATGACGTGCTCTCTCTCAAAAGAAACAAACATTAAAGCAAAAAAAAAAAAAAAAAAAAAAAAAAGAAAAGAAAGAAACTAGATTAAAAGCAGTGAACAAAACAAAAAAATCCTTGCCTTTGTGGTGCTCACAGCACAGAGTGGGAGATAGACAGTAAGCAAAATCAACAAGTAAAATGATGATGTGGTGGTAGTGGGCTTGAAGAAATGAAAAAGAAAGCAACCTGCACTGATTGGTCATCAGAGAATGTGCACATTAGTGGGAAAAAGCATGTTGGAACTGTTCTAACATGCTTTGTCAGGACACACACTTGTCAGTTTTCCAAGCCTTGTTTATCTTCTTTGAACTCTTAATATTGTAAAAGTTTCAAGTTAAATATACGCTAATCTGAGGTAAAGCTAGAAGATTACGTTAGAAATCGTTCTCAGAATACCAGCAAGTCCTGCAATAAATAACTTCCAATATTCTTTAATTAAGACTCATATGACGTCACTCTTATGCACAGAAAAATAACTTATTTGTGTTCCTAGTAATTCTGTGACTTAATATATGGGGTGGAGAGTGCTTTCTGGGAGGTTAGCCTTGGGGGGGCAAAGAGAAAGAGCTCAATGCTGCAGTAATCGCGCAGAGACCGTGACACAGGCGCTAGCTCTCGATATCAGCAATCAGGCTTTCCCACACGTAGCAAAGTAAGGTAGACCCTCACCTGTGCTTTAATTATCATGTTTAGAATTTCAGCAAATGAAAAGAAGTTCTTTGGCTAGTTGAAACCCTAACAAACTTGGACACAGCTGACTTGTACCAAGACAATGGAAAAAACTGGGCTGGAAGTAAAAGAGTTTATAAAGGCATGAAAAAATTAAACAGAATGAAGACCAGCATCTACTAAGCCTTTTTTTAGAACAGCTCCCGTAAGCAAGGACTCTTCCAATTAGTGAGTAGGGCACTTAACAGTCACTGGTGTTGTCCAAGCCTGCAAAACAGCAGGAAACGCCAGGGAGTTTGAAGTTTGTTAGTTTTTAAAATACTATATACTATAAAACTGCCTGATAGAATAACTTGGGATCCTCTTACATTTCAGGAAATGTCCACTCCCTTTCCTTTTTCAGAAGATCCAACCCTTCACGTGTATTACAAGACTTACAACATTACTCAAAACCACTGTCTGTCAAAAAAAATTTCCTCATTGTGAATATTTGCTCATTTATTTTCTATTATAGGATTTAACGTGCATATTCATTTTCAAGAGTTCTAATTAGTTAAAAATAAGGGGTTATTAACAAAGGGGTTATACACTTAACAGCTTTGTTAAAAAGGGAATTATGTATGTTAAGTGAAAAATATCATAAGCCCATGATGATCATGAGAATGTTCCCAAATTTATCCAGTACTGAGTTCTTTGCTTACCTATATCTTCTTAAGCTCTAAATATTTAGAGGTCTCCATTTAAGTGTATTACCTGAAAAAGACTAGGAAATTAAGTTGGCAGTCATAGTCTAAATTTCTAGACCTCTCCCAGACCACAAATTCCTATTAAAAGATGCAAAATAATTTTATCACATTTACTAATCGCATGGTCTTGGCAAGTTGCTTACTCTCATCTAAAAAAACGGGGATACTAAAGCACCTAACTTGAGAACTGCTGTGAAGGTTCAATGAGTTAATATGTGAGAAGAGCTTAGAACACATCCGGCACTTAATAAACCCTCGGTAAACATCCCCTAACACCTCCACATTCTCAAAAAAAATTCTCCTGACATAGAGACTCCACATCATATGCCTTTTTGATAGGGGAGAGTATGTAACACAGAGCAAACTCAGAGTTTTAGACACTTTCCCTCCTACCATTCTCAAATAAAAGGAAGTAATTACTAAGGAGCTTTGATCTATTTCAAAAATCTGAGTGAGGCAACTTCTCAATCAGTTATTACTCAACAAATGCCTGCGGCATTCCAAGAATCATGCTAGGTTCTGTGTAGGTAAAGACATTTAAGACAGCCCAATACAGAAAAGATTTGAAGCCAATGTTGAAAGAAAACAGAACTTTTCCCATTTTACCACCATCAAGGTCAAAGTATATTTTAGTTCAGTGTGCAACTAGCTGAACAGTACAACAAGCTGGCACAAAAACACGGTCTGACACCATCTTTGACAATCCCTTTCAAATTTTAGAACTGCTAGTACTTCATGTGTGATCTCTGACTTACTGACTCAGCATTTCCTGAGATGGATACAATCTGCATTACAAGTGTCCTAGGTAATGAACCTGGTTTGAAACCCACAGCCTGCCTGCACTTGACAACTCCCATCCTGTAAAAATCCCACAGGAGATGAGCCTGACACTTCTCTCTCACTCTTGCCCCTGGATGGTCCTCGTCCAGAAGCACAGCTTATAGGTCAGTGGGGCGAGGGTGGTCCTTTGTGCCTGCTTTAAATGCTTCTACCTACTAATTTCAAAGTATAGGAACTCGAAATTTTGGCTGAATAAGGCAAAAGCTCCATTTGACTAGAGACTTTGGTGTGGGAGTTCTGGAAGAAGTTCCTCTCTCCTATGCCTACAGTATTTTACCTCACAGAACAAGGAGGGGTTAAAAATGGCAGAATGAAAAATCAACTTCCAGGTAAGCACTGTGTTCACACCAAGTAAATGCACTGGAATTGAAAAAGTCCCTTCATGTGTTGTTTATCCTTCAAAACAGCTCCTCTTTTATTCCCCAAACTGCCTTTTCAAAAAAGATGTAGTATTTGTATTTAGGTGTTGGTAACTTAACTACTGAAAACACTGTGATCTAGGAAACAAGTAAACAATAATGTCATCAGAGTTCTTCCTAAAAAGAGCGAATAGCTTAGAATCATTATAGTTACTGTCTGGTTACTCCCCCCACCCCCTCGCCCTCACTAAGGAAATTTATTACTTTTAATTAAAAGGATAGCTGGAACATGGAAAACCATACACATCAGTGAAGAAATACTATGCATATTCATACAAAGGAGGCTTGAAATATTCAGGTATAGGTTTTCCTACACTTGAATTTTCTCATGTTCACAAAACAGGAAAAGACAAATTCTCGTGCAAAACAGTATCAGCAACTTTCAGCCACAGCATCAAAATAGGAAGTTAGCCAGCAGACACTTTGCAGCCAAGCTAGATCCTAAACAAAAAGTCTCTTTTGTACAAAGAAAAATGTTTTGGTTTTGTTAAAAAAAAGGCTGTAACTGGCAAATTTCTTCCCTCAACACTTGCCCCAAAGTTCAGTGTTTAACTTCCTATTCCAGATGCCTACTGCATTACTCAGATTGAATGCAAATGTTCATTACTGCAAATGTGCTCCCAGCTCTCCAGGGTAGGTGGTTCCTCTCTTTCCCATCTTATTTTCACCTACTTTTCTTCCATGTTTTCTAAAGAAAACCAGAGTATTTTCCAGCCTCCACTCTTATCAAAGGTTTCAAAAGTAGAAACCAAATTTCAGTTTGATTTTGTGCTGACGGAGGGAGCACATATCCCCAATGATACTAAATTATATCACTAACAGCGGTAATATGGTTCAAATAGTAATTTCTGCCCCTTCCCCTGCTCTCATGACTGTAACATCAACCTGAAAATGACATCTCTAAAAAATATCCGCAAACCCTAAACTACGACTAATATACTTTACCATAGGCAGTGTTTATGGGCATGGACTTTGGAGTTCTCCATCTGTCACTCTGTGATCTTGAGCAAGTTATCGCACCATTTTAAACCCAGTGTTCTCATCTGGTAAAAGAGCTAGGAGTGCCTTTTCCTCCATAAAACTGGCTGTGAGGAGTAAATGAGATGGTTCTCATCAAGTATTGAACAAGGTAAAAGCTCAATAAAAATGAGCCACATCCTATGTCTATACCTCTGTTGGTATCCTTATTTTACAGTCAGGAAAACACCGTGAAAATGTATTCCCCTATTTTGAAATACTCAGGGATTAGGCTGAAATTAAATTCTGCTTGATAAGAAAAAAGGAATCAATAAGAAAAAGACTACAAAGGATGAACTCAGGAGTACAGTTTATTTAAAAAGAAACGGAGGGACGCCTAGGTGGCTCAGTCAGCTGAGCATCTGACTCGGTTTCGGCTCAGGTCATGATCTCGCTGGTTTGTGAGCTCGAGCCCCACATCAGGCTTTGTGCTGACAGTGCAGAGGCTGCTTCAGATTCTATCTCTCCCTCTCTCTCTGCCCCTCCCCCCCAAGTAAATAAACTTAAAAAAATAAATAAATAAAAAGAAATGGAGTATTCTATTGTCATTACAAATGTATTTAATAGCTGTCAAAAACTTTACTTTGCTAATTTAAATAGCTGTATACTTCAAAGTAGTACAATTTTATAAATATTATATAATTTTATAAATATTATATAATTTTATTTTCTGTCCTTCCTTTATTCAGTCCAAATTAATGGCAGTTTTTTGTAAATGGGATAGCCCTGAAGGCCAATAATGATAACTATTTTAGGACTGAAGATGTCATTCTTAAATATGAAAACATCCTACTCAATAACTGGTACATATTGCTTAATATGGTTTAGATACATAAAAGTGAGACACAATTCTCCAAGACTAAATGGTCAAGGGCTATGGAAGCCAGAGACAGATTAGTTAGTTGGGTTGATGCCAGTGATGGACTCAAGGTTCCTCTTTTTTTTTTTTTTTTTTAAATGATTTATTTCTTTTGAGAGAGAGATAGAGAGCCATGAGCAGAGGAGGGACAGAGAGAGACAGAGAGAGACAGAGAGAGACAGAGACAGACAGAGAGACAGAGAATCCAAAGCAGGCTCCAGGCTCTGAGCTGTCAGCACAGAGCCCATTGTGGGGCTCAAACTCACAAAACCATGAGATCATGACCTGAGCTGAAGTTGGACACTTAACTGGCTGAGCCACCCAGGTGCCCCTCAAGGTTCCTGGTGGTAGCAGCAGTCACTCCGAAAGCCCTGCGTTGGGCCAGACTGGTCTCAGCTATTCTCCCCAGGGTTTTTAAGCTAGTTAATCAAGGACATCAACATCCTCTTTCCTCATTTTTATTAAGGCATTCTAGAAGCTACCGTTCTTGGCTATTCTAGAACATACCTAATTACTTGCCAAGGTGTTTCCTCAAACAACAGGCTGATCTCTAGACTTGACAATGAAGTAGAGTACCGATTGGGTTACTTTTCCATTACGTGTTTTTTTTTTGTTTGTTTTTGCAAGAGAAAAATGTTAGTACTAATACAGGCTAGACTGTACTGATGAGAAAAAGGGAATCAAAAAGAAGAAGACTACAAAGGACCAACTCAGGAGTACAGTTTATTTAAAAAGAAATGGAGGGGCGCCTGGGTGGCTCAGTCTGCTGAGCCTCCATTCCTGGGAACATCAGGGGTACAGCTTTTTAAACTGTTACTCTACTGGGCACCTGGGAGGCTCAGTTGGTTAAGTGTCCGACTCTTGATTTTGTGGGATCAAGCTCTGTGTTGGGCTCTGTGCTGACAGCACAAGTCTGCTTGGGATTCTCTCTCTGCTACTCCCCACCCCCTTCAAAATAAGTAAATAAGCTTAAAAAAAACCCCAAAACTGCCACTTTATGATACCCTTTTTAACAATAACATTATCCTAAATCTGCACTGGTCAAAATAGCTATAAGCAAGAAGGAAAAATGGCAAATCTATTTTCTTTTACAAACTCACTATGCCACTGAAGTCTACTTAAACCTTAGTTTTTAATTAACAAAATCCTTTATTTACCTCCATTCTACTTGAATGTATGTGTATTTTTCCTAACAGGACCTAAAATAATTTTTGAAGCTATGACACTTATCTTGTCAACATTCCATATGTTAGGGATGTTGTGCTTGGCTTACACTGTTACACTATTTACAATATCAGGATATCAATTATCCCCTTTTTGAAAAAAGTGACTAAAAGTTATAAGCATGAAGAATTTATTTTAAAAGATCTCAAATAGTTACAACAGAGAGAATGTAATGATTTGTTCCATTTACACTATGATATTTTTACCAGTTTATCTTCCAGAGTAGAATACATGTAACACCTACTTGCCTAAATTATTAAATTTCTCATAAAGAAAAAAAATTAAAAATATCATTTGGTTGGGCTCCAGATGTTGAGTCTCTTTGTAGATTTCAGTTATTTTCTAGTATTCACAAAATATCTATCTTTTAATATAAATGCTTAATTAAAAAAATTTTGTTTAATGTTTATTTATTTTTGAAAGAAACAGAGACATAATGTGAGTGGGTTGGGGCAGAGAGAGAGAGGGAGGCACAGAATCTGAAGCAGGCTCCAGGCTCTGAGCTGTCAGCACAGAACCTGATGCGGGGCTCGAACTCACAAGCTGTGAGATCATGACCTGAGCTAAAGTCGGACGCTCAACCGACTGAGCCACCCAGGCGGCCCATATAAATGCTTAATTTTAGAGGTCATGATTTGACCCCAAGATACCCAAATTCACACAATGAGACACATTACAAAGGGGCTGGGGAGATCTAATATTATCAGTCTGAATTAAAAGCAATAAATTATCTACCATGCTTTCTAAGAAGCAGATTAAACCCCTGAAAAAATATACTTGTTCACTTTAACCCATTATATTTTTATTCTTATAAGGTCAAAGTCTTCCTACCAAACCAGCATTCACACTTTGCATCTACAGATGGGACAATTCCAGCGGGGACAATAATCTGTTTGCACAGGGCTTCTCAGACCTATCTAGTGAGTTTAATTACCTTTTTTTAAAATAAGGGTTTTCCATTGACCTATATTTTAGGTCAAGTACAACCACAGAAATGAAACTGTACTTTATTATCAGTGCAAATGTGCTCTCCCTTGCAGATTCTTGGTAGTGCTACCCCCACATACAGCTATCACACTCCAATCCCCTTCTTCACTGGCTGGGAAATTAAACAAACAAGCAACCCCACAATCCCTAGGAAAACAAGCCTTGCTTTTCAAAAAGTCAACTGACTTGTTCAATGTCCCTAGGCAATTTGGTACGAGCCTAGCTCTTGGGACAAATCTCAGATAAATTCACACTAAAGTACTCTAGCTAGGTTGATGGATTAGCAGTTCAGCGGAAGCACACTTTTATACTCTTTCCAAATCTACTACCTCTCTAAACCAGTTACATAACTGCAAATCAGTAAGTTAAATGCATCCTGAGTGAGTTGTTTTCTGAGCCACAATTCTGTCTGCTCTAAATTCTGTGGCTGAGTTTATAACCTTTAAGAAATGCTCAAAACTATACCTAAAGCTTTTGCTCTGTTAAAAGAGTCCACCTACCTAGCCTTATTCTATTAACCTTTATAGGAAATCCAATGCAAACTGCTAAATATGAAGAATTGGTTTACAGATTTTATTTCAAGGGATTTGGGAGCAATAGAAAACTTGTGCCTCATATCCCCAGTTACAGCCTCTTTCTCAACATTTTTCTTTTATAAATGCACACAAAAAAATGACAGACTTGCCTTGTGAGGTCGAAAATAGAGATACAGGCTGAGAGGAAGAGGAAGAAACAAAGGAATCTGAAAGAAAATATACAGCGTGAGAATTTGACAACCTCACACAGGAATTTTAACTTCAACTCTTTTTTTTTTTTTTTTTTTGGCCAAGCATCATAATTTCATTGGGTTTGAGCAAGATGGGAAAACTCAAATCTTTACTTCCATTTACTGTTTTCACTCACCTGGCAGCAAAACCTTATTTCATTTTCAAGATGCATTTCTAAAAGTTAATTTAATTTTTTGGATCAAATATTCTCACCCTCAGAGAATGAAAAGAGGAACCCCTAGCATTTTAAAACAAATATAACCTCAAGAAAGATGATACTCTCCTGCAAGTCTTTTTGGGAAAGAAAAAAATAAGAATCTTAGTACTAATTGATATTTCCTTTTAACTATTTTCAACTGCATTTGAAGAGTTAGTCACTAACATGAGCATTTAAAGTTATATACTTGGCAAATATGCAAAGTGGACCCTGATTACGTTAAAAAAATCACAAATAATCCACTAGGCAAATAGGACTACATGAGAAACCTTCCACCTTCTAAAATTATACTCCTCTAAATTTGGCAACATTTATCAGAATTTTAAATGCATGTACTATCCCCACCAACCATCAATATTCTTTTGAATTTGGCCAGTTATACTTCTAGGAATGTAACATAAAATATTGTCACAGAGTACAAAAACATGTTTATAAGAATACTTATAAAAGCAGTGGTCATAAATATTAGGAATAATCAAAATGACCACCAACAGGAAACTAGTTACATCCAAACAATGGAATACTTGCTGCTATGAAAAAGAATAAAGGCACAGCTATGTATGTTGATATAGTTGATGAAAAAGCAAAGGGCAGAGGTATATACATATGCCCCCGTTTGTTAACTGGCAATAAAGGGGACTAGCAAAAGGGACTTTAAGGTTTGAGGTGGGGGAGATTTGCTTCTAACTACAACCCTTGGCCCTTTAAAAAACAAACAAACAAACAAACCAAAGCATATAAATTATCTTTTCAGTAAATATAGAAAAAAAATTAATAAAAATAGCATGGGAAAAGCAACCTCCCCCCAAATGCCCCTAAATATACTGGCCTTTACTTGTTATCTCCTTTTTTCCTTGCAATTATAAACATGTTTTTACAAACATTAGAAATATACGTAAAATGGGGGAGATTGCTTTAAAGGACTGGGCTATAGCTATATTGTAAGTACTTAGTCAACAAATATGGAGAACATAACACCAAGACAGTTTAGTGGACAAGTAGCAGTAATTCAGTAACTCAAGACCAGACTTTTAAAATTCATTGCTTTTTAATCATCTTAAGATAAAGCACCACATTTACCACTACAAATGAAAAACTGTTTTCCGTTATTTATTTTTTTTAGTAATCTCTAGTCCCAACGCGGGGCTCAAACTCACAACCCTGAGATCAAGAGTTGTACACTCCTCCGACTGAGCCAGCCAGGAACCCCATCTCTCTTCTTTTTAAAGCAAGCATTTCTATAGGTTCCTTTAATGTTTCCAGATGGGTTCATCCCTATATGCATTTACCTTCAACATTAAATCTCCACCAGATGATGAGTTTAAATTTGAATAAGCAAAAACCAAATGCTGAAAAAGCCCAATGCCAAAAATGATCCTATGAATTTGCCCATCCACCTCCACCTAACACCCCCTCCTATGGAAAATTTTAACACACAAATTCTTATGCATAACATCTACTCTGATACAAAACACAGATAACCAGTAACAATTTGCCAAAAAAGATCCTGTGAACTTGCCTATCTACCTCTACCTAACATCCCCTCCTAATGGAAAATTTTAACATACAAATTCTTATATATATGAAATTCTATTCATATATATACATATATTCATACATATACGAAAAGATATACATGAAAATGTTAACTGGATGGTACTACTCACTGGTTTTTAATTTTCTTTGTATTTTTTCTTGAATTTTGTTATAGACATACATTTTTCAAGAATTCTAAATTTCTAATTTCTAATTGCCCTCTCCTTACAAGGAACAGGTAAGCAACCTTAGAGGAGAAAAAGGACACCTCAAATGGGATCTCTAACAGGTCTTCCAATAAAATTTTAGTGAATAATCTTTTTAGTCTTCACACCACTAGATTTTTAATCCTCGTAAGACTTTAATCTGCAACTGTCAAAACTACCACACACACACACACACACACACACAAATCATGCCACTTTGAAAACAGGTTGTTCCATTTACTGAGTCCTGAATGCTGATAGACACTGAACTAAATACTTCTATACATATTAAATGCAATTGTTACAAACCTCACTTATGATTTAAAAAAAAAAAAAAAAAATGAAAACCTGAAGCTTGTGTCAAGAATCAGTATTCAAATCCACACTTTTCCTGGAAGTCTGTGCCTTTTTTTTTATATAATTCTATCCACCAGTCAGATTACCTATCTTATATGCTAGTTACCTAAAAATTTACTAGTCAAGTTTATGTTTTAAAACTTCATCAGACCAGTAAAATAAGATCTTGTCCCCTACCTTTTAACCCTTCTCTCCCTAGCAGCATACTGAGTGGGTGAGAAGTGGAAAAACAGGTGCAAAGAGAGCAAAAGGGCACACTAGAGTAGGTTTTCAAATTTGCGTCAAGCCTGTGCCAGATACTGTTGGGGGCAGAGGGAATAGGAAGAGAGGTGCTTTGGACTGTACATGAGACTTCAGTTTTGATTTATTATTGAGGGAAAATAAACCAAATAAATCTCACTGTTTGAATTTTCTAACCCCCATTAAAATATTATTCCAACAAATTATTTATTTTAGTGACAGCTGTCCTTCAACACCAGCAGAATACAAACTATATTTTTACACAGAGAAACAAGGTTCGGTTATTAAGGCATCTTTCAATACATAAGGAAAAGTAGTATTTGAAACTTTATCTAAAACTCATATAATGAAAATTAGAAATCCATCAGCTCTTTCAAACATCTTTCTCTCTAATGTTAAAATTAAATATTCTTTCCATTACTTAGTTTTCCTGTTTGCCTATAAAGGTAGGCTCCTCGAAAAGGGTTTCTATTCTTTCTCGTGACCACAATTCCTGATGATAACTCATATCATTTCAGTAGAAATGCTAAACTAAGCCAACTAATGCCCTCTCCTATCAGAATTCCAGGGATAAGCAGACGAATTTTTCCCCCAAAATTTATTCCATTTTTCCCTTATATTTTTTCTATTACTGTATCACTGAAGAGAAGTAGTGAAAGTGGGCCTCCTTGCCTCCCCAAAGCAATTCTGATTTCATGATTAAGGGTTTCTTTAAAACAAACTTTGAATTTTAGAATAATTTTAGATTTACAGAAAAGGCCCAAAGGTAGTAGAGTATTGCTTTATATCCAGCGCTCACTTTCTCCCATTGTTAACAAGTTATGTTAATATGGTGGTACATTTGTTACAATTAATGAACACGGATACATTTCATTAATTTTTCCCTAAAGCCCTTTTTCTGTTCCAAAATCCCATCCAGGATACCATATCACATTTTGTCATCAAGTCTCCTTAGTCTCTTTCAGACTATGACAATTTCTAAGACTTTCCTTGCTTTTGATGGTCTTGACAGTTTTGAGGGAGCATTTGTCAGATACTTTACAGAATGTCCCTCAATTTGGGTTTGTCTCATGTTTAGATGTTCTTCTCATGGTTAGACTGGAGTTTTGGGGAAGACTACAGCTTAGGTGAAGGGCCCTCCTTCTAACATATCAAGGGTATATACTATCTCAATATGACTTATCACTGAAGATGTTAACCTTGATCCCTTGGCTGAGGGAGTTTGCCAGGTTTCTCCAGGTAGTACTTCTCCCCCATCCTTCCATACTCTACTCTCTGGAAGCCAAGTCACTACGCACTTCCTACTTTAAGTCTTTTATTAGAACACTGAAAGAGTTGGGTTCCTTTGTACATTTATGGAAGAAATGTATATATAATCCAAGAGAAGAACAATCAGAACTCTTGTCGCAAAAGAAACATAATTAGAAAGTCTAACAGAAACTAAATGGACTGTGTTAATAGGAAATTGGCTACAAATATTTTAATGACCCAATTTCTAAAACAGCACTACATTTACTTTTAGAAATGTCTTACCCTTCTCCAAATAGTATTCAAGATCAATGTAGTGAATCAAAATCTCATATTTTTTTTTAGGAATGAGATGGAAATTAGACTTATTTTAACATATTTAAAAATCTTGGCACATCAGACTAGCCTACCACTGAGTCCTTATTCGAAATGGAGTCTAACACACCAAAATGTGGCATTCAGATGGTTACAAAACAGAGACTTTTCTGGATTAAAACCATTAGTGAAAAATACCTCAAGTCCAGACGTAAAGAAGCCAATCTTAAACACAAGATGTATTTATTACAGATACAGTTTTATGGGCTTACATAAAAACCCTCTTCTTAGCACCTATGTCAATGTATCAATTTCCACAGGAATAAGTTTTTTGCAAAACTCCTAATTTGATTTTCAAAAACCAAACATTCTTCATCTGTGGTTTATGAACAATTTCATAGCAGTTCATGAACTCTGCGAAAGCTTATGCACTACTTTGTTTATATGCCTGTTTTTCTGGGAATAAAATGTCTCCAACCATTCATTTCATAAATATTTATTAAACACCTATTATAAACCAAGGACTAGTTTTAGTTGCTTAACAAAAATGATTAGTTGCTCATCCAAAAATATCTGAGGGCCTGCTCTGCACCAGGTCCTGCTCAGATATTAGAAATAGAGCAGTGAATGGGGCACCTGGGTGGCTCAGTCAGTTAAGCGTCCGACTTCAGCTCAGGTCATGATCTCACGGTCTGTGAGTTCGAGCCCCGTGTCAGGCTCTGGGCTACCAGCTTGGAGCCTGGAGCCCGCTTCGGATTCTGCGTCTCCCTCTCTCTCTGACCCTCCCCCCATTCATGCTCTCTCTCTGTCTCAAAAATAAATAAACGTTAAAAAAAAAAGAAATAGAGCAGTGAAGAGGCGCCTGGGTGGCTCAGTCGGTTAAGCATCTGACTCTTGATTCTGGCTCAGGTCATGATCTCATGGTTCGTGAGATTGAGCCCTGCATCAGGCACTGTGCTGACAGCGCAGAGCCTGCTTGGGATTCTCTCTCTCCCTCTGCCCCTCCCTCCTCTCTTTCTCTCAAAAAATTAAATAAATAAATAAATATTAAAAAAAAAAAAAAAGCAGTGAATAAAACAGCAAAAATCTCTACTCTGATGGAACTCGCATCTAGTGTGGAAGACAGACAATAAACAAAGTAAGTCAGATCATATACTATATAAATACAGTAAGATTGTGACAGATATGACAGATGGTAAGAAATATAAAGCAGTGGAGCCCTATAAGGTGTTTTTTCTTGTTCGATTTAGATAAGGTGGTCAAAGACCTAAAGAAAGCGAGGGAGTGAAAAGCTGTGAAGATATATGGGGGCAGAGCATCCTAGGCAGAGTGAACAGCGAATAACACTCTGAGGTAGAGGAGTGTTCCTGGTGTGAACAGTAAGGAAGCCACTGTGGCTGAAGCTGGGTGGGCAAGGGGGAGGGTGAGACCGGCATTGACTCTTGAGTGTGATCAGAAGCTACTGGAGCATTTGCCCATGAGTGACATGATCCGACTTACGTTTTTCACAGGCTCACACCATCTGCTGTATGGAATACAGACTGAAAAGAGGCAAGGGATAAAGTATAAAGACCAGTTAGGAGGCAAAGGCAATAATCCAGCGGAGCTATGATAGCAGCCTGGGCCAGGGTAACAACGGAGGTCGAGAAAAATGGTTAGACGCTGGATGTGTTCTGAGCATAGAATCAATAGGATTTGCTGATGTCATATGAAGGAAGGAGTCAAGGATGACTTCAAGCTTCTTGATTTGGGCAAAATATGGACAGAATGACTGTTTACTGAGATGCACAAGACTGTGAGAAGAACAGACTTATAAAAGATCAGGAGTTCAAGTTTAGACACAGTAAGTATGAGACGCCCATAGACATGAAGACTGAAGATAAAGATTTGGAAGTCACCAATTTATAGATGGTATTCAAACCACAAGATGGTTCTCATAAATGAGACCAGAGCACAGAGAAAAGTTCTGAGAAGAAAGTCCTGGAACACTCTAAATTTTAGACGTTGGGGAGACAAAAAAAGAATTAGCAATATGAAATCCCAATAATAAGGAAATCCACAGAGTCGGAAAGATTAGTGGTTGCCAAGGAATGAAGGGAGGAATGGAGAGTGACTGCTACAGGTACAGGGTTTCTTTTGGGGGTGATGAAAATGTTCTGGAACTAGACAGTGGTGATAGTTGCATAATCTTGGGTGTATATATATATATGTATATATACATACATATATATATATATACACATTTTAATATGGTGCTTTTTATGTTATGTGAATTGTATCTCAAAAAAAAAAAAAAAAAAAAAAAAAAAAGGAGAGGTGAAGGAGGAGAAGAACTAGCAAAAGACACAAAGGAGGAGCAGCCAGTGATAGAGCATGTGGTGTCGTGGAAGACAAAAAGAAAAGTATTATTTCAAAGAGGAAGCAAGTGATCGATTTTACCAGAAGCTGCTGATAGGGCATTTAAGATGAGGACTAAGAAGTGGCTATTGGATTTAAAATGTGGAAAACAACTAGTGAGCCCAACATTAGTTTCTATAGAAAAGCAGAGCAATACGGCACATGGCTTAGGAAGCATGGGATCAAAAATTAAATTTCTTAAAAATTTATTTATTTAAATTTGTTAGTTTAACATACAGTCAGAAATTAAACTTTTTAAGTTCAACCAATAACTGAAGTGAAGAGGGTGACTGAAAAGATTTTTATCACAGGTTGTTTCAAATTTTAAAGAGAGGCAGTATGTGTATTCAAAAGAGAACTGAATTGGACCCTCAATCCCTTAGTTTATTCTACCCTCAACTTTACAGCAACAAACGTTTAGGCATGTCACTTAATCTCCCTAAGCCTGATTCCTCATCTGTAAAATGACGCTTATATCACTATCTATGTCATAGATAGACATAACACAAGTCTTTCTCTTATTGAATATAGCTTCCAGAGATGTAGATATCTGTTTTACCTGCCTATCTGCCAAAGAGCTTTACTATATGCTCAAACATTTGTTAATGTACGGGCACAACTTACACTACAAAGCAATACACAAAGATAAGATATAAAAATCAAATATTTCTATCTCCTATGTAAAAGACACTGCGTTGCTGAAATGCTTTCAGATAAAAGGACAAAAGGGCATCTGTATCAGTTTTGCTAAAAAAGTTTTCCAGGATACCCTTCAATATCCTTAAGGGCAAGGTGCCAATGAGGAACATGTCAGAAAGCTCCAACCGCCTCTCCTGGTTAGGTTATGATGATATGCTTACAGGGAGAAATAAAACAGCTGATTGGAGAAAATAGGTATGTTTCTTCGAAATTAAAAAAGAAAATCCTAAGAGAAGGCTACCTTCTGACACACCCTTTCCTAATAAAACAAGCACCAATCAGATACAGTATTTAAAGGGATTCTCTCTGAAACTGCACTACCACAGAGTAAAAATGTCTTACATAAGTCACAAGAATGCAGTAAAAGACTTCAATGACGCAATCACAAGCAATACTGATTATAGCTAAACTTACGTGGCATATACAATTTTTCAAAACATCTGTAGCATACTCAATGACCAAAAATAATTCTAGAATTAACAGCTGTAATAAAGGAACTGAGTAAAAAGTCAAGTCAGTTTCCTGGGCAGCTTCTGAATAAGATAATTATATAAACATAATATCAACTTGATAATTTTTATCTAAAAAGCTTTACTATTAAATTAATATATTTTTCACAAGCCTATAAAGTTTTGGAGGCAGTTATAAAATTCACCATTAACAGTAAAGCTGAACATAAACTATTAAGTACATACAACAAATATGTGTAATTATTCATTTATTTGGAGCCTTTTATAATTCCACTTGGAATTACAAAAACGGTTAAGTTCTAGGATTACTGCTAAAGGGAAGTGCTTTTCTATAGAACAAACAGCCTCAAAAAAACTGGAAACCTTAACTCTCCCTAAACTTCAATGACATGTCACCAACTCCCTCACTACTAAACTTCATTTACAAGTGCTTGAAACACACACAGGATTAAAGAGGTAAGTGAGCCCCTCCCCCCAAATAAAATAAAATAAACCAGTGAGTCCTAGATCAGGATAAGTATATAATTTCCTTACCACAAAATACAATAAAAGCAATAGTATTCATCTTATTTTGTTTTTAGGCCATCTCAAATTATAAAAATTTAAAAACACTGATGTACTTACCAGCAATTTCATAAACAATCATCTAGAAATTTCAATTTAGGGTTAAGGTATGCTTGTCACACATGAGAGACTAGATTAGAGTGGTTAAATTATTTGTGAATGTGACTCTAAAAGAAAACAGTATTAAAAGAAACATTTTATTTCTGGGGAATAAAAACCATCCAAGTCAATAGGCAAATGTAAACCATACTGACATGACCATTCTTGCTGTCTCCTGTACTCTTTCTTGCTTTCACAGACAGTGTATTGTAACACACTTATGGTCAGAATGCTGCAGAAAATACTTAAAGCATATATTTTCAAGCTTTATTTAAGTAATCTCTACACTTCACGTAGGGCTCAAGAGTCGCATGCTCTTCTGAATGAGCCAGCCAGGCGCCCCAATGCTTAAGCATACTGATGTCATCATGCCAAGCTATCTACAAAACACCTCGGCTGCCCCTCACCTTCCTTTTAACAGACTGGCTGAGTGAAAGGGCTGGTAGCTTAGAAGACATTAATGTGAAGGGTCAAAAGCTGCAACACCCACTTTTATAAAGAGGAAAGGGGTATAAGATCTTCCTTCATTGTGAGGAAGATTATGATTTCTCACTTGAAATTCAACTGATATTTTTTATCTATGCGCAGTTTGTAACCTGCAAATAAATGTATCAAATATTAGGTACTCTTATTCAGTGAAAGTGAGGATTTAAGGGCACAAAGCAAATTTGCCTAGGTCATATTGCTGAGGCTCAGGATATGCACAAGGTCATTACAACCATTAAAAGACAGAATCAGGCTTGAAATCTATATGCCTTTGGAGCTCAAATCTGCATGTTTATCCCCATGTCATACTGCCACTGATAATGTGACATGAATATAATACAGTTAATGTCAGTGTTAAACAGGTAGATTCCTTCCTAAGGGTTAAGATGGAAAATACAAATTACATACTTATATTTGATTGACATACTAGAATAAACTGTGAAAGTGATGCCATAAAAAGTACACAGGACAACTAAGCTTCACGAGTGAGAAAAGAAGGATTTAAAGCAAAAACTTTTTTTTTAACTGTCCAAGCTGTTTTTGCTTTGAGGTAATTTCCATGAACAGATACAAGAAATGTAGCTTTATTCTGGCATCATGATATTCAGAGCAATAGTAAAGGGCAGTCTCTGTCAAGTTGTAGGATTTTAAACACTATTAAACGCTTTAAAAAGACAGTAAACCTTCAAAGTTCAGACACAGTATCTATACTTGGTGTCTAATAAAGGCAATCCCCCTTCTGAAAAAACACTAAATATTTAAGTCTCTTTTACCTTGACCTCAAACTTCTGCCTTTGAGGTCTTTGATTTTCTTCAAAGGCAGAAAATCGGGATGCCAATTCTGGCCCTTGACCACCTTCTCCCAGCATACTCTGCTGGCTGCACTAGCACCTGGGCACTAGACCAGAGAGTGTCATCACTCATTCTCTACCTTTAGGTAGTAACTAATATTTCTAAAAGCTGTTACTAGACAGGTCAGTTGAGACAAAACTTTTTCCTGCAGGACACCAAGCGACCACCCTTTCCACATTTTGAAAGTCTCTTAAACCAAGAGGAGCTTGGTGAAAGAATGTGAAAGCTGAAGGCTGACATCAATCAACACTTGTAGACTTTTTAAACAATCGAGGTAGATTTTTAAATGTCCATTTTAAATAGGTTAAATTGTGGAATAACAAACTTCACCTTATTTTCGTAGTGCAGAAGCCTAGGACATTTCCTTTGAGATATGGAGAAAACATTCTACAAGGGGGAAGAGCTTCTCCAATGGAATTTAAAGCACACATTACAGTATCTTAAGCTCAACTTTTCAAGTAGTGACCCGACCAATGAGGCCCACCAAAACTGTATTAATGCTTTTTAGATAATATTAATACCCATCTACAACAAATGAGAACTTAAGTAAGACAGTATCTATCTATTTTGCAGGTGAATCAAGAATTCAAAATCACGAAGAATCAAAAGGTCTATACAAAAGGGCCAACAACCAAACAGTAAGCAATGACAAGCGATTAAATCCAAAACACCAAGTTGCTAAGTTATAGGGAAGCTGTTGTTCATCTGGACCTTTGCCCAGAACACAAAAATTTGGAGGAGAAACGCTGGCCGTTTAAAGGGAACAAGGGTTCTAAATTTGCTGCCTCATTCCTTTATCTGGACAGCTAATCTTGACCTTGCAGAAGCTTCCTCTGATATTGTTTCTATCAAAATGGCCATAACCGCACTGGAAAATCCAACAGGGTCCAAAGCTCTTATGTGGAAATCCAGTGTTCAAAAAACTAGAGAAAAGGGGCACCTGCCTGGCTCAGTTGGTGGAGCATCCAACTCTTGATCTTGGGGTCGTGAGTTCGAGCCCCACTTTGGGTGTAGAGATTAAACAAAACAGAACATCTAGAGAATATTTAAAGCCAAGATCAGAAATCCCACGTTCTTTAGAACAATCAACCCGAGATTCTGGCAATGGAGACAACGGAGTATTTTAAACCCGCTCAAAATCCTTTAAGGTAACTAAATGCAGAGCAAAATTGTCTGTACTTTCCCCGGGTTATGGCCCCCTTCCTTTGACGAAAAGGTTTTTCTTTTTTCTTTTCTTCCAAAGACTGAGTTCCTCAAAGAACCACCACCTGCTCATGGTGCATTTTTTTTTTTGCCCTCAAGAAGGCATCTGCACTGCAGATCTCTGCACGAGGGGAGCTTGCCAGCCAGCTCCCACCAGCAGGCAAACGCGTATACAATGGAAACTAAAAGCGGCCTGCAGCTTGCCTCCTAGTCTTTCACAGAGAGACAGAAGAAGGGGGTTCAACCAGCTCCTGCTTTGTCTAATTTTTCTCCCCCTCCCCCCTTTCTGCGCTAAACACTCCCCTTTGTTACACTGCGATCAATAATGGCCCAGAGAGAGCATGAAATCAAAATGTGTTGATGGCTTGGCATGACTCTATTATCTTCTAGAATATAAGCAATTGATTGCTTGTCCCCACCCCCACGCCGCGCCAGTGAAGAGCGGGCTGTGTTGCAGATGCAGCCCCGGATCCATCTTGGACCATCAGCGGCTCCCTCCCAAATCTTCCCGGAGCTATTCTCATCACGCCTCCTCTCACCTCGGAGCCTCAGAAAAGCGAGCATTTAGGGAGTCTAACCACAACAAAAATTACAGGCGCAGGAAAAGAGCATAGAAAACGGCTACCATGTTTCCATCAAACGTCCTGATCCTCCCCCACGGGAAACCAAAAAATATTTCTATATTTCTGGAAGACTACCACGAATTTCCGACTATGTCAACACCTGTCGGTAAACCCGCAGTGCAACCTTTGCACCATCATCTCTTCAAAACCCTAGCCAGCTCTCTCTCCTGCAACCAACCTGCCCCGATCCTCTCAATCTCTCTAATCCTCCACTAAATCACCCCGGTTCAGCCGATGGCTCCCCCGAAATGGTGTTTCTCCCCCACCTGCTGTGCCTCGGCGTTAACGCCCACTCCCCAGAATATCTCCCCGCCCCCAACCTGTTTGCCTCACACCCCGTTATTTCCTCACCGCCTGCACCACCTTACTCTCCCCTCCCCCTTAGCCCATTTTCCACCCGCTCGTAACCGGGGGCTGAAGCCTCCGGTAGGCGAGGGTCCTTTGCCTTCCCTGACACTCCAATGTCCCCCCCCCCCAAGGGCGGGGTTCCCCGGGGCGCCTCACCCGCACAGGAGGAGCCGCAGCTCTTCGCCCCCAGGGCGGGGCAGGCTCCAGGGCTCCCGCCGCCGGGCGCCGAAGGCTCGGCCCCGGAGGACGACGACGAGATGGACGGAGACTGAGTGGCCGCCGACGGCTCCGCCATGGCCGCGCGAGCAAGGGCAGGAG
Source organism: Panthera pardus (assembly GCF_024362965.1). Lineage (NCBI taxonomy): Eukaryota > Metazoa > Chordata > Mammalia > Carnivora > Felidae > Panthera > Panthera pardus. The sequence goes on from NW_026526677.1 coordinate 8,630,423, forward strand.
AGGGGTGAAGAGAGATGTGGGGCGGGAGAGAGGGAGGGGAAAGAAAATAATCGGGCAGCTGGCTCTCGGAAGTCCCTTCGCTCCTCCTGCTCCGAGGACAGACTCCGACAGACTGACTGACTCAGCCGAGCGCAGCGAGAGGGCGGGAGTGCGAGCGCGAGCGCGCAGGCGCACAAAAGGCCCCCGGGCGGGCGGCGGTCGGGTCTAGGCGCCCAGCGACGCAGGGCGCAAGCGCAAGAACTGTCCCTCCGCGCTCCTGCGGGGAAGGAGGGGCAAAACTGGCTTCACCCAGCGCGGGCGCGAGAGGCCGGGGTGGGCCGCGCCCCTCCGGGGACGAGACGCAAGGGGCGTGGCCAAAGGCCAAGCCCCGCCCACCACTGCGGCCGAAGTGGGAGGGGGCCCCCGCAGGTTAGTATTTCTTCATAACTCCTTATGTGAATGTGTCAGGGTTATATGAATGTGTCGCCGGATTGTGTGTTTTAACAATAGAAGTTTCTTTTGCTTCCATTAGCTGGAGAATGTCTTTCCCATAAATTCCAGAGCGGATGTCTTTTGTCTGATGCGTTCCTGCCTGTGACGCCAATGAAAAGTGAAAACCGGAATGTGGATATAGGCCCACTGTGCAAGGTGCTTTATTCATTTTTCTGGATGTGTCGTAATCTCTGAGGCAGAGATGGCACGGTCTCCCATTTGGTAGGTGGAGCAAGATGCTATACAGAATGAAAAACTATTACTCATTCTAGTCACATTCCAATGCAGCCAACAGAACCTGCTTCATATTCTTACCTTGTTTCTGTTCCCAAAGAGGGGTCCACCTTGGGTCTTAAGGTTGTCCTTTCCTCCAAATAGGCTATCAAGTAAAGAAGACATATTTTGAAGAAAAAATAGCTGAGCTAATGAGAAGAAGAGCCCGGAGATAACATCCTGGCTGCGGCTATGGGGGGATGGTAAAATGAGGTATTGAGAATATGCCACAAAATACATACAATTGAATTTTATCCATAGCCTAAATGGAGTCCTTAGTAGAAAATTTATTTGAAACCAGATATCTAGCTTATACTGGATTTTGTTCGTTTTTGTTTGTTTTGTTTTGTTCTGGTCTCCTCTTTGGTTGGATTGTGAAAATCAAAGCCTTCTCCATACACGAGATCAAAATACTTGAAATGTGCATGATTCTTTTAAAAAGGGGAATGTAAACTGGAAATGGCAAAAATCAAAACTGTAGGCCTTGTGATTGCTAAAGCAGCAATCGATGACCCGAAGGGCAATTGCAAGATCAGCAGCCTCATGAAGGGGGAGGTGGTTTGCCAGGCAGCAACAGAAAGGACGAGTGATCTGACCATTGGAAATCTTCTAGAACAGGAAGTAGACTACATCTGCCCTTGGCACTTTTTAAGGTCAGGTAAAGCCCAGATAGGAAAAAAACTGGCCATTGCAATGCTCTGGAAAAAAAGGCACAGAAGATTATTTCCCAAAATAATACGTGGCAAATATCTTCCTCTGACACTTACAGCATCAGTTGATAATGCAGCAATCTGTCCTTTAGATGACAAAGGGAAATGGAAACCAATCTGATAACCAAGCCAGTTATCTACCCATTCTGATAAATGCATATACTTTAAAAATGTATGCTATTAGATGCTGGATAAGAAAATGAATGAGGCTGGTCCTTAGCCCTGACAGCCATTGCTAGGCTCTTAAGGAAAGGAAAGGAAACCTGTTTTCATGGTAACTAGAAGTAGAGAAAAGAAGCTAAAAATAAAGGTACGGATGTCTTGGTGGTCCTTTCATACTCTTAAGATTTCTTCCGTAAGAGACCTTTGTGCTAGGTCCAATTCCTGAAACTGTTTTTCTTTCCTGCTCCCTCTTGCTGTACCAGTAAACTTCCCTGAGACTGACTCTTGCGTGAGATGTTATTTGTATCTATGATTTGTTCCACAAATGTTTACTGATCACCTGCTGAGAGAATGACACCATCCTGGGGAATGTGGAGGAATCAAAAAAATATGTTTGTCCTGTCTTCAGTGAGCTTACAAGCTAGTTGGGGCTCGAAAATACTCGCATAAAAATAAAAATTAAATGGCAACCAAAACAACCCTAAACAACACAGAACTGTAGTGTTCTGATGAGATGGCAACTCAGTCGTATGAATTTAAAGGGAGAGGGAATAGGGGCGCCTGGGTGGCTCAGTCGGTTGAGCGCCGACTTTGGCTCAGGTCATGATCTCACGGTCCGTGAGTTTGAGCCCCGCGTCGGGCTCTGTGCTCACAGCTCAGAGCCCGGAGCCTGTTTCAGATTCTGTGTCTCCCTCTCTCTGACCCTCCCCCATTCATGCTCTCTCTCTGTCTCAAAAATAAATAAATGTTAAAAAAAAAAAAAAAAAGGGAGAGGGAATAGGGGCGCCTGGGTGGCTCAGTCGGTTAAGCGGCCAACTTCGGCTCAGGTCATGATCTCGTGGTCCGTGAGTTCGAGCCCCGCGTCAGGCTCTGTGCTGACAGCTTGGAGCCTGGAGCCTGTTTCGGATTCTGTGTCTCCCTCTCTCTGACCCTCCCCCGTTCATGCTCTGTCTCTCTCTGTCTCAAAAATAAATAAACGTTAAAAAAATTTTTTTTTTAAAGGGAGAGGGAATCATTATGGAGCTGGTAGTGGCTTGGGAGGTTTTATGAAGAACAAAGTCAGAGTTTGGAATGGTAAGGAGGTCATTAAAAGCAGAGAATGGTGTGAAGCAAATGAAGCGGCTGCTTTTGTGCAAGTATACAGTAAGACCTCCTTCTGGGCAGACCAATCACTGGAAAGCACTCCTTCCTCCCTGCCCAACCCATGATGCACTTCAATGCTGGCTTGTTTAGCAGAACTTGGCCTAGATTTGATCCCCTCTTGCCCCTCCCCTCCACAGGCTGCCTTAGGGCTACACATAGACTACACGGCCATCTGTGGTGGCTAGAGGGTCAGAAGTGTGACTCTAGAAAGGTTTTTAGGGTGTGGTTAGCCCAGTTGGCTAGAGCCAAGGGCTTGAATTGAAACAAGAGGGAGGTAAAATGGGAAAGATGTGTCGGGGCCAGAGTGTGGAAAGGCAGGAATACAGCACTGAGGAACTGAGGGTTCCTCTTAAGGCCAATGGGAATATGGGGGACCCAGTGAATTCAGTGAGGTTTTCCGACAGAGATGGGCTCAGATGGGATTATTAAAAAAATGTTTTTTCAATGCCTATTTAGTTTTGAGAGACAGAGCGCGAGCAGGGGAGGGGCAGAGAGCGAGGGAGACACATAATCCGAAGCAGGCTCCAGGCTCTCGGCACAGAGCCCGACGTGGGGCTTGAACCCGCGAACCGTGAGATGGTGACTTGAGCCGAAGTTGGACGCTTAACCGACTGAGCCACTCAGGCGCCCCTCAGTTGGGATTTTTGAAGTGTTCACTGGAGCATAGCCACTTCTCAGTTCTGTGTAGCAATTTTTTTTTTTTTTTTTTCTGGAGTAATTTTTTCCTGCTGAGGCACTGAGCTGGGCCTCTTCTTCTTGGCCCTGTCCTTAGAGGACTGGTGTTTACACAGCTAGTTTCCCACCTCGGCTTCTAGGCCATCTCATTATCCCATTTTTTTCCCCCTGACTTAGGGGAAAAAAAAAGGATATATTTTAATTAAGAAACCTCTTTGAATATATTCATATGTCATGTATATAGGAGTATATATATTCAAGAACAGGCCCACTATAAAGTTTTCTTCTATTCTTAACCCCTCTCCAGCTACTAGTCTCCTCTACACACACATAGGTAAATACTGTTAGGAGCTTTTTGTGGCAAATGCAAAGATGAAGAGAGCAAATCTTCATCCTCATTCACTCTTTTTAACATAAATGATAGCATGCTATACACAGGTTGTTGCTTCCTTTCCTTAATAGTAAATTCTAAGGGTCTTTCCTAGTATCTTTTTTTTTTTTTTTTTTTTTTTTTTTTAAGTAGGCTCCATGCCCAATGTGAGGCTTGAACTGACTGAGCCAGCCAGGCACCCCTCTGGTATCTTTTTGAAGAAACGGATAGCTGTGCTGTTGGCTGAAATAACAATGATGAAGCAGCTGATACGTTTTGAGATTTTACTGTGTTACCACCACGTTGAGGGCCTGATATCTGACTTTTTCTTTTTAATTTTTTTGATGGTATTTATTTTTGAAAGAGAGAGACAGAGAGACAGAGCATGAGCAGGGGAGGGGCAGAGAGAGAGAGAGAGAGGGAGACACAGAATCCGAAGCAGGCTCCAGGCTCTGAGCTGTCGGCACAGAGCCCGATGTGGGGCTCCAACCCACGAACCATGAGATCGTGACCTGAGCTGAAGTAGGACGCTTAACCGACTGAGCCACCCAGGCGCCCCTCCAACTTTCTGACACCCTGTCAGTTGGGGTTGACTATTTTCTTTTCATAAACTATGCCACCAAGTCAATAGCTCATTTTATACACAGAGCAAAGTAAGGTAGATATTTAAATGACAACCAGAGATGCCAGAAGTCCAGTCTGTCCCTTCCAAGGCCCCAGACTGTTGCTTAAACGTGGATCTTAGGAGTAGGCGGTAGGAGAAAAGGCTGAATTGGGTCCCAGCACAGTCACCGTGAGTGATAATTATTTACTTGGCTATTTACCCCACAATACTGTGAGTCTCTGGAGGACAGGAATGTGTCTTACTCATATATCAGCAATACGGCCTAGCCCTATGTCTGGCACATAACAATTCTGGAAAGCTATTTTTGGAAAGCTTTGGGACCTGAGTCACAGTGGATGTCACTGCAGAAAACAATTTTGTTACTCGTGTGCTTCGTAAAACACTTGGTTATCTGGAATATTTCTGACTTTGTTTTGCTTTTTCCCAAATGACTATGGTTACCAATATTTGAGCACCAACTAGGCATCAGTCATAATTGCCCAACACTGACATCGCATTTAACCCACAACAACTCGAATCATTTGGCAGTAATAAGTTCAAAGAGGTTTAGTAACTCCCCCCAAGTTTGCACAGCTAGGAAGCATCAGAGCCGGAATTCAAAGACAGGCTGGTCTGACCCCAAACACTGTGGCCTCAGCCATTCAAACATATCTACATGTCACCTGCTTCTGGAAAACCACAAGGAAAGCACAGACTCTGGTCGTACCACATGACTCAATTCAAAGTGAGATGGCTAAAGGCAGGCTGTAATCAGTATTATCAATATTGGGCATTTTATTTATTTTTTTAAATTTTTTTTTAACGTTTATTTATTTTTGAGACAGAGAGAGACACAGCATGAATGGGGGAGGGGCAGAGAGAGAGGGAGACACAGAACCGGAAGCAGGCTCCAGGCTCTGAGCCATCAGCCCAGAGCCCGACGCGGGGCTCAAACTCATGGACCACGAGATGGTGACCTGTGCTGAAGTCGGATGCTTAACCGACTGAGCCACCCAGGCACCCCAATATTGAGCATTTTAAATGTCTACTGTTTTGATGACCCTGGTTATTGGCGAAGAAACAAGGACACTAACAACAAAACATTTTTTCTCGTTTATAGGAGTTGTTTTCTGAGCTGTGACTAATCCTTAAAATCTACCTATAATTTGTACTGCTGTTCCAAATGCAACTAACACTGACTTTGGTGATATTATATTGAGACAGATGTAATGTCAGCGTTTACTGGTCACTTCCTGACAGGATGGACTTCAGCGGATCTCCGTTGGGAGCCCTTAAAATAGAACAGGGTATTTTGTTCAAAAGCAGAAGTTAGGGACTTAATATGAAGGGAGCAAGAAAGTGAGTGAGCAGTTAGGTGTCACATATCCCTTCTTTATTTATCTGTTCAATAAATATTAGAGTTTCTACTATCCGCCTGGCATTGTTTGAAACACTGTGGATACAACAGTGAACAAAAACAGACAAAACTTCCTATTCTGATGGGAAGAGAAATGAAAAGACTATGTCTTACTTAGGGGCAACTGGGTGGCTCAGTTGGTTAAGCATCTGACTCTTGATTTTGGCTCAGGTCATGATCTCATAGTTGTGGAATTGAACCCTGCCTCAGTCTCTTGTGTGGACGGCGTGGATCCTGCTTGGGATTCTCTCTCCCTCTCACACTCTCTCAAAATAAGTAAAAATTTTAAAAGACTAGGTTTTACTTAAAACATAATAAGTCATATGGCAAGAAGTCTAATGAAAATGGATGAGGAAAGGGTCTAGAGAATTCTGGGATGTATGTCCAATTTTAAATTCTTACACTGTATGTTGCAATTGTGACCAGTCATTGGCCTTTGGCCCCTCTCTCTTTCTGAGCATGCCACATAATGCCCTGTAGCCGTGACACATCCTGTAGGGCCTGCACGCCTAGTGTGAAACCCCATTAGCCACTTGCCCTGATGTCCCTGTCTAGGTTTTTGCTGGCCTAAATGGACTAGATCTAGACTCTTAAATCTAAAGCCTCAAGGAGAGTATTCAAGTGATCTTGAGTGTTCGGGAAGAACAGGAAGGCAGGGGAAAAGAAATCTAAACATGGTCTCTCTAGTAAGATTAGGCAGAATTATCTCTCTCTCTTCACCTCTGTCCTAATCACTCAGGCACTAAAAACAGCTCAAAGGCTTGGCAAGGCCTACAGGTAGCTGGAAGGAGGTTCTGGGTAGGTTATGATAGTTAAGGCAGAGGCAGAAGAAAGTATACTAATTTGTCTAATGAAGGGGGGAATGGTAATACCAAGAGGTGGTGGTGGTGCTGGGATGGCTGCTTTAGCCTCCTATAAGCTCCACCAGCTACTTAGCTCCGATAACTGCCCCTACCCCAACAAATCCAAAATAACAAGATTCTTCCACTGTGGCAACTGACATTTTCTCAATCATATGTGAAGTGTGAATAAAAGCATTTTTGGAGAACCTGCTTTTGCATTGATCAGTAAGTTGCGCTTGCAAAAGTAGTTTCAAAGCAAGCTCCTGTAAATCTGACATTTACCAGACATGGCCATAGCTTAGGCTGGACAAAGCCTGCGGAAGGAGACTCATTGGAATTTCTTAGCTATCAGAGCGGTGGTGATCCTGCACCACCAGCCTTGGCCAGGCAGGGGATTATGGGGTGAAGCTGATGATAGTGGTAATGAAGTCACGGCCTCCTCTCCTTGTGAAGTCAAAATCGTTAAAAAACCAGTGACGCTCACGTCATCCAGGTTTGAGGCCTCCCTTCCGTCCTTAGACACCGAAACCGTCTCAAACGCGACGGGTAGGGGCTGAAGGCCGGTTACCCCAAATCCCTCGCCCCCGACCGTGTCTCAAGATCAGGATCCCAGCGGGGCTCGCGGGCGGGCCCGGGCTTGAGCGGGCTCGCTCCTCCCCTCCCCGCGTGGCCTGTTGGGAGTTGTAGTTCAGTCGTCGAAGAGCCGCGCCCAGTCCTTTCTCTTCCGCTTCTTCCCCGCCCCGGATGAGTGCGCAGACGAGGGACCGCAGGCTGGGACTCAGAGCGCCGGACTACAATTCCCAACGGACAGCCGCCCCCGTTGCGCAGTCCCAGGTAGCCAGCGGCGCGCGCGCGCGCGCGCACGAGCACACGCGTCGGGCGGGCGGGATTCGGTCGCTCGCGCCTCCCCCACCCCCGGCCCGCCCAAGCGCCTGCCGCGCCTCGCAGACCCGCCCCGTGTTCTTTCCCTCCAAGCTCTGCGTCCCCCTCCTTCTCCCCAGTTTCTTCTGGAGCCCAGGCCCCGCCCGTTTCCCGCCTCTTGGGCCCGGTTCGTTCTCGCCTCAGCCCGCCCCTCTCCGCGCCCCTGCTGCTTGTGCTGAAGGCGGAGGCTCCATGTTGTCCCCTCAGCGAGCGGTAGCGGCTGCCTCGGGAGGAGCAGGTGAGGTGCCCAATTTCCCCCGCCCCCGCCGCCCTCCTGATTATAGTTCCAAGGAGACCGCCCGGCCGCGCCGCCGCCCTTTCGGTCCCGGGGCTTGTGCCGCGCGCCCCTGCCCGGGGTACCCTCGGCCGCGACTTCGGGGCCGGGGGCTGGTCGCGAGGATCGGGCGCGGGCGGCGCCTCGGCTCCCGGCTGGGAGCGGCCGCCTTCGGGGGTCGGGCCCTGCGCGCGGGGGAGGCCCGCAGTGCGCGAAGGCTGGTGGGGCGGGCGGGCGGAGTCCCGCAACTGCGGCCCCGCCGGCCCCGCCCTGGCCGAGCGGCGCGCGCTCCGGGGCTGCGGCCCCCCCTCCCTGCCCGGCACTTGGCTCGCTCGCTCGCTCTCTCGCTCGCGGCCCGGGATCCGGGGGCCCAGGGAGCGGGAAGGTAGATGGTCTAGGGTCAGCCTTTGGCAAGGCGCTGGCGGACTCCGAAGCGAAGTGTCTTGGAGTTGGAAGCTTTATTTTCGTGCTAACGACCTCGAGGCGCTGACAAGTATTAGGAGCGTGGATTTTAACATCGCCCTTCTTTCCATGAACGAGATCAAAGAATGTGGCCTGAATTGGTCTTTAGGAAGTTCTTCTAGGACGTTAGGCACCGTACGTTGTGCCGAGGCGTTCCCGAAGACCTAACAAAGAGCAAAAGTATTAATCAAATAGAGACCGTAGGTTGAAGGATAGATACTTCATCAGTCATTTTACCCAGCTTTGGTCTTGGCTTGTGCGTCAACTGAAATCGCCTGAAGTTTTACTCGAGAAACCTAGAAGCAAAAAAAAAAAAAAAAAAAAAAAAAGAACATTGTTTGGAGAATCTTAAATCCGAGCCCTCGAATCTGAGTGCGAAGTTGGGTGCAGTGTTTTGTGAAAGGGAGAAAAGAACTAACGGACCCCAGAACGTCACTTCACATTTTGGCTTGCCTTTGGAGAAGCAAAACCTACGTGGGTTTAATCTGTGTCAGGTGTTCAGTGTTGCAGTGAACTGAAGTTCAAATTAGTGCTTTTTTCGACTTTGTACCAAACTAGCCTTGTAGGCTAGAAATCCCTGTTTCTGCTTTTACCACCTGCATAGGAAACGCTTGGATGAAACGGATCTCTGTAATAAAAGAAATAACACTAGTGCAGCACGTTGTTTTTTTAGCTACCGTTTACTATCTCATTGGGATAATCGTGAAATTAAGGAAAATAACGATAGGGGATAAATGTGTGTACTGGCATAATTTTCTTAGCGTTCACTAAATAGGACTTGTTTCTTTTTTTAATTTTTTTTTTTTTTTAACGTTTATTTACTTTTGAGACAGAGAGAGACAGAGCATGAACCGGGGAGGGTCAGAGAGAGAGAGGGAGACACAGAATCCGAAACAGGCTCCAGGCTCTGAGCTGTCAGCACAGAGCCCGACGCGGGGCTCGAACTCACGAACTGTGAGATCATGACCTGAGCCGAAGTTGGACGCTCAACTGACTGAGCCACCCAGGCGCCCCAATAGAACTTGTTTCGAATGGGCTTTTTAAAATTGATTCTGCGTTGCAGCACGTGTGTTTTTCATTCTTCTGATTTCTAAATCTTAGAAAAAAGTTTAAATGCACACTCATTATTTAAAATGAGATAATAGAGAATTGTAAGAAGCAAGAGATCAGTATAAAGTTGTCTGACCTCCCCAAATCCCCAGTGCTAGGTCATTTAACAGTTTGGTTAGTATCCTTTTAAGATTCCTATGAAGCACCTGGGTTGTGTGAACTTGTTTGAGAACCGGTTTAAAATTTGCCTATAATGACTAGGCATGCCTGTTAAGTTTCTCTGGCCTTGTGAACTGAGAAATTGTTCACGTAACACAGATGCATTTTAAAGTTAATCTGAATTTGAAAACATTTCCCCAAGTTATCTGAAGTTTTAGGAATATATTGTCTAAAAAACATCATGGCAGGGGAAGGGGAAAGTGAGGGGAAAGCTTTTGTTTAAAAGAAAAAAAAAGCTTTAGTCACTGTAGAGCCGACTATCTCAGTTCTGCTGCACATTAGAAAAACCTGTGGTGTTTAAAACCTGACGATGTGTGGGACCCACTGATTCTGATTTACTTCATCCAGGGGCCAGCCAACAGTTAACCCCAAGTAATTCTAATTTGTGTACTAATATATACTAAAATTTCCCTGTAGGTGGTTGCTTCCATTTGATTTGTTACTTTATGGGAACTATAATTTGTAATGTCAATATGCGTTAAAAAAATTTTTTTTTAATGTTTATTTTTGAGAGACAGAGCTGGGGAGGGACAGAGACAGAAGGAGACACAGAATCTGAAGCAGGCTCAGGCTCTGAGCTGTCAGCCCAGACCCCGGTGTGGGGCTTGAACTCAACCTCGCAGTCATGACCTGAAGCGAAGTCAGACACTAAACCGACTGAGCCACCCAGGTGCCCCCGTAATATCAGTATTTGTGTTGAGAAGTTGATGCTCTTTGCAAATTTGTAAAACATACTTTTTAGTAGCATGTATTTTGATAGAACTTGATATATTTCACAGCTAAAGTATATTACAAGTTAGGAAATAGACTTTACTGGTGTGGTAGGTGAAAAAACTGTTTTTATGTCTTGATAAGGCATCCAAGTCAAATATTGCCAATTAAGAAAGCATTATTCAGTTGGAACACAGACAAAACCTTCAGGTAACCAAATTGATTTTGGTGATTTCTTATTTTTAGGGAAGAGTCAAATAGGATGAATATTGAACTCATTCTATTAAAAAAATGTTTTTTTTCTATAATATAGCCTGGCGGCATTTTTAGATTCAGCCTGGTCTCTGCATTTCTGAATCTTCAGTACTGTTTAGTCATAGTTATCTTTATAAGTTCATAAAGCACTACAAAACTGACCAGGAAAATACGGTTTTGTTCAGCATTCTGTGCTAAAGTACACGCAGATGAATTGAGAAAAAATTCCTCTTAAGCCCTTGAATTGATTACAATGTAAATTTCCCCCAGTGTTCTCTTTTGTTTCGTATAAGTAGTATTTTCACTGAGACAACTTAAAAAAATACGTGTATCTACTTACTGCCTTAAGACAGAATAGAATACAGTATATAAAAGCACTCCCCAACCATGAGCAAATGGAACCACACCCAGCAGTTGGAGTTGGCAGAGGTCTTAGCGTACTTACCCTCACATACGATGATGTGTTTTCTCTGGCCTTGTCTGAATTAGGAACTTTAAAGACTGCCAGCGAGAACAAGGCATGAAATGATATGCCTCTGTTTTTGGGTGTGTTGCTCTTGCCCTTTATTAAATGTGTTTCAAAAGGAGAGTGGAAAACTCAGGTCATAACTTTACCCTGAGTCATACACTATACTTAGTAGAAATGTTTCTGAAACTGAAGTTAATTTGCTTTTTGGAACTCTCTAAGCAGTAAAGATGAGCACTGAGGCTGGCTCTACTCTAGTGGTTCTTCACCCAGGGTGATTATGCCCCGGTGGGACATTTAGCAACTTCTGGAAACATTTTTGAGTCTTACAACCAGGGGATAGCATTACTGGTATCTAGTGAGTAGAGGCCAGAGTTGCTGCTAGATATCCTGCAATGAATGGGATAGCTTCCCACAGTAGAGAGTTATCTGGCCCCAAATACCAGTAATGCCCAGGTTGAATAACCCTGGTCTACACTGTCGAACTGATCAACTAAATTCTGTATGAATTTTCTGAAGGGGCAGTTGCAACTGCTTCCAGTTAACTAGTTTCATTGAATTTATCCCCGTTCAGGTGTGTTTTCAAATATTTGAGGGGAATTTAAACTTTTTTCCTACGATGCTTTTTTAAGTTTATTTTGAGAGAGCAAGCGAGCGCACAATGGGGAGGGGCAGAGAGAGAGAGAGAGAGGGAGAGAGAGAATCCCAAGCAGGCTCTGCACTGTCAATGCACCAGCCTGACGGGCTCGATCTCACCAACCAGATCATGACCTGAGCCGAAATCAGAAGTCGGATGCTTAACCGACTGACTGGGCCACCCAGGTGCCCCCCGATAATGCTTTTCTGATAGAATTTATTTGTTAGAAGTTATGTTTTCCATAGACCTGAAAAGCCCAGTTATGATTCAGTAGTCTCACCTGTTTTTAATTTAGCCTGTGGAACTACGTTTTAAAAAGTCTTTTAAACATTCAAAGTTAGGTCGTTCTAGGAAGAGTTAATGCTGTAATTTGCTAGGTCTCTACAAATGCTTCCCTGTGATAATTTGTTTCACCTGTTAAGTCTTTCAACTTTCTACTTGGGTTGTCTGCCTTTGCCATTTTGGTGCAGAGCTAAGTGTATTGAATGCAGTTATCACAGAGATTATTTGAACAGGTGTATATAGGGGCGCCTGGGTGGCTCAGTCGGTTAAGCGTCCGACTTCAGATCAGGTCACGATCTCACGGTCCATGAGTTTGAGCCCCGAGTCGGGCTCTGGGCTGATGGCTCAGAGCCTGGAGCCTGCTTCCGATTCTGTGTCTCCCCCTCTCTCTGCCCCTCCCCGTTCATGCTCTGTCTCTCTCTGTCTCAAAAATAAATAAACGTTAAAAAAAAAAAAAAAAAAATGAACAGGTGTATATAGACCTGTTGGTGAGTCCGGATTAAGGTGTGTTGTGCCAAAAGTAAAGGATAAATCAGTACTTTAAAAGTAATTAGAAAAAAGATTGTAGCTTCCACACAAACTGTTAAAAGACTTTCATTATCCAGATATTTTCAGCATTTCCTACATACCTGAAGTGATGGCTGTTTCAGTATTACTATGAGCTATTACAGCAATAATCAGAATTGGCAGTATGAAAGAGCATTTGTCCTACACGCTTTTTTTTGAACATAGGTTTTAAGTTCATTTATATGTATATGGATGACAGATGTGACTATGGTCAGGCCACATCTCTATATGTGTACAAAAATGTCTGTTATTCATATAAACACAATACAGCCTTAGCTCTTCATATAAATGAACATTAACTGTTCATATAAGTGAGCATTACTGTTGTGTCAGAGTAGATTTATAGATCTTGGGGAAGAATTGCTTCACTAAAGGGAGAAGGCATGTAAGGTTGCCACTTAAAAGTTTTTCTACTACCATTCCTGGAGGTTGGATCTTTAGAGTTTAAGATTCCTGAGAAGTGGGAGTAATTTCATTGCAATTAGGGGGAATCCCAATCCCCACCCCAAAAAAAAAAACCCCTCAAAACAAAACCCCAAACCTCGAAAGCTTTCGTGTGAATCCTTAGCAAGTTGCTTTAATGTTTTTATGGTTATAAATTTTGACCTGTTCTTTAGCCATTCCTGTATAATTTAAATTACGCCAAGGGATGAATGGGTTACCTAGCAAGTTTGGCCAATTTAAATATCCAGGGAATTTTCAATTGTTAAAGAGTCATTGAATTTTAGAGCTAGAAAATCACTTCACCTAACTGCCTGGTTTTGTAGAGGAAACTGAGACACAGAAGTAAAATGATTTACTCATGCTGTTAAGAGTCATTGCAAAACTGGGCCCCAGTTGTTGGGGAAGACCTTTCTCCTGTACATTCTGCCTTTGCCAAAAGAGGAGCTTGAGTCATAGGAGGAAATGATAGGATTTGGGGATATAGTGTAAAGGAAGACAGAGTCGGGAGATGTAGAGGTTGAGAGGTAGAGATTTCAGAGAAGTGGAATAATTGAGAGGATTCATTTTGATGACACTACAAGTAGACTTATGAAATGTTAGTACTGGAAGGGTTTCTAGAGGTTGAATCTTGACTCATTTCACAGTTGAGACCAAAGACTAGACATGCCCAGAATGACATAGGTTGTTAGTGGTAGGACTGGAACAGGAACTCGTCTCTTGACTCCTACACCCGTATATTTCTACATATTACTTCTGAGAGTGAGGTGATGGTGGAATATCCAGGCGAATCTGTCCCTTAGGCAGTTTCACATTTGGACCTGAATGCAGGTTAGGAATTAATGAAGTTGCATCACCAAAATAGAGGGTATAGCGAAATTACAAGAATAAAGAGCTCATTGAGGGAGCGCATGAGAACCACAAGACTGAAGCAGAGTGCTGGTGTAACTCACAGGAGGCCAAAGAGAAAAAGAAGCAGCTGAAGGAGATGGTAAAGAGATTGGGTGGGAGCTAGGAATGGGCACTGTCTCTGAGTCCAAAGGTTTTCAGAAGTTCTGGAACCAAGTGGCAGTTGTGTTGTCTGTCACACAGTTGAATGAGAATCAAGAAAGGGCCATTGGATTTGGCAAGAGGTCATTGATAAACCTGAGAATAGTTTCAACAGGGAGATTGAGAGGAAAGTCAGATTGCAAAGTGATGAGAAGGAAATGGGTAAATGGATGAAGACATACCTTCAAGGAGTTTGGTGGTGAAAGGAGACTGCAAGAGGGAAGAGAAGAAACTGATCTTTATTGAGATACTTGACATGTACTATTGGGGTTAATGTGCACAATACTAGGAAACTTCTTCCTTTTAGATACTGGGACTGAATGTGACCGTTTCCCTACTTCCCAGAAGCTCCCAGCTGGGTAATAAGTCATGATCACAAATGCTAGTGTTATAATGAGTGGAATAATAGTAGGTATGAGGTTTTATTGGAAATAGGAAAGTGGGACCACTTTATTGAGTTCCTAATATGTGTTAGACTCTGCTTTGAAATGAGTATTCAATTTGTAAATAAATGGAGCTACAAGTGGTAAGAAATTTATCCATAGTCACATTGAGACTAGGTGGTGGGGTTTATTCAGTTATTCCACAAGTATTTATTGGGTGTCCGCTAGGTGTGGGCCTTGTTCTGGGATCTTGGGGGATCTAACATTGAACAAAAGAGACAAAAATTCCTGCCCTCATGGAGCTTACATTCTAGAGGGGAGAGAAAAAAGATTCAAGCCCTGCCCTCTGGATTCCAGAGCCTGTTTTCTTTTTAGTATATCAGGTAAAGTGATAGGCTCTGAGAGTCTGGGCTGGAAGGGATCAGGACAGAGGGAGGGTGAATGTGAGCGCCGAAGGATAATCGTTTGCCTGGAGTCAGGGGGGAGCTTGCATTTCAGGAGGTGGGAACAAATGGTTGAATAGGTTGTACATTGGAAATTTTGGGATCCAGGCAGGACAGGACCTGAATCCTAAGTTTCTTCCAGTAGAAAGACCAGTGAATGTAAATCTGCCTGGGAAGATGAGGGGAGTAAGGAATTAGAGGAACCAAGGCAGTGGGGAGAACCGTGAACAACTTTGGCTTAGAGGATGGAGATTTAGCTTTGAGCCATCAGTCCATAAAGTGTTTTGATAGCCCCTTGTGTAGTTGCTGTCGTGATGTGTTTTTGTGCTGTAACGAAGGTCAGCCCTAATGGATGAGGTCCTATCATTAAAGTAACCCTTGGGGACGGTGCCTAACTGGCAAGAAAGATTGGAGGTGGTATGGCCTAAGCTAGGGTTTTGATGAAGGGATCTTAAGGGATCAGGGAGCCTGAGATATGCAGATAAACCAGCAAAGGACAGTTATTTTTTTATTTAAAAAATTTATTTTTGTAGTTTTATTTAATCTCTACACCCCACGTAGGGCTCAAACTCACGACTCCGAGATGAGTCACGTGCTCCTCTGATTGAACCAACCTGGTGCCTCTTTTTAAAAAAATTTTTGGGGGGGTACCTGGCTGATTCAGTCAGAGGAACATGTGATTCTACACCCACGTGGGGTGTAGAGATTACTTAAGTAAATAAAATCTTTATTTTTTTTTTTAAGACAAAAAGGACATTTATATAACATCTGGAAAAGTGTGAGTAGAAATAAAGTTTTTACTTGGAAGATCAATGATACTGTCTCTTTGTCTTAGGAAGTGAGAGAAAGATGATGTGGTGAAAAGAGAGCAACTCTGTTTGTTTAAATTGAATTATTGGTGGTGTGTACAGTTCAAAATGATTTTTCCCTTAAGTGGAACCAAACCAAAGGAACAAGATCTTTTTTTTTTTTTTTTTTTTTTTTTTGAGACAGAGAGAGACAGAGCATGAACGGGGGAGGAGCAGAGAGAGAGGGAGACACAGAATCGGAAGCAGGCTCTGGGCCATCAGCCCAGAGCCCGACGCGGGGCTCGAACTCACGGACCGTGAGATCGTGACCTGAGCTGAAGTCGGACGCTTAACCGACTGAGCCACCCAGGCGCCCCAACAAGATCTTTTTAAATCCAGTGTGCCCAGTAAACTGTTGTGAAGAGAAATGCAAGCTCACCCCGGGTCCTCCAACTAAACATAGCCCGGTTCTCCTCCTTTTCATTGGGCTGTAGGCGAAAGAGGAAGAAATGAATGACGGTCTTATCTCCTTTGTTCTCCCAACTGGCCTTCTCCGTAGTCTTCATCTTCCCTTGAAGCACAGTTCATTGTGCACAACTGCATACGTTCTGGTCATCGGTTTATTCCATCTTGTCTGTAGCCCCAGGAACCTTACCTCCTGTGCCTGGTGCTCTGACAAAACCATCTGCATCCTCGGGGTCGTAGCTTTCAACCGTATTCCAGAACATACGGTTCATTGTTGTTACAGTCGTTTATTGTGGGCCTGCTGTGTGTCAGTACGTCCACATTGCTCAGCACACTTTAATGGTGGAATAGATGAAATTGAAAGAGCCAGCATCATGAACTTAATTGTGAAGTCCCCCGGGACTGTTGCACGGGTTACTGGGTTTGGCTGTATCTGAGAGAGCCTTCAAGTAAGTTTCATTCATTCATTCACACATTCATTCACATAACAGCGAGCCAGCATGGCGCTTCTGCCGCATGAAGCCCTAGGCCCTACCTCTCTTGTTGCTCCAGTGCTCCCGGGTGTTGCCCTCATGTGCCTGGTGCGGGATGACTCCCCCCCCCCCCCCCCCGCTGATGCATCCAGCTAGCAGGAAAGGGGGAAGTTGTTATATCGTTTCCAGTCAGAACTTAGGCACACGGTGATGGCCCTGCTACGGGATTGGGTTGAAAACGTGTTTCTTTCCGGCAGTGTTATGCCCAGCAAAAAAATCTGTTGGATTTTTTAGCAGGAGGGGAAAATGAATGTTGGGGGAGCGACCAGCCATCTCAGGGACCTTGTTTGGAACTGCTCTGAGTATTGCACAGTACTTAACACTGTGGCTTATCCATAAGGTCCGAATAAATTGTTCTTGTTAGTTCTTTTATATGAAAGATTGAAGGTCCTTAGTTCCTGGATTCACCTGCTATTGTGGCAATAAAAAGAACTGTGAGAGAATATTCACAGAAATGTTTCCTTTTATCCAGGCAGTAAAGGGAAAGAAAAATATTCCTATACATTTATCACAATGATACCATGACAGTTCTTGTGTATTTATAACTTGTTTTCCAGTAGTCTGCCAGAAATTAATAAGTGGCAAGACCCTTTTGTTGCTGACATTTTAAATATAAAAAGTGATCAGCAGTTTCTTTAGCTTAAAGGGTGCAGTATGGCAGTCTTGCTGTTTGTTGACTTTGCCTGCTGTGATCAGGCAACCTTCAGTCCTTCCCAGACAAAAGTAACTTGGGAACCATATTTGTGATTTTGGCCATATCTGCTTACCTGTACAATGCTTTACTTAATATTTATCTTTCAATTTACTTTATTATTTTTAAATTTTTTTAATGTTTACTTATTTTTGAAAGAGAGAGAGAGCATGAGCAAGGGAGGGGCAGAGAAGGAGACACAGAATCTGAAGCAGGCTCCAGTGTCTGAGCTGTCAGCATAGAGCCCCATGTGGGGCTCGAACCCACAAGCTGTGAAATCATGACCCGAGCGGAAGTCAGATGCTCAACTGACTGAGCCACCCAGGTGCCTCTCAGTTTACTTTAAGTTGATTCCCCTTTTAAACTTGCCATCCTTCTAAGCAATAGTCCGTTAAAACATGGTTTTGTTTCCTAATACACATTAAAATACATAATTATTAGAATAAAAATTGTCCTTTTAACTACATGGAAACATCTCCTTTAATGCCTGTGGCACATACTCACATTTAGGGAAATAGTGCTTTGCTTCATCCTTAAGCTACGCTTGTAGCTTTTTGTAAACTTTCCGTAAATCCATAGCTACTAAGTGGCTCGGAATTTCTTTCTTTTTTTAAAATTAAGTTTTTTTGTTCATTTTTGAGAGAGAAAGTGCAAGCAGGGGAGGGGCAGAGAGAGGGAGAGAGAATCCCACGCAGGCTCTGTGCTGTCAGCGCAGAGCCTGACACGGGGCTTGAACCCACGAATCGTGAGACCATGACTGGAGCCAAAGTCAGACGCTTAACCAACTGAGCCACCCAGGGGCCCCGGCTCTGAATTTCAAAGAATTAATATCTTTGTGCATTCAACTGTGTCAGGGAAACTACTAGTTAGTGCTTAATTTTGAGCTAAAGAATTAATTGCCCCTAAAATGCTGACTAGGTTATTAAGAGTGATCTGCTAGTCCTAGCCCCTAAACATCCTTTCAGGCTTCTCTCCAGAACTTGTTGGGCAAGATGTTTAGCTTTTGTAAGCTCTAGTATCCTTATATTAATTAATTAATTAATTAAATTTACATCCAAATTAGTTAGCATATAGTGCAACAATGATTTCAGGAGTAGATTCCTTAATGCCCTTTACCCATTTAGCCCATCCCCCCTCCCACAACCCCTCCAGTAACCCTCTGTTTGTTCTCCATATTTATGACTCTTATGCTTTGTCCCCCTTCCTGTTTTTATATTATTTTTGCTTCCCTTCCCTTATGCTCATCTGTTTTGTATCTTAAATTCCTCATATGAGTGAAGTCATAAGATATTTGTCTTTCTTTGACTAATTTCACTTAGCATAATACCCTCCAGTTCCATCCACGTAGTTGCAAATGGCAAGATTTCATTCTTTTTGATTGCCGAGTAATACTCCGTTGTATCTGTATACCACATCTTCTTTATCCATTCATCCATCGGTGGACATTTGGGCTCTTTCCATACCTTGGCTATTGTTGATAGTGCTGCTATAAACATTGGGGTGCATGTGCCCCTTTGAAACAGCACACCCGTATCCCTTGGGTAAATAAATACCTAGCAGTGCCATTGCTGGGTCAAAGGGTAGTTCTTTTTTTAGTTTTTTGAGGAACCTCCATACTGTTTTCCAGAGTGGCTGTACCAGCTTGCATTCCTACCTAGTATCCTTGTTTTTAAATACAGGGTGGTATTATTTACCTCATAGGATTGTTCTGAGGATTAAATTAAATGTATGTAAAAGGCTTAGCAGTGGCGGGCATCCTTTCTACTGTTGATGGACATTTGGATTGTTTCTGGTTTTGGACTATTTTGAATAAAGCTGATGTGAATGAACATTCTTGTATTTCTGTCTTTTGGTAGACATAAGCATTTATTTCTCTTACATACCTAGGAGTAGAATTGCTAGGTTATGTCTAGTTTTAATAGATATTGTCAAGAAGATTTCCAGAGTGGTTATATTCTCATCAGAATGTGTGTGAATATTCCAGTTGTACCATATCCTCTCCCACAGTTGATATTGTCCGTCTTTTAAATTTTAGCCTTTCAGATGGACAGGTGATGGTATCTCATTATGGTTTTAATTTATGTTTTCTTTGATAAGTAATGGTATGGAACCACCTCTTTATATGATTATTGACCATTTGGATATCCTTTTTTCGTGAAGTGCCTTTTGCTTATTACTATTTTAAAAATTGGAATATTTGTCCTTTTCTTATGGATTTCTGTATTCATTCTGGATGTGAGTTTTTGGATACAGGTATTGTGAATATTTTCTCCTAGCCTGTGGCTTTCATATTTACTTAATGATGTCTTTTAATGAACAAAAATTCTTAATTTTATCATGGAGTCTAATTTGTCATTTTTTTTCTTTTATGGTTAGTGCTTTTGTGTTGTTTAAGAAGGTTTTGCTTTTCCCATGTTCAAAAATACAAATTTAAAAAAAAGATTTGAAACTTAATATTTTTCTCTCCAACAATCTAGGTGATGCCATGGAGACTGGAAAGCCTGGTCCAGTGCAGGTTGTTTTGGTTCAGAAAGACCAGCATTCCTTTGAGCTAGAAGAGAAAGCTTTGGCCAGCATTCTCTTGCAGGACCACATCCGAGACCTTGATGTGGTGGTGGTGTCTGTGGCTGGTGCCTTCCGGAAGGGCAAATCCTTCTTTCTGGACTTTATGCTACGATACTTGTATTTCCAGGTAAGTGAGAATTATTTCCTCTCAGGTTAGAAAATGAGACTTTTGTGTCCAAAAGAGCAAGATAAGCTCATGGATTATCCTTGATGTGCAAAATTACTCAAAATTTAAGATTTAATGGATATTACTTATTTCTCCTGTAGAAGGAAGGTGGCCGTTCAAATTGGTTGGGTGACTCAGAAGAACCGTTAACAGGATTTTCATGGAGAGGGGGCTCTGACCCAGAAACCACTGGGATTCAGATCTGGAGTGAAGTTTTCACCGTGGAGAAGCCAGGTGGGAAGAAGGTAAGGAAGAACAGACTTTTAAATGAACAAAAACAACAAAATGGGAACTTTAGTGTGTACTCTGATAATTCAGTTAAAAATAATATTTATCCAGGGGCTCTGGGTGGCTCAGTCGGTTGAGCGTCTGACTTCAGCTCAGGTCATGGTCTCATGGTTCATGAGTTCAAGCCCACATCGGGCTCGCTGCTGTCAGCCTGTAGGCACAGAGCCCGCTTCGGATCCTCTGTGTCTCTCTCTCTCTCTCTCTCTCTCTTTCTCTCTCTCTCTCTCTCTCTCTCTCTCTGTTCCTACCCCACCCGTGCATTCTCTCAAAAATAAACGTTAAAAAAAAAAAAGAATAAAAAGGTTTGTTAAATGGTACCAGAGTAGTATTTAATCTAGACCTATTTACTCCTCACCACCCAGTACTCTTCTGAGTACTCTAGAATTATGTCTGGCTGAGGGAACACGCCTGTTCTTGGCTGTCTGTGAGCACGGGGTACTGTTCCCTCTGAACCTTTTGGATGGTTGTTTCTCGAGCCTCAGGTAGTGTCCTCATGCTGAACTCTTGACGTGGACCCTCTGCAGATCCCTGGGGTTTGTTGTATCTCTCTCTGCCTGGGAATTCCAGCTTTCTTGGTCTCCCTGACTCTCAGCTGTGTCTCTTCAACTCAGGGAATCTGTCGGGTTCTGCCTGGGTTTCCCTTGCCCGAGCCTTGGCCGGTAAGCTGGGACAACGGACGGGCTCACCTTACCTGTTTCCTTTCCCTTGAGGATCATTATCCTTTGTTACCTGATGTCCAGTGTCTTGAACTGCCTTTTCATGTATTTTGTTCTTTTTTGGTTTCAGGTAGGAGGGTAATTTCAGTCTCTTACTCCATTTTGGTGGGAAGTGGAAGCCCAGTCTTCCCATTTTAGAGATGCCAGAAAGAGACCCCGGGAGTTAAGGCCTGCAGTGGGTAATACAGGGGCTCTTCGGTCGGGCATTACAACAAGGCTCTACAACTGTTCATTTCTGTGTTTTTCAGTATCACTGCTCTCTTTCTACATTTCTGATAATGTATGGTAGATGCTTTCATAATTTTCTTTCTAGGAATACGTAATTATTTTTGACTTCGTGATTTTGTAGAACTGGTGGATCTGATTCTTATTTTGGGGGGCAACTGGTGTGTTAATTTTTCATAATAGTTTAGGAAGTCTCTACAAAGTTAGTAGTAAGCAAGCTTTGCTTTTAGTTATCTGACATTTGTAGTGCCCTCATTTTATCTTGTTGAATTGACTCCCATAAAGCTCATTGTTTTTTGACATCATTTTGGCTTCCTCACCTTTAAAAAAATTAATGGATTTTACTTATTTATTTTTTGAGATGATTATTTTATTTGTTTATTTAAAATTTACAACCAAGTAAATTTAAGTTAGCATATATTAGTTAGTTAGCATATAGTGCAACAATGATTTCAGGAGTAGATTCCTTAATGCCCTTTACCCATTTAGCCCATCCCCCCTCCCACAAACCCTATAGTAACCCTCTGCTTGTTCTCCATATTTAAGAGAAACAAAACATATTTATGTTTTGTCCCTTCCCTTGTTTTTATATTATTTTTGCTTCCTTTCCCTTACGGTCATCTGTTTTGTCTCTTAAAGTCCTCATATGAGTGAAGTCATATGCTATTTTTCTTTCTCTGACTAATATCACTTAGCATAATACTCTCTAGTTCCATCCATATAGTTGTATATGGCAAGATTTCATTTTTGATTGCTGAATAATATCCCATTGTATATATATATTTACCACATCTTCTTTATCCATTGTTCCGTCGATGGACATTTGGGCTCTTTCCATACTTTGGCTATAGTCGGCAGTGCTGCTATAAACATCGGGGTGCATGTGCCCCTTTGAAACAGCACGCCTGTATCCCTTGGATGAATACCTAGTAGTGCAATTGCTGGGTCGTAGGGTAGTTCTATTTTTAATTTTTTTGAGGAACCTCCATCCTGTTTTCCAGAGTGGCTGCACCAGTTTGCATTAATAGACTTTATTTTTGGGGACAATTTTAGATTTATGGAAAAATTGATGAGAAACTGCTGAGTTCTCATACCCCCCTTCCCATCTGCCAGTTTCCCCCTATTGTTTATATCTTGTTTTAGTGTAATGCATTTTTTATAATAATGAACCAATATTGATATATTGCTATTAACCAAAGCCCACAGTTTACATTAGGATTCCTTCTTTGTGCTCTACATTCTGTGGGTTTTGGTAAATGTATACTGATATGCAGCTACCATTATTGTGTCAGACAGAATAGGTACACTGCCCTAAAAATCCTCTGTGCTCCACCTGTTTGTTCCTGCCTCCTCCCCCCTCCTCCTCTCAGAACTGGCAACCTCTGATCTTCTGTCTCCATAGTTCTGCCTTTTCTGGAAAGTCATATAGTTGGAATCAGACAGTCTGTAGCCTTTTCTGATTGGCTTCTTTCCCTTAGCAGTGTACTTTTATGGTTCCTCACCTTTTTTAATGACTTGATAGCTCATTTCTTTTTATTCCTGAATAATATTCCATTATATGGATGTTCCACAGTGTATCTTCACCTACTGAAGGACATCTTGTTTGCTTCCAGGTTTTGGCAATTATGCAGTCAAATGCCCTACCCCTGAGCTATACTCCCAAGTTTTGGCAATTACGAATAAAGCTGCTGGAAGCATTTGTGAGCAGGTTTTTGTGTGGATGTCAGTTTCAACTCATTTGAGTAAATACCAAGGAGTGTGATCGTTAGATTGTATGTAAGGCGATGTTTAGTTTTGTAAGAAACTGCCAAACTGTCTTCCAAAGTAGCTGTATCATTTTGTACTGTTTCGAGCAATGATGCAAGTTCCTGTTGTTCCACATACTCGTCGGCATGTAATGTTGTCCATCTTCTTGATTTTGGCCATCCTAATAGGTGTGTAGAGATATCTTGGTGTTGTGTTTCCTACCTCTTTAAAAAACATTATGTTCAGACATTCAACAGGATCAGGAGTGCTTTCAGAAATCAATATAATATTGTAGAAATGCCATACTAATAAACAGTTTTTTTAGAAGTTTCCCAAATAAAAGTTTCACGATTGTCTTTTTTTTTTAATTTTTTTTTAAACTTTTATTTATTTTTGAGAGACAGAAAGAGAGCGTGAGCAGGGGAGGGTCAGAGAGACGGGGAGACGTAGAATCCGAAACAGGCTCCAGGCTCTGAGCTGTCAGCACGGAGCCTGACATGGGGCTCAAACCAACTACTGTGAGATTATGACCTGAGCCGAAGTTGGATGCTTAATTGACTGAGCCCCCCGGGCATCCCATGATTGTCTTAAAAAAAAAAAAAAAAAATGTTTACTTATTTATTTTTGAGAGAGGAAGAGGGAGGGAGAGGGAGGAGCAGAGAGAGAGGGAGACAGAATCTGAAGCAGGCTCTGTGCTGTGCTAACAGTGCAGGGGTTCGAACCCACTAACCGAAAGACCATTACCTGACCTGAAGTCGGATGCTTAACTGACTGAGCCATTCATGAGGCACTCCATGATTGTCTTAACTTTTTAATATACTTGGTGAGATTTTAGCTTAGCACTTACCTGGATAAAAATGTAGATAATTTATTTATACTTTTTAGTTGAAAATCTTTTAAATATGTAACTCGTGTATTCTTTTTAACTGTTATGTAGTAATTATATGAATGTCTTATTTTATCCATTTACCTACTCCATTAAATTAAATTAAACCCATTTAGATGGTCTCCTTTTAAAAAAATTTTTTTTTAAAAATTTTTATAATCCTTGCTACAGTGAACAATCTGATAAATCTCTCCTTGAGTAAATGTGCAAGCATGACCCCAAGCCATAGTTTTTGAACTCTGTCCATGACCCATGAAGGGTAGAGAAATCAATTTATTGGCTCATGACCAGTATTTAAAAAGAAAGAACTAGAACAGAGCAGAAAGTATCAGAGTGCAGTGTGCATACACATTTAGTTTCAGCTTTATGTATGTGTGTAATGTATTCAGTCACGATGTTAAATATATTTCTTTCTTTGGGTTCTGGTCCAGAACATTAGAGAGCCACCTGGCAGTGCATTTGCTAGGTCTGAGAATGCCCATTTCCCCTTTTCTAGCTGCTACTAAATTGTTCTTGACTGTGGTTGTGACAGTTCACCATTTCACTGTGTGAGACGAGAATACCGTTTCCCCAGACATCCAGCAGTTTATCTGAGCGTACATGTGACTCCTGTTCTGCAAGAGCTTCTCTTTAGCATTTCATTTCCCCATTTGCCTTATTTTTCTTTTTGTAAATATATGCCATGATGAGCTCTTTTTTATTGAGATATAATTCACACATCATAAAAGTCATCTTTTAAAAGTATATAATTTAGGGGTACTCGGGTGGCTCGGTTGGTTAAGCACCTGACTCTTGATTTCTGCTCAGGTCATGATCTCTGGGTTCATGGGATCGAGCCCCACGTCAGGCTCTGCACTGACAGCACAGAGTCTGCTTGGGATTCTCTCTGTCCCTCTCTTTCTGCCCTTCCCCTGCTCGCTCACTGTCTCTCTCTCAAAATAAATATTTTTTTTTAAAGTGTATAATTCAGTGGTTTTTTTATCTACTCATGAGGCTGTGCAAGGATCACAATTGTCTAATTCCAGAACACTTTCATCACCCCAAAAAGAAACCCGGTACTCATTAGCAGTCACTCCCCCATTTCCCTCTTTTCACAGCACCTGGCCACTCTTGATCTACTTTCCCTCTCCATGGATCTGTTTGCCTGCTCTGAACATTTATTTCATACAAATGGAGTCATACAATAGGTGGTTCTTATGTCTGGCCTCTCCCCACTCCCAGCCCAGCGCCCTCAACACCCATCCGTGGTGTAGCATCATCAATGCTTCATTTCTTTTCGTGGCTGAGTAATACTCTGCTGTATGGACGTGTCACACTTTATCTTTCATCATTTGAAGGATATTTGGGTTATTTTTACTTTGTGGGTATTATGAGTAATGCTACCATGAGCATTCATGTACAAGTTTTCATGTAAACATAGGTTTTCTTTCTCCTTGTTTTTACTGTAGTTAAGAGCATTTAACATGAGATCTACCTTGTTAGAATTTTAAGTGCATAATATAATGCTGTTAACTATAGGCAGTAGGCTGTGTAGCAGATTTTGAGAACTCGTCCATCTTGTGTAACTAAAACTTTATACCCATTAAACAGCGCCCATTTAGCCTTCTCCTCAGCCAACCACCATTCTCTTCTCTGTTTCCTTGAGTTTGACTATTTTAGATGTCTCATGTCAGTGGAATCAGGCAGCATTTGTCCTTCTGTGACTGGCTTATCTCAGTATCCTCTACACTAAATTGGTAGATAGCAAAAATTCACGGGCGCTAATTGAGGAGAAAGAGATGCCCGGAAGCGTACTTTGGCAATACGGCAATGACCTTGCTTGGTTCCTGCTGGACCTGGGAGAGATCGAAGGTTGTCATGTATGGCAGGATTTCCTTCCTGTTTAAGGCTCAGTAGTATTCCACTGTAGGTAGATACCACATTTTCTGTATTCCTTCATCAGTTGATGACCATGGGAGCAATGACCATAGGAGTCGAGATATCTTGAGATACTGCTTTGAATTCTTTTTGGGTACATGCCCAGAAGAGGAATTGCTGGATCATAAGGTAGTTCTATTTTTAATTTTTTTTAAAAGTTTTTCATGTATTTTGATAGAGATAGCATGTGCAAGTGGGGAAGGGGCAGAGAGAGAGAGAATCCCAAACAGGCTCTGCACTTGACAGCATGGAGCCTGACTTGGGGCTCGAACCCATGAACCGTGAGATTAAGAACTGAGCTGAAACCAAGAGTCGGATGTTTAACTGACTGAGCCACCCAGGCCCCCTCCCACTGAGCCACTCTGACTGGTGTGGGGGATACTTCATTGTGGTTTTGATTTTCATTTCCCTGATTATTAGTGAATGATACTGAGAATCTTTTCATGTGTCTATTGGCCATCTGTATGTCTTCTTTGGAAAAATGTCTATTCAGATCCTCTACCTACTTTTTTTTTAATGTTTATTTGAGAGAGAGAGAGAGAGAGAGAGAGACAGAGCAGAGGGGGAGGGGCAGAGCGGGAGACACAATCCGAAGCAGGCTCCAGGCTCCAGGCTCCAGGCTCCAGGCTCCGAGCTGTCAGCACAGATCCCAATGCGGGGCTTGAACTCACGAACCGTGAGATCATGACCTGAGCTGAAGTCAGATGAGCCACCCAGGCGCCCCTCCTCTACCTACTTTTTAATCAGATTGTTTGCTTTTTAGTGTTGAGGCATATAAGTTCTATATATATATTTTAGATCTTAATCCTTTATTGGATATATCATTTGTAGATATTTTCTCCTATTCAGTAATGCCTTTTTGTTTTTTCGGTTGTTTCCTTTGTTGTGCAGTAGGTTTTTTTTTTTTTTTTTTTTTTTTTTCAATTTAAAAATTTTAAATTTCATTTGTTCAAAAGCTTTTTATTTTGGTTCATTGTGGCTTTGATTTACATTTGTGTTTCCATAATGACTAATGATGTTGAGAATATTTTTATGTACTTACTAGCCACTTGCATATTTTCTTGGGAGAAATAACTATTCAAATCAAATTCATTTTTTAGTTGGATCATTTGTCTTTATTGTTGAATTGTTCTTTATATACTTTGAATACTAGACCCTTGTCAACATAGATAATTTGCAGTTATTTTCTTTTATTCGATAGGTTGTCTTTTAATTTTCTTAATAGTGTCTCTTGACGTGCAAAAGTTTTAGTTTTAATGAAATCTAATTTGTGTACTTTTTTTTGTTTGCTTGTGCTTTATGTTCAAGCAACCTTTACTAAACCCAAGATCATGAAGATCTTGGAAACACCTCTGTTTCCTGAGGGTTTTGTGGTTTTAGTTCCTATATTTAGGTTTTTGATCCATTTTGAGTTAATTTTTGTAGGTGATGTGAGGTAGGGATCCTTTTGTGTGTGGATATTCATTTCTTTCAGCTATAATTGGTGTTGATTACTCAGTTTGACAGTATGCTCTTCAGAAAATGGATGTGTGGAAAGGATAAAGTTTTCATGTCTGTCACTAGGTTTCAGTGTATTGAGGCTAGAAACTTTATTTGCTTTGATTTATTTTAATGCATAATACTTCCTTTTTAAAATTTTTTTTTTAACGTTTATTTATTTTTGAGAGAGACAGAGACAGAATGCGAGTGGGTTGGGGGAAGAGAGAGAGGGAGACACAGAATCCGAAGCAGACTCTAGGCTCTGAGCTGTCAGTACAGAGCCCAACGCGGGGCTCGAATTCACGAGCTGTGAGATCATGACCTGAGCCGAAGTCAGATGCTCAACTGACTGAGCCACTCAGGTGCCCCGATGCATAATACTTTCTTTTGCGTGGGTTTATATCATATCTCTTCTACCACAGTAGTGGATTGGGTATCTGAAAATAAACTCAAAAACATAATATGTGATTACTAGGACCTGATCTATGAATTACATAAAGTAATAATCATTTCTGTGAACAAAAATGCCTGAATGATTGACTAGGTAGGTGAGCTAATCGGTCTCAACATTGGACTTTTTTTTTTTAATGTGTATTCATTTTTGAGAGATAGAGAGCGTGAGTTGGGGAGGGTCAGAGAGAGAGAGGGAGACACAGAATCTGAAGCAGGCTCCAGGCTCTGGCCTGTCAGCACAGAGCCCGACTTGAACTCATGAACCAGGAGATCGTGACCCGAGCCAAAGTCAGATACTTAACCGACTGAGCCACCCAGGCGCCCCAACATTTGACTCTTAATTGGTGGGCATTTTCCCCTTCCATACGTATTGCTCTGTAGGCCTCTGTTTCATACCATCTCATCAGGTCAGAGCAGATAATCTTCTCCAGGAGGATTCTCTGATCAAGACAAAGCCCCTAAATAACTACTTTTCTGTGGAATTTACGAACAGGTGCCAAAGCCTCATTTATGTGTCACCTGACTTTTCAATTTCTTTTTTACATTTTTCCCTTTCTCACTCTTACTTTGCTGGTCTTTTCCTTCCTCTTAGGTTGCAGTTGTTCTGATGGATACCCAGGGGGCATTTGACAGCCAGTCCACCGTGAAAGACTGTGCCACCATCTTCGCTCTAAGCACCATGACCAGTTCTGTGCAGGTAACACCACTTGCTTAAGATAAAAGTTTGCAGAGGAAATAAGAGAAATGGAGTGTATCTATTTTCAGTTATTGTTCTGTTATCAGAATCCCTAGGTGACATGTAAATGTTCTTTTTAGACTACAGATAGACGTTAAGCTCTTAGAAGCTCAAAAAGGAGCTTAGACTGTTTTTCCACTTTGGTCGTAAGTATATATAAAATACGCCAAAAAAAGTCTGGAAAGTGGAAATTGAAATCACATTAATTACATCACACAGGAACTGGAGATTTGGTAAGAACTTAGGAAAACTGTATTTTAAGCAGTAAAGGAAAAATTATGTGATTCCAACCTTATATGCATCGTTTCCCAAAAGAGAGATAATATTACTGTTTGGACAGACCTTGGGTACTTCTGTGCAAACCTTTAGTTGTACAAAGCTTCTCTTCAGTGCTTTTGCTTATTTGGGGTTCCTTTCAAGTAAGCTAGAGTGGTATCAATCTGGATTTTTGTTTTCTAGATTTATAATCTGTCCCAGAACATTCAGGAAGATGATCTTCAGCAGCTACAGGTATATATTCATCATAAAAGTCTTAATGTCATAATGTATCATTTAAAAGTTTTGAGACTAAGAAAAATTTTACAGCTGAGTAGTTATAGCAATAGATTGAATGGTGGGGGAAAGTTTTTGGCTCACAGCGGTCCGGTCCTGTTACTGCTGGGTGATCAGGCAAGGCCTTACTGAGTTGAGCACGGAACCCAAGAAAGGGGCGAGTAAGTTCTGCAGCTATATCTGGGGGGGTGGGGAGTAGTGGTGTAGGAGACGGGGCAGCAAGACGACCTGGGGTGGAGGGTGCTTGGCAGGACTGAGGAGCAGCAAGGAGGCCAGTGGCTGGGACTGGGAAGTGTGACAGGAGGAGGCTTAGCGACGACGTCAGCGAGGCATTTAGGTCCTGCTGATGCTCGGCTTGTGCAAGGGCTCGGGCTCTTCCTCTGGGGGAGGTGGGAGCCGTGTGTTGAGCAGAGTAGTGATGTTATGTGAGCAGAGGGTCGCTCTGGCTGCTGCATTTGGGATAGATTTTTAGGGACAGGCGTGCATTCAGTGAGGCCGGTTGTGAAGCTGTTGTAGGAATCCAGGATGAGGGTTAATAAGTCCGTGTTTGTAAAATGCGTAGCTTTGTGTGCCTGGAAAAGAGTATGTGCTTAATAACTGCAAGCCATTATTTATCATTATTGTCACTACCTGCGGTTGATTAGTCGCGGTCTTCTATTCTCCACGCAGCGGTCCTTCTGTGTTCGTCCTGTAAAATACCGTCCCGTGGCGACTCCAGAGTGGAATGCAGTTCTTAGCATGACTTTCTGATTCCACCTGTCCCATTGACATTCAAGAAAACGCATCAGCATACAAAGGAATGAGGGTGTCATTTACTATGGGGATTACCTGGAGTTAGTTCTAATTTATAGTCCTGTAAAAAGCAAAGAACATCCTTCCTCAACCTTGGCCTGTACCTGGTGACCGGTGTTTCCGCACCGGGGCCGCGACTCAGTGGTTGAGAGCTGTTGTTCTTAAACGCGTCTGTCAAAACGAGTTCGACACCTTTTCCCCTGAAACGGATTCCTCTCTAGACTCCTGCCTTCCGCACACGTTTCTGAATGTCTACCTCGTGTGAGGCGGTGCACCCAGTGCTGTAGACACAGTAATGCTTGAGGCAGACGTCATTGTGCGTGGATTGTGTCATCCGGTCAGCGAGAGGTCATAAATGAGTAGGTGTGGGTGACGGGTGAGGGCTGCCGTAGCCAAGGACCGCAAACGAGGGGGCTCACACAACACAAAATTATTGGGTCACGGTTCTGGAGTCTGGAAGTAGAAGTCCAGCTGTCCACAGGGCCACGCCCTCTCTGAGCCTGTGGGGAAGAGTCCGTTCCTGCCTCTTCCTCGCTTCTGGCCGTCCTCGGCATTCCTTGGCTTTGTAGACTTTCGGTCTCTGCCCCTGTCTTCCCTCCGTGTGTCTGTTTGTCTTCACCTTGCATTCTTCCCCGTGTCTGTATTACTTTTTCTCATAAGGACCCCAGTCATATTGGCTTAGGGCCCACGCCAATGACCTCGTCTTAACGTGATCACCTCTGTGAAGACCCCGTTTCCAGTAGCGTTTCCTGGTGGAGATGCTTTCTTCACTCTATGCCGTCTTCATAGAGGCTGAATTTAGCTCTATAAATTAGTAATACATTATCTGTCACTGTAGTAGTTTCTTTATTCTTAAAAGTGAAGTGTATTCCTTATGAGATTAGAAATGATGTTCTAAAAAAATGATGATGTTCTTGCAAAAAATTGGACACCTTGGATAGATTGAACTCCTCCTTCACCACACAGATCAGGTTTGAATGTATCCTTTCTGTTCTTTTTCTTTGTAAGCACATATATATCCCTATAGAATATAGGTAACGTGACTACATGCCTTATGCAAACTCTTTGAGACTATGTGTGTTTTGGAATTTGAAATTTTTTGGACTTTAAATATATATATTTTTTAACATTTATTCATTTTTGAGAGACAGAGTGGGAGAAGGGGAGGGGCAGGGGAGACACAGAATCTGGATCAGGCTCTAGGCTCCGAGCTGTCAGCACAGAGCCCGATACGGGGCTTGAACCCGTGAACCGCGAGATCATGACCCAAGCTAAAGTCGGATGCTCAACCGACTGAGCCACCCAGGCACTCCTAAATTTTTTGGATTTTAGATAGAGAAATATGATGCATATAAACATGAGGTTGAGGACAGTAATATACATTCAGGTAATACCTCCTAATAAAACATTTTACTATTTCTGCAGTGAAAGGTATGTCTGATAGATGAAATGGGACAAGTAAAGCTTAGAAAAAGCCTCACATCAGTTCAAGGCAGGTTTTCCTCCAAATGAGTTTGCCACCTAACTTGGGTTTTCAGAACTTGTTGGATTTCAGAATTAGGTAGGAGAGATCATGGGTTTTGTACAGTTTTGTATGTGTGTTTTTGTCTTGTTTATATGTAGTATTTTATATGTTTGAGGTGCTTTCTTTTTTTAAGTATCATTTTATTGTTTTGACAAAGAAATATATATGTAACATATATACACAAAATAATGTATATGCATACACATATGTATATATACTATACACACACACATAGTGGAAAAGTCAGTAGAATTGCAATGTTCATAATAAAAAAGAACATTCTTTTGACCTCCTAGTTCGTTCTCCAGAGGCAACCACTTGTGCTTTGGGCTGTGTCTTCTGCTCTTTGCTTCTGAATGTTTAAAGAACATGCTTATTCTGTTCCTTCTGGATTATTACAGTTGAAATAGTCATAGCTTCTTGTGCAGAATTAGGATTTAGCATCTTTACCACTCTCCCACCCTCACCCACTGGCTTCTTTCCCCTCGTCCTTCCAATAGGTAGGTCACAAGTTGTAGCTAAAAAGGTATTTGTATTTGCCTTATTGTATGGGTATTTTTCTATGTTTTCATCACTGACGTTTCTTGTGAATTATAGTTGCATTTCTTGTAATGAATTACCTGTTGTTTTTTTTGTTGTTGTCATTAGTTTAGTGTTCTGTGTGCTTATCACTAATGTATCTCAAGGGATAGACTCCTAAAACCTCTCGGTATGATCTACACACTTAGGCTCTGGTTTTGTGTGTGTGTTTTTTTTTTTTTTTTTTTTCTTTTTTCCCCTTGGGGAGGCCTCATTCCTGGTCACAGTGTTCTCCTCCTTTCCCCTGGACTGCCTCCTTTAGGCCTGGTGCACAGCTGTCCCGCTGTCAATTTCTTTCTTTCTTTCTTTCTTTCTTTCTTTCTTTCTTTCTTTCTTTCTTTCATTCATTCATTCATTTTAAATTTTATTATGTTTTCCCTCATGATGAAAACATTTATGATATGTCTTTGCAACTTCGAAATATACAATGCCATATTATTAACTATAGCCACCATGTTGTACATTGCTTCCCTATGACTTATGCATTTTATAGCTGGAAGTTCATACTTTTTTTTTTAAGATTTTATTTTTAAGTGATCTCTATTCCCAACATGGGGCTCAATCTCATAACCCTGAGATCAAGAGTCGCATGTTCTACCAACTGAACCAGCCAGGTGCCCCTGGAAGTTTATACTTTTTAACCCCCTTCACTTTCTTTCCCCTACCCTCACTCTACCTTTGTATCCATACGCTTGTTTTTAAATTTGTTCAGATTCCGCATACAAGTGAGATCACATAGTGTTTGTCTTTGTCTTAGTAAAACAGTACAGTGCCTACAAGGCCCATCCATATTGTTGGAGACAGCAAGATTGCCTTCTTTTTTTTTTAACATTTATTTATTTTTGAGACAGAGAGAGAGCATGAACAGGGGAGGGTCAGAGAGAGGGAGACACAGAATCTGAAACAGGCTCCAGGCTCTGAGCTGTCAGCACAGAGCCCGACGCGGGGCTCGAACTAACAGCCCTCACGGACCGCGAGATCATGACCTGAGCTGAAGTCGGCCGCTTAACCGACTGAGCCACCCAGGCGCCCCAAGATTGCCTTCTTTTTTATGGCGAATAATATTCCACTGAATTTTGCACCACATTTTTTGTATCCATTCAAACATGGATGGATACTTAGGTTGCTTCCATATCTTGGCTATTGTAACTAAAGGTGCATTGACCGTGGGGGTGCATATGTTTTTTTTGAATTACTGTTTTCGTTTCTTCAGATAATTACCCAGAAGTGGAATTGCTAGATCATATAGTAGTTTCATTTTTAATTTTTAGAGGAGCCTCCGTACTGTTTTTCATAATAGATGTACCAATTAAATTCTTACCAACAGTGGACAAGGGTGCCCTTTTTGCCACGTTCTTGCCGACACTTATTATTTCTTTTCTTTTTTGATAAACATTCATTCATCACACTGATGAGGTAATATATCATGGTTTTTATTTTCATTTCCCTGGTGATTATTGATGGTGAACATGAATAATTCATGTACCCATTGGCTATCAATATATCGTCTTTGGGGAAAGGTCTGTATAGATTCTCTGCCCATTTTCTAATTGGATTATGGTTTTTGTGGGCATGTGTTGTTTGTGTTTTCTTTTTTTGTTATTTTGGCTGTTGAGTTATATAAATTCTTTTTTATTTAAAATTTTTAAAATTTATTTAATGTTTTAATTTTTAAGAAATGCTTATTTCTTTTTTGAAAAATTTAATGTTTATTTATTTTTGAGAGTGTATGCCTGTACGCTGGTGGGGGAAGGACAGAGAGAGAGGGAGACAGAGGCTCTGAGGTGGGCTCTGTGCTGACAGCAGAGAGCCCAATGCGGGGCTTGAACTCCCAAACCGTGAGATCATGACCTGAGCCAAAGTTGGATGCATAACTGACTGAGCCACCCAGGCACCCCTTAAATGTTTATTTTTATGTATTTTGAGAGAATGAGTGTGTGGGAGGGAGGGGCAGAGAGAGAGAGAGAGAGAGAGAGAAGGAGGGGAGGGAAGGGGAGAGAGAGTCCCAAGCTGTTAAAAAACCCATGAATCATGAGTTCGTGACCTGAGCCTAAATTGAGAGTCAGATACTGACTAAGCCACCTGGGTGCCCTGAATTCTTTATATACTTTGGCTATTAACCCTTCATCTGATATATGATTTTAAATTATTTTCTCTCACTTGGTAGGTTGCTTTTTCATTTTGTTAGTATTTTTCTAATTCCTGTGCAGCTTTTTAGTTTGGTGTGGTCCCACTTGTTTATTTTGGCTTTTGCTGCCTTTGCTTTTGTTGCCAAATCCAAAAAATTGTCGAGACTGATGTCAAGGAGCTTACCACCTGTGTTTTCTTCAAAGAGTGTTAGGGTTTCAAGTTTTAAGTCTTTGATCCATTTGGAGTTAATTTTTGTGTCTGGTGTTAGATAGTGGTCCAGTTTCATTCTTTTGCACGTGGCTGTCCGGTTTTTCCACCACCGTTTGTTGAAGAGACTGTCTTTTCCTCATTGTATATTCTTGGCTGCTTTGTCATAAAGTTAATTGATCATCTATATGTGGTTTTATTTCTAGAAGAACAGAGAGCTGTTCTGTTCTATTGATCTGCATGTCTGGTTTTATACCAATACCATACAATTTTGATTACAAAACAGTAATATAACTTGAAATCAGGGCCTGGGATTTTTTTTCAATTCCTTTTGCAGTTGAATCCTATTTAACCTTTTATTTGTTTATTCTCTCCTTTGTTGTTGTTGTTGTTTATTCTCTCCTTAATTCTAGACATTCTCCACTAGCTTTTCTGAGAAAGGTTAGAATGGATGTATAGCAGATCACTTTTTTGAGTTCTTTTAAGTCCGAAAATACTTTAATTTTATCCTAGAATTGATAGGACAGAAATAATTTTCTTTTAGAATTGAGGGCATTGCTTCATTGCTTTCCAGCTTCCAGTGTTGCTGCTGAAGTCCCACACCATCTGATTCCTGATCCTTTGTATGTGACCTTTTTCTCTCTGAAGCTTTTAAGATCTTCTTATTGTTGGCATGAATTTTCATGGTAATGTACCTTAGTGTGGGCTTTTTCTTCATTCTTTGTAAACCCGCATCCTCAGAAAGATAAGATGTTGCAGCTCTTGCAACCAAGAAAAAACTGGATGCTGTTAAGAAGCAACATTCAGAAAACAAAAGCTCCTGGAAATGAAAGCTGTGGCAGCAAAAACGGAAACTTTTGTAGAGAAGGAGTTAGACGCCAAATTGGAGAAACTCTTGCTGGTAGGTTGAATGAAAGAACAGAGTAGAAATTAGACCAGAGGGAGGGAGTGAAGCAGAGAGAGAAGGGCAGGGGGGTGGGGAGGAGAGAGGAGGGAAAAGAGGGAAGAAGAGAGGAGAGGGAGAGGCGGAGAAGAAGGAGAACAGGAGGGCACGGCAAAAAAAGGAAACGTTGAGCATCAGTTCAGGAGAGGCCGCACCTGTTATTAATGATAGGTGTTTTAGTAAAAGAGAAAATGGAGGGAAAGAAATTATAAAAGGGATAATGTAAGATGATGTTCTAGAATGAAGGACATGAGTTTTTGTCTTTCTTCTGGAAGCTTGTCTCAGAGGTCTGGTGTCCTTAGGCATGTGTATGTAAGATGAGTTATTAAAAATCTGACTGGGACCTTTGGCGAGAGGGCGAGCCTTGTGCACTGGTTTGGACAGTGAGGTGACTGAGCAAGATTACTTGGATATTTTATTGCAACCCCGAAATGTCTGTATTTGCAGACTGTTCTTGGGCTATGAGTTTCCCCAGAGAAGAGTTCTTTAAACCCCTGCCCCAGTGGGTAGAAGCTTACTGTGGCTCCAGCAGGGTGACAGGCTAAGGAGACTTCACTGTTCAGTATGTCGACCTTGACTGAAGTGCCTGTTTCCGGTAAAGTAGGGGACTTACTCCTCTTGGCTGAGTTCAGTATCAAAGTCTAAATTCTTTCTAGTGTATCCCCTCCAGATAGTACACTTCCCATCTTCTGTGGGCAGATAGAGGGTTTGGAGCGCGGGGAGGAAGCAGGATCTGCGAGGTTAGGTGCTCCAAAAGGTGCTCTCTCCAAAGACTTTCAACTGTTTCTTTAGTTGTTAGTCCCGTTCCCTCACCCCCCTCCTACATGGTGACTGGTGCTTCTCATTTCTGAGCCTTTCAGGGATTCTGCTGAGAGAATCTGCTTTCTTCTTGTTGGCGCCTGCCTGTCACAGACAACTTAAGGCAGAGAAAGCCAACACTTGAGACAGTTTTCATTTGTCTGTTTTCCTTCCAGAGTATTTTTGATAACTCTTTGCTGCCATATCAGTTCTCATCTTCTTTGTCCTGTGAATTTATAAGTTCTAAACTTCATTTTGCTATACTGTTTTTTTCAAGTTTATTTATTTATTTTGAGAGAGAGAGAGAATGTGAGCAGGGGAGGGGCAGAGAGAGAGAGAGAGAGAGAGAGAGAGA
The DNA here is from genome assembly GCF_024362965.1 of Panthera pardus. Classification (NCBI taxonomy): domain Eukaryota; kingdom Metazoa; phylum Chordata; class Mammalia; order Carnivora; family Felidae; genus Panthera; species Panthera pardus. The sequence continues at coordinate 8,666,786 of NW_026526677.1, forward strand.
GAGAGAGAGAATCCCAAGCAGGCTCCGTGCTGTTAGCGCAGAGCCTGACGCGGGGCTTGATCTCACAAACCGTGAGATCATGACCGAGCTGAAGTCAAGAGGTGGAGGCTTAACCGACTGAGCCACTCAGGTGCCCCCATTTTGCTGTACTTTCAGTGCGAGGCTTCATAAGGACATAGGCATAAACGGACGTGTAAACCCTGACCGTAGAGAATTTGTTCATTTGGTCATTTGCATGGCACGTATGCTCCTGGCCCCATATTCCTCCCGCTGCCTGAGAGACAGTGCACAGAACAGGCAAACATTCCTGCCCTCCTGGAGTGTATCTGCTGGTAGTGAAGGCAGGCACTATCAAAGTAAGTAAAGGTGTGGGGTGTAGCCTAGTGAGATGGGTTAAGGAAAAATATTTGAAAGACACGGGGTAGGAAGAATTGTGGGGAGACTTGTAATCCTCTCAGGTAGGTGGTCCGGAAGTCCTCTTTGAGAAGGAGCCATTTGGACTGTAAAAAGTGAGGGAACTGATTGTGCAGTCATTTGGGGGGAGAACATTGTAGGCAGAAGGAGTCAGAACAAAGTCCCTGAGGCAAGCACTGTGCCCAGCGTGCTGGAGGAAGAGCAAGGAGGGCCAGTGTAGCCAGATCTCACCGTAAGGGGCTGCCTTTTATACGATTAGGTTGGAGGGTTTTAAGCAGAGGCATCATGTGATCTAACTAACTTCTCAAAGCGCAGCCACCCAGGCTGCTGTATTGAGAATAGTCGGGGGGGCGGAGCAAGGGTGAGGCAGGGAGGCCAGTTAGGAAGCTGTATAATATTCCAAGCCACATAGAAGCTGTGAGTGGTTGGCTTCTGGGTTTGCTAATGAATTGGGATATGGGATGTGAGATAGGAATAACAGGTTATTGTAAGGTTCGTGGCTCTGAGTTTTTGAAGCCGTAGAACTGTGGTCTCATATGAGTAGTATCGAGTCTGTTAAATGAGTTCCTTGCTAAAGAATACCCATAGAAATACTTGAAATAATTTGGCCTAACAAGCCATTAACTTTTCTTTTTCAAAGCTCTTCACAGAATATGGTCGTCTGGCAATGGATGAAATTTTCCAAAAACCCTTCCAGGTAGAGTGTTAACTATAATGTAATTCATGTCTTTGTTTGAGTTCGGAGATCAGCCAGCTGCGGGACACAGGCCAGATCAGGCTAGCGGCCTGTTTTTGTAAGACCTGTGAGTTAGGAGTGGTTTTTATATTCTTCAATGATTGAAGTCAAAAGAGGAATAATATTTCATGACATGTGTAAATTAGCTGTGGACACTGGCATTTAAATTTTACATAAAGTTTTATTGGAACACAGCTACGCTTATTTGTCCACAGCCTCTTCTTCTTAAATACTTAAATACACTTACTCTTAGGTCCTTTACAAAAGTTTTCTGGCCCCTGCTTTAGTTAATTGTTTCATGAGGGTGAGAATGCATAGTAGCCTCAGTGAGATTAGAGGAGCTTTAAGTATTACTTAATTTAGTTTTCCTTTCTTTAAAAAAATTTTTTTTTTAGTGTTTGTTTATTTTTGAGAGAGAGAGAGAGGCAGACTGTAAGCGGGGGAGGGACAGACAGAGAGGAAGAGACAGAATCCGAAGCAGGCCCCAGGCTCCGAGCTGTCAGCACAGAGCCCGATGCGGGGCTTGAACACACGAACCGTGAGATCATGACTTGAACCGAAGTCTGACGCTTAACCAATTGAGCCACCCAGGCGCTCCTTTTGTGTTAAAAAAAAAAAAAAAAAAAAAAATTTTTTTTTGATGTTTAGTTTTCCTTTGTAACATTTAAAGTAGATCTGATTTTATGATTAGCTGCTGCCATGTTGTTTTCTTGTCCTTTACTCCGTTCTTTATACTTGTCTTTATAGCACAGCCCCAGATTTGACATCTTCTCGTCAATTTCTTCCTTCTGCTCTTATGAACCCATGGGAACAAAAACAGCAGATAGGTTATAGTGACCTCACATTTGTTTTGTTTTGTTTAAAAAAGTTTTTTTTTAAATTTTTGTTTATTTTTGAGAGAGAGACAGACTGTGAGCAGGGGAGGAACAGAGAGAGGGAGACACAGAATCCGAAGCAGGCTCCTGGCCCTGAGCTGTCAGCACAGAGCCCGACATGGGGCTCGAACCCACGAACTGCGAGATCATGACCTGAGCTGAAGTCAGACACTCAACCAACTGAGCCACCCAGGAGTCCCTGTTTTGTTTTTTTAATATATTTTTTAAAATGTTTATTTATTTTGAGAAAGAGAGAGAGAATCCCAAGCAGGCTTCACACTGTCAGCACAGAGCTGACATGGGGCTCCGTTTCACGAACCATGAGATCATGACCTGAGCTGAAGTCAAGAGTCGGATGCCCAACCGCCTGAGCCACCCAGGCGCCCCTAGTGACCTCACATTTGGCTTATACTTGTCCTTCTAGTGTTTATAATGTTCCAAAGACTTTACGGAAGAAATGCATCCTTCACATTTTGTTGCTCCCTTGGAAGAAGCTGGCATTATGCAAAGAAGTATTTCAGTTGTTATTTTGAAAATGCATTTATGCAGCCTTGTGACATGCTCTGCTCTTTTCCTGAATAGACACTGATGTTTTTGGTTCGAGACTGGAGTTTCCCCTATGAATACAGCTACGGACTACAGGGAGGAATGTCCTTTTTGGATAAGCGCCTGCAGGTAAATAGAAATGCAATCTTCTGAGGAGTTACCTACACGTCTTGATAACGTTCTCATTTGCCTTTAGCTATTGTATTTAAAGCAGATTATAGAAAATTTAAGTGTTAAATACAGATATCGGCACACTAATAGTGCTTGTGTAAGAGCACAGAGCCTGGGTATGTAATGCATAGAGACTGCAGAGAAGGACTCTCTCTGGAAAAGGCCCGAGCTTTGACTGTAATTTCCATTTCATGTTTTACACCAGGTTCTCCATGTGCCTTTAGAATGTCATATTCAGAACTTTTGTTCTGTTGTTCTTATTCACAGTTCTTGCTTGTTTTGGGGTGGATATAAACCGGCTTAGCCTGTTCTCCAAAATTAAAATACAGGAGTCCTCTGTCAATCGCTACTAGCTAGTTACATCCTCCTTCTGCCCACAAGCAAACCTTCCCTTGTTCTTCTCCAGTATTGTGCAATCCTCTTTTTTATAAAAGAAAGTCTTCAGTTCGTGTTCTTGAGTGGCTAAAGGAGCCAGGCCATGGTTAATCAAATGTATGCATTTATTGCTTCTAGCGTCCTGAGTTTCCTCACTGGACGAAACATAGGCTGCTCTGATGCATCAGAGTTGGGATATCTTCTCCCCTTTGTCCTGTACCATTGGTTCCCAGTGCAGAAACACAACTGGTCTTTTGTAAATTGTTGGTCTCCGTTGGCAGGTAAAAGAACATCAGCATGAAGAAATTCAGAATGTCCGAAATCACATTCACTCATGCTTCTCCAACGTCACTTGCTTTCTCCTGCCGCATCCAGGGCTCCAGGTGGCCACAAGCCCTGACTTTGATGGGAAATTGAAAGGTGTGTCACAAGTCATGTTATTCTAGACATGTGATTTGAGCTTTGGAATGAACCAGTGACCAGAGAATATCAGTTACGAGTCCAGAGAATGCTTAAGAGGAATAGTATGTTTTCTTAAAAAGAATGGTAGTTAGAGTCTCCTTTAGTTTTTACATCTGCCGTACTGTGACCATCAGAGTTTACCTTAATTTTTCCATCTGAAATGGTGGTGGTAATATTGATGTCTTTCTAAGAGATGTGTTGTAATTACTGGCTTACAAGAGATAGCAGTATTAAAATAAAAGACTAAACGTTGGTTAGCTAATACTTGTCAAGTAAAATTAAGTTGCCAAAGGATGGTAACATGATGCATGGCTTGGCTGTTTGTTTTCATCTTCTTTGTGATTATGGCAAAACCTGACGCCGGGTCACGTGCGATTATCAGGAGGTGTTGCCTAGATGGCAGCTTGGAGAAATCAGAGTCGGGACTCTTGGATTCCATTATCTTATTTTTGTTCCTTATTCATTAAGACGTTGACTCATTTAATGGCTAGCCCTCCGTTGACACAGGTGTAAAACTAGCACTTTTGTTTATAAACGTGTCTGAGCTTCTCAGGTTCCCGGTAAAGTTGGAATGGAAATAGCTGCCATTTTTAGAGGCTCAGCCACGTTCCCCGCCATCAGTCTGTCTGGGCTGCTGTCGCAAAATGCCGTATACTGAGCGGCTGTAAACAACAGAAATTTGTTTCTCGTAGCTCTGGAGGGTGGAAGTCCAAGGTCAGAGTGCCAGCACAGTCGGGTGAGGGCTGTCTTCCTGCTCTCAGGCCTCTGGTTCCCTCATGTGGTGGGAGGACTAGCCAGCTCTGCGAGGTCTCTTGTGTAAGCACACTAGTCCCGTTCACAAGGGCTCCTCCACCCTGGTGACCTGACCGCCTCCCAAAGGCCCCACCCGCTAATACCACCGTCTTTAGAGGTTAGGATTTAAACATACCAGATTTGAGAGGGACACAGACGTTCAGACCATAACAGCCAGCGCTGTGGTAGTTCACTTTCACGCTTACTGTTCCCGGTGGTTCCATATGCAGATATTCTCTCCTGTGTCTCACAGATGAAGAAACTGGCTTAGGAAAGTTAAGTAACTTGCTCAAAGTACTCAGCTGATAAGTGATGGGGTAGGGATTCACATCTAGAATCTTTTTGCCCCAGAGTCATATTGTGCTAAAATAGAAGTTTTTCTGTTATTTTGGGGGAAATTATTTATTTTTATTAAAAAAATTTTTTCTATATGTTTTTGAAAGAGGCACAGAGTGTGAGCCGGGGAGGGGCAGAGAGAGAGGGAGGCACAGAAGCCAAAGCAGGCTCCAGGCTCTGAGCTGTCGGCACAGAGCCCGATGTGGGGCTTAAACTCATGAACTGTGAGATCACGGCCTGAGCTGAAGTCGGACGCTTAACTGACTGAGCCACCCAGGTGCCCCTATTTTTTATTTTTAAATGTTTATGTATTTTGAGAGAGAGAGAGAGCGCAAGTTGGGGAGGGGCAGAGAGAGAGGGAGAGAGAGAATCAGTGTAAAGCCCTACACGGGGCTCCCATGTCATGAACCCTGAGATCATGGCCTGAGCCAAGATCAGAGAGTCAGATGCTTAATCAGCTGAGCCACCCAGGCGCCCTGAGGAAATAATTTAGAGGGTATATAATGTTTAGTTACCAGGAGAACTTTTGAAGTGGAAGTTTTTCATGGCCTCATTAAACACAAAATGCATCATTTTCAATTTATTGGACTTATTTGATCCAAGAATGTTAATATACTTGTTCACCTTAAGATTTACATTCCAGCTGGTCTTAATACTGCTAAAGGAACTGAGTTTGAGAGGCTTTATCTTCTGTTTGTCCCTGTGTGCTATTTTTATGTGGTTGGCAGCTTTCCTGAGCAGGAGACTTCCGAGCCTATTAGATGGCAATTCAGAAATCCAAGTTTGGAGCTAGAACCTTTTACTTGAAAAGCAGTAACAGGTACTTTCTGAGTGGAGCGTGTAGAGAAAGTTGGGTGTGTAGGCGATGTGTTCCTTTTGGGTGGTGATACTCTATTATTAGACATACTTTTACCAAACCTAAACTCTGGTTGGTCCTCACTGGGCGAGGAGGTGCCCAGGGGATTCCTAAATGAGGAATCTGAGGAGGGAGTGGGCTTGCCTCAGGGTGGTCCCAGGTTTTCGGGGATAAACATACAGAATGGCATTCCTCGGTATTTTCAAGTATTTTAACATTTTAAAACATTCTGTTTTAAAATTCATCACTTTCGTTATGTTATTCTAGGAAATAGGAAAAGTTTCTTTTAACTGTCTTGTAGCCCTGAGCTTTGAAATTTTGTATCGCTGTTGGGTTTGTGTATTGTATCTTTCCTAAGACTTCTGTAACAAAGTACCACAAACTGGTGGCTTAGGACAACAGAGATTTACTGCCCTAACAGTTCAGGAGACCAGAATTCCAAAATCATGGTGTCAGCATTGATTCCTTCTGGAAGCTCTGAGGGGGAATCTGTCCCGTGCTTCTCTCCTAGCTTCTGGGGTTTGCTGGCAAGCCTGGGTACCCCGTGGCTTGTGGCTGTGTCACTCCGGGCTCTGTCATCACATGGCTGCCTTCTGTGTATCTCTGTGTGTTCTCTCTTCTGATAAGGACACCACTGTTTGGATTTAGGTTCCACCCTAATCCAGTAGGATCTCATCTAGTTATGTATGTAATTTACAAACAAGGTCACATTCTGAGATTCCAGGAGGATATGCATTTTGGGGGGTTACTGTTCAACCCTGTATGTATTTAAAAATTATGAACAGCTTATCACTGAGTATTCAGTGTGCTAATTTTCATATATCTATAAAATAGGGAACAAATTCTATATAAGCAACTTTTAGCCTCATGATTATTATTTGGTTCCCTCATCCACCATTGATGTTCAAAACACATTTATAAGGTTAAAATCTTCCTCTCTTATGTGAAAAGGCAAGTCCCCAAAGAAGAAATGCAAATGGTCAGTATATACTCATAAAAATATGTGTAGCAGCAAAATAATTAACAAAGTGCAAATTTATTGGTACAGATTCAGTCTTTATGTGTCAGTATCAAAATTTTAAATGTTTATGTTCTTTGATCCAGAATTTCAAGCAGATAAAAATGTATGGACAAGGATATATATTACTGTAGCATAACAGGGAATAATTGGAAACAAATGGGTGTTTTTGAGGAGTTAGTGAAATTATGGTATATCTGCACTTTTAAAACTATTTTTTTAAATTTCTTTATTTTGAGAGATAGAGGGCGAGTAGGGGAGGGGCAGAGAGAGAGAGAGAGGGAGAGAGAGAATCCCAAACACTGGGCTGACAGTACAGAGCCTGATTCAGGGCTTGATCCCACGAACTGTGAGATCATGACCTGAGCCAAGATCGAGCGCTGGATGGACACTTAACTGACTGAGCCACCCAGGCGCCCTAGTACCTCTGCACTTTTAAAAGCTTATTTAAAAAAGCTATTAAAAGTCTTCCAAAAGGTTAAGGTAGATAGATGGATCTGTATGTATTTACATAGTTGTCTGTGACATATTATTAAATGTAAAAAGATTGCACAGTAGCATATGTTGTATGATCCTATTTATTCCAAAATATGTATTTATAATTATGTTTTTAAGAAAAGATCTGAAAAATAAAAAATTCCTTTTTTGCTTTACTTCAACAATATGTTTATAATCTACCCTTGTGTGTCTGTTTCAGGAACTATAGTCATTAGGATTGTTCCTAAAGAATTCTTATTAGCTCTGCAAAGGTCTGTGTACTTCGTAGCTTTGGAGACAGATATTTTGTAATTTTAGGAAATCTAAACGGTGTTTAAAAGAAGGGTTTTGAGTGAAGCATAAATTGGATGCTAAATTGCAAATGGTGACTTGGAGTATTTGGCAGGTGCTTGACTGAGAACCACATACACTTTATTGGGGGACCTGTAAATAGAGCTGATGTACTTTTCAGAGTTAAAGAAAATGCCTAGATGCTGTATTTTCTCAAGTATATCCTTGTACAGTGACTTGGTTGAGATCCTGCTGCCCTATTCCATATAACCTGAGAAAGACATTAGCTTGAGAGCAGTTAGGCCTAATCCATAGGAGGATCTTTTTTTTTTTTTTTTAATTTTTGTTTAATGTTTATTTTTTATTTGAGAGAGAGAGAGAGAGAGAGACAGTGTGAGCAGGGGAGGGGCAGAGAGAGGGAGACAGAAACCGAAGCAGGCTCCAGGCTCTGAGCTGTCAGCACAGAGCCTGACATGAGACTCGAACTCACAGACCGTTATGACCTGAGCCAAAGTCGGCTGCTTAACCGACTGAGCCACTCAGGCGCCCCTGTTTTATTTATTTTTAAAGAATGGCCATTTATTCAGAGGTGAACACTTGCCAAACACAATCTTAGTTTTGGTGTAATTACTGCTTAACTGCTGCTGCTTCCTGTTGGCTAGATTAGCTCACTTTTAAGACCCCTTTCATCAGACACAGATGACTGTGTCATCACCATAAAGAAAACTGTGATCTTTGTATTTTCTAGAGCAGAGAGACTTAATGCAGTAACCACTGAGTTTTGTTTTGTTTTGTTTTGTTTTGTTTTTGTTTTTTAAGTTTATTTTAGAGAGCATGAGCAGGTTACAGGGGCAGAGGGAGAGAGAGAGAGAAAGAGAGAGAATCTTAAGCAGGCTCCATGCTCTGCACGGAGCCCAACTCAGGGCTTGATCCTGTGACTCTGGGATCATGACCCGAGCCGAAATCGAGGACTGAGCCACCAAGGTGCCCCACCACTGAGTTGTTTAGCTAGAAATTAACCTGAAGAGTTGGTAGGGCACTGTCTTTTTTTGACAGCACGGGATTTTGAGATTATCAGGAGACCATTCTTGTCTATTCTGAGTCTAAAACTAGTATTTTGGTACAGCCTTCAGAGAAGCATTAATGCTTAAGGGTCTTTAAATCTGGGTAAAACTGGGTTTAGGAACAGTCTGTGGTGTCTAGATTGTGCCAGTTCCTTGAGTGAAATATTTTTGAAGCCCTTAGTCTTCCGATATGATAAAAGTTGAAGCCATAAAACAAAAAAAAAAAAAGGTTTTTTTTGGAATACGTGATACATTCACATGTTTAAAATCTCAAAAAGGATTAAAAAGTATTCAGTGAAAAGTCTCTCTTCCATTTTTATAGGCTTCCAGAGTTTTCTTTAGAGTGTGCCAGCAGATATGAATACTGTATACACAGAATAGCATAGTATACGCACAATTTTAGGCATTTTTTGCTTCAAGTCATGAAGAATTTGTCCCGTTTTTTTCTCGAAATTTTGCAGTTTCATCTATCACATTATAACTTATGATCCAATTTAGATTCATCTTACTTCTGAATGGCGGCTCATTTGTTCCAAAAGTATTTATAGAATAGTCCAGCTTGCCCCACCAGTTGAAATGTCACCTTTGTCATACATTAAGCCACAAATCAATATGTAATATGGGGATCGATCCCTTTTTAACGTTTGCATAGGCCATACTTTGGCGCCATCCTGAGGAGAATATAGAATTAAGAGTATTTGGGTGGGAGATCGGTACCAATTTACTTTTTGGTAGGACAGATTTATAAACCTAAACAATTTTTCGATGTCAAGAGATTTTATAATTGGGCAGTTATTTAAGATGGGATGTGAGTTGGTGGAGATGAGAAGTACCTATTACTATTTACAGAGAAATGCCATGTAGATTTCAATTTATGAAGCATAAAAAATTCTAGATAGATTACAAAGTTAAATTATAAAAATTAAAGCATGGGGAAAAATTTAATTTTATTAGACCTCTGGAATTGGGGAAGGACTCCTTAAAATTAGGAGGAATAAAAGAAATTGCCAAAGAAAAATGGTGTCGGTTTGAGTACGTAATAGTTTTATGCATGTTATAAAAAGACAAACAGGGATGCCTGGGTGGCTCAGTCAGGTAAGGCTCAGGTCGTGATCTCACGGTTCGTGAGTTCGAGCCCCGCGTCAGGCTCTGTGCTGATGGTATAGAGCCTGCTTGGGATTCTCTCTCTCTCGCTCTCTTTCTGCCCCTCCTCTGCTCTCTCTCTCTCTCTCTCTGTCTCTCGAAATAAATAAGTAAACTTAAAAAAAAAGGCAAACAAACTGGAGAATTTAGTACACATAAGGATAGCATATTTATTTAGTTTGTGAAGAGTGACTGTATTCTAAGAAACAGGCCCCTAGTAGGGGAGAAGGAGATCAGCTGATGAATCAGTACAGAAGAAAGCTTGGCCCAACTACCAAAGAATGTAGCAGTATTACACACATAAAAGAATACGTGGAACTTGTATAGGTAAGGCTTAGTACATCATATAATGAACATCACAAACCTACTGCCCAACTTAATATCTAGAACCAGAATTGACAAGTTTTTTCTGTAATGGACCAGATAGTAAATATTGTAGGTTTTGTGGGCCATACAGTTATTCAGCTTTGTTGTTGTAGCAAGAAAGCAGCCATAGACAATGCATAAGTGAAGACACGGTTGTGTTGCAATAAAACTTTATTTACAATTACAGTTTGCAGGCCGTATTTGCCCCCGAGGGCTGTAGTTTGCCAATTCTTGTCTAGAACATTACCAGTGCTGTTTTCTGCATTTGTGTGCTTCTTCCCTATCCCATCTCCCTGCCTCCCCACAGAATTAACCACTGTTCTAAATTTTGCTTATTCTACCCTTGAATTAAAAAAAAAACAACAACCATTGCTTGTGTTTGAATCAGTCTGTTGCCAAGTTGCTTTAATTTTGACTTATTAAAAACAGTATGCGTTGCATTTCATTGAGTGTTTTATTTCTGAGATTATCTGTATCATCGCATGTCGTTGTAGTTCATTCACTTTCCTTGTGCGTAATTGTGCCTTCTGTGAATATAACACAGTTTATTCTCAATAGAAATATAAGCTTTTCCAGTTACTTGTTATTATGAACAGTGCTGCCATGCACAATCTGGTATATATGGATAAATGAGAGTTTCCTGAGGGTACGTGCTTTGGAAGCAAGACTACTGGATGTTGGAATCTGTGTATTTTCCCCTCAACTGGATAATGCCAATTGTTTCCCCAAGTGTAGTTCAGTTTACGCTCCCTTCATCAGTGTGTACAGAAGTTCCCGTTGATGCATATCCTTGGCAGTGCTTGGTATTTTCAGACTTCTAGTTTTTGCCAAAGTAGTGATAGAGAATAATATGTCGTTATGGTCTTAAATTGCATTTTTCTGATTGTTCATGGGGTTGAATATCTTTTCATGTATTTATTTACATTCATGTTTCCTTCATGGTTCCTTTCCTCTGCAGTTCCTACTTATGCGTGTTGTTCAGTTTTAGACGGGGCTTGTCTTTCTATGCAACGCATAGATCCTATATGTGTATTTTAAGATATGAAGCTTTGCTGGTTGGTTATGTGTTGCACATATATTCTCCCATCTGTGTCTTGTCTTTTTTTTTTTTTTTAATGGTGCCTTAGTTTTAATGTGGTTGAATTCATTCACTTTTGATTTTTTGAAGTACTTTTATTTTTATTTTTGAAGGTTTATTATGTATTTTTTTGCATTCTTTACTTTCTATAACTTATTTATTTTTTATAATTTACCTCCACGTTAGCACATGGTGCAACAGTGATTTCAGGAGTAGATACCCCTGACCCATTCAGCTCATCTCCTCTCCCACAACTCCTCCAGCAATTCTCTGTTTGTTTTCTGTATTTGAGTCTCTTATGTTTCGTCCCCCTCCCTGCTGTTATATTGTTTTTGCTTCTTGTGAAGTACTTTTAAAGTCGTGTTTTAGAAAATCCTTTGCTGGGTGCCTGGGTGGCTCAGGCAGCTAAGTGTCCGACTCCTGATTTTGGCTCAGGCCCATGAGGTTGAGCCCCCGTTTGGGCTCAGCGTGGAGTTTGGTGTCTGCCTGGGATTCTCTCTCTCCCTGTCTCTCTGCCCCTTCCCCGCTCATTCCTTCTCCCTCTTCCTCTGTCTGTCTCTCTCAAAATAAATACAAATACACTTAAAAAAAAAAAACCCCGCAAACAATCCTGAGAAGGGAGGGAAGGGGACAGTGAGAGTACATGCAGACAGAGGTCCGACCGCAGCCTGGTCATAGGCAGAGAGTGTCAGACACAGTTGGGACCCCCTCCCTTCACTTTCAACTAGCGGATGTTAAAACAGACTATGAAGATCACATTTTATGCTCAGCTTGGTTGAGTAAGTCTGCTTCGCTTATTGTCTGCTTCTTCGTGGTCTCGTGAACAGATATTGCCAGTGAGTTCAAAGAGCAGTTGCAGACCCTGATTCCATTTGTGTTAAACCCGGCTAATTTAATGGAAAAGGAGATCAATGGCTCAAAAGTCACCTGTCGGGGGCTATTGGAGTATTTTAAGGTAAATATGGGTTTTAATTATCAAAATAATGTGATGTTTGGTGAAACTGATCTAGGCTGTAAACTAACTTTGAATTTCACTATTTTAAAGCTGAAGGGGGCAAGTTTCACGGGGAGATGGTGAGAGGCATTTTCAGAGCCTTCGGGGTCCTTCCGGGAGCGGGCCACTGGGTGGCAGTATCGGTCTAGGAACCAAATGAATGTTCTTTGCACTTTCTTAGAGGAGTAATTACTGTGGCTAAAGGAAGATTGTTCCTCAAGGAAGATGGTGTGGACAGGAGGTGGTTAGGAAGTTGCTGTGAGTAGGAGGAGACGGCACCTAGATGTGACACGACTACCTCAAGGCGGATGGTCACTGTGCCCACAGGCAGTGGTGAGGCCAGTGTGCATGGGGAATCTGGTGGGAATCCTAGCCTTGGTAGGCTCGTGCTGCTTGAGAGCTACTTTCAGTTAACTCAAAATACGCTAACATGCACTCAAAGGTGTGTTGTGTTTTTGCTAATTCCTGGGTGTTGATCTAGGTCTTTAGGAAAATGCAGTTGTACGGTCACTTTTAAAAAGTTAAAATGTGACTGAAAGTGACAGAATGACATTTTTCATAGTTCTTTTTACGTTTATATCCTAAGGCATATATTAAAATTTACCAAGGAGAAGATCTGCCTCATCCCAAGTCCATGCTTCAGGTGAGCACTTCTTTGACCTCTTAAGTGATCCTGTTTGGTTACTGGTGGCCCATATATGAGAATGGGAGTGTGACTGCCTTCTGGGTTTTTTGTGCGTATTCCCGGTGGTACAGTTAAAGCAGAACGGATCTTCCCCGAGTCTTCCCGCCAGACATCCCGGGGAGAGCACGGTTTTTTTATTACGCCTGGTAGGCCGGGCCCACTCATCTTAGACAAATTACTTTCCTGTTATCTGTGGTCTACTAAATCCTGACATACTTCTTTAGTCAGGTTTTTTGTTTTCAGAGATTTTTATTTTCAATATTTTGGTATTTTCAAGATGTAATTTCACTAAAATATATAATTTCTGACTTTCAGGTGCATAACGTAAGGTAGTTTACTGCCAAATGTTTCTTCTATTTTTGTTGTTGTTTAAAATTTTTATAATGTTTGTTTATTTTTGAGAGAGACACACAGAGTGTGATCAGAGGAGGGGCAGAGAGAGAGAGGGAGACACAGAATCCGAAGCGGGCTCCAGGCTCTGGGCTGTCAGCACAGAGCCCCACGTGGGGCTCAAACCCACGAATCGCGAGATCATGACCTGAACTGAAGTCAGACGCTTAACCGACGGAGCCACCCAGGCCCCCCTCCTCTTTTTTTTTTTTTTTTTTTTTTTTTTTAATGTTTCTTTTTGAGAGTGAGAGAGAGCATGTGTGCATAAGGAGGGGTGGGGCGGGGAACGACAGAGAATCTGAAGAGGGCTCTGTGCTGACAGCAGAGTCTGACGCGGGGTTCGAACCCACAAATTGCGAGATCATCACCTGAGCCGAAGTCGGACACTCAGTTGACTGAGCCCCCCAGGCGCCCCGAAAGGTTTATTTCTTTAATAGCGAAACATTTTCACAAAGGAAGCCAGAGCTTGGGATTCATGTACAGATAAATTTTTCCCTTTTTTGACTCATATCTGTTTCTTAACATTTAAAATTGAAGCAAAGGGAATGATATTTTTAGAAGTTTACTTTACGATAAGATTCTTACATATAAGAACTTTTGGGGCAGAAAATTTGGAAGAAAAGTTATATTTTATTTTATAAATAGGGCTATATGGGAACCTAAATAATGGCAGAAGGATCATAAAAAAGTGAACGGGGATAGGGTGAGAGGAGATTGTGGAAGAATGTTAAAAGAGGAAGGATCCATAGTTTATGCTTTCCTTTCTTAAAAGGCCACTGCTGAAGCCAACAATTTAGCAGCTGCGGCGTCTGCCAAAGACATCTATTACAACAACATGGAGGAGGTATGTTGGGCATGTGTCGTCTTCGGAGAGATCTATATAACCTGGGCCCGTTGCTCAGGAGGGCCAACCTCACCCTGTTTACCGCATCTTAACGTGATGAGGCAGCAAAGCTGTGTTCAGGTCCCCTGGGTAATAGGGGTCTTCCAATTATTACCATTTCTAACCAAGGCTTTCTTACAGTGTCGTTGCCGTCACTGATCAGTGTCACCCTGGTTATGTCAGTGCACTTTTCAGAGGAGGTGAAACCAGACTTTATTGGTCTTGGTCACCATTTTACAGTTCATTTCTAATATATGAAAACATTCTTTTGCAGTGTTTTCACTTGTTTCGTTGGGCACCTGTTTTCGAAGGCATCTTCAACACCTGTGTCTTTATTCTTCTTAGGTTTGTGGAGGAGAGAAACCTTATTTGTCTCCAGACATTCTAGAGGAGAAGCACTGTGAATTCAGACAACTTGCTCTGGACCATTTTAAGAAGACCAAGAAGATGGGTGGGAAGGATTTTAGTCTCCGCTATCAGCAGGAGCTAGAGGAGGAAATCAACGAACTGTATGAGAATTTCTGCAAACACAATGGTAGCAAGAATGTCTTCAGCACCTTCCGAACCCCCGCGGTGCTTTTCACAGGCATTGTGGCTTTGTACATCGCCTCAGGCCTCACTGGCTTCGTTGGTCTTGAGGTTGTGGCCCAGCTGTTCAACTGCATGGTTGGACTGCTGTTAATAGCCCTTCTCACGTGGGGATACATCAGGTATTCTGGTCAATATCGTGAGCTGGGCGGAGCAATTGATTCTGGTGCAGCGTACGTGTTAGAGCAGGTAAGTGGTGCCAGCTGACAAGGCTGAGGGTTGACAAGGGACGGATGCTTGTGCTTTTATTGTAAAGTATTTCCATTTGAAAGAGTTTCATAGTGAAAGAAGGAAGGCGTGAGAAACTTCCCCTGGCTTTTTGTTTTCTTTTGGGTTTTTTTGATAGACATGATGTTGTATCATCCTTCTTGAGGATATTAGTATTTAATCCTAGTATTTTGTTTTCATGCCTAAAAACTCTCCTCTGATGCAAACAGAGTTTCAACTTGGACATACTGTGTTTATCATGGGAAACTTCTAACCACATGCTCTTCAGACCATTCCTGTGTGATTCTCCCTGATCTGAGGTTAATTTGCTTCCCTGAAAATCAAGAGCTTTGAAAATTTTCCGTTTTGAGTTCTAATGGATGGCATCTCTTTCACTTCAGATCTTTCAACAAGCCAGTGGCTTTTGACATTGACGTGACCTCCAGATTTACAGATATTTGAGACCCTGATTGATTTCTTTTTCTGAGTAGCATGAACAGATCGGTTAAGTCAGAAGCTTGTGAGAAGCCAGGAGAGCTGTCCGCCCTGCTACGTACAGTCACAGAGCAGGGGCTCAGCGGGCTCTCTTGGGGGTCTGCTGCCGCCACTTGCTCCCCCAACACCTGTGTTTTCATTTCCCCGTTTTCCGTAACATACCCGTGCTGTAGAACGAGATGTCTGAAAGTTTGTCTCCGCGGTCTTACTCTCTCGGCGCTGTGTTGTATTTTTTTAACTTACGTGTTTGAACAAATGGACTTTTGCAGGCTACGTCCCATATGGGTAATTCCACTCAGGCCGCTGTGAGGGAAGCGGTTGTTGGGAGGCCACCCGCGGATAAGAAAGCTCAGTAGCATCTTCACAAGAGGATCCGACCAGAACGCAGCCAGCCCCTACCGATTTCTGGGTTTCGGCCACGGCCACAGGTCCAGGTCCAGAGGAACACAGATCTGGGAATCATCCGGGAAGAGCTGAGACTCAGCAGTAATAAATGAACAGACCTTTCCCGTGGCTTCAAATTCTTACACATACTTCCATTTCTGTTGGAAGCGTTTCTTTTCCTTGCCGATATAGATCCAAGCCTGTGTCTATTTCCTTGTTACTCTGCTTTGTGCACTTTAAAGGGGGAGAAGGCGAAAGGAGAAAATGCAAATGTGGTTTTAAATCCTGAATGTGCCACTTCGTGCCTTTTAAGATTGAATCCAGGCTTTTGAGGACATGATAGGGAGGGGATTGAGGATAACCTCATGGAAGATGCTGTTTTGGGGTGAAACCTGTCCGTTCTTTTTATACCTTCCTCTTTTTAAACAGTTTACAAAACTTGCAAAAGTTTCGGAACAAAAGGCTGAAAACGATGCCATTACACTTTTAAAATCTTACGATATTAGAGAATCCTGTTTGCCATATAGTGTGGGAAGATTGTATCACGTTGAAATCCACCGTACCCTGGAATTTCCAGTCTTTTATTACCTGACAGGCTAACGGTTTTGGTGGGATATACTTTTATTTTAT
Source organism: Panthera pardus (assembly GCF_024362965.1). NCBI lineage: Eukaryota > Metazoa > Chordata > Mammalia > Carnivora > Felidae > Panthera > Panthera pardus. The sequence continues at coordinate 8,683,042 of NW_026526677.1, forward strand.
TTTTGCCTTCATTCCTATAGCTTCTTTCTAGAAAAGAAGCAGACATGCCTTGAAAAGCCAGAGTGGCTCATCATAAAAGGAGTGAGCTTGATATTTTAAGAAAAAAGCTTGAGTTTAAGTGAACCATGTGACCTCTGATAAGTCACTTGAACTTGTGCCTTGGTCAGATTCACTGTAGGTTTGTATACATATATGTATTATATATAACTCACGGTTATCATTTGAGAGGCCTTGTTTTTTCAAGAGTTCTGCATAAGAACGGAACTTTATTAAGGATTAGAGGAAACACGTTACCAAACATTACTGCCTTTAGCTGATGTCCTGTTCTTGTGGCCTAGCAGTAAATCAGGTCTTTATCTAAACCATTTGTCTTTTGCTACGCACTAAGATTTTTAATAACGAAGCTACTAACATTGTCAGTTTTGTTTAGTGAGTCATCCTTTATTTAACTTCACTTGATTAATTGGTAGCTTTAAAGTAGCTTTGGCTTAGTAAGGACCAAAGTCCTACCCAAATGTGGACAGTATCTAGAAGTATCCACGAAACCTTTATTTACCTTGTGTGGTAAAAAACACTTTATCAGTTGCCTTTTCCTTTGATTTATAATGGTGAATTGTACATTTTAAAACTTCATAAAACTTGCCTGCAAGTTTTTATATAAACATTCAGGTCTGAGAGCCTTAATTCTTAAGATATTTTTTGTTTTGGGGGGGGGGGAGATAGGGAAGGCTTAGGCCAAATCCAAGTGTAGGTTCTATATACGTGAAGTCTGAACGGAAGGCACAAAGAAGTCTCGTGTGGCATGTAATCTCTTTATCAAGGAAGTTTCTTTTTATTTCTTTGATGCCTCACCACCGAAGCATTTTTATAAGTCCCGAACTAGTTCCAAGCATGTTCTATGTTTCCATATTTATATACCATCTTATCCTGAACTTCTTGCTATTTTTTTCAGTTGCCATTAAATTTTAGGAAAGTTCCAGCTTGTTCTGAAAACTGTCTACTTGCATATCAGTGATGCTTAGTTTTGACTATTAAATCGAAAGCTTCTCTTTGAAATTTTGGTGCATATCAGGTGGCCCCTCATTTTCCTGAAGGTTTGTCCTTACTAGCGAAAGGCCTTACACACGTTGAGATACTTGGCTTTTAATGCATTGTAGAAGCACATTTATAGTTTTCAGAATAATTGTCTAGAACGATGCTTTTAATGAGAAAAGGATGATGTGTCTAAAACTTATTTTAATCCTAAAGTATTAGAAATTTTAAAATAAATATATCGTGTGATTAGTGCAGTCTTAACGATTAGTTAACTGTTTAAGTCACCATTTCTGTTTTGACCTTAAAGAAATAATTTGGCTTAATTACCCTGGGGAAGCCTTATTATTTTTGTTTTTATTAACTTACTATGCCTCTGGAGCGTGTTTATAAAGTTTTTATCAATGAGGATCCTTAATGAGTTTTCTTTGGCCTATTTTTACAGGAAGTTGATGGTTTTATATCATCTTTTTCGATACAAGATGCATTCTCATTGCTGGCTTTAAATAGTCCTGGGGAGATTTATAATCAGGTTGAAAGGAACGTCTTTTACTTCTTAACTTCCCTCAGCCCTTAGTTTGTGGGTCGGAGACGTCGTTGAGGAGGGATAGTTCAGACTGAAAGCGTTGGCTTGGCCATGTTGCTCTGCCATCCCCGGCCAGTCTTCCCACACAGGCGATCTTTGTGTGCTCATTTCAGATGGTTACACGGGGCCTATTCCTGTTAACGTGTAAAAGGAGGTTTTCAGAATTTCGATGAGAAGTATTCATTTCAGGGAAAAATGTTTCTTCATTTTTTTTTAATACTTCCAATTAGCTTTTTATGGTAAAAATCATAGAATCAGAATTTCAATTCTTTCACGAGCAATCTAATGATCGTGTATGATGGTAAGCATCTTTGGAGTCCTACCGTATTTTAGCAGTATGCCAAGAAGTCTGTTCTGTGGAGGTTTGTGTATTAATGCCTGCTTTATACTGGGTAAAATTGTCTACGAATACTGTTTTGCTTTATCTGTTCTTTCTCTTTTAACGTGAAGTTAGGCAAACAAATAAACTGCCTTGTTACTGGCAGTGTGTTTCCTTAGCAGGTCATATCCAGTGTTCTACCTGGCTCATAAACATTTTATTTTTTTTCCTAGAGTTTTTCTTTTTTTTAATAATTTATATGGAAATCTTCATAGGACTCTCCCCCCCCCCCCCCCCAATAGAACTATGGAAATGTAATTTAGGGTGATTTAGGATGACTACCATGTAAGGTAGCCAGAAATGGGCTACATCTTTCTGGCTTACATTTCGATCTGACAAAATTTTAGTCAAGGAATAAGGGCATAATGAAGACAAGCTTCAGTCATGAAAGTACAAACCATGTGTATAAGTGATTTTTTTTAAATCACTTTAAGAAGTCCATTGTATGAGACCATTTGCTGCAATTGAACAGTGTTCTTATGTCCTGTTACAGTTATGATTTGGGTAGTGGCTCTCATCTACCTTGGAGTGCATAAGACTTAACTTGGGAGGCTTGTTTAAAAACATTCAGATTCCTAGCTCTATGTCAGGGATTGCCTCAGGGGGTCTGGGTTGTGGCCCTGGAGTCACCACTTCGATAAGACAGTATTGCAGGTGGCTCAGACCAGCGAGAGAGACCGCCCCATGTGATGGGGAAGTGCAGTTCACTATTGTCTGGAGGCGAGTGGACAGACAGCTTTCACCGAAGGCTCACAGTAGGTGGTCTGCCGCCAGAGACCCTGGCTGAGAGTTTCCCACGTTCAGAGTAATAAGGGGGATATCTTTCATCTAGAGGATCATCCAGGCTCCTTAAAGCTGTTGTAAATCAGGATGTCATAGTGCCTTCTCTGAAAAATGAATGTACACGTATCCTATTTACTAACAAGTGTAATTAGGATTTTGAAAAAACTATCTTGAAAGTTGTTTTTTTTTTAAAAAACAAAATTCAGCACTTTGACTTGAACCCCTCGTCATTCCTGTACAGAAAACCTTAAGCCATAAATAATAATAATGAAAAAGAAGGAGAAAACAACTTTGAAAATTAGTGACAAAAGTGCCCCACATCAGGAACTTCTCAAAGTTCTAGGTCTAATAGCAGAAAGTTTTCAAAAGAAATTTTTCCTCCCTGGGAAGAAATTTCATGTGCCAGAACTAAAATTTAAATGTAGTGCTCTTACGACCAAGGGAAGGTTGCATTTGATTCTCAAAGCTTTCTAATCTAGATGGCTAAATGCTGCCATGGACTTTAGCCTTAAAGGGTCAATATTAATCCTGAGCATATACAGGTTTTCTTCTCAGAGTTCTTTTTCTTTTCTTTAAAAAATGATTTGTTGAAAATACTTTCTCCTAGACCCTTGCCTTTGAATGGCTTTAAAGTTTAATATACTTTTTAAAAAGTGCAATGGGATGAGATTATGCTCTTAGTTTCTTAAAAGCATGTTTTCTGTTTCTTAGTTGTAAGGTCATTTAATTGAATAAAGATCATAGCACCATGTCTGTGGGTTTTTTTTCCCCCCCTTTCTCCATTCTTTAACGTGGGAAGATCTGTGAGCTAGATTCGGGCTTGGCAAAGCGAATAGGAGATCTAAGGGGATGGACACCTCCATGTCAAAGTGGGCAGTAGTAATGTGGTTTGAGCTTGTCCCCTTTCTCTGTCCTGCCAAGGAGTCCTGAACAATCTTCCTAGCGTAGCGCTCGAGAGGGCTGTGCACTTGGTGGTGGGGCTTAAAATCGAGCACAAATTTGATTTACAACAACACGAACTTGTGAGGACCTTTGAACTCGTAGCACTTCACCTGGTCGCCCCATCTGGTTAGATGGTTCCTCTTTGGGACTGGGGTGTGGTGAAGCTCTACCGAAAGCTTTCTCTTTCAGTGGTGACCTTGAAGCCAGGGGGGAGGTTGCATTGAACTTCTCAAATACTGACTAATCGCCACACATAGCCCATTTGGCCCTGCAGTAAGAAAGAAGATTTCTACTATGTTTCTAGTTTGAAACAGGCTGGGTGGGGTCAGTAGCCTCCATCTGTCCATCCACCTGCCTTCCCCCGCCAGTGGTGGTCACGCGTTAGGTGCCAGGCTAGCTGTCTTGTTTGAGTTCCGCACAGTTTAGTTAGGGAAGGCGCAAACTCACGAACTGATAACGCTACGAAGATGATGGTGAATACTTGGGTGCTACCATCAGAGTGCAGATACCCCCATTAGCATAAGCTGGGGAGAAGGAAAGGGGAAAGTGGGTGTGTGTGGATGGGGATGTGGTGTGTGTGTCCAGCAAACTGGTTTGTCTTTGGTACATTGACATTCTTGCCTTTGATTTCCATGTATCGGTTTGCAAAGGTGAGTTCAACTCTCACTAGCTTAATCGAAGAAAAAGCAATTGTATTTGGATGTCTCGGGGTAAAATCGATACCAAGTACTGGAAGAACTCATGTCCACAGGTCTGTTCTCTCAGGTATGTGTTGGCAAATTCAAAAGCAGATGGATTTATTCCATGCTGCAGGGGAGGAAAGTCACAGATGGTTCCAGGCTTACATCATACCACTTAAATGTCTCCAGAGGAAAGAGGCTTTTTTTTTTTTGACCCACTGCCTATTTTAAAATGTGTGTGTGTGTGTGTGTGTGTGTGTGTGTGTGTGTGTACATAGCTCCATCTTGGAGAAGGCTTCTGATTGGTCTGGGTTGGGTCATATGTTCCTTCCAGGGTCAGCGGATATAGCCTGGGGGCTGGGGCCTCATAGCTGGACCTGGGTCACGGATGTCCCCAGTCAGGGTGATAGAGTACTGTGATATGGCAGAACCACCCAGAGTCACCCAGTGAAAGACCGCTGGACAAAAATGAATGTCCATTACAGTTCCCAGGTCCCGGGACTGTGAGGCCATTTAACAAACAGTGGGATGAGAAAGGCTGAACATTTCAGGAATGTTCTTTCAAGGGGAAGTATGGTCGTTATGCTGCACATTTATGCAGGGGAAGCTCTTCAGGGCTTCTCAATAAGGATTTGTTCTCTTCAGTAGGACTTGAGGGGTTTCAGAGATGGAGATTCAGGAGGAAGTTATACGTCACCTTTCTTTTCTTTCATAAAAACCTGATTTTTCTGGTCAGAGCAAATTGTCAGAACTGGCATATTCACAAAGCCTCACCAGAGTATAATGGATAAATGTTAAAAGAAATGTCCTTCAGGGGCGTCTGGCTGGCTAAGGGGTTCCTGGCAGAGCACGTGATTCTTGACTTCAGGGTTTTGAGTTCAAGTCCTGCATTGGGCGGAGCCTACTTAAAAAAAAAAACAAAAAACAACCTGTACTCAGTTGACTGATAGAGCTTTCCCCTGAAGAGTGTTCAGGTCTTGAGAGTTAATGTCAAGCAACGGAAACCCTCCTGTTCTCAACAAAATCCTCCTAATGGATTCTGTTTCCTTAGATGTGGCTTGCCTGCCCTCTCTCTCCTCCCCCTGCCCCTTTCCTCCTTTCCTTCTCCTGCTCTGATCTTCCTGCTGCTTCTACCCTACCTGCTCGGAATCCCCACAAGGTGTCATGCCTTCAGCATAAGCCTGAGCCATTTTCTCCTACTTTCTCAGCAAAACAGTGGATTCTCCTGGAGTAGCCCACCCCCTCCTTAGAAGGAGGAGAATGGGGACGTTGCAAATAATTAATTAGTTAATAATACTCCTCCCCTGTCACAAGAAGAACGGGTCTCCATGGCTGTGGTTGCAGGAAAGACCAGGAGCTTTGGTGTTGATCTTGGCATGGCTTCCCACCCATACAGTGGTGATGGACTTGGGATGGGGCTTAAGGAGAGTCTTGCTGGCAATGGACCGACATCATTTGGTAGCTTCTCAGCCTGCAGTCTGTCTTACAGAGCTCCTTAAAAAAATTTTTTTAGATGTTTATTTATTTTGAGAGAGAGGGGGGAGAGAGAGAAAGAATCCCAAGCAGCCTCCACACTGCCAGCACAGAGTCCAATGCGTGACTCGAACTCACGAACTGTGAGATCATGACCTGAGCCAAAACCAAGAGTTGGGGGCTTAACTCACTGAGCCCCCCAGGTGCCCCTGGAGCTCCTCTTTTGAGAGCCGTGTGGAAGGTACCAATCGCTTTCCTGACCTCCTCGGTCCCCCCCACCCCCCCACCCCATATGCTTTTTGTTTTGTTCTTCCTGGCACAGCACAGTGGGAGGAGAAAGGAAAGTGACATCTGGGTAGTGACATTTCTGGTAGAAAGCAGGGAGTAAGGAGAAGCAGAAGTCAGTCTGGTGGGCTCAAAACTGAACCTTTCCACCCTGGGTTTGGACTGTTTTACAGTCACCTGCTTAATCCGCACTGCAGTTTGTAATGCCCATAAAGCTCTGGTATGTATCTGCATCGCCTCTGACTCACCTGTTGGGAAGCTAGTGAGTGACCCCTGATGTGGATGAGCACGTGCCTTTCCTCATGTTAGCGGCCAGCGTGTCCTGATGAGGATTTACCACGTGCCACACAACAGGCTCAGCACTTTACAAGCATCATTTCGTTTGTTGCTCTCCCTCTGGGGAATGCATTTTTATATATTAACTTCCATGTTGTCCGATACCATCATCCCTCCGTTTAAGAGATGAATCCACTGAGGTTCAGAGAGGGAAGGGTGTCCTGGACCCTCTAGCTAGCAGGTGACAGGGCCAGGATTGGCCCAAGCATCTTGACTGCAAGGCTCAGGGACTTGCCCGGCCCTGGCCGGAAGAGAGGTGAACAGGAGATGGTTCTACTCTTAGGGAGTCACAGCCCAGTCAGAGCCCAGTGCCAGGAAGGGCCAGTGTCTGGTCATCCATCCATCCATTCATTCATTCATTCATTCACTCACGGAATGCCTGCTGTGTGCCGTGTTTGGGGGCTGAGGGCTTAAGACCCAATAGTTAAAAGTGCTTTCTTTTTATTTTTTCTTAAAAAAATTCTAATGTTTATTTTTGAGAGAGAGACAGAATGCGAGGGGGAGGGGGGAGAGAGGGAGACGCAGAATCTGAAGCAGGCTCCAGGCTCTGAGCTGTCAGCACAGAACCCCCCCCCCCTCCTCCCAATGTGGGGCTCAAGCTCCTCTAACCACGAGATCATGACCTGAGCCAAAGTCCGAGGCTTTAACAGACTGAGCCACCCAGACGCCCCCAAAAGTGCTCTCATTCTGCTAGACCTTTGCCTTCGAATGACTTTCAAATTCAATGTCGTTTTAAGCCGTGAGCCCCCTCGAATGGAGGAGGTCAGTAAACGGATTCCACGCCCGGGGGCTGTGTATACAGGTGGAGTGTAGTACAAGACGGGCCCAAATACGGGGCGGCCGGAAGCGCGCGGGTGGAAGGGGTGAGGAGGCGGTGGCGCCGGAACCCGAGCGCCTCTGGGTGGAGGAGGGCGTGGGGAGAGGCGGCGGCGGCGGCGGCGGGGAGCGGGCGGCAACCTGGCCTGTCTGTCCCCTGTCCCCAGGGGCCGGGAGCCCTGCCGGCTCTCATTAGTCAGCCGCGCGGGGAGGAGCCGGCTGACCTTACGCTGGCCCGGCCTCTGCGGCCATTAGAGCTCATCCCTCGGTGGCCGCGCTGCCTCCCAGTCCTCGAGGTGGGTGGGGCGGCCCTGCCCCGACTTAAGGAAGGGTGAGATGCTCGGGGTGGCCCTCCGGCTCCCGGACCGCTGCGTGCGAGGCGGAGAAGTTGGGTGAGGCGGGAAGAAGCAAGTTAGGGAGCAGCCCGTCGGCAGAGGCGCCCCCTGGCACCTGCGGGCCGGGCGCGCCACCCTGGGCAGGCGACAGGGATCGCGCTCCCCCGGGGCCGCGCCGCCGCCTCTCCGGTGGCGGGGGGGTGTGGGGGGGTGAGCCTCCCCCGACCCGACCCTTCGAGGGGTTCGTCCGTTCGCGGCCAAGTGCAGGGGCAGGGAGGGAGCCGGCGAGGAACTCGAAGGGAGCGAGGTGGCGGTCCTCGGAAGAGTCGGGGCAGAACCGCGCACGGTCTCCTGGCCAGACACCCCCCCCCCCCCCACCTCCGTACCCTGGGGTCCTGGGAGCGCTGTTCCCCATTAATGACATAACGCACCCCTGCTCCCCGCAGCCTCAGGCCTTTACGCAGCAGATAAACCGAACTCCAGCCTGAAATTGAGGGTCCACGGCAGGAAAAAAGATGCGAGCGTCCATCGTAAGTGTGGGGCGGCGTGGTCTGGGGCGGGGGCTGTGTTTCAGAGGGGACTCATGGTCCTGGAGCCTGAGTTATTACTGATGGGAAGGATCCTGGAGGACGTGGGGCCACACCTCTAGGAGCCGCGGGCCATCAAGCGTCAGATGTATGTAAGCCAGCACCTGGTCGTCTCCGTGCTTGCTTTTCTTGCACAGGCACCTGTCTGGAGCAAGTCCCAGGGAAGGCAGGACCTACGGAGGAGGGAGGCAGCGAGGGGCGACTGGCTCCACAAGTCAGACCAGAACACCTGGCCTTGGGTCTGACCTCTGGTCTCAGCTGACACACCCCGTGACCAGCCCTGCCCAATTTCCAGGCTTTCACTTTTCCTTTTTCTAATCTGATATGGTTCAGAAATCATAAAGGGGCTTACCAAATGCTTCCATTCACCAGCTTTTGAAGCAGACCCACCTGGGATTGTGTTCCCACCCGGCCCTTGGCTGTGACATATGTGTGCCAAGTGCTGTTCTGAGCACTTCCTGTTTCGAATTTACTCTGTCCCCTAAAGTGAAGATTATATGACTTAATACAAGGCTGTGCTCAGAGTAGTGTTTCACGCACGTATTAAGTGCTCAACTGGAATTCACTATTATTATTATTATCTCAATCCACAAAAAGATGCCACAGTGACCAACATCAGTATGTACCTGGCATATTTGATGCCCGGAGTGATCATTTTATTAATTCATTTATTTTTTCAGAGAAACACTATTTTCTTTTTTAAAGTAGGCTCCACACCCAGCGTGGGGCTTGAACTCACTACTCTGAGATCAAGTCCTGAGCTTGAGATCAAGAGTCAGACACTTTTTTATTTTTTTAAATTTACATCCAAATCAGCATGTAGTGCAACAATGATTTCAGGAGTAGATTCCTTAATGCCCCTGACCCATTTAGCCCATCCCCCCTCCCACAACCCCTCCAGCGACCCTCAGTTTGTTCTCCATATTTAAGAGTCTCTTATGTTTTGTTCCCCTCCCTGTTTTTATATTCTTTTTGCGTCCCTTCCCTTATGCTCATCTGTTTTGTCTCTTAAAGTCCTCATAGGAGTCAAGTCATATGATTTTTGTCTTTCTCTGACTAATTTCACTTAGCATAATACCCTCCAGTTCCATCCACGTGGTTGTAAATGGCAAGATTTCATTCTTTTTGATTGCCGAGTAATACTCCATTGTATCTATATACCACATCTTCTTTATCCATTCATCCATCGGTGGACATTTGGGCTCTTTCCATACTTTGGCTATTGTTGATCGTGCTGCTATAAACATGGGGGTACACGTGTCCCTTTGAAACAGCACACCTGTATCCCTTGGATAAATGCCTAGTCATGCAATTGCTGGGTCATAGGGTCGTTCTATTTATTGTTTTTTGAGGAACCGCCATACTGTTTTCCAGAGTGGCTGCACCAGCTTGCATTCCCAAGGAGTCAGACACTTAACCAACTAAGCCACCCAGGTGCCCCTTGGAGTGGCCATTTTAGATATCCCTCTCCTTTATCTGACAACACTATTTTCAATAATAATCAGGAAATGATTACTAATAACAGGAAATATTACTAATATTAGTAATACTATTAGTAATAATATTCAGAAAAGAAACGGTGAAAATTTTCTTTTATTGAGCTTTGCATATGAAATCATGCCAGTGAAAGAGGAAAAGCATGAAAAATAAGGAAAAATGTTATGGAGAAAAATGGGGGAAAAGTAATGGATTAAGAGTTTTTAACTGCGGGGCACGTGCCTGGTTCAGTTGGTGGAGCGTGCGACTCTTGATCTTGAGGTTGTGGGTTCAAGCCTCATGTTGGATGTAGAGATTGCTTAAAAATAAAATCTTTAAAAAGAAGGGTTTTTAATTGCATTTGTGTATTTTTGAAAGAAAGCTTACTCTTACATGTAGGTTGGTAACAGTCATGGATGATAGCAATATTACAGTTTCTGTTTTGGAACTTTTACTTCTGGAAAGTTGTCCACGACTCTGTCAAAATTGATCTTCTCTGCATATTTATGTTCAGTAGTCCGTTGAGCTAGATTTGTCTTATTTTTGCTCGCAGCTGACTGAAGAGCACTTTTTATTAATTTTAATGTCAAACGCTTCTCTCACATGAAACCACAGATATACAAATAGGAAAAGTCTTACACATTAGGACAAGTGTGTCAGAGATTCATAAAAAGCACATTTCAGAATAAATTCAGAAATCGCGATACTGCCTCTTAAAAAAAAAGTCAATCTGCTTGCTTTTAAATATCTCCATATGTGAAACATTTTTACTACAACGTCGTCACCAGAAAATTCAGCATACGTTTTTATCTTACTTGGCAAAATTCTCCCAAGTTTTCCTTCTGGAAAAATCAGAGAACACGGTTGAATGGTAGTGAATGCTGACATTTATTTAATCCACTGCTTTAGAATAAGTCTAGTTCTCGATGAAAACGATCCATTTCTCTTTTAGTTTCTTCTGGCGCTGAGGGAGCCGTCTCTTTTGTCTTCTGTTTAAACACAGGAAAATGTAGGACCTGGACAGTTGGCACACAAACTGTGTCGAAAGTGAGCTCAGTACGGCTCTGAGCTATTTGGAACTTACTGCTAGAACAATGGTTGAGTTTGTGTGTCTGCAGACTATATAACTGGGTGTTTTCTGGTTGAATTTCCATGTAGAAGGCAAAATTTTTAATTTTATTTTTTATTAAAATTTTGTTTAATGTTTATTTATTTAAAAAAAAATTTTTTTTAACGTTTATTTATTTTTGAGACAGAGAGAGACAGAGCATGAACGGGGGAGGGGCAGAGAGAGAGGGAGACCCAGAATCGGAAGCAGGCTCCAGGCTCCGAGCCGTCAGCCCAGAGCCCGACGCGGGGCTCGAACCTGTGACCTGAGCCGAAGTCGGATGCTGAACCGACTGAGCCACCCAGGCGCCCCTAATGTTTATTTATTTTTGAAAGAGAGACAGAGAGCAAGCAGGGGAGGGGCAGACAGAGAGAAGGAGACACAGAATCAGAAGCAGGCTCCAGGCTCTGGGCTGTCGGTGCAGAGCCCAACACGGGGCTCGAACCCGTGACCTGAGCCGAAGTCAGACGCTTAACCGACTGAGCCACCCAGGCACCCCTACTTTTAGTCTTTAATCAAACGTAAACATTAAGGCACTAAGGCAGCCGTTGAGTTCCTTGAGGAAGGTCACACTCGGCGTGTTTCGGGGGTCTGTCAGTGTGGGCTGCGAGCTGTAAGGAAATGTAACTGAAATTACATTTTTCTTGCCTTTGTGTCTCTCACCACAAGGAATACAGCCCCTACCTCCCTGCTCTTTGAGTGTGCCGCTCTCTGACTCTCAGGGCTTGACAAATGTCATTTGTTGTTAAAGCGGGTGCCCGGACCTGGAGGCGCGGAGAGCCACGTGTCTGCCGTCCGGGCCAATGTTTCTGTCTCTTTAGTCCAGCCCGTGATGCCTCCTGGTCAGTGCCAGCGCTAACCCGTCCGTGTTCCGAATCTGCGAAGAATGAGTGGGCCAGGAGCTTTTCTCCAGCCATGCTGCCCTTAAATCCCTTAAATCTCTGGCTGGCTGCTGGAGAAGTGAAAATCCAAAGTGAAACAGGGGCTCCATAATCTGGCTACCAAACTGGGGCCTTGGACTCTTGAAACAATAGAAATTGGTAAGAGGCTGAAAGAGAGTTCCAGAAAAGGCTTTATTGGGGCTTATGCTCCGACACAAGGGAGGCAGCACGAAGGAGAGAATCTGCAGGCTGGCTGGGCGAGGAGAGGTCAGGGTGAGTTTTTCAAAGAAACTTAGGTGGCGGGGAGGGGGCGCCTGGGTGGCTGGCTCATTCAGTTGAATGTCTGGCTCTTGACTTCAGCTCAGGTCATGATCTCACAGTTCGTGACTTCCAGCCCCACGTCGGGCTCCACGCTGACAGTGCGAAGCCTGCTTGGGATTCTCTCTTTCTCCCTCTCTCTCTCTACCCTTCCCTGCTCTGTCTCGAAATAAACTTAAAGAAAAGAAAAAAAAGAAACTTAGACCCGGGGGGGGGGGGGTGTGCGGGAGAGATTTATTAGCACCTAGGCACTTAAAGGTCATGCTTCTGTTGTGTGTAGTAGGTCTAATTAGCATATTAAATCTCCACCCCCTGGGCGTGATTTTTAGTATTCTCATGAGAGGAAAAGTCGGGGGAAGTTCAGCCCTGGGGTCCTTCTTGGGGTGCAGACTGGTTTGGTCTGGTCTAAGCCGGTCTTGGTAGTAAACATCCTCGGTTCAAGTGAACATCCTCTCTCAATTCCTGCAAGGTAGACTATTCAGGAGGCAAGAATTGTGGCTCCCCCCGCCCCCCCCCCCCCCCCCCATTGGAGGCAGCCCAGGAATATTCGATTTCAAGGTCAGGGTTGATGGGACCTGAGTCCAGTCCCTGCTCTCAGTAGGAGGAAATTGATGGGCTTAACTCTGATCTCGATTCTAGACTCCCTTCTCGACAACTTTTAAGACCCTCTAAGTTTGCCTGACGTTCTGGCAGGTCTCTGCGCCAGGCCCTGCACGGATTCATCCGCACTCTGGAGGGGCTGCGACTGGGAGGGGCTTAAGGAGCGCATTCATCGAGGTCATGACCCTCTGCTGAGACCATCGTAGGCACCAGGCCGGCTTTTGGCTCTAGCAGGTGTGCTGGGCATCGGAACCCCATCCCTCCTTCTCGTGGAATTCTAGTCCCCGGATAAACAGGGCTGCGGCCTGCGGAAGCAGCAGCTACACTGTTTGGTGGGGTCGCAGGGCAGGCACGGAGGTGGATGTGCTGAGCCCATCTGGAGGGGTGAATAGGGCTGTGCCAGTGAATAGCCAAGGGTACTGCAGGCCTAGAGAACATGGAGGTAGAGGCCCAGCTCGCCGAGTGGGGGGGGGGGGGGGGTGTTATCGGAAGTCGGTACCTTCGTGTGAACTACTTGGTATACTGACTTGGTATACTGGGGAGAATTTGGCCCTTGGATTCAGAAAGTCCTGGCAGTGTTTCTTGGGGAGCTCTGAGACCCTGGGCAGGTTACTTCCCATCTCTGAGCCATTTCCCGATCTGTAAAATCGGGCTGCTGGTAAGAATTCCAGGTAACTTGTGTGCCGAGTGGTGCCCGGCGGGGGTGGTGGTGGTTTCCAGATGAGTTAGGAGGCAGTCCTGATTCACACGGAGGGAGGCTGGGCTCCGTCATAGTGTGGGCCTCGAGCCAGGAGATCGAGAGCCGGGGAAGGCAGATAAGTTTTGCTTCCTTTTTCTCAGACACCTTTGGGCTGCGGGGGCGGGACCTGGTGTCCCTTGGAGCCACTGGCAAGGGAGGAGGTGATGTGTCAGCCCAACCCGTCCTCCACCTTCTCTCTGGGCCTGAGGCTGGGGGGCACGGGATCTCAACCCTCTCACGGGTACACGTGGTTTTACAGCTTTTGCCCCATGATCTCATGTATTCCTCGCACAAACTCTGCTGGATGGGCCCGTATGGCCCCATTGTACCAGAGAAGCTCAGAGAGGTTGAGTGATTCCTGAAACTCACAGAGCAGCAGAGCAGGGAGGGGCCGAGTCTTGGGTGGTGGTTTCTGCTTCTGAAAACGCAGCCTTGGACGGACGGGGTTGACGCCCAGGCCCTCGCAGGTTTCTTCTCTTCCTGAAGCCTTGGTACCAAACTCCCAACTCCTTGCTGGGAAGTCCCTTCCCAGCACCCATGCTGGACTTCAGTCATTCTTGTTATCACTGACTTCTAGGCATTTCTCCCAGAGCATCAGAAATGCAGGGGCTGAGGCTGGGATTTCCACATTCGCTGCACGCAGCACGTGGTTTTGGGAACAAGGACAGCCTGTTCTCGGGCTGCGTTTCACAACCTCCACAGCCTCTCCAGCTGGTCCTGGAGCTGGGAACTTTCCAAGTCAAAAAAATAATAAAAACACACCCAGGCACAGTGGCTGTAAACCCTGCTGTTTACAGAAGGTCTTCCTTCCTATGTGCCAGGCGGTATTTGCTGAGTGTTCTGTAGGTATTGACATATTTGATCCTCGGGACAGCCCCATGAATCAAGGGCTACAATTACGCCCGACTTACAGCTGGGGAAACTGAGGCTAGGAGAAGTTGGGTAACTTGTCCAAGGCTATCCAGTTAGTAAGTAGTGGAGCCCAAATCTGAACCGAGGCTGTCTGGCTCTGGAGCCCCGAGGCCATATAGTCGGTGTGCTTTTCCTGAAAGTGAAATCCGTCTTGATTTAAACACGCTCAGGAGTCACGACGCTCAGGAGCCTACTTTCCGTAGTTTTTGTACACCAGAAATATTTCATTAAAAAAACCCAAAATGGCAGGGGCACCTGGGTGGCCCCGTCGGTTAAAGCATCTGACTCCTGGCTTCGGCTCAGGTCGTGATCTCACGGTTTCGTGAGTTCGAGCCCCGCGTCGGGCTCCATGCTGACAGTGTGGAGCCCGCTTGGGATTCTCTCTCTCCCTCTCTCTCTCTGCCCCTCCCCAGCTTGCACTGTCTCTATCTCACTCAAAAATAAATGAATAAACTTAAGAGAGCAAAAGGGCTACATGGGGCCGGATGTGTGTGGAACGGAGCCCTTCCGTAGCGGCCTTGAATTGAAGAGAAGCATTCTTTTTGTTTTGTTTCACCTGTTGGGTTGAAAATTCTTCTGGAGGGGCGGTCACTGTGGTCTCTGGTCCTGTCTGGTGCCCTCAGCTGAGGGCCTCACCCTGGAGCAGAGCTGGGGGGTGAAGGTGGATTATTACGCAGGGGCCACGATCGTGGATGGAGTTGTCTATGGGAGGGCTGGGCCGTTTCCTTTCTCCCTGCGGTGGTGGAAGAGGAGGGGCTCCTAGTTCTCCCTTTGCCCCTTTCAGGCCGACCCTGGGTAAGTGACCTCATCTCCCTTCGCCTCGGTCCCCCCACCTGCCAAATGAGGTTTGCGCCCATCTCAGCCTGACCTTCAGTGTCACCGCTCTTTCCCCTCTGGTTCTCACTCTGGGCTGCACAGTAGGGCCACCTGGAAGCTTTAAAAAAATGCCCCTGTGATGCCCTCACAGCTGTGCTTCTGCTCCAGTCCGCCCCGCACCCCTGCGTACCTGTGTCCATTGCCTCCTTGAAGGCGACTTCCTCCCCCGCCACCTTCTGTGGCTTGAGGAGGGTGTGAGGGTTGAGCGTAGGCTTCGGGTTTGAATTCTGCCCCTCTCACCTTTCAGGACCTCAACACAAATCTCAGGTGCTGCCTTTTCTAGTTTCTTCTGCAGCTCCCCTCCCCCTCCTCGCCGACACCCATTCAGCCAGGCTTCGGCCTCCACCTCTGATGGGAGCTGTGCTCATAAAGGTCACCAGTGACCCTCTCCCTAGAGCACTCCCTTGACCTCCAGACCCGTGGGTTCAGCTGCCTCCCTGGCCATTCCGTGTGGCTACCTGGGAGTGGTTCCACCCCCTGCCCCGAGCGGCTGGCCCGTCCAAAAGCCTATTCATTCTGCCTCCCCCTTGCTCTGGCCAGAAACCCTGGTTATCTTTTTCTTTTTTTTCTTAATGTTTATTTATTTATTTTGAGAGAGAGAAAGAGAGTGCAAGTGGAGGAGGGGCAGAGAGAGAGAGAGAGAGAGAGAGAGAGAGAGGGAGAGAGAGAATCCCAAGCAGGCTCCATGCTGTCAGCGCAGAGCCCGACCCGGGGCTTGATCTCGTGAACCGTGAGATCGTGACCTGCACCGAGATCGAGGGTCGGACGCTCAACCGACGGAGCCCCCCGGGCGCCCCCAAGCCCCGGTTATCTTTGACTCCACTTTCCTTCACACCCCACCTCACTCCATCAGCAAATCCCGTTGGTTCAACCGTCAGAGAAATTCAGAAACCTGTGGCTTCTTTTCCCCACCGCCCCGTCTTCTCTGAGCCGTCTACACCTCTCTCCGTCCTTCGTTCAAAACCCTCTCCTCCTTCGCCTCCTTCTCTCCAGCCACACTGGCCTCCTGGGCTGTTCCTCAAACACGCTCCTCCTTGGGACTTTTGCTCAGGCTGTGACCTCTGCCTCGATGTCCCAGATATCTGCAGGGCCTGCTGTCTGCCTTCCCTGACCCCTTCCCGTCCCCCTCCAGCCCCTTTAACCCTGCTTTACCTTTTCTTTCTTTTTGTTTTTATTTGGTATTTCTTCTAATATTCTAGGTGATTTACTTATTTACTAAGGTTTAAAAAAAAATGCTGTCTCTCCCCCACGAACAAAAGCTCGTGACGCCAGGAATCTTTGCTTTGTTCACAGACACAGCCCAGGTGCCTAGGTTGGCGCCTGGCACCTAGCACTCTGAGCATCTGTTGAGTGAAAGGAGCAAATAAATGAGTTCCTTGATCCTCCCAGGCAGAGGCGGGCATCCCCAAGGTGAAGGGATTCTCGAGGGAGGTCCTTGGCCACTGACGCCATTGCCCTAGGGTGGGAGAGGGGATCTGTTCAAAATGCAAGGTGATTCCACATGCATGCCAGCAGCCCCCTCTCCTGCAATTTGCGTGCTCGCTCGAGCCTCAGAACCACAGCTGGGGATAGAGGCTGCAGGCTCAGAGTCAGGAACCCAGCGAGTTCTAGAGCACAGTTAGAGCACATCACACACGGCGATGTTGCTGTTTGCCTCGTCCGGGACTCCCTCGGCGCTTCACCTCTGCTTCTCTCAGAACACTGATCATTTAAGTTAAAAAAACTTTTTTGATATTTATTTATTTTTGAGAGGTGGGGGCAGAGAGCGAGGGAGGACAGAAGATCCGAGGCAGGCTGGGTGCCGACAGCAGACGGCCCCACGCGGGGCTCGAACTCACGAACCGTTGAGATCATGGCTTGAGCTGATGTCGGACACTCAGTCAATTGAGCCACCCACACACCTCCATTTAAGTTTTTTAAAAAATTTTTTAAATGTTTATTTATTAGTTTTGAGAGAGAGAGATTGAGCGAGGGAAGGGCAGAGAGAGAGGGAGACAGAATCCGAAGCAGGCTCCAGGCTCCGAGCTGACAGCACAGAGCCTGATGGGGGGCTCGAACTCATGAGCCATGAGATCATGACCTGAACCGAAGTCGGACGCTCAACCAACTGAGCCACCCAGACACTTCGACCTCCGTTTAAGTTTAAAGGAAGAGTTTAAAGATACTCTACAGGTGGAATGAGTAGGTGCACATAATTATGATAAAGCAAATACACTACCAGAATCATAGAACCTAGGTGGTGGGTACACAGATGTTCACTAAAAAATTCTGTCAATTTTGAATGTTTGAAAATTCAGATTGTCTCTTTGAAAATTTTGCATCGTAAAATGTTGGGAAGCATGCTATGAACTTAAAAATGCGATTTGTGGGAAAGCTAGAAAATACCGAAAAACAGAAGGAGGAGAATAATCCCAGTAACCACACATCGCCCCTGCACCCAGAGGGAATCTCTGAGATGTTGGTATTTATCTTTCTTGTCTATTTCCACGTGTATTTATTTTGTTACATAATAGTAATTGTATGCATTACCCAAAGTTGAACACACTGATGTTTGTCAAGACTTATTTTTTTTTTTTCTGATCCTAAAATGAATATATGTGTATTTGAACATTTTGGAAAACTAGAAGAGAATTAAAAAGAAAATTAATACCCCCAATTTCACTGCCTAGTAATAAACACTGTTCACATTTTGGCATATTTCCAGATTTTCTTCATTGTTTTCTTTTTTAAGCAAAGTTTAAAAGTATATACTATTTTGTATAAGGCTTTTCATTAACTAATATGAAAGGGCATTTCTTGTCATTATTCTTTTTAAAAAAATTTTTAATGTTTACTTATTTTTGAGAGAGTCAGACAGATAGAGCATGAGCAGGGAAGGGGCAGAGAGAGAGGGAGACACAGAATCCCAAGCAGGCTCCAGGCTCTGAGCTGTCAGCACAGAGCCTGACGTGGGGCTCGAACTCACGAACTGTGAGATCATGACCTGAGCCAAAGTCAGATTCTTAACCGACTAAGCCACCCAGGCGCATTAAGTATTCTTTTACAACATAACATGTAGTATCCTCGTATATAAATATGGCAAGAATTAAAGAATCTCTTTATGTAGGATTTTTACATATCCAATGTTTTGTCATTAGATGTAACTTTGGAATGGACATCTTTTGTGGATATTTCAGATGATTTGCTTAAGATCTGGTCTCTAAATAGAAACTGGGTCAAAGAGTATGAATATTTTTAAGGTTAGTGATACAAACTGCCAAATTACCCTTCAGAAAAGGTGCACTAATTTTTATTTCCATCAGCAACGAACGAGGGTATGTGTTTACTTGTATCTTTTCTTATGTTTAATATTAGTATTTTAGGGGCACCTGGGTGGCTCAGTCGGTTGAACATCTGACTTTGGCTCAGGTCATGATATCATGGTTTGTGAGTTTAAGCCCTGCATCGGACTCTGTGCTGACAGCTCAGAGCCTGGAGCCTGCTTCGGATTCTGTGTCTCCCTCTGTTCCACCCCCACTCACACTCTGTCTCTCTCAAAAATACATAAATATTAAAAAAAATAATAAAAACATAATATCAGTATTTTAATTCCCCCAAAAGCCAGGTTTTAGTTTACATTTATTTGACTAACTAGAATGTGTTTGTGTTAATGGTAATATGTATATCTCCTTTTTAAATTCTTTATCATGCTCTTTGTCCATTTTTTCCTAGTTTGATATTTAAATCTTTTTTATTGGTTCATAAAAACTCTTTTTTTTTTTTAATTTTTTTTTTAACGTTTATTTATTTTTGAGACAGAGAGAGACAGAGCATGAACGGGGGAGGGTCAGAGAGAGAGGGAGACACAGAATCCGAAACAGGCTCCAGGCTCTGAGCTGTCAGCACAGAGCCCGACGCGGGGCTCAAACTCACGGACCGCGAGATCGTGACCTGAGCCGAAGTCGGCCGCTCAACCGACTGAGCCACCCAGGCGCCCCAAAACTCTTTATATATTAAAGATATTTATCTGTTTTTCTGTCATTTTCTTCCAGCTGATCGTGGTCATTTGTGGTATTGTTTCAATGCATAGAATGTGCTGGTCTCGCTCTTTTGGCTAGAAGTAACAAGCACCCCCCTCACGCCAGCTTAGGTAAAGAAGTTTTTAATTTAAGGACACAGGTGGAGAGGTAAGAGGATTCTCGTGAAAATCTAAGAACTTGAACTATAATAAGGCTGGGTCTCCCAGGGAGCTGGGAGGCAGTTCAGGATCAAGGTCGTTGCAGGCACCTCGGCTGCTGGAGTTAGTACGTCCTCATGCACGTGACTCACTAGCCATTCTTGATTTGTCAAAGCATCTTCTATTTGACCAGAGTTGGGATTCTCTCCTCTCACCCTTGGTTTGGCCCATGGTCCCTGCAGTCTCGGGTTGTGGGCAATCATTTTCCCTTAAAAGGGAGTCTGAACATAGCAGGCAGTGATAGAAACTTAAACAAATTTTTTTTTAATGTTTATTTATTTTTGAGACACACACACACACACACACACACACACACACACACACACACACAGAGTGTGAGCGGGGGAGGGGCAGAGAGAGAGGGAGACACAGAATCCCAAGCAGGCTCCAGGCTCCGAGCTGTCAGCACAGAGCCCAACGCGGGGCTTGAACTCACAGACCATGAGATCATGACCTGAGCTGAAGGTGGATGGTCAACCGACTGAGCCACCCAGGCGCCCCTAGAAACTTTTAATAATAAGACCTTTAACATTTTTAAAACGTTTAAAAACCTTTTTATCTTTTCCTTTGTGCCTTTTTCTTTGGCTTTTATCCCTAGTGGGTCTTGATTCTAAGATGATACATATCCCTCAATATTAGTTTAAAATTTATGTTTTTATATCTTATATTGAAGCGTTACTGATTTTTATTTTTATTTTTATTTTATTTTTTTTTGCATTATTGATTTTTAAACATCATTAACATGGTCATATTTACAGGTTCCAGATGGGAGATGATTTCAAGGGATTTTGGTGACAGATAATAGCCACCTTTTCCAATTAAAAACTGCAAGCTCATCAACATGAGGGATTTTTTTCCCCCCATCTAAAAATCTTAAAAAGTTTTTATTATACAAGTAACTCAGGGGCACCTGGGTGACTCAGTTGGTTAAGCATCTGACTCCCGATTTCAGCTCAGGTCATGATCTCCGGGTTTGTGAGATTGAGTCTTGCGTCGAGCTCTGCACTGATGGCATGGAGGCTGCTTGGGATTCTCTCTCTCTCCCTCTCTTTGCCCCTCCCCCACTCATATTCTCCCTCCCCGCCCCCCATCTCTCTCAAAATAAAGAACATTTAAAAAATGTTGAAAGTCTCTGAAGCCCAACCCCCACTGTAAATAATACACAACAATTTGGTCTGTTTTTCCCAGATCATGCATAGTATATACAGTGCATTTTGCTTATAAATATACAAAAATGTATTTTAGGGAAAAAATGGGATAATCGTGTCTTCAACATACTTTTACAATTAGTTCCACGTCAGCTCATATAAATCTATCTCGTTTTCTCCAATGGCTGTATGTGCACATGGCCAGGTGGATGCGGGATAATTTATCTAATTGGTTCTTGTTGATGATTATGTAGGTTGTTTTTCCGATAATTTCGGAGGCCAGAAATTGTTCCTCGGTTTGCTTGCTAAGGAAAATGGCTGTTATGCAGCTCTTTGTAACTCTGTTTTTGTGGGAAGGATAAAGACTTTTTGTTCTGAAATCCCATGGGCACAGAGTCTCAGCTTTGCCATTGTTTCCGCCTGCGTTGTGCAGTAGAACCCTGGTTACCGTGCGTGCTGGGGAATCCCAGGAGTCCAGCCCTGGAGAGGTAGCTCTCTTGCTTTTCAAAAGAAAAAAAAATTTAAATGTTATTTTTTGAGAGAGAGAAAGAGAGAGAGGGAGAAAGAAAGAGAGATCGTGAGTGGGGGAGGGGCAGAGAGCGAGAGGGAGACACAGAATCCGAAGCAGGCTCCAGGCTCCGAGCTGTTAGCACAGAGCCTGACGCGGGGCTTGAACTCAAAAACCGCGAGATCGTGACCTGAACCGAAGTCGGATGCTCAACCGACTGAACCACCCAGGCGCCCCGAGGTAGCTCTCTTCCTGATGCACCCTGTTGGCCACTTGCTCCTGGAGGAAGAACCAGCTGACAAACAGATCCCCCAGAATGTGGATCAAGCTGAGTGAGGGAGACATCACTACCGATCCTTTTTTTAAAAGTTTATTTATTTGTTTTGAGAGAGACAGAGACAGCACCAGTGGGGGAGGGGCAGAGAGAGAGGGAGAGGGAGAGGGAGAGAGAGAATCCCAAGCGGGCTCCACACCGCTAGCACAGAGCCCGATGTGGGGCTGGAGCCCACAAAGCCACGGGATCATGACCTGAGCAGAAACCAAGAGTTGGGCACTCAACTGACTGAGCCACCCAGCTACCCCACTCCCCATCCTTTTATAACAGGAGTTGGCGAACTTTTTCTGTAAAGCTCAGATAGTGACGATTTTACGGTTTGCAGATCATAGGGTCTCCGCTGCAACCCCTCAACTCATCTACGGTAGAGAGAAAGCAACCCCAGACAATATGTAAATGAGTGGGTGTGGCTGTGTGCCAATGAAATTTTATGGACCCTGAAGTTTGAATTTCATGCAATTTCATGTGTCACAGAACATCATTCTTCTTTTGACTTTTCCCCCAACCACTTAAAAAAACATAAAAACCATTCTTAGCTTGCATACAAAAATAAGCACAGGCACAAATTTGGCACTGGGATTGTCGTGCTCATACATCTGATTTTATAACATGATTCCTTGAGTTCTTAACTTGGATTCAGCTCAGTTGGCTTGTGTGTTTCATGAAGTTATTGTTTCTCTAGTTAGATTCTATGACAGAGGGTGAAGTCATTCATATTCTTAGTTCATGGCATCCTGTCCTGGCTGGTCCCTGTAAGACCCCCCCCCCCCCCCCGCCCTTCTCTTGTGGGTTTTTTTGTTTTGGTTTCTTTGGGTTCCCTTATATCCTCATCCCTTTCCAAGGGCTAGCATCCTGATGTATTTAATGTGTGTTCGTTAGTCCACATGATTCTGTTCTTGGTTTTGTTGGTTTTTTATTTTTTATTTTATTAAAAAAATATTTATTTGTTTGTTTTGAGAGAGAGAGAGGACGAGCAGGGGAGGAGCAGAGAGAGAGAGAGAGAGAGAGAGAAGGAGCAGGGGAGGGGCAGAGTGAGAGAGAAGGAGAGAGAAAATCCCAAGCAGGCTCCGTGCTGTCAGTGCAGAGCCCTATGTGGGGCTTGAACCCATGAACCGTGGGGATCATGACCTGAGCTGAAACCAAGAGTCAGACGCTTAACCGACTGAGCCACCCAGGCGCCCTTCTTGTTGGTTTTTTAAGACGATCTTTGCGGGTATGGTTCTTCTAAGATGCGTATCATTGGTTTGCGTGTGGGTATCTTTATATAAGCGGTGTTGGGTTGCAGAGCTATTCTCCTTTTTCCACTTAGCTCTGTATCTAAAAGATCATCCTTGTTGCCATGTGAACACCGAGTCTTTGCACTAGTTAGAAACTGGTGCACAGGGCTCCACAGGTGAGTCTGCCACCTTTCACTTCATTTTTAAAAAGAAGTGTCCTTGGGTGCTTTTATGTATTGGCCTTGTGCCTATTTGGAAATAGGTACCATCTGCTCCTATAAGGGGCAGGCAATTTGCTTGTGTATTTTAATGCTTATTTGTTTATTTATTTATTTAGAGAGACAGAATGCAAGTGGGGGAGGAGCAAAGAGAGAGGGAGACAGAATCCGAAGCAGGCTCCAGGCTCCGAGCTGTCAGCCCGGAGCCCGACGCGAGGCTTGAACTCACAAACTGTGAGATCATGACCTGAGCCGAAGTCAGATTTTTTTTTTTTTTTTTTTGATTTAGAAAGTATTTGCAATTTATTTTTTTAATTTTATTTTTTATTTATTTTATTTTATTTTATTATTATTTTTTCCAATATATGAAATTTATTGTCAAATTGGTTTCCATACAACACCCAGTGCTCATCCCAAAAGGTGCCCTCCTCAATACCCATCCCCCACCCTCCCCTCCCTCCCACCTCCCATCAACCCTCAGTTTGTTCTCAGTTTTTAACAGTTTCTTATGCTTTGGCTCTCTCCCACTCTAACCTCTTTTTTTTTTTTTTTTTTTCCTTCCCCTCCCCCATGGGTTTCTGTTAAGTTTCTCAGGATCCACATAAGAGTGAAACCATATGGTATCTGTCTTTCTCTGTATGGCTTATTTCACTTAACATCACACTCTCCAGTTCCATCCACGTGGCTACAAAGGGCCATATTTCATTCTTTCTCATTGCCACGTAGTACTCCATTGTGTATATAAACCACAATTTCTTTATCCATTCATCAGTTGATGGACATTTAGGCTCTTTCCATAATTTGGCTATTGTTGAGAGTGCTGCTATAAACATTGGGGTACAAGTGCCCCTATGCATCAGTATTCCTGTATCCCTTGGGTAAATTCCTAGCAGTGCTATTGCTGGGTCATAGGGTAGGTCTATTTTTAATTTTCTGAGGAACCTCCACACTGCTTTCCAGAGCGGCTGCACCGATTTGCATTCCCACCAACAGTGCAAGAGGGTTCCCGTTTCTCCACATCCTCTCCAGCATCTATAGTCTCCTGATTTGTTCATTTTGGCCACTCTGACTGGCGTGAGGTGATATCTGAGTGTGGTTTTGATTTGTATTTCCCTGATAAGGAGCGACGTTGAACATCTTTTCATGTGCCTGTTGGCCATCCGGATGTCTTCTTTAGAGAAGTGTCTATTCATGTTTTCTGCCCATTTCTTCACTGGGTTATTTGTTTTTCGGGTGTGGAGTTTGGTGAGCTCTTTATAGATTTTGGATACTAGCCCTTTGTCTGATATGTCATTTGCAAATATCTTTTCCCATTCCGTTGGTTGCCTTTTAGTTTTGTTGGTTGTTTCCTTTGTTGTGCAGGAGCTCTTTATCTTCATAAGGTCCCAGTAATTCATTTTTGCTTTTAATTCCCTTGCCTTTGGGGATGTGTCGAGTAAGAGATTGCTACAGCTGAGGTCAGAGAGGTCTTTTCCTGCTTTCTCCTCTAGGGTTTTGATGGTTTCCTGTCTCACATTCAGGTCCTTTATCCATTTTGAGTTTATTTTTGTGAATGGTGTGAGAAAGTGGTCTAGTTTCAACCTTCTGCATGTTGCTGTCCAGTTCTCCCAGCACCATTTGTTAAAGAGACTGTCTTTTTTCCATTGGATGTTCTTTCCTGCTTTGTCAAAGATTAGTTGGCCATACGTTTGTGGGTCTAGTTCTGGGGTTTCTATTCTATTCCATTGGTCTATGTGTCTGTTTTGTGCCAATACCATGCTGTCTTGATGATTACAGCTTTGTAGTAGAGGCTAAAGTCTGGGATTGTGGTGCCTCCTGCTTTGGTCTTCTTCAAAATTACTTTGGCTATTCGGGGCCTTTTGTGGTTCCATATGAATTTTAGGATTGCTTGTTCTAGTTTCGAGAAGAATGCTGGTGCAATTTTGATTGGGATTGCATTGAATGTGTAGATAGCTTTGGGTAGTATTGACATTTTGACAATATTTATTCTTCCAATCCATGAGCACGGAATGTCTTTCCATTTCTTTATATCTTCTTCAATTACCTTCATAAGCTTTCTATAGTTTTCAGCATACAGATCTTTTACATCTTTGGTTAGATTTATTCCTAGGTATTTTATGCTTCTTGGTGCAATTGTGAATGGGATCAGTTTCTTAATTTGTCTTTCTGTTGCTTCATTGTTAGTGTATAAGAATGCAACTGACTTCTGTACATTGATTTTGTATCCTGCAACTTTGCTGAATTCATGTATCAGTTCTAGCAGACTTCTGGTGGAGTCTATCGGATTTTCCATGTATAATATCATGTCATCTGCAAAAAGTGAGAGCTTGACTTCATCTTTGCCAATTTTGATGCCTTTGATTTCCTTTTGTTGTCTGATTGCTGATGCTAGAACTTCCAACACTATGTTAAGCAACAGCGGTGAGAGTGGGCATCCCTGTCGTGTTCCTGATCTCAGGGAAAAAGCTCTCAGTTTTTGAGGATGATGTTAGCTGTGGGCTTTTCATAAATGGCTTTTATGATCTTTAAGTATGTTCCTTCTATCCCGACTTTCTCGAGGGTTTTTATTAAGAAACGGTGCTGGATTTTGTCAAAGGCCTTTTCTGCATCGATTGACAGGATCATATGGTTCTTCTCTTTTTTTTTTTTGTTAATGTGATGTATCACGTTGATTGATTTGTGAATGTTGAACCAGCCCTGCATCCCAGGAATGAATCCCACTTGATCATGGTGAATAATTCTTTTTATATGCCGTGGAATTCGATTTGCTAGCATCTTATTGAGAATTTTTGCATCCATATTCATCAGGGATTTGGCCTGTAGTTCTCTTTTTTTACTGGGTCTCTGTCTGGTTTAGGAACCAGAGTAATACTGGCTTCATAGAATGAGTCTGGAAGTTTTCCTTCCCTTTCTATTTCTTGGAATAGCTTGAGAAGGATAGGTATTATCTCTGCTTTAAACGTCTGGTAGAACTCCCCTGGGAAGCCATCTGGTCCTGGACTCTTATTTGTTGGGAGATTTTTGATAACCGATTCAATTTCTTCGCTGGTGATGGGTCTGTTCAAGCTTTCTATTTCCTCCTGATTGAGTTTTGGAAGAGTGTAGGTGTTTAGGAATTTGTCCATTTCTTCCAGGTTGTCCAGTTTGTTGGCATATAATTTTTCATAGTATTCCCTGATAATTGCTTGTATCTCTGAGGGATTGGTTGTAATAATTCCATTTTCATTCATGATTTTATCTATTTGGGTCATCTCCCTTTTCTTTTTGAGAAGCCTGGCTAGAGGTTTGTCAATTTTGTTTATTTTTTCAAAAAACCAACTCTTGGTTTCGTTGATCTGCTCTACAGTTTTTTTAGATTCTATATTGTTTATTTCTGCTCTGATCTTTATTATTTCTCTTCTTCTGCTGGGTTTAGGCTGCCTTTGCTGTTCTGCTTCTATTTCCTTTAGGTGTGCTGTTAGATTTTGTATTTGGGATTTTTCTTGTTTCTTGAGATAGGCCTGGATTGCGATGTATTTTCCTCTCAGGACTGCCTTCGCTGCATCCCAAAGCGTTTGGATTGTTGTATTTTCATTTTCGTTTGTTTCCATATATTTTTTGATTTCTTCTCTAATTGCCTGGTTGACCCACTCATTCTTAGGTAGGGTGTTCTTTAACCTCCACGCTTTTGGAGGTTTTCCAGACTTTTTCCTGTGGTTGATTTCAAGCTTCATAGCATTGTGGTCTGAAAGTATGCATGGTATGATCTCAATTCTTGTATACTTATGAAGGGCTGTTTTGTGACCCAGTATGTGATCTATCTTGGAGAATGTTCCATGTGCACTCGAGAAGAAAGTATATTCTGTTGTTTTGGGATGCAGAGTTCTAAATATATCTGTCAAGTCCATCTGATCCAATGTATCATTCAGGACCCTTGTTTCTTTATTGACCGTGTGTCTAGATGATCTATCCATTTCTGTAAGTGGAGTGTTAAAGTCCCCTGCAATGACCACATTCTTATCAATAAGGTTGCTTATGTTTGTGAGTAATTGTTTTATATATTTGGGGGCTCCGGTATTTGGCGCATAGACATTTGTAATTGTTAGCTCTTCCTGATGGATAGACCCTGTGCTTATTATATAATGCCCTTCTTCATCTCTTGTTACAGCCTTTAATTTAAAGTCTAGTTTGTCTGATATAAGTATGGCTACTCCAGCTTTCTTTTGGCTTCCAGTAGCATGATAAATAGATCACCATCCCCTCACTCTCAATCTAAAGGTGTCCTCAGGTCTAAAATGAGTCTCTTGAAGACAGCAAATAGATGGGTCTTGTTTTTTTATCCATCCTGATACCCTATGTCTTTTGGTTTGCGCATTTAATCCATTTACGTTCAGTGTTATTATAGAAAGATACGGGTTTAGAGTCATTGTGATGTCTGTATGTTTTGTGCTTGTAGCGATGTCTCTGGTACTTTGTCTCACAGGATCCCCCTTAGGATCTCTTGTAGGGCTGGTTTAGTGGTGACAAATTCCTTCAGTTTTTGTTTGTTTGGGAAGACCTTTATCTCTCCTTCTATTCCAAATGACAGACTTGCTGGATAAAGGATTCTCGGCTGCATATTTTTTCTGTTTAGCACACTGAAGATATCGTGCCAAGCCTTTCTGGCCTGCCAAGTTTCAAAAGAGAGATCAGTCACGAGTCTTAGAGGTCTCCCTTTATATGTGAGGGCACGTTTATCCCTTGCCGCTTTCAGAATTTTCTCTTTATCCTTGTATTTTGCCAGTTTCACTATGATATGTCGTGCAGAAGATCGATTCAAGTTACGTCTGAAGGGAGTTCTCTGTGCCTCTTGGATTTCAATGCCTTTTTCCTTCCCCAGTTCAGGGAAGTTCTCAGCTATTATTTCTTCAAGTACCCCTTCAGCACCTTTCCCTCTCTCTTCCTCCTCTGGGATACCAATTATGCGTAGATTATTTCTTTTTAGTGTATCACTTAGTTCTCTAATTTTCCCCTCATACTCCTGGATTTTTTTTATCTCTCTTTTTCTCAGCTTCCTCTTTTTCCATAACTTTATCTTCTAGTTCACCTATTCTCTCCTCTGCCTCTTCAAGCCGAGCCGTCGTGGTTTCCATTTTGTTTTGCATTTCGTAGCTCCTCATGACTGTTCCTTAGTCCCTTGATCTCTGTAGCAAGAGATTCTCTGCTGTCCTCTCTACTGTTTTCAAGCCCAGCGATTAATTTTATGACTATTATTCTAAATTCACTTTCTGTTATATTATTTCAATCCTTTTTGATCAGTTCATTGGCTGTTGTTATTTCCTGGAGATTCTTCTGAGGGGAATTCTTCCGTTTGGTCATTTTGGAGAGTCCCTGGAGTGGTGGGGACCTGCAGGGCACTTCCCCTGTGCTGTGGTGTATAACTGGAGTTGGTGGGCGGGGCTGCAGTCAGACCTGGTGTCTGCCCCCAGCCCACCCCTGGGGCCACAGTCAGACTGGTGTGTGCCTTCTCTTCCCCTCTCCTAGGGGCGGGATTCCCTGTGGGGTGGCGTGGCCCATCTGGGCTACTTGCCCACTGCCAGGCTTGTGGTGCTGGGGATCTGGCGTATTAGCTGGGGTGGGTAGGCAAGGTGCACGGGGGCAGGAGGGGCAGGCTTAGCTCGCTTCTCCTTAGGTGATCCACTTCAGGAGGGGCCCTGGGGCAGCGGGAGGGAGTCAGATCCGCTGCTGGAGGTTTGACTCCGCAGAAGCACAGAGTTGGGTGTTTGCGCAGAGCGAGCAAGTTCCCTGGCAGGGACCGGTTCCCTTTGGGATTTTGGCTGGGGGGTGGGCAGGGGAGGTGGCGCTGGCGAGCGCCTTTGTTCCCCGCCAAGCTGAGCTCTGCCGTCCGGGGGCTCAGCAGCTCTCCCTCCCTTTGTCCTCCAGCCTTCCCGCTTTCCTAGCAGAGCTGTTAACTTCTGACCTCCCAGACGCTAAGTCGCGCTTGCTGTCGGAACACAGTCCGTCCGGCCCCTCCGCTTTTGCCAGCCAGACTCGGGGGCTCTGCTTGGCCGGCAGGCCGCCCCTCCGCCCCGGCTCCCTCCCGCCAGTCCGTGGAGCGCGCACCGCCTCGCCGCCCTTCCCACCCTCTTCCGTGGGCCTCTCGATGCGCTTGGCTCCGGAGACTCCGTTCTGCTAATCCTCTGGCGGTTTTCTGGGTTATTTAGGCAGGTGTAGGTGGAATCAAAGTGATCAGCAGGACGCGCCGTGAGCCCAGCGTCCTCCTACGCCGCCATCTTCCTATCGTCTATTTTTTATTTTTTAAAATTTACATCCAAATTAGTTAGCATATAGTGCAACAATGATTTCAGGAGTAGATTCCTTAATGCCCCTGACCCATTTAGTCCATCCCCCCTCCCACCACCCCTCCAATAACCCTCGGTTTGTTCTCCATATTTCTGAGTCTCTTCTGTTTTTTCCTCCTCCCTGTTTTTATATTATTTTTGCTTCCCTTCCCTTATGCTCATCTGTTTTGTATCTTAAATTCCTCATATGAGTGAAGTCATATGATATTTGTCTTTCTTTGACTAATTTCGCTTAGCATAATACCCTCCAGTTCCATCCACATAGTTGCAAATGGCAAGATTTCATTCTTTTTGCCTGCCGAGTAATACTCCATTGTATATATATACCACATCTTCTTTATCCATTCATCCATCGATGGACATTTGGGCTCTTTCTATACTTTGGCTATTGTTGATCGTGCTGCTATAAACATTGGGGTGCATGTGTCCCTTTGAAACAGCACACCTGTATCCCTTGTAGTGCAATTGCTGGGTCGTAGGGTAGTTCTATTTTTAGAAAACCATACTGTTTTCCAGAGTGGCTGCACCAGCTTTTATTCGCACCAACAATGCAAAAGAGATCCTCTCCCTCCACATCCTCACCAACATCTGTTGTTGCCTGAGTTGTTAATGTTAGCCATTCTGACAGGTGTGAGGTGGTATTTCATTGTGGTTTTGATTTGTATTTCCCTGATGATGAGCGATGTGGAGGATTTTTTCATGTGTTGGTTGGCCATCTGGATGTCTTCTTTGGCAAAGTGTCTATTCATGTCTGTTGCCCGTTTCTTCACTGGATTATTTGTTTTTTGGGTGTTGAGTTTGAGAAGTTCTTTGCAGATTTTGGATACTAACCCTGTATCTGATAGGTCATTTGCAAGTATCTTCTCCCATTCTGTCAGTTGCCTTTTAGTTTTGCTGAGTGTTTCCTTCGCTGTACAGAAGCTTTTTATTTAACGTTTATTTATTTTTGAGACAGAGAGAGACAGAGCATGAACGGGGGAGGGGCAGAGAGAGAGGGAGACACAGAATCGGAAGCAGGCTCCAGGCTCTGAGCCATCAGCCCAGAGCCCGACGCGGGGCTCGAACTCACGGACCGCGAGATCGTGACCTGAGCTGAAGTCGGACGCTTAACCGACTGAGCCACCCAGGCGCCCCCAGAAGCTTTTTATTTTGATGAGGTTCCCAGTAGTTCATTTTTGCTTTTATTTCCCTTGCCTCCGGAGATGTATTGAGTTAGAAGTTGCCGTGGCCAAGGTCAAAGAGGTTTTTGCCTGCTTTCTCCTCGAGGATTTGGATGGCTTCCCGTCTTACATTGAGGTCTTTCAACCATTTTGAGTTTATTTTTGCGTCTGGTATAAGAAAGTGGTCCAGGTTCATTCTTCTGCATGTCGCTGTCCAGTTTTCCCAGCACCACTTGCTGAAGAGACTGTCTTTATTCCATTCTTTCCTGCTTTGTCAAAGATTAGTTGGCCATACATTTGTGGGTCCATTTCTGGGTTCTCTATTCTGTTCCATTGATCTGAGTGTCTGTTCTTGTGTCACAAAGTCAGATTCTTAACGACTGAGCCACTCAGGCGTCCCCTTTCTTTTCTTTAATAATTTTAGTTTTTTTAATACATGTTTTTAATGTTTATTATTTTTGAGAGAGAGAGAGAGAGAGAGGGAGAAACAGAGACAGAGAGCAAGCAGGGAAGGGGCAGAGAGAGAGGGAGACACAGAATCTGAAGCAGGCTCCAGGCTCTGAGCTCTCAGCACACAGCCCAACCCGGGGCTCAAACTCACGGACTGCGAGATCATGACCTGAGCTGACGTCGGCCGCTTAACTGACTGAGCCACCCAGGCACCCCTAATAGTTCTAATTTTAAAAAAAGTTTATTTGTTTTAGCAATCTCCACACCCAACGTGGGGCTTGAACTCACAACCCTGAATCAAGAGCCGCTCCCTCCACAACTGAGCCGGCCAGGCACCCCTTTAGCGTTCATTTCTATGAGCTTTCACCAACACACATGACTGCATAGCTGTCACCACCATCAGATACAGAACATTACGGAAAGTTTGTTCCTCCCTCCTGCCCCTTTGTTGTGCACTCCTCTCCCCACTCCTAGCCCCTGGCAATCACGAATCGTTTTTCTTTCCTATAGTGACGGCTTTTCTGGAACGAGACATACATGGGCTGATACATTGCACTGCTTTTCGGGTATGGCTTCCTTTACTGAGCACCAGGCTTTTGCCGCCCTGTTACCTTTTGATGTTTACGGTTATAAGGTTTGAATTTCTTTGTAGATATTTTTGTCATTGCAATAAAAAAATTTTTTTTTCAGGCATCCTTCTATGTGTAGACCTCCTTTCACTGGTATTTATCTGGAACACAGTGAGCTCCTCGGGTCTGCACACCCACCAACTGCTCATTGCCTGACATCTTATTACTGATGGTCAAACTGTCTCCTGTTGTAGTCGGTGGGCTTCCTGAGGGCTGGATCCCTGCCTTGTCTTCATGTCCTTGCTTATTCATGGGGACCCCCAGCTAAACTCCCTTTGGGGGATTTCTGAAGACCCCCTAATTCTCACCAAACAATACACAATACATTTTTTTCTTTTATTCTGGAAAACAAGTGGGATTCATAAATTGCAACCATTGTCCATTGTTCTGAAGTAGGTTCCCAGTAAGGTCGGGGAGCCTTCTTTTTGGCAGACTATTTACAATCACTGCAGAAGAGAACATGATTTATCCATAACGTTTCTGTGAAAAGATTTTTTTCCTGTCATATGTAATAGTTATTTGCAGTTTTAATGTTTGTATAAATAGAAATGAACTTGCCATTGACCTTGCTTCGTAGGCCTTGTGGAGTTGTGATTGGCTAGTCCCACTAACCTTCGTTTTTATCCCAAGGGAGGCCATGCAGGGGTGAGTCCTCCCCATCGCATCCTTGATGAAATCTCTGTCAGGTCCGTGGAGCTTGGCGGTGGAATGTGGGCGAGCCCCCGTGGGTCTGCCCACCAAGGGCAAGCAGGCCAGAGGCTCCCCCACCCCCCCCAGATCCTTCACTTGCTGAAGACTAAAGGGATTTTCCTT
Source organism: Panthera pardus (assembly GCF_024362965.1). Classification (NCBI taxonomy): domain Eukaryota; kingdom Metazoa; phylum Chordata; class Mammalia; order Carnivora; family Felidae; genus Panthera; species Panthera pardus. The sequence goes on from NW_026526677.1 coordinate 8,715,199, forward strand.
GCTCATTAAAGAGATTTAAGATTGGCCTGGACCAGAGAAGCTTGTCACCCCTGATTCTGGTCCAAATCGAATGCTCCCACCCCCAGCACTTAGCATAGGGTCTGTTGCTGGTCCCTCAATAATGCTAAGGCAAGTGATCTCGAACCTCTCTGAAGTTTTCTCCGGCTCTGCCCCACGCGCCCCAGCAGGGTAGGGCTCCCAGTGGCATTTCCCTGGCACACACGCACCCACTCACCCCTGCGTACACTTCTTGTGAGGCAGTAAGAAGTATAATTTTGGGTTTTTGTCCCCAATTCCTGGCACGAGGCTTCTAAAACCCTTGTAATTTCCTGACTGACAGGAGAGAGAGGAGAATCTTTCATTATTCTTAACAAGCCCCTTCCACCCGCACTGGAGTTTCTGCTCATGAGGTGATGAGAGTTCAGAGCTGGAGGAACTGACCTGATTAGAGGGCTGGAAATTTCAGCCCCACCTCCGACCTCCTGGGAGGGGAGAGAGGCTGGAGGGCGAGATCATCGCTAAGGACCCATGAATGAATCAATCATGCCTGTGTAACTAATGCAGCCTCCGTGAGGACCCTAACCTAAGGGGTTCGGAGAGCTTCTGGGTCGGTGAACACAGGGAGGTGCTGGGAGAGTGGCACCCCGGACAGCTCTGTGCGTCCCACATGCCTTCCGGGTGCGGCGCGTCTCTGCCATCTGGCTGTTCTGAGTTGCATGCTTTATAACAAACCGGTGATCTAGTAAGTGAATGGTTCCTGAGTTCTGTGAGCCATTGTAGCCAATTATAGAACCTGAGGTGGGGGGCGGATATGGGAACCCCTGATTTATAGCTGGTTGGTCAGAAGCGCAGGTGACACCCAGGATTTGTGACTGGCAGCTGAAGTGGAGTTGGCGGGGGGGCAGCCTTGGGGGACTGAGCCCTGAACCCGTGGGGTCGGTGTTAACTCTGGGCAGTGAGTGGCAGAATCGGGATAAATTGTACAATATCCAGTCCATTTCCACCGAGGATCGAATGGCTTGGTGTGGAAAAACCACATATCTGGTGTTAGAAGTGTTGGTGTGAGTATAGTGTACAGGAGGAAGAAGTTTCCTTTATTCATATACTAACATTCACACACACACACACACACACACACACACACACACACAGAGCCACTCGTCATTGGGATGAGCAGCTGGGAGGACATTACTTCCAGAGACATACCAATTCTTGGTCAGGCCCAAGGCCAGGTTGCGGAGTACCTAAGAGACACCCTCCCAATTTGACAGCCTCTGGCAAGGGACCCCGGCCTCTGCTACCTGGTTCCAAGGTCTCACTTGTGCCACCTCTGTTCTTGATTTTGCAGCCAGAGCCCAAAGTTGGAGACCTGATTGAGATTTTCCGCCCTTTCTACAGACACTGGGCCATCTACGTTGGCGATGGATACGTGGTCCACCTGGCACCCCCAAGTAAGGGCGCGGAGGGCCTCCGCTGTGCTGGGGCTGGGAGGAGAGGGAGATGGGCGGCTGTGGGTAACAGGTGACCTCAGCTCCCCGCCTGGTGGCTGGTTCCTGAGTGCTGCGGGGAGGCAATCTGGTGTGAGGCAATGGTTTTCCAACTCTGCCCCTTGGGACCCTAAGGGTTCCCTATAGGGGCTGAGGTGGGCTTCCAAGGGGGTGGCTCTGCTTTTATGTTTTGTTTTTGTTTTTGTCTTGAGAGAGAGAGAGAGAATGTGAGCAGGGGACAGGGGCAGACAGAGAGGGAGGGAGAGAGAATCCCAAACAGGCTCTGAGTTTAGTGCAGAGCCTGACATGGGGCTTGATCCCACAACCCTGGGATCATGACCTGAGCCAAAATCAGGAGTTGGATGCTCAACTGACTGATCCATGCAGGCGCCCAGAACACATTCAACTCTTTTTTTTTTTTTTTTTTAACGTTTATTTATTTTTGAGACAGAGAGAGACAGAGCATGAGCGGGAAAGGGGCAGAGCGAGGGAGACACAGAATCTGAAACAGGCTCCAGGCTCTGAGCTGTCAGCACGGAGCCCGACGCGGGGCTCGAACTCACGGACCGTGAGATCGTGACCTGAGCCGAAGTCGGACGCTCAACCGACTGAGCCACCCAGACGCCCCAACACATTCAACTCTTAAGTGTAAAGCTCCCTGAGAGAGCATGGGCTTTTGGGCAGCAGGTTTGGTGGTGAACCTAGTTTCTAGCCTTCAGTCTTGGTTTCCTTATCTGTGAACTGAGGCTAAGAACACTTCACCGGGAGAATCGTTGTGACGGTCCCCCATCACTTTTCTTACACCTTTTTTTTTCGCTTAAACTGAGGTATAACATAAATATAGTAAAGTACAGAAACAGAGTAAAGCGTATAGTCAGTGAATTAAAAAAAAAAAGTCTCCATCCGTGTGACAGTGACCCAGATCAAGATCTGGAACATTTCCCCTACCCTAAGAGGCTCCCTCTTATCACTGCCCCACCCCCACCCCCAGGGACGATCGCTATTGTAGCTTCTCTTGCCATAAATCAGTTTTGCCTGCTCTAGACCTTCATGTCAGAAGAGCTGCATAGTCTGTGCTCCTTTGTGTCTGGCTTCTTTCCTTCAGCCCGTGAGAGTCATCGGCTTGTGAGTAGCAAGTTCTTTATCATTGCTGGGTGTTTTCTGTCATGTGAATACACCTTGGTTTGTTGTCCGTTCTCCCGCTGACGGACATTGGATTGGTTCCAGTTTTCGGCTGCTGTGAATACAGTTGCTGTGGACATTCTTGGACAAGTCTTTTGCCCCCACCCTCCCCCTTCCTCTAACTAATGTCCTCACCCCCATGTCTTCTCTAGATAACTCCCTGTAGAGCGAATCTTTGATTGTCTACCATGGCCATCAACGCTTCTTCACTTGCCCGTCTCTCTTCGGTTCCCTCCACTGGGCTGTCTCTTTGTTTAGCCCCCTCCCAAAGTAGCCCTTCTCACAGCTACTGAAAGACCTTTCACATCTTGACAAAGCTAAAGGTCCATTTTCTCATCAAAACTTACTAGTCTTCTCTGCAGCATTTGACATGAGCAACCTCTCTCTGGTCTTCACCCAGCACCCGTCTTTCTTCCTCTCTCACTGGGCCCTCCTTTCATGGTCTCCTGTGTGGGTTCTTCATCCTGTCCCATATCCCTCATCCTTACTCTCCCCAGGTGACCTCTCGGGTCCCTGGCTTCCAGCACTTTCTATTGGTGGATGTTTCCTAAGCCCATACCCGCAGCTTAGGCCTCCCCGCTCAGCTTCAGCCTTGTACATAGCGTCTTGACCACTTGGCATCTCCACTCGGGTGTTCAGTTGGCACATTGAACTTGACACGCCCTGAAAGTCTCCAGTGGATGACACTACCCAGCTTCTGGAGCCCAAAATCCAGGCGTCATCCTCAATCCTTCTCACCCCGCATCTGATCCACCAGGAAAGCTGGTTGCCTTTTCTCCAAGACAGACCCCGGGTCTGATCACTTCTCACCGTCTCCACTGTCGTGCCCTGGGGTAAGCCACCATTCTCTCCTCTGAAGCTTCCGGCTGGTCTCTCTGCCCCTCGCCCGCTTGTGGCCCGTCCCTCCTTCCCTGGGCAGCCAGCATGATCATTCTAAAGTATAAATCTGATTATGTGACTTCTCTCCTTAAAATTCCTCCCCCCCCTCTCAGTTCAAGTTTAATAGAAACAACCAAAGATCAAAAGCGATGCCCCACTTCCGTGCAGATCAGGTGGCCTGCCCCATAGCACAGCCTGAGCTGTGACCAGGAAGAAAGGAAGAAAGGCTGGCCTCCCCAGCCCCTGCAGGAAAGGCCTGTCCTATCCCAGTACCAAATCTAAAGTCTTGTGTTTTAAGCATGACAATGGTACAAAAGAGGTTTTGTTTTCCTGGCCGCCCACTGCAGCCTGGCCCGAAAATGACCCAGCGCTCGCCTCTGCTTAGAGAATTATTCTTTGCTCTTCTGGACATCGGGCTTGACTGTATCACTGTCAGGCTTTCAGCCAGCTGGGCCCACTCCCCCCCATGCTTGTCAGTAAACTGGGAGGCCCGAACGAGTCTCAGAGTCTCACCCACAGAGCGGCCGACAGGGAGGTCATTCACATGATGTGCCGAAGGATTCCTTCATGATCAATGATAAAGAGGCCCCTGAACGAGATGCCTTCATCAGCCTTGAAGACTCCATTGTCCTGAGCGATGGTACCCTAGGGGTGCGATACCTGGGTCCCAGTCCTGGGCGTGTGGATCCATGACAGAAGTGAGAGTCCACAGAAGCACCAATCACTTGCAGTCGAGTTTCTTACATTCTCCCGTCCTGTCACTGACGGCAAAGATCTCCGTGGGGGATGTGAAGGTGAAAAGACAAGAGAGTAGGAGAAGAAACACAGCATAGATTTTCCTTAGTGGTCAGAGAGGCTGATGCCTTTGAACTGGTCATCTGGCATAACGGCCGTGGCTTTGTACTTGGGGGCAGGGTGCCCAGTTTTGGCATTTCCTGAAGCCATCTTGCTATCTGTCCCTAACCACTCTCGAGCACCAGAGCTCACCTGGATGCCTCCCCCTTCATGGCACCCTAAGTTGAGTAGGGCAGGTCCCCGGGAGGGGGGGGGGATGAGGAAAAAGTGCCAACCGGGGTGTGGGAGTGCTTCTCACCAGCTCTGAGACAACGTGCCAAAGACCAGTTGGGAAGAAGATGCCCCTTAAAATTCTTTTTTTTTTTTTAAATTTGTTTTAAGCTTATTCATTTTTGTGAGAGAGAGACAGAGCATGAGCAGGGGAGGGGCAGAGACGGGGGGTGAGGGACACAGAATCCAAAGCAGGCTCCAGGCTCTGAGCTGTCAGCACAGAGCCCGATGTGGGGCTCGAACTCACGAACCGCGAGATCATGTCCTGAGCTGAAGTCAGATGCTTAACTGACTGAGCCACCCAGGTGCCCCAATTCTTTTTTTTTAAATGTTTATTTTTGAGAGAGAGCAAGAGAGAGAGTGCGAATGAACAGGGGAGGGGCAGAGAGAGAGACAGAGCGTCCGAAGCAGGCTCTGCGCTGACAGCAGAGAGCCTGATGTGGGGCTTGAACTCACCTGAACTGAAGTCAGAGGCCTAACTGACTGAGCCACCCAGCCACCCCCAAATTCTTGATCAGCTTTTCCATGACACATAGAATAAGACTCAAAGTTTATACTGTGGCCCATGAGGTCCGGTGTGGTCTGGCCTCTGCTTGCCTCTCTGACCCTCATCTTTCTCTCCCCTCCTCCTGGGTCTCTGGATTGCAGCCACACCGGCCTCCCTGCAGCCTCTGGAGCCTACCACACTCTTCCTTCTGGAGGCCCTGGCCCTTGCCCTTGCCCTTCCTTTTGCATGTGATGCTCCTTCCTGGATCTCAGCACAGCTGCCTTGCCCCCATCATTCCAGGCTCCACTCGACGCCCATTCCCTGGGGTGGCCCTCCCCTTCCCGAGCCTCCCCTCTCCTGTAATCCTCTCCTAGTCATCGTCTCCTGTAATATTTCACCTAATCTAATCCAGAGCATATTCACTACCTAGAAGTACCTGATTTTGTGTATTTGCTCAGTACCTGATTTTGTGTATTTGCTCCTTATCGGGGTGAGTCCTCTCACTGGAATATGAGCCACTTGAGGGGGGGGCACCCTGTCCAGTTCATGCCCTCTCTCCAGCACCTTGGACAAGGCCCGACACACAGGGAGGGCCTCCGTGTTGACTGATTGCACAGTGGATGTACCTGGTGGACAGGAGACAGGGGAGGGCATGGCAGGGATCCTGGGGACAGGTGTGTGTCACGGGTCATTGGGTGGGTGATGCTCCTTTAATGGGAAAAGTTTCTTCCACATGTATCTTCTCATGAGAGCCACGCAGGAATCTTGCCAGATAGCTCAGGACTGACCTCATGCTACTCAGGAAATGGTAGAAATCAGAGTTGGAAGGAAGCATGGAGAACGACCCTAATGATAGTGACAGCTGACACTTGCTGGGCACTCCCCCTGTTCCAGGCACCAGAGAAGTCACCTTACATGGCCAGGTCTGATCATCCTTGCAGCCCCCACTGCGGTACAGTAGGACAGAGAGGGCTGTTATCGTCTCTGTTCTACAAGGACTTGGAGACTCTGAGAAGTTAAGCACCTTGCCCAAGGTCACACAGCAGATAGAGGTAGAGGTGGGAGTTGAACTCTGGCTGTCTGGCTCTCCATTCTGGGCCTTTAACCATGATGTTATACTGCCCAGTCTGGTATTTCCCCCAATTCAGTCATCAAACATGTGCCATACGCATGTGCCCTTTCTATGATTGCTTAATTAATATTTTCTTTTTTTTAAAAAAAGATTTGTTTTTAAGTTTATTTATTTTGAGAGAGAGAGAGAGAGCATGAAGAGGGAAGGGACAGAGAGAGAGGGAGAGGGAGAGGGAGAGGGAGAGGAGAGAGAATCCCAAGCAGGCTCCCTGCTGTCAGCACAGAGCCCGACACAGGGCTCGATCCCACACACCATGAGATCATGACCTGAGCAGAAAATCAAGAGTCGGATGCTCAGCTGACTGAGCCACCCAGGCATCCTACTTAATTAATATTTTCTTTAATGGCTAACTTAAAAAATTTTTTTTAATGTTTTTTATTTTTGAGAGAACGCGCGAGCAGGGGAGGGACAGAGAGAGAGGGAGACACAGAATCGGAAGCAGGCTCCAGGCTCTGAGCTGTCGGCACAGAGCCCGACGCGGGGCCCGAACCCACAGACCGCAAGATCATGACCTGAGCCGAAGTTGGATGCTCAACCGACTGAGCCACGCAGGCGCCCCTATTTTTTTTAAATTGAAGTATCGCTGACACACGATGTTGCATTAGCTTCAGGTGTGCAGTGAAGGGACAAGTCCTGCCCGTTCCGCTGTGCTCACCGCAAGTCTAGACGCCATCCGCCCCCAGAAGAGGCTACTACGACATCCCTAATGACACTCCCTGTGCTGTGCCTTTTATCCCCGTGACTGCCTCACCCCGTAACTGGAAGCCTGTACCTCCCACTCCCACCCCACCCCTGCTCCTTCCCCTCTGGCGACCACCGTTTCATTCTCTGTCTTATGGGTCTGTTTCTGCTTTTCGTTTATCTCTTTAGTCATTTGTTTCGTTTTTTAAGTTCCACGTGTAAGTGAAATTATACGGAATCCACCTTTCCCCGTCTGACTTCTTTCGCTTCGCGTTAATACCCTCAAGCTCCACCCGTGTTGTTGCAAATAGCAAGACCTCATCCTTTTTTGTGGCTGAGTAATATTCCACAGGCAGTTTAATTTCTGGAGCTTTGGTGTCCCTTCCAGTCCCTCAGCCTCGGCCGGGGCCGTGCCGGTGCACCCAGTGGGCCTCCCTGGCACCACGTCTCGAGGAACTGCTCCCAGAAGTCTGGGAGCTACAGATCCACCTTTTCGGCAGTAATCAGCCTTGTGTTTGTCACGGGAGCGCATCCCTGCTGGACTCCCAAAAGGGTCATACTCTATTCCCCTAGGGAGATGGCTGTGCTCAGGGCCCATATTTGCACAGCCAAGAGGGCCCCTGAGGAGTCACGGGGTGTAGAAGGTCGGCTTCTCTGGGTCCAAAAAAAAAAAAAAATCACACCAAATCCCCAAACTTGACCACTCCACATTTCGGATAAGGAAACCGGGGCCCAGAGACCGCAAGTACCTTCTCCAAAGCCACACAGCAGGTGTCTGGCCCTGCTCCCCGTTCCCTCCCACATCGGCTCACGCTCTCGTGGTTGGTGCCAAGGGCCTGCGGACGGACCCCGACGGGCCTGCCCGGGACCCGATCCCTCTGTCTCCTCTTTGTGAATCCTCAGGTGAAATTGCGGGAGCGGGCGCGGCCAGCATCATGTCCACCCTGACTGAGAAGGCCGTGGTGAAAAAAGAGCGGCTGGATGACGTGGTCGGGAGAGACAGGTACCAGGTCAATAACAAACACGACGACAAGTACTCACCGCTGCCTCCCGGCAAAATCGTCCAGCGGGCGGAGCAGCTGGTGGGCCAGGAGCTGCCCTACTCGCTGCCCTGTGAGAACTGCGAGCACTTTGTGAACGAGTTGCGCTACGGAGTCGCCCGCAGCGATCAGGTGCGTCCCCAGCCTGTGTCCCCGTCCCCCCCCGGAGCCGGGCCATGCCGTCAGCTGACTGTGGCTGGGCGTCAGGCACAAAGACGATGAAGCAGTTAGAGGCAGGATCCCTGCCATCGTCAGCCGCTGCCTTGATGGAATCCTGTGTTTTGAATAACCTTCTTCTTTTTTTTTTTTTAAGTTTATTTATTTATTTTGGGAGAGGGGAGCACAAGTGGGGGAGGGGCAGGGGGAGAAAGAGAGAGAGAGAGAGAGAGGGAGAAACCCAAGCAGGCTCCGCACTGTCCGTGCAGAGCCCGACGCGGGGCTCGAACTCACGAACCGTGAGATCATGACCTGAGCCACCCAGGGGCCCCAACACTGTTCTTCTTTTATCCACTTAGAACTTTGCTAAGAGTGAAGAAAGCGCACGTTAGAATTTTCCTGTGCCCAGGAATAATTCTGGGGCTTCGCGCGGGGGAGCTGTGTCGTCTAACCGCCTAATTTTCTGTGGTCTAACAGAATTTCAATCTGTCCACTTAAAAAAACCAAAAGGCAGATTTCTTCGCCTTTCTAACGAGGGACAGCTTTTTCTGTTTCATGCTGTTCTCCTTGAAGACCTGTGTGTGCTCACACCATGTGGCCCTTTTTTGTGATCAGAGCTCCCATAATTCAGCGCGGGGCCTGGGCTCACCCAGGCAGCCCCGCGACTAGGAAATGCTCGGTGGTGGCCGTAGTGCTGACTCTCTCAGGCTGGTCACTACCCGCGCCCCCCCCATCCCCCGTAAAATGTGCACTATCAGAACTAACTAGAGACCACTTTCTTGCATTTGATGATACCCTTTGATGCCTCACGGACCACGCTCGCAGTCAGGCTATTGTGGTTTTCCTTGACAAAGTACCTTTTGTCTGAAGCCGCTGCCTCAGCATTTGCCCTCACTCTGTGAGGTTCTGTAGAGAACTGGGGGCGCGTTGTGCCTCCTGCATCATCTGAAACTGTTTGTCCCACCCGGACAGATCCGTCGAGCGAGGAAAACGCTGGGGACAAGTGCTTTCGGGCAGGTTCCATAACAGAGAAGCACAGCTGTCACAAGGCCATGCCGGATTTCCTCCAGGAGGAAGGCTAAAGGTTGGCTTGTAGGCAAATGTCAGATCAGCAGCTTCGTCCGGACTCCGTCGTCATGCCTTCTGGCTGCTGGGAACGGCGGTTCTGGGTACCACGCTCGTGACGTCAGCGATGCGGGCGTATTTCCTGACACCGCGCACAGCTATGGTGGTCCGTTTATGGCCCACGTAAGCCTGGGCAGCACCAAGATGTATATATTTTTCACCATCGAAGACCTCCAAGTTCCTCTCTCCAGGGGGTCATGTAGGAGTTTGGGCAGCCACAGCATCCAATCCAGGCAGCCTGTGAGCTTAGGTGGCAAGGGCAGTGTCGACCGTGTTGGGTAAGCGTGTTCGTTTTGGGTGTCAAGTTCATAGTTTCCATCCTTTTTATTCCTGCAATTTTTGGCACGTTGTCCTCATTGGACTTCTTGGCATAAAAGCGAGGATCGAAAATCGTTGTCTTTGCTGTCCCTGGTTCTGCTTCAACGGCTGACTTGGTTTGTGGGTGAGATTTCTTGATCCCCGTTCATGATGCTTTTTCCTGCCTTCGTTGGGAAAAAGCACAGTTTTGCTGATTTGGGGCATTGTGTCTTCACTGGGGACAGTGGCTGTGGGTGGAAGGGAGGGCTGGCTCTCCCTGTGCTTTGTCACGGGAGCCCGTGCCCCCAGAGTTGCGCCTGGATAGTGCTGGAAATGGGAAGAGGCCGAACTTTCTCACGGTTTCTTGCTGATCTGAATTGTTTCCGCGGAGTTTTGTTACCTTCAGTGTTGCTGCTGCACCTGATAACACGTGAAGGGCGGAACGGTGGCTGTGAGGACACGGTGGCTTAGAAGCTGGGAAAGAAACTGGGGAAAGGGCCACTGGATACATTGGCTCTGCTGCCGGAGCGTACATTAGGGCAACTGACTTCTGTGTTGGGGGTGTTTTTTTTCTTTCTTAATGTGTATTTATTTATTTTGAGAGAGAGAGAGAGAGCAGGGAGGAGCAGAGAAAGAGGGAGAGAGAGAGAATCCCAAGCAGGCTCTGCGTTGTCACTGCAGAGCCCAATGCGGGATTCCAACCCATGAACCATGCGATCATGACCTGAGCAGGAGCCGAGAGTTGGACGTGCAAGCCGACCGAGCCACCCAGGTGCCCCTTGGGTGTTTTCTAAGCTTCAGAGTACATCCTCAACACTCACTAGCAGAGGCTTTTTACCGACACCGAAACGAGGGTCTTAACGTCCACAGAGCTCATCTATGGCCACCACGTTTCGGCTCAGTGGCAGACTGTCGGGTTCTCGAATTATACAAGGAGAGTGCTGTGCACGTCGAATGGACTTGAATGTTGAGGTGAAAAAAGAGCCGGGGACAGCAGATCTAATTCCTGAAAGCCTATCAGAGGTAGACAGAGTCCCGTCGTCTGGAACACCAAGAGCAAAGCTGAGTGCACTCTTAGGCACTTGAGACAAACCAGGTTGAAGGGCAGAGGTCAGAGGTAAGGGGAAGGTTTCCAACAAAGTGAAGGATGAATCTGAGCTCTGTGTGTGTGTGTGTGTGTGTGTGTGTGTGTGTGTGTGCGCGCGCACGTGCAGGCGTGCAGGAGCCCCCAGTGGCCCCGTCACAAAGCCAGACTATCACAACAGCAATCATTTAATCACATGCTTCTGTTCGATCAGCGTAACACAGAGTTGTCTGTGTGACGCATCAGCGACGTTTTCCCGTGGCTGTCTGCTGGGATGTCACGTGTGTGTCTTCCTGAAATGCCCGTAGTCTTTGCCTCACCTATGGGATGGCTTCCCCATCACCTTCCTGCCTTTCAAGTCTTGTAGACGTGGCGTCGGCATTCCAAGTGGGTGCAGAAGGGTTTCGCGGCAGGTTTCTGAGCTAACTGTGGTTGCCTCTATTTTTTTGTCTTTTGGTGGTGGTGTTTCTGGAGAAGTCTTTGAAATTTAATTTTTAATCTTTCCAAGTAACGCATGCACACAATTTGTAAAGACAACCAGGGCTCAGGGTACCCTACCCCACACCTCTCTACTCCTCCCCATCCCCCCCCAGCAGCCACTCTTCTCTCTTTGAGTTTTGGCATGTACCTATTTCTGAATTTCTTGTATTATATTTCTTCTTATTATTTTAACGTTTATTTAGTTTTGAGACGGGGGGAGGGGCAGAGAGAGAGGGAGAGAGAGAGAGAGGGAGAGAGAGAATGAGCGGGGGAGGGGCAGAGAGAGAGGGAGGGAGAGAGAGAGAGAGGGAGAGAGAGAATGAGCGGGGGAGGGGCAGAGAGAGAGGGAGGGAGAGAGAGAGGGAGAGAGAGAATGAGCGGGGGAGGGGCAGAGAGGAGAGGGAGGGAGAGAGAGAGGGAGAGAGAGAATGAGCGGGGGGAGGGGCAGAGAGAGAGGGAGGGAGAGAGAGAGGGAGAGAGAGAATGAGCGGGGGAGGGGCAGAGAGAGAGGGAGGGAGAGAGAGAGGGAGAGAGAGAATGAGCGGGGGAGGGGGCAGAGAGAGAGGGAGGGAGAGAGAGAGGGAGAGAGAGAATGAGCGGGGGAGGGGCAGAGAGAGAGGGAGGGAGAGAGAGAGGGAGAGAGAGAGATGAGCGGGGGAGGGGCAGAGAGAGAGGGAGGGAGAGAGAGAGGGAGAGAGAGAATGAGCGGGGGAGGGGCAGAGAGAGAGGGAGGGATGAGAGAGAGAGGGAGAGAGAGAATGAGCGGGGGAGGGGCAGAGAGAGAGGGAGAGAGAGAGAGAGGGAGAGAGAGAATGAGCGGGGGGAGGGGCAGAGAGAGAGGGAGGGAGAGAGAGAGGGAGAGGGAGAATGAGCGGGGGAGGGGCAGAGAGAGAGGGAGGGAGAGAGAGAGGAGAGGGAGAATGAGCGGGGGAGGGGCAGAGAGAGAGGGAGGGAGAGAGAGAGGGAGAGGGAGAATGAGCGGGGGAGGGGCAGAGAGAGAGGGAGAGAGAGAGAGAGGAGAGGGAGAATGAGCGGGGGAGGGGCAGAGAGAGAGGGAGAGAGAGAGAGAGGGAGAGAGAGAGGACTTCCAAGCAGGCTCCATGTCACAGCGTGGAGCCCAACATGGGCCTTGAACGCATGAACCATGAGATCGTGACCTGAGCCGAAACCAAGAGTTGGGCCCCCTAACCGACGGAGCTCCCCAGGCGCCCCAGGGTTTCCTTTTTCCTCGAAGATAATTATTATCCCCTTTCATTGCTTAGTTTTCCTTGTACCTATTGTCAGTTCTCCCCACGCTGTCTGATTAGCCCTCAGTACAGTTTTCCACAAGGGAAATCATGTCCAAGTGATCTGTCAGTTCCAGGATGTTCTCTTTGGACACACGCATCCCCGAGATGGCCATTCTGCCGTCAGTGCTGGTTGGCTCTTGGCTGACCGCATGGTTTTAGCCCAGGATTTCCTTTGCTGTCTTCCTTGGGATTTCCTTTGCCTTTCTCTTGGGTCGGATACCCTGGTTCCATGATCTCTTCGTTTCTTATTTCTCGGAGTTTCTCTTAATTTACGTAGACCACATCCCTCAGAAGTTGCTCTAGGTTCGAAAGACAGTACATGAGGTAACGGGGATGCTGAGGCACACCACTCTTACCTGGTTTGGTTACTGTATAGGCTTTCTCTGGCTGCCGTCACAAATTACCACAAATTTAGTAGCTTTAAAACAACCCAGAGTTACTGCCTTACCGTCGTGGAGGTCAGAGGTCTAAAATGGTTTCACTGGGCTAAAATCAAGGTGCCAGCAGGGCTGTGTTCTTTTCTGGAGATTCCGGGGAGAGAATCTATTTTCTTGCCTTTTCTGGCTTCTAGAGGCTTCCTGCGCTGCTCGGCTTGAAGCCCGTCCTCCGTGTTCAAAATCAGCAATTGTTGATTGAGCCTTTCTCACATTGCACGACGCTGACTCTTCTGATGCCCTCTTCCATCTTGTAAGGAACTTCACGGTTACACCTTGGAGCCCACGTGGGTAACCCAAGGTTAGATCCCCTTTTTAGGGTAAGTTGACTAGCAACCTAATTCTATCTGTACTCTTAGTTCTCTCTCGCCATGTAGCACAATATACTTCCAGGTCCCTGGAATTAGGACATGGACGTCTTCAGGGGGCCATATTTCTGCCTCCCGGTTACTCTCTACAGCTGGCACAAGGCTGTTGTCCCGGGGATCTCCCCTCCCCATCATGCTGGAGAAATTCTCTTCTGTCCACTTTCGTCCCGGAGCGCCCCCTCTTCTGCGCCTCGTGTCTTCTTTCGTGGTTTACTCCCTTGTTCTGGCGGGGAACCTTCTTTAGCAGCTTCTTGAAAAAGGATGTATGGAACGTACATTTTTGAAAACCCTGTGTTTCTGAATTATTTTGTTTTACCCTTGCACCTGATTTGATAGTTTGGATACGGAATTTCTAGTTTAGAAATTGTTTTGCTCTAGAATTTTGGAGGCAATATTCCATTGTCTTCTTGTTTCGGAATTGCTTTGGAGAAATCTAAAGCGATCCCAACTCTTGATCTCTTGATCTTTCCTCTGTTTCCTATTTTTCTTCCCTGTGCTAGCATTTGGAGTATCTTTTCTTTACCCAACTTTCTTTATTATTATTATTATTTTTTAATATTGAGAGAGAAAGAGAGAGAGAGAGCACTAGTGGGGGAGAGGGGAAGAAGGAGAGAGGGAGAGAGAATTCCAAGCAGGCTCCATGCTTAGCCCAGAGCCCAAAGCAGGGGCTCGATCCCACGACCCTGGGATCATGACCTGAGCTGAAATCAAGAGTCGGACGCTCAACCCACTGAGCCACCCAAGTGCCTCTCTTTACCCAGTTTTCTAAAATTTCACAGTCGTGTGCCTTGGGGTGGGTCTACGTTTATCCATCATGATGGGCCTCAGAACACCATTTCCATCTGAAAACCCGCCTCGCTTAGTCCATGAATTATTTCATTGTTGATTCTCCTCTGTGTTTCCTGTATTATCTCTTTCTGGAACGTCTATTATTCAGATATTGGCCTGCCTGGATTATTCCCTCTTGTTTCCTTTGGCTTCTGTTTTCTTTGTCTTCATCTTTTGGCTCTTTTTAAAAAAAAATTTTTTTTTTCTGAGAGATTTCCTCAACTTTATCTTTCAAACTTTCTATTGAGTCTGTCATTTCCATTGTGCTTTCTAAGAATTGTTTTTATTCTCTCAATATTCTATTACTTGTTATATACCGTGTGTTATTTATTGGATGCAGTACGTCCTCTTATTCTCTAGCGATCATTTTTAAAAAAGATGTTTTCTTTCCTCGATACGGTTTCTGGGTGCCTGGGTGGCTCATTCGGCTAAGCGTCCGACTCTTGATTTCAGCTTGGGTCGTGATCTCACGGTTCGTGGGTTCGAGCCCCACATCAGGCTCCGTGCTGACAGTGTGGAGCCTGCTTGAGATTCTCCCTCTCCCCCCCCCCTCTCTCTGCCCCCTCCCCTGCTCTCTCTCTGTCTCAAAATAAGTAAATAAACTTTAAAAAACTAAACCTAGTTATTAAAAAACATAGATACGGTTTCTGGTTCCCCAGATTGTGTTTTGTTGGTTTTGCTCTCTGTCTCCTGTTTCAGAGTCTTCCTCAGATGTCTGGTATCCTGGTCGTATGCTCATGACTCAGGGTGGTGGTGTTTCCTACAGAATGGAAAGTCCGAGTGAACTGAGAGGGGACAGTGGCTTGCTGACTTTGAGTTTCACTTCTGGGTGACATAGGTGGACAGTTTGTTGGGGAATCTTCATATCGGTATCTTTTGTTTTTACTTGGGCTGGTCAGATTCCCTGGGAAAGTTTTCCTGACTCTTGTGTGATGGGTCAAGTTCTGGAGCAGAGAGGGGCAGGCGGGCCAAGGGTCTCACCTTTAGCATGTTTCTGGTCTCTCCCTCCCTTGTTTTGGGCACATCCTCATGTGTGCTTCTGGATTTCCAGAAGGCCCCCAAGCCTTCTGTTTCACCGTCTGCAGAGAATAAACTTTCAGACTTCCGCTTGTGGTTAAGGAGGGGTCCGGGGACCTAGCTGCAGAGCTCTCTCTCCTGTTTCCGGAGGTATTTGACATTGCCAATAGGTGATCTTTCCTGAGGATCCTGTGGTACAACTCGGGTGGATCCTCAACTTTTCCTGCTGCTGCCTTAGAATGTAGAGTTCTGTGGGTCCCTTGTGGAATTATGCCTAAAACGAGTGCCTTACTCGTTTTAGGAGAGAGTGTAATTTGACACACGTTCACTTTTTACCCCGAAATCTACTCTGACTTTTGCGACACTTCCCCCCCCCCCCCCCCCCCAGTACAAGCAATACAAGTCAGCAATCCTAATAAAGTACGACATCACTACTGCTCGTAGTCGGGGGCTCATATAAGAACTCGTAGAGAGCAACTCTGTGCCTGGCAGAACTGGGCACGGGGGTGCAGCCAGACACAAGGCAAGGGAGACAGGCGAGGTCCTGGCTCTCATGAAGGTCAAGGTTGGCATACTGACCATTCAACATGAGTTCCTGCCCCGCTTTGCACTCGCTTCAAGGGCTCCCCACAGCCACCCGGGCTTCGCCGCCCTGCCCTTCGCACAACCGCGCTCTGGGGGTTTATGTGCTTTCAATACCCACAGAGTGAATCGAGTTGCCCTTAGGCCCATGTGCGTTCCTGGCCAGCTGGCTCCATCCATCTGTTCTTTCCCCATCCAGCCCTCTTCTCCCCATTTCCCTGCCAATATCCGTTGACTCCCGGGTTTGTCGAGTGGGCCAAGGGGCATGTGAGTCTCCCGGAGCGGGAGCGTTCTTGTCGCAGGTACGGCCTGCACGCGGAGTCCCCACAGAGTCTGATCTCCCCTCTGCTCTCTTGCAGGTCAGAGACGCCGTCGTGGCGGCTGGCATCGCCGGCGTGGGCTTGGCCGCCGTGGGCCTCATCGGAGTCATGTTCTCCAGAAACAAGCGGCAGAAGCAATGAGTGGGAAGGGACCGTCCCAGCAGCAGTGACTTTTGTACACTCAGGGGGTCTTGTCGGGCCGGAGGTGTTGAGGTTTCGGTTTGCGGATTTCATGCTGTTTGATGATAAGGCTTATTTTCGCAGGATAAAATAAAGCCCAGTAAGGGAGGATTTTGCTGGAGGAAATGCAGCAAGAGCTGCCTGGTGTGAAGTGTGTCAGGCGCACAGCCGGGCCCTGTTCCTTGTGCCCTGCACCCTCTGGTGGTCTTCCCTGCCTTTGTCTTTGCCGGCTGCGTTCTTCCCCTTGTAGGAAACAGGCCGACTCCTGAGCTCAAGTAATGGGCATCTCGGGTTGCGGGGAGACAGGCGAGCAGCCGGGGAGACGGACAGATGGACGTGACCGATGCGCTGAGGACGGGACCCTTGGCCCGGAACGAGACCCGGGACGGCTTCTTCCGGGGCTCAGCAGCCGAGGTCTGCGGATGGTCAGTGGAGCCAAAGCCCAAACCAAAGCCCGAACCAAACCTCTGCCCGAAGGAAACTCGGTGTGTCCTCTCACCGATGTTGTGAAAACCCCCCTCGTCTCCCCCTGCTCCCCACACCTTTCCTCTGCCTTGTCGCCCCCAGCCCCCTGCGCGCCCCTCTTTCCTGGCCACTCGGGCTGGCCGTGTCCCCCGCCCCCGAGTCTCGGATCTCGCACCCCTCCTGCGGCCCCCTCTTCCCGTGGCCCCTCCGCTCCACGCCCCCCATCCCCGGTGGCTCTCAGCTTTCAAGCCCAGCCTGCCGCTTGGCCAGTCAGTTCTGCCCACGGGGCCGGGTCACAGGGAAGCCTCAGACCCCGGCTGCGGCTGCCCCCACGACCGGTCTCCCCTGGGACGAGGCACCACCTTCTGTGGCTTGAGGTCTGCCGTTGCTGCTGGCCGGACTTGGCAGGTGTTCAGAGGGGCCACTTGTCTGCAGGGGGGCTTTCGTGGCTTCCTCAGAAGTACTCTGCTGGGGCCAAGAGGCCTGCCCTCCACAGGGCAAGGCTTCTCCATCTGGTTGCAGATCTGTCCTTTTGTCGGCCCTGCTTGCCCGGAGACCTTCGTCTGTCAGACTCCCGGACGGGACTTGCCCGTGGCTCCCTGCCAGCTCCCTCCTGCTTGGCCGAGATCCAGTCCAGGGTCAACTCGCGCCCACCCACACCCCAGCATAGAGATGAGAATAGTTGTCTCCCAGTGCGGTTTTCTTTGTGTCTCCGCTCTGCTGATGTAACATCTCGTCCCAGTTCTCAAGCTCCCCAAAGCAGGGGACGTAGGCCAAATTCGAAGGGCGGGTCCTCCCGAAGGCCCCCCTCTCACACGGCATAAGGTGAGACGATGGGGACGCATGAGGTGGAAACCTTCAGGCTAATTATCGAGAACAGAGGGCCGAGGAAGGATAAACACAAGAAAACAAAATGAAGACACCCGGTTCCGTTAAAAAATAAAAATTCCATCCAAAAAAGTGGGATGCTGTAGAAATAACCAAACAAGATAGAAAAATTGGTTCCAAATACATTGATCGTCACTATATAAACTGGCCACGTAAGAGAGACACTTTCCACTGGGTTGGAGACAGACACTGGGTTAAGACTGATGTCTTAAAAAAATGAATGCTATCGAGGAGAAACACTGAGGGGGTGTGAAATCTGTCCTCCATTGAAAGACACGCTCGGCCCAAAGCACCTAAATGTGAAAAAACACCCGGTGAAAGCAACTTGAGACAATTGGGGGAAATTCGAGTATGGCCCGGGTATTAAAGAACATTAAGGAATTATTAATTTTATTAAGTGAATTGGTTTTAGGCTTGTGTGAACGCATGACCCGATTTAAAGAAACAGACACAGGGGTGCCTGGGGGGGCTCAGTCGGTTGGGCGTCTGACTCTTGATTTCGGCTCAGGTCATGATCTCACGGTTCGTGAGTTCGAGCCCCGCTTCTGACTCCACACTGACAGTGCGGAGCCTGCTTGGGATCCTCTGTCTCCCTCTCTCTCTCTCTGACCCTTTCCTGCTCACGTTCTCTCTCTCTCAAGATAAATAAATAAACACTGAAAAAATAGATGCAGATCAAGCAAATATGACAAAACAGTAAATTTTTTTAATCCAGGCAGTGGGTATATAGGTGGTCATTGTACTAGTCTTTCTAGTACTTTCTATATGTTAAGAATTTACATCATAAACCTTTTAAAAAATCTGAAATTTGAACTTGGACAGTTAAATAAGACTTTTGAACCTACTTCAATAAATATAATAATTTTTAAAAATTATAAAAGATACGTGAGGCAAATGCTAAGAACATATACTAACTAAAAGCTGGTATACTGTATTGGTATCAGAAAAGATAGGATTTAAGGCAAAAATTATTACTAGACAGAAAGGTCATTAAAAAGTGTGGCCTAAGGGGGGTCCTGGGTGGCTCAGCTGGTTAAGCGACTGACTCTTGATTTCAGCTCAGGTCATGATCTCATGGTCTGTGAGATTGAGCCTTACCTCGGGCTCTGTGCTGACAGCAGGAGGCTGCGTGGAATTCTCTCTCTCCCTCTCTCTCTCTGACTTTCCCTGGCTCTCTCTTTGTCTCAAAACAAGTAAAATAAACATTTTTTTTTATAAAAAGTATGGCATACAGGGCGGCTGGGTGGCTCAGTCAGTTAAGTGTCCAACTTTGGCTCAGGTCAGGATCTCACGGCTCGTGGGTTCGAGCCCCGCATCAGGCTCTGTACTGACAGCTCGGAGCCTAGAGCCTGCTTCAGATTCTGTGTGTGTGTCTCTCTCTCTGCCCCTCCCCCGCTCACACTCTTTCTCTCTCAGAAATAAACATTAAAAAGCAAAAAACAATAAATATGGGCACCTGGGTGGCTCAGTCGGTTAAGCGGCTGATTTTGGCTCAGGTCATGGTCAGTTTGTGGGTTTGAGCCCTGCATCGGGCTCTGTGCTGATAGCTCAGAGCCTGGAGCCTGTTTCAAATTCTGTGTCTCCCTCTCTCTGTCGCCCCCTCACTTACACTCTGTCTCTCTCTCTCAAAAAAAAAAAACAACATTAAAAAAAATAACAATTAATTAAAATACATAAAAAATAAAAAGTATGGCATAATAAGAAACATATTTGGTCTTTGTCCTTGGTTCCGAGCATGAGCTCCCTTGGAATTTCCTGAGTGATAAGACTCTCTAGTATTATTCAAAATGAACCCCTTTCTATCACACCTGAGTCTGTGCTAATGACTGATGTAAGGTGGGGGGCGCTCGAGAGCCTTATGATGGGGCTGGTCATCCCAAAGACCAAGTAATTAGAGGATTGGAACTTAGAGCACCACCCCTCTCCACCCCACCCCCCGCCCCCACACCGATCTCTGGGAGAGGGAGTGAGGTTGAAGACAAAGCCCCATAAAACCTCTTGAACGAGGAGACTTGATGAGTTGTTGGGTTGGTGAATGCATGAGGTGCTGGGAGAGCCACATGTCTGAGGAGGGCACGGAAGCTCCTTGCATCCCTCTGCCCCCATATCCTGCCCCGTGCATCTCTCCCGTTTGGTTGTTCCTGGGTTTACCCATTATAATAAGCTGCTAAACATAAGTAAAGTGCCTTTCTAAGTTCTGTGAGCTAGCAGATTTTTGGACCTAAGGGTGGTCATGGGAAACCCCAATTTATAACCCATGGACAGAGGCCTGGGTGGGCCGGGTCTTGTGAATGACATCTGAAGGAGGGGAGGGGAGGAGCCCTTACTGTGGGGTCTGTGCTAATGCCCAGGTGTCACTGTCAAAACTGGAACGAGTTGTTGGACGCCCAGTTGGTGTCAGAGAATCACAGGATTGGTTGCTGGTGTAGGAAAACACTCCAAAAGGTTCTGTGAAAGTCTCAACTCGCCAGGAAGATATAATTCTTGACTCGTTTGCATCTAATACAAATCTCTAAACCAGACACTGAAAATGTTGGCCTATTGCAAGGAGAAATTGACAAATTCTCCATTACGGTGGGGAATCTAAATGCACTTCTCTCAGAACTGATAAATCAAGGAGACACAAAAATCAGCAAAGACATAGAACATTTGAAAAGCCAACAAGCTGACTTAATATAGATGGCACAGTGTATATGCTGTGTACCACACAGTACAATTGTGGCAAACAGATTCTTTTGACCACACACAAAGGAATGTACATAAAACTGGCCTCAAAGCAAGTCTTAAGCAAATTTCAAGGGACTGGTGACATAGAGATTATCTTGTCTAATCACAGTGCATTAAGTTAGAAATCAAGAAGGAAGAAATAGCTAGAAAACCCCTCTACTTTCAGAAATTTTAGAGCATATCGGTAGTTACATCATGAGACAAAGATGAAAACGTAATGGAAATTACATAATATTCGGAACTGAATGGTAACAAAAATATTAGATATCGATCTTGGGGCCATGCAACAAAAGGGATACTTGGAAAAATTTGTAGTGCAAGTCCTTATACGAAGAAAGAGAAAAGTGCAAATTAATAAGTTAATCATCCAGTTTAAGAAGATAGAAGGCAAACAGATGGCCAATAAATGCATGAAAAAGCACTCGGTGAAGGGCACCAGGGCGGCTCAGTCAGTTGAGTGTCCAACTCTTGATTTCAGCTTGGGTCATGATCCCAGGGTTGTGAGATCGAGTCTCGCACTGGGGAACTCCACGCTCAGTGCAGAGCCTATTTGGGATTCCCTCTCTCTCTCTCTCTGCTGTATCACCCCACACCTGTCAGAATTTTGCTGGTATCAGACAGAAAAGAAATAGCGAGTGTTGGTGAGGATGCGGAGAAAAGGAAGTCCTCGCGCACTGTCGGTGGGAATTTAGTTGGTGCAGCCACTACAGAAGACAATATGAAGATTCATCAAAAAATTAGAAATAGAACTACCATATCCAGCAAATCCATGTTGGGGTATTTATTCCAAGAAAGAATAATAAAAAGAAGGAAATCTTGCTTATTTCCAACAACATGGGTAGACATTGAGGGTATGACGCTAAGTGAAATACATCAGGCAGAGAAAGAAAATTACTGTGTGATCTCATTCACACGTGGATTCTAAGACCAAACCAAATCAAAGCACAAACAAACAAAACCAAACCAAAATGAAACAAAAAACCAGGCTGACGGATACAAAGAGCAAATAGTTGGTTGCCAGAGGGAGTGTGGAGCAGGCTAGATGGGTGAAGGGGGTTAAAAGGTACAGAGTCGCAGGGGCGCCTGGGTGGCTCAGTCGGTTGAGCATCTGACTTCAGCTCAGGTCATGATCTCACAGCTCGTGAGTTCGAGCATGAGTTCGAGCCCCACGTCGGGCTCTGTGCTGACAGCTCAGAGCCTGGAGCCTGTTTCGGATTCTGTGTCCCCCTCTCTCTCCGCCCCACCCCTGCTCATGCTCTGTCTCTCAGTAATAAATAAACATTAAAAAATTTAAAAAAAAAATAGGGGCGCCTGGGTGGCGCAGTCGGTTAAGCGTCCGACTTCAGCCAGGTCACGATCTCGCGGTCTGTGAGTTCGAGCCCCGCGTCAGGCTCTGGGCTGATGGCTCGGAGCCTGGAGCCTGTTTCCGATTCTGTGTCTCCCTCTCTCTCTGCCCCTCCCCCGTTCATGCTCTGTCTCTCTCTGTCCCAAAAATAAAAAAAAAAAAAAAAAAAAAAAAAAAAAAAAAAAACGTTGAAAAAAAAAAAATTTAAAAAAAAAATAAAGAACTTACTACAGTGATAGATATCATACACTAATTTATAGAGCTAAATTCAGCCTCTATGAAGACGGCATAGAGTGAAGAAAGCATCTCCACCAGGAAACGCTACTGGAAACGGGGTCTTCACAGAGGTGATCACGTTAAGACGAGGTCATTGGCGTGGGCCCTAAGCCAGTATGACTGGGGTCCTTATGAGAAAAAGTAATACAGACACGGGAAGAATGCAAGGTGAAGACAAACAGACACACGGAGGGAAGACAGGGGCAGAGACCGAAAGTCTACAAAGCCAAGGAATGCCGAGGACGGCCAGAAGCGAGGAAGAGGCAGGAACGGACTCTTCCCCACAGGCTCAGAGAGGGCGTGGCCCTGTGGACAGCTGGACTTCTACTTCCAGACTCCAGAACCGTGACCCAATAATTTTGTGTTGTGTGAGCCCCCTCGTTTGCGGTCCTTGGCTACAGCAGCCCTCACCCGTCACCCACACCTACTCATGTATGACCTCTCGCTGACCGGATGACACAATCCACGCACAATGACGTCTGCCTCAAGCATTACTGTGTCTACAGCACTGGGTGCACCGCCTCACACGAGGTAGACATTCAGAAACGTGTGCGGAAGGCAGGAGTCTAGAGAGGAATCCGTTTCAGGGGAAAAGGTGTCGAACTCGTTTTGACAGACGCGTTTAAGAACAACAGCTCTCAACCACTGAGTCGCGGCCCCGGTGCGGAAACACCGGTCACCAGGTACAGGCCAAGGTTGAGGAAGGATGTTCTTTGCTTTTTACAGGACTATAAATTAGAACTAACTCCAGGTAATCCCCATAGTAAATGACACCCTCATTCCTTTGTATGCTGATGCGTTTTCTTGAATGTCAATGGGACAGGTGGAATCAGAAAGTCATGCTAAGAACTGCATTCCACTCTGGAGTCGCCACGGGACGGTATTTTACAGGACGAACACAGAAGGACCGCTGCGTGGAGAATAGAAGACCGCGACTAATCAACCGCAGGTAGTGACAATAATGATAAATAATGGCTTGCAGTTATTAAGCACATACTCTTTTCCAGGCACACAAAGCTACGCATTTTACAAACACGGACTTATTAACCCTCATCCTGGATTCCTACAACAGCTTCACAACCGGCCTCACTGAATGCACGCCTGTCCCTAAAAATCTATCCCAAATGCAGCAGCCAGAGCGACCCTCTGCTCACATAACATCACTACTCTGCTCAACACACGGCTCCCACCTCCCCCAGAGGAAGAGCCCGAGCCCTTGCAAAAGCCGAGCATCAGCAGGACCTAAATGCCTGGCTGACGTCGTCGCTAAGGCTCCTCCTGTCACACTTCCCAGTCCCAGCCACTGGCCTCCTTGCTGCTCCTCAGTCCTGCCAAGCACCCTCCACCCCAGGTCGTCCTGCTGCCCCGTCTCCTACACCACTACTCCCCACCCACCCACCCCCAGATATAGCTGCAGAACTTACTCGCCCACTTTCTTGGGTTCTGTGCTCAACTCAGTAAGGCCTTCCCTTATCACCCAGCAGTAGATATATGGACCACTGTGAACCAAAATCTTCAATCCTTTGTTAAAACTACTCAGCTGTAGATTTGAAAAAAGAGTAGAGGACGTCAGTGAGACCCTTAATAAAGAGATGAAAAAGAACCAATCAGAGATAAAGAACATAATAAATGAAACTAAAAATACAATAGATAGAATAAATAGTAGGCTAGAGGAAGCAGAAGAACAAATCAGTGACCCAGAGGACAGAGTAATGGAAAGTAATCAAGGTGGGCAGGTAAGAGAAAAAAAATTATTCACAATGAGAATGGACTCCGGGAACTCAGTGACCCCATCAAATGTAATAGCATTCACTTTTAGGGATCTCAGAAGAAGAGAGAGAAAAGGGGGCAGAAAGCTTACTTGAAGAAATAATTGCTGAAAACTTCCTGAGTTTGGGCAAGGAAACAAATCTGCATCTAGGAGGCACAGAGATCCCCCAACAAAATCAACCCAAGGAGGTCCACACAAAGACACATAGTAATCAGGTTGCCTGGGTGGCTCAGTTGGTTAAGCGTCTGACTCTTGATTTCAGCTCTGGTCATGATCTCATGGTTTGTGGGACTGAGTGCCGTGTTGGGCTCTGCACTGACAGCGTGGAACCTACTCAGGTCTCTCTCTCTCTCTCTCTCTCTCTCTCTCTCTCTGCTCCTCCCCCACCCATGCTCTCTCTCCTTCTCTCTCAAAATAAATAAACTTAAAAGAAAAAGCACATAGTAATTAAAATGGCAAAAAGTAGTAACAAAGAATTTTAAAAGTAGCAAGAGAAAAGAAAGCAGTTACAGGGATGCCTGGGTTGCTCAGTCGGTTAAGAACGTGACTCTTGGTTTTGGCTCAGGTCATGATCTCACATTTGTGGGTTCAAGTCCTACATCGGGCTCTGTGCTGACAGTACAGATCCTACTTGGGATTCTCTCTCTCCGTCTCTTTCTCTGCCCCTCCCCTGCTCATGCTGTTTCTGTCTCTCTCAAAATAAATAAATAAACTTAAAAAAAGAAAGAAAGAAAGAAAACAGTTACCTACAAGGCTATCTGCTTATTTTTCAGCAGAAACTTTGCAGGCTAGAGGGGAGTGCACAATATATTCACAGTGCTGAAAGGAAAAAAATCTGCAGCCAAGAATACTCTATCCAGCAAGGCTATCATTCAGAATGGAAGAGATGAAGAGTTTCCCAGACAAACAAAAGTTAAGGGAATTCATGGCCACTAAACCAGCCCTACAAGAAATGTTAGAGGGGGCTCTTTGAGTGGGAAGGAAAGACCATAAGTAGGAGTGTAAAAGTAGGAAGAATAAAAGCAGTAAAAATAAGTATATCTGTAAAAATCAATCAAGGCACTAACAAAATAAAAGGATGTAAAGTATAGCACCATATACCTAAAATATGAGGGGGAGAGGAGTAAGAATGGGTTTAAATTTAAGTGACCGTCAACTTATGCTATATGCAGAAGATGTCATATACAAAGCTAAAGGTAATAACAAATCAAAAATCAGTAATAGATACGCAAAAAATAAAGAGAAAGAATCCAAGTATATTACTAAAAGAAGCCGACTAATCATGAGAGAAGAAAGCAAGGGAGAAAGGAACAGAGAAGAACTACAAATACAACCATAAAACAAATGACAAAATGGCAATAAATACATACCTCTCGGTACTTACTTCAAATGTAAATGGACTAGATTCTCCAATCAAAAGACATAGGATGATGGAACAGATAAAAAAGGAAGGCCCATTTATATGCTGCCTGTAAGAGACTCATTTCAGACCTAAAAGCACCTGCAGATTGAAAGTGAGAGGCCAGCGAAACATTTATTATACCAATGGATGTGAAAAGAAAGCACTACTTATATTGGACAAAACAGACTTTAAAACAAAGACGGTAACAAGCTGGACTTGGCCGAAGTCGGACGCCTCACCGACCGAGCCACCCAGGCGCCCCAGGACAGTTTCTCTGTTTAAGCACCAGGGGTGAGGTGTGATCAGTCGTGCGTGTATGGGGGTGTTCGCGAGTGTCTGGCACTAAGAGGCCCTCTGTGACAATTCGCTGCGTGTTCTTCCCTGCTCTGTACGTCGACTGTGATTCCTCCTTAGCAGGAGGTTCCTGGAGACACCGTGCACCTTTATTCCATTAGATGACGGGGTTCACTTCCACCCACCCCATTGTATTTGAGGGACGTCACTCCCCAGGTCCAATCCCCTATGCGTCTGTGGTTCTGGAGGGGCAGACAAGAGTAAAAGGCAGCTACTTCCTTCGAGTAGTTTACAACTGGCCGCAGAGTGTAATGGAAGGAGCGCAGGTCTCCCAGCTACACAGAACCCGTGTGCATCCTGGGTCCCCTGCTCACCCTGCTCACCGCAGCCTGGAGAGCCGGCAGGAAGCCCTGCCTCCTGGTGGTGGAGGAAAGTTATGAAGAGGTGCTCAGGAAGAGCCCGGTGCCCAACCAACCTCTCTTTCCTTCTGGACAATGTTGAGCTGAGCGAGTGTGGACACTTGCCCGGCCCCACCCCTTCAGTCTGTAAATGGTAAAGCTGGCAAAAAGAGGAGGCACCTGCTCGAGGCCTGGTGAATGGGCCGGGACTTCGGTCTGGGGCCCCGATTCCCAGGTCGGGCCTCCGTCTTGTTCAGCTGCTTCCTTTCTTACTATTTCAAAATGCCACGTTAGCCTGCTGGGGCCACACAGCTGCGGCTCAGGGGGGCTCGGTGACGGTCTCTAGGCCACGGGCACGTGAGGGGAGGACGGGAGGAGGACCTGAGTGTCTTCTGTCCCCTCCCTCCGCCCTGCACCCCTCTGCTTGACTCCTGCTCCACTCTTCCGGGGGCATCTGAGCTCACGTGATCCTTTAGAGGAACTCACGTTCCTTTGCTTTAGAAGTGAGGAAACCAGCGCCCGGGGACTCCTGGTGACTTCTCCAAAGTCACCCAGGCATGGGCCTGGCCTGTTTCGGAGTTCAAGGCCAGGCAGGTTGGCCCTAGTTCATCCTTACCGATGAGGCCGAGGGCAACGGGGCTGCCTGCTTGGGGCCGGCTCTGAGCCCAGGGCTGAAGTCACCGTCTCCTCTTTGTGAATCTCGGGTGAAATTGTGGGAGCTGGTGCGGCCGCACCTCGTCCACCCTGACTGAGAAGGCCGTGACGGAGAAGCCGCTGCTGGAATGACGTGGTCGGGAGAGACAGGTACCACGTCAATAACAAACACGATGACAAGTACTCGCCGCTACCTCCCGGCAAAATCGTCCAGCGGGCGGAGCAGCTGGTGGGCCAGGAGCTGCCCTACTCGCTGCCCTGTGAGAACCGCGAGCACTTTGTGAACGAGCTGCGCTACGGAGTCGCCCGCAGCGATCAGGTGCGTCCCCAGCCTGTGTCCCCGTCCAGGAGCCAGGCCATTCCCTCAGCTGACAGCGGCTGGGTGTCAGGGTGGGCCGGGCTTGGGCGGAGACAGGGGCATGAATAAGACAAAAATAACAGAGACAGAATCCCTGGCCCCAAGGATGTTACAGTCCGGGAGGGGACCAGGGTGTGGAGACCCACAAGCCAGCCCCGCAGACTGATGGTGGGGGGCGGTGACGGCGAAGGACGTGAGTCACGGCCATGAATGTCAGCTTGTTTGTCAAGCCCTCCCTGGCCACTAGGCCCCGAGACCCTTACCACAGCCCCAGATGCGGGTGTTACCAATCCCACTTTACAGATGGGGAAACTGAGGCTTACCGCGTGTAAGTAGCTAGTCCAAACTCACTCAGCAACTAGGTATTGAGTCTCTCGTCCAGCACAGCCACTGTGCAGAGGCGGGGTTTGCACCCAGAGGTGTTCTGCTCCAAAAGCTCTGGTCTAGCCAGGCTTCGTGCAAGGTCATGCCTGAGGCGAGTCTGATTTTAATTCTTTCGATTAATCTAAAACTGGAAAGTGAGTTGGAGATTGACCAGGAAGTAGAGCGATAAGGAGGACGGGCAGAGGGAACGGTGTGAGCCGCCTCCTTGGAGGTGGGTTTGGGGTTACATAGTTCTTCCAGAAGTCCTGCCTGGGTAGGACAGCGCATTAGTTAATCTTCCCTACTGGCATCCAGGAGCGTTCACACCTCAGGCTGTGCGCTACAGATGCAGGATGGGTGAGGTCTAAGCTCTTCTCTCGGAAAGGAGGAGAAGGCCTCTGGGGGAAGGAGGATGGGCAAGGAGAAGCCTTACCTTCTGGAAATGAGGAGCCCAGGCTGTTAACTGAGGCGCTGTTGGTGGCCTTGGGGCACAGCGGGAATGCTTCAGGGTGGCCAGGAGTGACCCTGTTGATGGTCCCTTGCTCCTTTGAGCTGAGGAGGGCAGACCTGCCTCTGTCCAGGAGGGGTGGTGGCAGGGGGTGGGAGAAGAGGGATAGAGACGGGCATCTAGAAGCATCTAGAAGCACACCCGAAGGCTGTGCGGAAGCTTCAACGATCAATCTGGGAGACCCCAACTTTTTGAGAGTGGTTGTCCCCTCTGCCGCGCTTCTGGGAGGTCAGAGCTCAAGAGGGCAGGAGGGACCCACCTCACTTACATCGTGTGTCTCTCGCTCTGGTGCCTCTTTCTGAACTCCTTCCCCTGCAGGTCGCTCATTACCTTGCCTTCCTTCCTCCCTCTCGCTCCTTTCTCCTCCACCGGTCTCACCGACACAGGGACGTGGGCAGGGGGTGGGTCCCCGGGCTCCCACCAGCCACGCTGGGTACACCGACCCTCAGGGATCATCCTCATGGCCCTGTCGCCTCATGGCGTGTTTTCAGAGGATCCGCTTCCTTTCCCAGAGCCCTTTTGCTATCAGTGCACAAGTGAGGCCATCTTATTTCATAAATGCAGAGCTTAGTGCTCCTTGGGAGTCAAGACAGCTGTTCAGCAGATAAATCACGAACACCTTCTGAGTGCCTGGGGGCGGGCTGAGTTCCTGGAACACGGAGGGCAATCCAGACAAGCTCTCTGCCCTCAGAGGGTGGTTTCTCCAGTTTTGTACTTGCTTCGAGGCCAGCCCTGACCTAGAACATCGCCCCTGACCTAGAACATCAGACACTGTCATTCTGTCTTTCCACAGCCACCCCTTGGGGCTTTATTATGCTGTCAATACCCACCAGGCTAACTTCTTGGTTCGCCTGAGCTTTTAGTATCCGCCCCCCCTCCCTGCTGATGTTTGTTGCGTCTGTGGTTTTGTCAGCGAGGATAAATGCCACAAGGGGCTTTCCTGAGATGCGGGTTCTGGGTGTGTGTTTCCGTGGTCAGGCCCCCCCCCCTCCCCCCGATGTTGAGCGTGACCCCTTTTCTCTTCCGTTGCAGATCCCTGATGCGGTCAAGACCATACAAGCGGCTCTCCTGGCTGCCACGGTCTTCGTGAGGATTCTGCGGGCCAGAAGCAAGCGGAAACAACAACGAGCTGAACGGAACTGTCCCTCCGGGTATCCGGTGACTATGGAGCAAACGTTGCCTGGCCAGCAGCCGTGGCGTTTGGTCTATTGATTTCATTCTGTTTCGTGACCCTTTAGGCCTGTTTTAGCAAAGCTAAATGAAAGCACAGGAAGATTTCGTTTGGGGACATGCAGCCTCATGTAGCATCTATTAAAGACACAACTGGGGGCGCCTGGGTGGCGCAGTCGGTTAAGCGTCCGACTTCAGCCAGGTCACGATCTCGCGATCCGTGAGTTCGAGCCCCGCATCAGGCTCTGGGCTGACGGCTCAGAGCCTGGAGCCTGCTTCCGATTCTGTGTCTCCCTCTCTCTCTGCCCCTCCCCCGTTCATGCTCTGTCTCTCTCTGTCCCAAAAATAAATAAAAAACGTTGGAAAAAAAAAAAAAATTAAAGACACAACTGGCTCTGTTATGGGTTGCATGGTTGTATTCCCCTACAATTCATGTTGAAGGTTTAAACCCCCAATGCGATATATTTGGAAGTGGGCCTTAGGGAAGTGATCAGGATTAGATGAGGTCATGGGGGGTGGGGTCCCCCCCAATGGAGTTATTGACCTTGTAAGAAGAGAGACCAGAGTTCTTTTCACACCTCCAATGTGAGGACACAGTGGGTAGGTGGCCACGGGCAAGCCAAGAAGAAGGTTTTGAGCAGGAACTGGGTCCGCCTGCGCCTCAATCTTGAAATTTTCAGCATCCGGAACTATGAGATGTAAATGTCCTCTGTTGAAGCCCCCCCCCCCCCCCACCCCTGCGGCGAGGTGCGCCCTGGCCATTCACAGCTCACAGGAGGCCTGTATTCTTTTTTATGCTGTGAGGACACACGACGGGGAGGGAGGCACACCCACGATGGATAAAAACAGGAACCACGGGCCTGCCAGGGCCTGGGATCTCAGCAGCCGGAATTGCGTCCAAGACTCTCGGCCACGAATGTGACGCCAGGGAGGGAAGGCTCCCCGATCCTGCTGCTCCCGGCTCCTCGCCCTTCCGGGGACCGATTCGTACCGCTCTCTGTGCTCTCCGCATCCTTCCTCTGCGTCGTCGCTTCCACGTCCCCAGCGCTTCTGCTTCCTCTCCACTTGGGCTTGTCCTGCGCAGCAACCCCCTCCCCGCCCCACACTCCTTCCGGGGCTCCTCTTCTCCCGTCACCCCAGCTCCACCTCTGCCCACCTCTGCCTGCGAACGCAACGCGTTCCCAAAAAGAGAGTGCGGGGGCGGGAGGGGGGCTCTGCGCCCCTCTTGGCTCAGCCTGCTGATTGGCCGCCGCTGGGTCAGGTGATCTCATTAGGCCAATCAGCTCTGCCCGCAGGGGCGGGGTCACCCAGCTCAAAGCTGACCACAGAGTGAATTGACCTGGGAGGGACTGGCCAGAGGCGGTTAGCCCCAGGGGGAGGGGGCGGAGCCAGTGCCCTGGTGGGGAGGGCGGGGCCCTCTGCTGGGAATCCGGGTGTTGACCCAGGGGACATTCGTTGACTGGAATGACAGGCTGGCGCTCACATCTCTCCTAAGATCTGATTCCCCAACCTCACTACTCTTTGGAAAATAAAATATTTGATTCCAACTCATTCATTCATTCATTTAAATATTTATTTATTTTGAGAGAGAAAGAGAGAGCGTGGGGGGGGGGGGGTAGGGGCAGAGAGAGAGAGAATCCGGAGCAGGCTCCGCACTGTCAGAGCAGAGCCCAAAGCCGGGCTTGAACCCACAAACCGCGAGATCATGACCTGAGCTGAAATCAAGAGTCCTCCGCTTAACGGGCTGAGCCCCCCCAGGCGCCCCTTACTTATTGTGATTATGTTTTTCATGTCTCATGACAGATGTCCATTTCATCGTCAGGAGCACTGAGAAAGAAGAAGAAAGGCTCTGTCCCTCCAGCCCCACCTGGCCAGACCCCCTGTCTGTGCTGAGGGCCTACCACGTGAAGAGGAAGGGCGGCCGTGAGGGGCCTCCTGTGGGCCCAGAACCAGTTCTGTGAGCCAGAGCCTGGCCCCCACTATGGCAGATCAGCTGAGCTGTCGCTTTCCTGCACAGTTCTTCGGGTTTCCATTGGTGAATAATGGTAGCCAGGGAAATGTCTGACTGTTAGCCACTTCCCCAGGCCTCCCCCTCGTGGTATAACAAAAGCTGAGCACATCACACACCTCAGTATTGATTAAACACGTGTTCGCCGAGGAGGCACGGAGCCCTTCATCCAGCCTGTTCTGGAAGCGGCATGAACCCACCATTCTGTCACGTGCTGTGCCCACGCCTTGCATGAAAGGCTCACTCAAGGCGGGGTCCTGGTGCCCGCATGGCCAGCATCAGGCAACCAGAAATCCGCCCCCCCCCCACCCCGGAGGTGGGGCACAGGCGAGTTTAGGAATCAAGCTTCAGATGCCATCCCTAAAGAGACAGGCTCCGGGCTTCTCTCTCGCACTGTGCTCCTGCCAGGGGCGGGGCGGGTCGAAGTATTTTAGCCAGTTCGCCTCCCACGAATAGCACTCACTTCACCGACGAGACATCATCACCAGGCCCTGTTGGGCTGATTACCACGTCCTTAGTTTTTCCAAGGAAAAACCATTTCCAGGATTCAGTGCGCTAGTTCGGAAAACATCGGGTCATCAGACATGAAGACAGTTCATGTGTCCATCTCATTCAGCCAGAATGCCAGCCGGGTGCCCCTGGGCCTCGGTTTCCTCATTAATATCTCCTGGGGAGTTCTTGTTGGGCGGGGCCAAGAGGAGGAGGGGAAACTAGCTTCTCTCTCTTTTGTTTTTCAGGCAGCTGGAGAATGTGCATCGGGGCTGAGCATGGCCTTTTCCTGGAAAAGTCTCAAGGAAGAGCTGCCCAGAGAGCTTGGCAAACAGCGAGGGTGTAGATTGCAGTCTGAGGATGCCAGCATTCGCCCTGAGGGTCTGGCTGAGCGGAAGGGCCGAGGGGAAACCCACAACCCTGGCCTCCCATCTCCTTTCCCCACCAGCCTCTCCCGGAGGGCGGCCACCGAGCCTTCTGACTCCCGTGTGCCTTCCAGAAGCCCCCAGAGCAGGACTGACCTTCCTGCCCTGTAGCGTGCAAGGTGTTCCCTGGGAAACTGGGAAGCTTTCAAGTCTCCCCCCTCCCTCTTCAGCATCCCTCTTTCCTGACTCCCTACTGCCTCCCCACCCTGTTTGTTTCTTTAAAAAAAAATTTTTTTTTTAATCTTTATTTATTTTTGAGAGAGAGACAGCGTGTGAGCAGGGGAGGAGCAGAGAGAGAGGGAGACACAGAATACGAAGCAGGTGAGATCACGAACGGTGAGATCACGACCCGAGTGGAATTGGGACACTCAACCGACTGAGCCACCCAGGCGTGCCGTTGTCTTGTTTTCTTTTAAAGAACACTCTCCTCCCCCTATAACAGCCCTGGTTCAAGGCTACACACCCTCACACACACTCTCACACCAAGATTTACCCGCCCTAAGTCCCGATTCTTCCAGAGAGCTGAAGGCCGCCACAGGACCACTTTTTACTAAGATACCAACGGCTTCAAAAGAGATTGGATGCGAATGCTGTCTGGGAAGGCAAATGCTAAAAACTGAATTCACTGTGGCAAATTCCAGGTACCAGGATAGGCAGAGAGAAACAGACTGGGGTTAGGGGAACTGCCCCAAAACCTGCAGAGAGATGATGGGAGACAGCTCTCCAGGTGACCAGCCACGAGACGGGACAATGGCCCTTCCCCACAGCAGAGGGACTGCCAAGGGTCACTAGGTGCTCTTGGTGCTGCTGTCACCCCGGCAAGCTGTCCCCTCACTCCAGGCAGCACAGGGTCATTCCCCTGGAGGATGGCTCTGTGGTACATCCAGCCGGCTGGCGGTCCTGAGAGTTCCCTTGTCCTCCTATGTCTCCGTCATCCCGGATCCCAACCGCCTTTAGAAAATTCTGGTGATTCTGGTGGAGGCACACAGAGGAAAACACCCAGACATCCACGAGGCCAGAGGGGAAGCAGTGGGGACTTTCATCTGTCCTGCCAGCCTTTCCCCAGCGGTGGGGGGTGACGATGGAGACGCTGGCTTGCCAAAGTGACAGAATGACATTAAAGGAGAATCTGAGTCATGCCCTGCAGGCTCCAGAATCCTTGTTTCTTCAGCACCCATTCCTCAGTTTTGTTAAACTTTTCTTGAGCTGACACACAGTCGGTGAATATATGCATAGTCTCTAAAGCGAGTTATAGTCCTTAACAACAGTTCTGCTGAGAACAAGGACTGTCCAGAGCGAGTGCAACCATTTTGTCAGCTTATCATATGAAAATAAAGTATGCTTTTGTTAATTATATATATATTTTACATTTTATTGGAATCCGGTTTATGGAAGTCAGTCTAGAGGGTAGGAGCCTGGTCCAGTATATTTTATTTTATTTTTATTTTTATTTTTTTAATTTTTTGAGACAGAGCGTGTACCAGCAGGGGAAAGGGGCAGATGGAGAGGGAAGGGGAGACAGAGAGAAAGAGAGAGAGAGAGAGAGAGAGAGAGAATCCCAAGCAGGCTCCACTCTTAGCATGGACACAGGGCTCTATCCCATGACCCCAGGATCATGACCTGAGCCAAAATCAAGAGTCGGACCCTCAACCGACTGAGCCACCTGGGAGCCCTGGTCCATTATATTTAAAATTTTTTTTCAATGTTTATTTATTTTTGAGCGACAGAGCACAAGTGGGAGAGGGGCAGAGAGAGAAGGAGACACAGAATCCGAAGCAGGCTCCAGGCTCTGAGCTGTCCGCACAGAGCCCGACGCGGGGCTCGAACCCACGAACCGTGAGATCAGAGCTGGAGGAGCTGAAGTTGGATGCCAAAGCTGAATGCTTAACTGACTGAGCCACCCAGGTGCCCCAATGGTCCGTTACATTTTAAAACTTGATGGCAACACGCTTTTTTTGGTTTGGGTTGCAGCTTTTTGTCATATCAGTTTTTCTCTCGACTGCAGAGAATAATAATTGTATTCTCCCATGTAGTAGTGAACTTATGAAGTAAACAACTTTTTATTGAGCCCCGGCAGTACACCAGGCATTGTGATGAATGCTGGGGTCCCACTGTAACGAGCTCACACAGTCCTACCTCTTGGGGGTCCTTGCAGTTCTGATAGACGGAGGGATATTAGTAAAGGAACCACGTGGATCAGTGTTCAGTCCCCACGGTGACAATTGCCGTAAAGGGCAGATACGTGGACACCCGAGACCACTAACGGGGATATGACTTGGTCACGTAGGCCAAGCCCACCCTGGAAGGGCCTGGAAACTTCCATTGTCCATTTTGGTGCAACAATTGATCCTGACAGGAAACGAGGTCCAGGGAGGCGAGTCTTAGACAACAAGGAGTAAGGAAGCCTCTGCCCCTCTCTCTGGGCCTCCCATTTGGGCCCAGACTCTGTACAGGGCAGTGGGGCCCTCTGACCAGAGTGCGGCAGGCATAGACCCTTCTGGAACCCTCGGATGGGGGCGGATAGTCCAGCCTGGCAGTGTGAGCGGGGCCCCCTTTGATAGTAGCAACTGCGTGTTACTCTCTGTTCTTGAACCTTCAACCTTCTGAGAGCCCTGCGTTTTATAGGGGGCGGGGGGGGTCTTGTGATTAGCACCAGCCTGGTCTCTGCAGCACGGGGGGATTAAGGAACCCACCAGCTTTCACATCCTTGAAGGGTACAGCCCAGGGGAGGGTGACATCCTTAGTGCTCAAGCCAGAGGGGGCGTGGCTGCGGTGACCACCATGGAGTGGCCATTCATCAGGGTCACCGGCGGCAGAGGCTGGCTGAGGAAGCGAGAGACCATGGAGCTTCTGAGACCGCACCGAGGGCTTGCTGGGAAGTAACGGAGGGATACTCAGAGGAGATTAATTTTTTTTTTTTTAGAGAGTTTATTTTTTAGAGACTTTTTAGATTCACGGCAAGATTGAGAAGAAGGTAAAGATTTCCCATACACCCCTTGTTCTCCCCCAGGCACAGCCTCTCCCACCATCAACATCCCTCCCCAGAGGACCCATGTGGGTTACAACGGACGAACGGCATTGACACACCGCAATCCCTCCAAATCCACACTTTACCTTTGGGTTCACCCTTGGTGTTGTGCATTCTATGGGTTTGGACGAACGTGTAATGATATGTACCCGTCGCTATGGTCTCATTCAGAGTTTCACTGCCCTAAAGATTGAGGTGGCGAATTTTCACCATTCAACCCACGGGCAGCTTGAGCCATGGCAACGTCGGCATGGAAAGTTAACATACTTCCGTCTGGCAGTCCCAGGTGGGTGAAGACTAGGCCCTGGGGTTGAAAAGGAAAACTGAAAGGAAGGCTGGATGAAGAAGGTACTCGGAAAGGTGTTGGGAAATATTTACGCACCAGGAGGTGTGGCTGTGCCAGGACATAACTGAGTTGTTGGGGCACTTTTGCACCCCGACAGTAAAATGAACGATGTCTCGTGACAACAATGGTGAGTCTCCATGGAGCGATGTAGAGTCTCCATGGAGCGATGTAGCGTCTACATGGAGCGATGTAGCGTCTACATGGAGTGATGTAGACCCCCGTTGAATATCTGCTGGTTACCAGACATCAGGAGTCTTCTCCACATCACCTTGCCTTATGTAATCCTTATCCCCATCCCAGAGAAGGGGGACTGAAGCTCTGGGAGTCCAGAGATTTTCTCAAGGTCACTCAGCTAGAAATTGTGGTGAGAACCCAACAGGTGTCGAAGTAATGTTCCTTCCCTCCTTTCTGGTTCAGAAGTCTGCAAAAATATAGTGGAAGTCCTTCTTGAAGATACATTTACTTGATTCGTTGGTCTTGGCACAATTAGCCCATCCTTCAGCCAGTGAGAGAGGGAGAGGGAGAGACAGAATGACAGGTTGCCGGAGGTTGAGGGTCCGGTAGACAGAGGAGCCATGGGGTGTCTCCACTGGTCTCTGCAGCTGAAGGATTTGGGGCTCTTTCGGGCTGTCATTGCTTTTGGGATCATGTCTTCACAAGCGAGTAGCCAACCATGCCCAGAATGCCGAGTCCCAGGGACACCCCTCCTCCAATCAGGGTATGTTCCACCTGAAAGTGAATAGCCCATGTTCAACATCCATCGCAAAGGCAGGCCAGTTCTCCCTCCCTTCCAAGGGCCTGGAGTCTCCTCATCCTCCTGCCCTCTGAGCTGGCCAGCCCAGGAAGATGCTGGATGAGTCAGAGGGGCCCCAGGAGATGGGGTTGTGAACACTTCTTACTGGTGAGCTTGTCAGGGTTTGTCCTGACACCTGGCAGGATGGGCGGATGGGATCCTTTCGTGTGAGCGTGCTGGGTGAGGACATTTGTTCCTGACTCTGAGTGGGGAGGGAGGAGGCTTTGTGCCTGGTTTCCCAGAGCCCGGGCTCTGGGGCTGAGCCTGGGAACGGCTCTGCAGTCGGGGCTACACCCCTGTGGAGGGAGGGCTGTGCCAAAAGCTGAGGAGAGACTTCAGGAGACTAGGGCCACGGGCAGCGTACTTCGGGTTCACTGTGCATGGTTGCCAAGTGCAGCCTGGAAACTTCTATGCCCAGCCCCACCTCGGCCCTGAACGCCAGGCTCCTAGGTCCACCTGTGACTCAACATCTCCACCTGGAGGTCTAACTGGCCACCCACCACCACATCCAAATTCTGGATTTCCCTTCTCAAACCTGCTCCTCCCGTCCTTATCCTCGTCTCATCCAGGGGCCCCCGTCCACCCAATCAACTGGGCCTGGAGCCCCGGAGGTGCCGCTGTACGAAGGAAGGGAGCAGAGACTCCAGAGAAGGACTGCTGGGGTTCGAATCCCACCTCTGCCACTTATCAGCTGTGTGTTTTGAGACAACAAACGCGGAAGACTGAAGGGGTGGGGGTAGACCCTGTGCCCCAGGTCTTACATAGACAAGTGCTTGAGCCATTACATAGGCCCGTGGACCTTGAGCACACCCCCTGCCTGTGTGCTCTTTTTCGGAGACGAGTCACGGTGCTGGGTTGGCC
The DNA here is from genome assembly GCF_024362965.1 of Panthera pardus. Classification (NCBI taxonomy): domain Eukaryota; kingdom Metazoa; phylum Chordata; class Mammalia; order Carnivora; family Felidae; genus Panthera; species Panthera pardus. The sequence continues at coordinate 8,751,881 of NW_026526677.1, forward strand.
CAGACTCTTCCTGACGACCTGTGGGGGCATCACGATCTACCTTTAGAGGCAGAGGATCCTAGAAGGTCAGACTGGCAGGCCTCCAGAGGTCCTCCATCCAACTCCTCCTACACATGGGGAAACTGAGGACCAGAGAGACAGCGACGTGTCCAAAGACCCTCAGCAGATCAGAAGCGGATCCGAGATTTGAGCTCGGACGGCCCGACTCCCAGCCGGTGGGTCGTGGTGAGGCTCCCCTCTGGCCACACAGCCTGGTCACCCCCAGCCCCGCAGCAGACCTCCAGGGGGAGAGGGCTGGCCCCAAAGAGGGTCTTACCTGCCTGCTGTGGGGCACACCGTATCTCAGATCGGTGACAAAATGCTCACAGTTCTTGCCCAGAAGCCTGTACTCCATCTCCTCACCAATCTTCTTCTTCGCAGAATAGATGATCACGTTCACAGGCCGTGGTTTGTACTTGTGGTCCAAGCGGTTGTTGACCCTATAGCGGCAGTGCCCCACCACGTCCCGCAGGAGCTCTAGTCTCACCACCGCCTTGCTGCTCAGAACGGAGCAGATGATGGAGAAGCTGGCCCCCAGGAGGTCACCTGGAGTCAGAGACACGTCACGGGGGAGCCGCTGGGGAAGCCAAGACCGAGGCAGAGAAGGGGCGGGGCGAGGAAGAAGGCCGAGGGGAGCACCCCATCGAGGTGTTGGTGTTTGTCTTTTCACAGATGGGACCGGAGGGGCCCCAGATTTGGTTCTTTTTACTTCACAAGCTGTGGGTATTTTTTTCAAGACACCGAATGTCACGGCTGCTTGTGCCAGTGTCATCGTATCCCATTACACGGATATATATCGGCTATCTGACCAAGCCCTGGTTGCTGAGCATTGAGGTTGTTCAAAAATCTCGCCATTATAGACAATGATAGTCAAACGTTTATAATTCATCTTTGCGCCCTTGTACATTTCTGAAAGAGATCAAGTTTATCTTAGCACCCACTGTGAGGCACACACTGTGCGACTTTTCAGATATTACTTACTACTCCCCTTTTTAACTTTTAAGGTGATGATCTCCATTTGACAGCCAATATTGGTGTCGGGCCAGGTCATCCAGAGGATATGACCACCGCTGACCCGTGACCTGGACGGCAGCGGTCAGAGGCTCCCCACTCCCTCCCTGCCCTTGGAACGTGCATTCTGCTTGCCTTCCCTGCTCCCGGACCCATGGGACCCCGCTCGATTACTCAAACAGGACGGGCATGTTCAAGCGCTGCTCAGGAAGAAACCAACTCAGGTTTCCCCGGTTAAGCTCTTTTCTCAGTTCCTCTCGTTATGTTTTTTTGGGTTTTTTTTTTTTTTTTTTTGGAATTTTAAAAAATCTTTGTTTATTTTTGTGAGGTGGGGGGAGGGGCAGAGAGAGAGAGAGAGAGAGAGAAGGAGACACAGAATCCGAAGCAGGCTCCAGGCTCTGAGTGGTCAGCATAGAGCCCGACGCGGGGCTCGAACCCATGAACCGCGAGACCGTGACCTGAGCCGAAGTCGGACGCTCAACCGACTGAGCCACCCGGCTGCCCCTGGTTGCTCTCATTATGTTAACAAATATTTTGGAAATTATATTTCCAGAGACCCGTAGCTTGGCCTGAGGATCTCCCCACTCCCTTGCCGATACTCATCACCGGGTCAGAGCCTGGAATGGGAAGGAAGTCCTAGCCCCCGTGGGGGCCTCAGCCTTCTGTCTCTTTTAGAGGTTTCTCCACGACTGGGGGCTGGAAGCTTGGAAAAAAGGACCCCGTGGAATGGGAGAGTGGAGATTTATTCAGCGCGTGTGTATTATTTCTTACGTACGTGTGTGCCCGCATCGCACGGGGGTGCATGGGCACACGTGTGTGTGTGCACATGTCATATGCACGTGTGTTGCGTGTTCTGTGTATATACACATCTCTGGGTGTGTTGTATGTGTTGGGTTTGTAGATTCGTGTTGGGTATGCTCGTGTAAAAACACCGAGGGCGTGAACGCCCACGTGCAGGGGAATTGTGCGCGCGCTCCTGAGAGTGTGGACGTCACAAGCTGCGTGTAAAACCCCTTCACTGGGGTGTAAAACCCCCCCACGCCCAGGTGGCTAAGTGGGTGGAGTGTCGACTCTTGATTTCGGCTCAGGTCATGATCCCAGGGTCGTGGGATCGAGCCCCACGTCAGGTTCCATGCTGAGCACAGAGCCTGCTTCGGATTCCCTCCCTTTCTCTCTCTTTCTCCCCTGCTCCTGTCTGAGCTCTCTCTCTCTCCCTCTCTCTCTCTCAAAAGAAACAAAAGAGAAGAAACATTAAGAAATCGTTAAAACAAACAAAAAACCAAACAAAACCCTTTCACTGAGGCTGAGAGCCCCACACCCTCCCCAGCCAAGTCGGGCAGGTGAGTCACCGGCTTCTCAGACTGGCCCTCAAGTCCTTATCACACCTCTTGGCTCTGATAGTCCATGGCCACACCAGGCATCTGCCTTCCTCCCCCTCCTCGCCTCTTTCCTGCCCCTCAGCGTCCCGCCCCCCCCGGGTGCCACAGCTTCTGAGTTGAGAATTTTTCAGTTGGTCTCCCTTTCTGGGCCTTGATCTTAGCAAACGACAGCCCCCTATCTCTCATTCCAGGTCATCCGATCGGAGCCCCGGGGTCAGTTTACCTTCACCATCTTTTTCTTGCCAATATCCAACAACCAACGCTGACCTTGGAAGTCTCTCCCGACTTCGCTTCCTCGTCCATCTCCTACCCTCCGATTTGGTTCAGGGCAGCCGCTGTCCCTGCCTCTGAGATCCTCATAGCCTCCTTTTTTCCTTTGTCTTTTTAAATTTTATTTATTTTAAGTAATCTCTTTTTTTTTTAAATGTTTACTTATTTTTGAGAGAGAGTGCGAGCAGGAGAGGGGCAGGGGGAGAGGGAGACAGAGAACCCGAAGCAGGCTCCGGGCTCCGAGCCATCAGACAGAGCCCGACGAGGGGCTCGAACTCACGCACCGTGAGATCATGACCTGAGCCGAAGTTGGACGCTCAACCGACTGAGTCACTCAGGTGCCCCTATTTTAAGTAATCTCTACACACAACATGGGGCTCAAACTCACGACCCCGAGATCAAGAGTCACGTGCTCCTCTGAAGGAACCAGCCAGGCTCCCCCCGAACCTCGCAGCCTCTTGACTGTCCCCGTCCCTGCTACCCCACATCCAGTCTCCCCAAGGCCCACTGTGGCCTTCCCAAAGGGCACATGTGGCCTCAGGGCAAAGGGCATGCCCTTTGGACAGCGGCTCCCAGGCCCTCCTGAGCAGCCCTTCCTTGCCCTCTGCCCCCCCTCCAGGATGACTGAATGGCTGTGTCTGCCTCCCATCACCTGCCCTCCCCCCCTCCTCCCCTTCGCCCCGCACACCAGACACCCCTCTCCGAGAAGCTGCCCCCCAGGGCCCCAGCCTGGCTCGGCTGCCACTCCTGGGGTCCCCAGGCCCCTAGGACATCCCCCTCCCTCTGCATGGATCATGTCTCGCTGGCATCCTCTGTGCCTGTCTGCACCTCCCCCCGGGGCGGGATCCTGTATGCTGCCCCTCCCCCCTTCACCTCCAGGATCCGGTGAAGGGCCTGGCATGCCATGGGGGCAAAGGAAATCTCCATGGGAGAGGGGCTGGAGGATCAGCGGGGCCTACTCCCCTCTCTCAGCCAGGGCGGGGCAGGGCCAGGGATGGTCACCATGTTGGAATCAAAAGGGGATTTTTCACTCCGAGATTAAATATCTAAATAAGGTAGGGCCCAGAAACTGTCCACGGTAGCTGGTGGCAGATCAAATGTGACCTGGGGCCCTGCCCGAATAAGGAGACAGTTGCCCAGGCAATAGGGCCAGGATTTTGTGTTGGCAGGGCTGACAGGACGGGAGATCCAGAGCCAGGAAAGCTGACATTCAGGACACATGCCCGGGAGAGAGGGAAGGACAGAGCTGAGCAGGTACCGAGCGAGCTCGGAGGCTGGCGGGGTGGGGATCCACTCACTTCCCAAGTCCTGGGTCCCCCTCTGCCTATGCACCCCACCCGGCGGCAAAGCCCCCAGCCACCCACCCACGGCTCTTCCACGGGAGGCCCCTGGGCCCCACCCTGTGCCAGACGGGAGCCTCAGCCCCAAGCCCTCACCGTCCTGCAGGGCAAGGGACTTTTCAACAACAAAGAGTTTTCCATAAACGCCTTTTAAAGCCTTTCTGAGGTCTGGGGTTAACTGTGCCCAAGGCCAGACTGAGGCCTTTATCGGAGGAGGCCCCCTCCTGCTGTAGAGCCACCAACAGAAAGTTCCAGGGAGCTTACCTGAGCCATGGCCACAGCTCATGGCTGGTGGTGTTTGCCACTGGTGAGCCGGCTGTTGCACCAAAGTTGAGTTTTGCTTTCGCTTTCCTTTTGACATCATTTAGAAACTGCTCAATGCTAAACTTTTTTTTTTTTTTTTTTTTTAAGAGAGACTAAACATTTCCTCTAAAGGGAAAGTCGGGACTCACTTACCCCAAAATCATGGAATCACTGTGGCTCGTTATTGAACCCAGGTCTGATCTGCTCGCTGCACGAGAGAGACAAGAGTGTTGGGACAAGGAAAGTGATTTTATTCGAGAGAGTCAGCTAACCCAGAACACGGCCTTCTGACTCCTGTGTCGGTGCAGGCAGGGGTTTTACAGGAGAGACGTGAAGAGAGAAACCAGCTCATACAAGCGCTTGAGCAGTCAGATGTCTTCAATTAATGGGGGCCAGGCTCAGGTTCCCTAAGAAACTTCAAACAGAATTGATTACTAAAAGCTTCTCATGGGTTTCGGGAGTGACAGGCCAGAATGTGCTGATTATTTTGCGCAACGTGTTTTGTCTTAATGCAGTCATCCCAGTAAAATCTGATGGTCAGGGGCGCCTGGGTGGCTCAAGTCGGTTAAACTTCTGACTTCCGCTCAGGTCACGATCTCCCTGTGGGTGAGTTCGAGGCCCGCGTCGGGCCCTGTGCCGACAGCTCAGAGCCTGGGTCCTGTCTTGGAGTCTGTGTCTCCCTCTCTCTCTGCCCCTCCCCCACTCACACTCTGTGTCTCTCTCTCTCTCAAAAATAAACATTAGAAAATTTTTTTTTGTTAAATAAAACAAAAATTCAAAGGTCAGCTAGTTTCCCTTCAGGCTTACAGTACAGTGTGCAAGCAGGTGTAACGCGGCATAACGAGGGAGGGAGAAGGGTCCAAGGCAAAATGAATTCAAGATGGAGTTAGTCTTGCTGTAGCTTCAAAGCCCCCTGGAGGTGGTCGGTCAGCTGCCAGCAGCCCCGAGGGGCGCATTTTCACCCGGCAATGCCCAAAAGTGGCAAAGGAAGGTGGTTCTCATCACTGGTCTCTTTTTTCTCCTGGGAGTCAAAGCTTTCCCACGATCCCCTGCCTGTCTCGCTCCCACGCCTTCACTCCCCAGCACTGGGTCCTAAACCAGTTGTGGGCTTCCTTGGATCCGAGGCAGGGCTCTTGCTGCCCAGTGAACCGCAGGGCCCTGTGAGCCTGGGGGAAGGCCAGGGGCAGTGTGTGTGTGTGTGGGGGGGGGGAGATGGCCACTAGCGAGGCCACCGATACAGAAGAAGCCCTCACTCACCTCCTTCCCATCCGCTGTCACAACAGCTTTGTTATAAGGCCACACAGAGGCTGGAGGGAACCAGGCTGGTTCCCTATAGGATCTGGCAGGAAAAGTGGGGGCAGTTGACTCAGTGACCGGCAGAGAATGTAACAGACTTGCCGACGTGATGCGGACAGAGCCCCCATCGGAAGGAGCTTATGCCTCAGGGGCTCAGGGAGGGCACTGCCTCTGCCAACATGACCCCCTGCCCCCTGGTTCTCATGACTAGACCTTCTGACGGTCCAAGGTCTATTGGCTCCTTTGGCCTTGGCCCCAGAACGGCACCACCCATTCTGCTTCCAAGTGAACTTCATTTGTAAAAGGAGCCGAAGAGACTGGAGGGGCCAAGGGCAGGCTGCCCCACGACGGGCCACCTTGGCTTGAAGGTTATTTTTCAGTTAAAGGCAATCAGATTTGGCAACAGATTCAGGAAAAGCATTTGTCCTCTCGCACAAATGCCGAAAGGAATTTAGACGGGAGGCTTGCTCTGGGAAGAGAGCTGTCACCACAGATAACTACATTATGCCATGAACCGGGTATAATAAACAGGGAGGAACCAGCAAGGGCTGTTTGATTAAAGTCCTCTGTGTCTCACCGTCTCTGGGTGGCCTGGCAATTATTTGCTGACCAAATAGTTGTGGATTCCCTGTAGGTACGAAGCTAACGTTGATTTTCTCTTGTTAATCTGTCTCATCTCCGTTTAATTTCCAGTCCAGCTCAAAGGATCTTGAAAGGGCAGGGGAAAGCCTTCCTCCCTGATAAGTCATGACCATTCACGTCCCTGCACTGAGGTCACGTTCAAATTGAAAAAAGAAGAAGGAAAAAAACCCCCACAAAAACCAAAGTAAGTCGCAAGCAAGGTCTTGTCTCTTTCAAAGCGGTGTCACTTTGGGCAATCGCCTCTCTCTCCCGGTCTCAGTTACCTCCTCTTTAAGACGGAGGGCTTCGTCTTGGTCAGGCTAGAGGCTGTGAGTCTGCGGATCTGGAGCCTCTGGAGGGATGGTGACTCTGGTCATTGCTGACCCAGCTGGAGCCACCTCTGTCCCTGGACTTCAGTTGCTGAGGCCTGTCTCCAGGTTCAAAGTTGGTGGGTGGTTTCGGCAGGTGGTCTGTTAGATGGTCTGTGCCTCTGCCCCCAGCGGCTCCTCCCGTGCTTACCCATCAGGGGGACTTGCCGCCGGCCACATCCCTCCTGCCTTTCTTCCTCCAGGGCTCTGCTATCAGGTCTGATCAGGACCCGAGCAGTTCTTGGCACTGACGCGGCCTGACAAATGTTCAGCGAGGCCTGGGAGGTATTCCGCGGGTTTGCTGCCCAGCCCGGATATTTCTAGGGTCTTTCCTCGTTCTAGCCGGTAAGAGATCAGAGCATGAACCTCCCACGAGAACCCGCGGAGCAGGGGAGGGGCAAGGCAGCGGGGGCAAGAGGGAGGCCGTGCTGGCTGTCCAGGTTGGGGAGCAAAGGCCAAAGATTATCTCAGCGTCGAACTCGGAGATGACTAAAGTGCGCGGTGCCCGGCACACGGTGTAACCTCGCCTTGCACCTTTATTCAGCAGGGACCCACTGAGCTCCTCCTGTGTGCCAAGCACCGCTGTAGGCACGCGCCCGTGATCAAAGTCAGGCGATAACGAATCTGTGCCACCGTGGCTCTGACTTTCTCATTGGAGAGACTGGACGAAGGTGTAGTAAGGGAGGTATTACGTTAGATGGCCACACGCTGAGCCAAATGAAGAAGAGGATGGGGCTGGGGCTGAGGGGGAGGTGCCATCTTAGGTAGTGTGGGGGGGGGGGGGACAGCCTCCCTGAGTCATGAACTCAAGGAGGCAGGAAGCGAGCCCTTCGCGTGTATGTACACGCAGAGTGTCCCGGGCAGTGCAGCAGTTATTGCAAAGGCCCTGTGGCCACACGTGTCTGCCAGGGTATCCGGAGCCAGGGAGCGGGTCACAGGAGAGGACAGCCAAGAGGTACGGTGAGCCCTGTTTACATGGGGCGGCGCTGCCTTCTAAGGGCGTTGAGTCTTACTCTGAATGAGATGGGATCCGCTGGAGGGTCGCGGCACGGCAGGGATGCGACCTGATTCGGGTAGTTTTTAGAGACTCCCTCTGAATCCTGTGTTGAGAATAGCCCGCGGGGTCCCGGGTAGAAGCAGCGAGAGCAGCCTGTAGTATTCTGGGCAAGAGACCAGAGAGAAGTGATTGGATTCTTCATACATGTCGAAGGTGCAGTTTGCTAGGGCTGCCGTAGCAAATACCACAGACTAGGTGGCTTCAATGAGAGAATTTTATCTTCTCGTGATTCCGGAGGCTGGAAGTTCAAGACCAAGGTGTCCACGGGGTTGGTGTCTTCTGAAGCCTCGTGGCTTGAAGATGGATGCTTTCTACCTGGAGCTTCACACGGTCTCCCTTCTGTGCATGTCTATGTCCTAATCTCTTTTCTCATAAGGACACCAGTCGGGTTAGGACCCGCCCATAGGCCCTCATTGTAACTTCATTACCCCCTTAAATACCCCATCTCCGAATACATTGTGAAGTGTTGAAGGTTAGGATTTCCACACATGAATTTGGGGGGGGAAAAACCAGAATATTCAACCTATGACATTTACCTTCTGGCAAAGCAATGTAATCCAGGTTTGGCTTCTACTTTCCCTGTCCCTCCCCTGGAATCTGCCATTTTTCCAGGCAGCCTGGTGCCTTTTAATGGATAATGGTATGTAGAAAGCAAAATTGGATCATTTAAGTAGCTTGAATTTAATCCTGTACCTTTTTTCTTAAATTATTTTTACTGTTTATTCATTAAAATTTTTTTAAATGTTTATTTGAGTGAGAGAAAAAGAGAGAGACAGAGAGAGAGAGAGAGACAGAGACAGAGTGTGAGCAGGGGAGGGGCAGAGAGAGAGGAAGACACAGAATCCAAAGCGGGCTCCAGGCTCTGAGCTGTCAGCACAGAGCCCGGCACGGGGCTCGAACTCACGAACCGCAAGATGATAGATAACCTGAGCCGAAGTCAGATGCTTAACCGACTGAGCCACCCAAGGGCCCCTGGTTTTCATTTTTTTTTTTTGAGAGAGAGACAGAGTGTGAGTGGGGGAGGGTCAGAGAGCAAGGGAGACACAGATCTGAAGCAGGCTCCAGGCTCCGAGCTGTCAGCACAGAGCCCAACACGGGGCTCAAACCGTGAACCTCTAGATCATGACCTGAGCCGAAGTTGGATGCTTAACCAACTGAGCCACCCAGGTGTCCCAGGTCCTATATCTTGGGGCCAAAAACCTCCTGATGGGGACATAGAGCACGTCTCTCTGAAACAGTGTAACACGCTTCGCTGTCGGGATATTCCTCAGGGGAATCAGGGTGCCTTCCAGTCTGTATCCCTTTCCCTACTGCCAACATATAAGCTGGGATTTGCAGTTACCTAATGGATGAGGAAGACGGGCTCCTTCTGGGGGTGACTGTGGGAGCACAGCACTAAGGTCCCATTAATTTTTGTCTCCCAGACAGTCAGCTCTTAGTGATGGGGGTCCTGAGGCTGGAGAGGGAATCAGAGGAAGGGAATCCCCGTGTCATGTGGCCATGGACGCAGTAGGCAGGAGGACCATGTTAGGTCCTGAGAAGAGGGAGGGAGAAAAATAGCTAATTCCCACTTCTCCTGGGTTATACCTGCTGCTCTGACCCACTGAATGTGCTCGCCCGCGAGGCATGTGTATTCACATGCACAAACACAAAAAATAACGCTCGCACGCACATAGAAAACCAGCAGGCACACGATACACACACATACCCCTGGACAAACGCTTCTCCTCCTCATCTCTCTGGGGGCGTTTCCCCGGGCTCCAGCCCCTGACTCTACCCCGCTGTCCCTGGCTGGATTCACCCCGGAATATCAGAGCCTCGTGGGGGAAGTTACGGCTCAGTCTACACATCTTCCTTCCTCGTCTGGTTTGTTTGTCCAAGGCAGCCCCAAAGCCTGGAGGCTAGGTTGCAATTTTTACCCTGGTTAAGATCATTGCAGGGTGGTCCACGTGGCCTCTCCAGGCAGGGAAACAGTTTTCTATTTGAACAGCAGCCTTGAGTTTCGAATGGAAATTGACGTCAGTACTATGTTCTGATGAGCCAATTAGCCTGTCCTTGTGGAAATAAGACATTATATACGGACCTTTATTCCTAGATGGAACTTACTCTATATCAGTTGAGTTGCATCTTGTGTGTGTAAACCCTGTCATGTGTCTCAAATGTGCCAGGTGACAGGAGGTAAGAGAAAGGTCAGGAACAGAACCTGTGTGTAAAGGATCCACACCTTTCAGCCTGTCAACAGAGACAGGCTGGGTCTTTGCACCTTGTGAGCCTGGTTCCAAATCCTGGCTGCACAACAGCTCAGCAGAGACCTTGGCTAAGTTGCTTAATTTCTTGGAGGCTCAACAGATAAAATGAGGATGATAATACTTACCTTTTGAGGTGATGGAGGTGGGAAAGTGAGGTTATATATAAAAAGGTAAGCCCGTAAGTGCCTGGCAGAAAGGAAGCACTCAGAAAGTGATGTTGTCTTTCTCTTATTAAAAAAAAAAAATTTTTTTAACATTTATTTATCTTTGAGAGATAGAGGGAGACAGAGCACAAGTGGGGGAGGGGCAGAGAGAGAAGGAGACACAGAATCCGAAACAGCCTCCAGGCTCTGAGCTGTCAGCACAGATCCTGATGCGGGGCTCGAACTCACGGACTGTGAGATCATGACCTGAGCCAAAGTCGGATGCTCAACCGACTGAGCCACCCAGCGCCCCCGATGTTGCCTTTCTTAACCAGACAAAGGTACCGTTATTCATAACGTCATTTTAATAATAATCAAAACTTGGAAAAAACCTGAATGCTCAATATGTTATTTTTATTTTTTTCACTAAGCTTTACACCCAGCATGGAGTCCAACGCGGGGCTTAACTCATGACCTGAGATCAAGACCTGAGCTGAGATCGAGAGTCTTGGGGCCCCTGGCTGGCTCAGCCAGTTAAGTGTCAGGCCTGCTTGGGATTCTCTCTCCCTCTCCCTCGGCCCCTTCCCTGCTTGTGCTCTTTCTCTCTCAAAAGGAATACATAAACATTAAAAACAAAAAGAGTCAGATGCTAAGGGCGCCTGGGTGGCTCAATCGGTTGAGCATCCGACTCTTGATTTGGGCTCAGGTCATGATCCCAGGATCAAGGGATCAAGCCCTGCACTGACAGGGACAGCGGGGAAGGGGTCTCATCTGTGAGGAGAGCTTCTCTTTCCCGTCTACTGGGCTATCGATTGTCTGCTCAGATCGACCTCTCTCCATTTCTCCAGTAACCGACATCCTAACAGAGCCAAATTCCAGAGATCTGCTTGAAATGGCGTATTCTGACAAAGAGCACTGGGCCATCCGTGTGGGTAATGAAAATGTGGCCTCTGTTCCTTAATCATGAGCCAGAATCTGCTCCAGCTTTTGCTGCCCACTCACGAAAACCTTTGGTATTTGAGACGGTGGAATTGACGACTTGGATTGGTTACGCAGGCACTGGAAGCCGGGAGGGGGATGATGAAGGAAACCTTTGTGATCGTAAAACATCCTGGATTGCTATTATTGATGCCTTTGGCCTTGATTAGTATTTATCTGATAGCCAACAACCAAAACCTAAGCTAGATTCTTTCTGAGAGACCAAAGTCACTGTAACTTTTATATGGAAAAATAGAGGTTTATGAATACCTAAGTCAAGGTAAAAATGATGGCTAGGAAGAGGAAATATACAAGCCAAACCACGAAATATTAGAGATGATGTCGGCTCAAAGCTAGAATGAATCAAAATAGAGCATTCAGAGATAAACCTGCGGACAGGTCGGAACATTCCGTACAAAGGTCGATTTTAAAAAGATGGAAATTTGAAAAATAATTCTTGCAAGTTAACGGAAAAAAAAAAAACCCGAGGAACCCCGTCAATAAAACAACCATGTTCCCCTCCATGGCGGCACAGTTTTGTATACCACAAAAAATAGACATTTTACCCCACGAAGACTCGGTATCATTAAAATTCATTTTGAATGATCTCGGATATTGAGTATGTTTTTTACTGTGAATAAACAACCCAAAGACAGATATTTCAAGTTACCCAACACCTCTTCATATATGTGCGTGCTCCCTAAACACACACACACACACACACACACACACACACACACACACCTCTGACACTATGTTCATTATCATAGAGGAGTCATTATCATAACAAGCTTTCTCACCCCCTGCATTTGGTTCCACCGATGGCTTATTTCCTGCTGAGTTGACGAGTAATATAACCCACGCAGTGTCTGGCAGGGAGACATCAAATCAGTCCATTTACCTTGAACGGCAGATATTATGAATTAATTTAGTACCTGTTTCAATCAGGGGTTATTATAAAGGCTAAGAATGGTTACCCTTCATTTCCTGGACTCCCTTGCGGTTAAGATTCCATTCAAGGCTACGCTACCCTTCATTTCCTGGACTCCCTTGCGGTTAAGATTCCATTCAAGGCTACGCTACCCTTCATTTCCTGGACTCCCTTGCGATTAAGATTCCATTCAAGGCTACCCTACCCTTCATTTCCTGGACTCCCTTGCAATTAAGATTCCACTCAAGGCTAGGCTGACTGCCCAAACTTGGGTGGCAAAGGAGCCCGTGGGTTGGAGGGTCCATTTTGTGAGCTCGGATTGGCTGGCAAGAATTTGGTGAAAGCATACAATTCTTCTGAGTCATTGTTCTGGGATCCAGTTCATTTCACCTTCTCCGTTCACCATTGGTAATATTACATGCGTTTTTGGTTGATGGTCAAGTCTGGGAAAACCTGTATCTAGCTCCCTTCGTATATGAGCTCTAAGATTTGGAAGGATCTTCTGTAGACTAGCCTCTGGCTCTGCTCATCTCTCACCTTATTTTTTCTCTGCTATTCTTATGCTTCCATAAGACCGTTGTATCTTGTTTTAACTTCTGGCCATGCACCTTTGGTGTTAGAACCCTGGGTGAGTCGGCACGGTGGGCAGTAGGAGTGGGTATTCAGGAAGCCTCTACACTAGGACAGCTAGCTAGATAGAGGTGTTCAAGCCCCGCATCAGGCTCTGTGCTGACAGTATGGAGCCTGCTTGGGATTCTCTCTCTCCCTCTGTCTTTTTAAATTTATTTATTTTGAGAGAGAGAGAGAGCAAGTGGAGGAGGGGCAGAGAGGGAAAGAGAGAATTCCAAGCAGGCTCCTCAGTGTGGAGCCCAACGCGGGGCTCGAACCCACATACCGCAAGCTCACGATCTGAGCCAAAACCAAGAGCTGGATGCTTAACCGACTGAGCCACCAGGCGCCCCAACACCCAACTCATTCTTACTTGAGTTGCACAGCTGAGAAAACCTTAGGTCTGATGTTCAGAGGCCTGATGAGTGCTTAACAGCTTTTTACCCAACATCCAGACCTGAGTCAGATCACAGACCCAGATCTCCTTGAGTAAAGGAGACCTACTTTGAAGAAAAGCCCTATGAAAATATCACAAGTATGTTCTGTCAATTATCATCCCGATCTCCCCCTGGAGGATCTGTGGCAGGTATCAGGAAACCGATTCCCGAGAGGACAACGTCTAGAATTTTCAGAGATGTAAAAAAATATTGGCCTAAAGCTAATGAGATGCCTGGATTATCAGATCTAGCAGACAACCACGTTTACAAATGGGATTTTCCAGCTTGCAATGCATTCGGCAGGGCTGCAAACCCATCCTATGTGTCCTATGTTTGTTTATTTCACTTATTCCCCAAAGCATAGTTGGGACGGATGTATCGAACACTTGGCGGAATCCTTGTATTGCCTTTGATCCTAATTTGGGCTCTTACACAGAGAGATCCAGATGAAAGCAACCTGAATTCCCTGAGTAAAAATGGAAGCCAAACACAATCTTGCATCAGCGAAACTAGTTCTGGACACTTCTCGTGTTTCCTCGGTATAACTCACGACCGGACCGAGACCCATGTGGGTGCGTGTGACAACAGAACCCGGGTCACTGTTTGCAACCCAGGGAAAAATGTCGCGTTTTAGACTCTACGTTGGAAAGCAGGATCCGCGAGGCTGGAACTATCAAAACCTAGAACGTACACCCAAGAGGATTTCAGGGAGTACCTGCTTCGGGTAGCTCTTTGTTACGAGTAGCTATGCAACTTGGCAAAACACCCGGAATGACTGTTTCCAGACACTGGACTTTGGAAACCGGAGAAAAGAGCTCTGAGTAAAACGAACGCTTCAAGCAGCCCAGCTTGAAGCCCAGCTTCCAACTTCTGGAAGGAGTTAGTCTGATGGGTTTAAATGCCATTCTTGCCTGTGGATACTCTTGAATCCTTTTTTTTTTTTTTTTTTTTTTTTAAATCAAGAGCCACGGAAGACACTGTTGTTTTCTTAAATAGCCGTCTACTTACACTTCCCAGTCTTCTTCCTACCAGAATCCCTGATTTGTCTAGACAACCAACATGGGCCCCTCCCTCAAATAGTGATGATCTCTGTGAATAGCCAGGCTGCCTGCAAGGTTTCTGGGAAGGATTTTGCTCCCTGATGAAAAGAGAGACTCATGAGAAACAAGTCTGTTCTGCCTTTGGATGCTGTCATGTGAGAATGTGACATACGGAGCTGCTGCAGCCGCTTTGCCTCCATGAGGGCTGATACCGTAGCTGTGGAGAAGGACCTGATGACAGGGGCCGGGAGCTTGATGGCATCATAGACCATCTGACAAATCCTGGGACTGCCATCTCTTGACTTCTTGAACAGCAAGTGGGAGTTGAGTATTAATTACATCCTCACTGTCTAATGCACTGTAGTTTAGTTACTTTCTGCCAAAGATGTTCCCGGGGACGTAGTGCACATTTTGTGCCCCAAAGCACCTAATCTAGATCCCATCTGCTGTGCTTTTGCTGTAGATGCAGTGCCTCCCACTTGTCACTCTCCAGTCCCTTCTGACCAAATACTTCCTGAGAGCTCAGTTCCTGAACGGTTGTGGAAAGAGTGTCCCTGCTGTGGATTGGATTCTTTCGCCCCCCACTACACTCCCTCACAGTAATAGATTACACATCCTTGCCATTATCATGTGACTGGAGCATTACCATGTTCCTCATTGACCTTGGGCTGGGGGGCTGGGTCATGTGGTCTGCTTTGACCAATGGGAGCAAAGGAGCACACGTTTCCCACGTCTGAGCAGTTTTATAGGAACGTGCATGGTTAGGCTCAGCTTTTTTAATGTTTTTATTTACTTTTGAGACACAGAGAGAGAGAGACAGAGCACGAGCAGGGGAGGGGCAGAGAGCTACAGGGAGACACAGAATCCGAAGCAGGCTCCAGGCTCTGAGCTGTCAGCACAGAGCCCGACGCGGGGCTTGAACTCACGAACCGCGAGATCATGACCTGAGCTGAAGTCCGATGCTTTACCGACTGTGCCACCCAGGTGCCCCGGTTAGGCTCAGCTTCTTTAGCTCCTGTGCCTCTTTGTCCCAAGGAAGACGCGTCCCGGCTGGAGGCTGCCCCTTCAGCCGGGGTACCAGAATGAACCCCTGGTGGTGGAAGGCCTGAACTCGATGAGCCAAACTCAGCTAAGCCCAGAAGAATCGTCACTGATCCACAGCCCTCAGGTTACATGAAGGAGAAGAGCTAAGCGTTTGCTGATACGGGGGGTGGGGGTGGGGAGGGGTTTGTTTGTTACCCCAGCAAAGCTGATGAAATATGCAGGTGGGAGTCGGGATGTAGCCCTCCCTCGGGTCAGGGATGCTTCCCAGGGGCAGTATCTCTCTCCTGCTTCCGCGTGTGAGGGGTCCCTGTGTGTGCATCGCGGTCACCTCTCAGGCTTCCGAGTTGGGTTCAATGCCCGGTGAGTGAGCGAGGGGCTCTGAGCAGGGCAGAATGAAACCAAGAGTGAGATTCTCGGAGTTCGTATGGAAGGCGGGGCGGGCGATCAGCAGGTGCCAGGCTTACTCAGCCTCCGCTTGGTGATGTCTGCGCCGAGGTCCTCTTGATGTATAAGGGCACCTCTGCTGGGGGTTGGCTCCCTCGGTCTGCTTTGCGGGGCTCGGGAAGAGTGGGCACCAGCTGCTGGTTTGAAAACTTGTGGAAACATGCCGTTATTATATAAAAGCCTATTTTTCCCTGGAGGCGGTGGCGGGGGGACGGACTATGAGGTCTTTTCCGAGTGGATAGCTCCTGTCTGTGTCCCCAGGGCTTGACTGCATGCCTGGCCTGTAGGGAGGGGAAGTCACAGCGAGTGAAACACGAAGGGAGCCGGATTCTTGTTCGAGAAGCTGTGTCTGTCTGGGCCTTAGGGGCCCCGCTTGCCCCCACGCAGCCCACAGAGGAGCCTTGATGCTGTGTCTGTAGGGGGGGACACCTTCGGTCTCTGGGAGGTGAACTGATCCCCATCATGCGGCCTCTGCTCCGGCCACAGGTTCTTACCCCCCCACAGCACCTCTGTCCCTCCCCTTCCTTCTGCAGTCTTTTCCTCTCCGTTCCAGACCCTTCTTGCCTAGGCCGTGAACTATCAGGTTCCAGTAGCCCCGCCTTTCTGTGTCTTTGAAGTTGCAGGCGGGGTGGGTTTTTGGGCTCAGTGGCGTGCAGCTGAAAAGGAACAAGCCGGGGGTTCGTGCATTGATTCCCGGGAATGGAACATTCCTGAAAAGCATGTCTTACTTATCAGCTGGAAAAGCGAAGGCTGTCTGGCCTCGCTCTGGAAGGGAGCTGTCCTGTCCCCAGTGTCCCTCTGTTTCCTCATCCAGGGAGGGAACAAGCTCAGATTTGGGATCCTGTTGACAGCGCCCCAGCTGAGGGCTTAGGCATTTAGGGATGAGGTGAGTAGCCCCTTCGTGTTCACCATCCCTGGGCCCCCCCATGCCAAGCCAGGCCCTTCACCGGATCCTGGAGGTGAAGGAGGGAGGGGCAGCATATAGGATCCCTCCCCGGGGGAGGTGCAGACAGGCACAGAGGATGCCAGCGAGACATGATCCATGCAGAGGGACGTCCTAGGGGCCTGGGGACCCCAGGGAGTGGCAGCCGAGCCAGGCTGGGGCCCTGGGGGGCAGCTTCTCCGAGAGGGGTGTCTGGTGTGGGGGGCGAGGGGGAGGAGGGCAGGTGATGGGAAGCAGAGACAGCCAGATGTGCAGGGGAGCGGAGGCAGGAGCCAGCTCTGTGGTGAGGAGGAGGGCATGCCATTCAGTCATCCCGGGTGGGGCAGAGGGCGAGGAGGGCTGAGGAAGGGCCGCTCAGGAGGGCCTGGGAGCCGCTGCCCAAAGGGCATGCCCTGTGCCTTGAGGCCCTTTGGGAAGGCCACAGTGGGATTTGGGGAGACGGGATGTGGGGTAGCAGGGGGCGGTCAGGAGGCTGTGGGGGTCACAGAGGCCGGGCCAGGGCTGCCCCGAGCCAATTCAGGGGGTGGGAGATGGACGAGGAGGTGAATTCAGGAGAAACTTCTAGAGTTAGCATTGACTGGACTTTGGGACTGGACACAGGTGGTGGGGGTGGACGTGGAGGGTGGGTGGAGGGAAGGGGTGTGTGAGGGGAATGGAAGACTTAGGATGGCCCTCTTTGGGGACTGGAAAGCCTGGAATAAAGGGTTAGAGTGCCGATGTCGTTCCCGGGATCGGGAACATAGAAGGAAGAGGAGGCGGGGACGTGTGGATTCTTGCAGCTGGGGTGTCCTGGGTGGAACACTGACGGCAAGGACTGGGGTGTGGAAGGCAGGGCCACGGGGGGCAGCCGGTGGGAGACGTGGGCAGAGGAGAGACCCAGCTCAGCCTTTTCACACAAGTGACCTTGAGCCAGTCATCACCGTCCGGGAGCCCCGGTTCCCGCACCTGAACAAGGGGCGATAATGCTTCCTCCTCAGGTTGTGTGGATGGGAGGGCGGGCTGGCAGACGTCCGCCCCACTGCCTCCAGCTGTGTGACCACCCCCCCCCCCCACCGGCCCCAAGATCCTGCTCCCTGCCCGAGCTGCCGGTCAAGACACCAGCCAAGAGAGAATGGCATCCCGAGGCCAGGAGGGGAATCCAAGGAGGAGCCTCACCGTGGCCATGGACACCACGAGCGGGTGGGGGGGGGGGGGGTGGTGCTGGGCTCGAGGGTCAGCCTCCGAGGAGGGAAGGGACTCCATGGGGACTTCTGGGAGTGGTGCTTGGACACGTCGGAAAGATGCTGGGACATATGGCGTCACGACGACACAGGTGCGGAAACGCAACCACACAGGCACGTGAACACACATCTAATGAACGTGCGCGCAGCAGACACACGTGTAGTCCTGGGACCCTCCCTCCTTCTCCACGACTTGGGGGGTGGGAGCGCCGGTCACTTTTCCCAGACTCTAGCATCTGGGCCCTGCGCCAAGGGGACCCCGTGAGAGGCGCAGCAGGGTCGGACACCCCTTACGCGGCCCGCGTTCTCACCTCCCTGGCTTCCCAGGAGGTGCGCCAAGCGCCATGCCTGGAGACCTGGTTGAGAATGTCCTTGAGTGGCCGGGAGCACGGGGCCATCCGCCTGGTTCTGCTCATGCCGGGGGAGGGGGTTGGGGGGGAAGGGGCGACATTTGATGGCTCACACGTCCGGCAAGAGCCACCGTTTATTGAGTCCCAAGTCAGCACACAGCATTTTAAGCAATTTTGACTCCTCAACTCACAACCATCCCGCTGGGTTGATGTAACTGTTCATACCTTGCCACGCGGATGCGCTGAATTTGCCCAAAGCCATGACATCTAAGCTCGTAGAGACAGCAGGATTTGAACTCGGGCTCTATGCCTTGGGAACCACGTTCAAGAGGATAATCAGTGGACAGCTCCTGACCAGGAGACAGGAGGAGCTGGTTCCTGAATCGAGGACCCCGAGACCCGCTCTGTGACCTTCTGACAAATTACTTGGCCGGTCGGCCCTGCATCATCCTTATCCTGTTACATACATCACAGGGTTTTTATAGGAATGAAATGTGTCGGAAAGTGCTGGAAAGCTGAGAGGGCTGCTCCCACGTGAGCCCCACAGCCCCGTGGGGTGATCAGAGCAATGACTTATCCTCATTCTACAGTGAAGGAACTGAAGACCAGAGAGGTCACGGGGTCTACCTGAGGCTCATCAGCATAGATCTTGTCCCTTGGAGTCTGGCACATTCTCCACTCTCCCTCCCGCTCTTGGTATGCCTGAGGGGCTTGGCTCCCTAATTTGGGGTGTCCCCCTCTTCTCTGGCATTGCTACTTTATCTTACCCTCGATCCCCGCCCTGCTGGGGTCCCCTCCTTCAAGCCCTGCTCTCAGCAGGCTGGTCACTGGGCCTTTTTCTTTCCTGGAACAATTTCATATGTAAAAGTACAGAAATGTCCAGAGTCTTCGGGGCCTGAAACAGTCATTCCCGATCCTAGCTGCATGTCAGAATCTCCTGGGAGCTCCTAAAATATTCTGAGGCACAGGCCCCACACCCAGACATTCTGATTTCGTCCCTCTGGGGTGGGCACCAGGAACTGGCATGTTTTAAGGACTCCCAGGATGTCTGGAATGTGCAGTCAGAGAGCGGCTGTGGGAGGGAGTCGCCGATCTCCCTGGGAAAATATCTGTGCCTTGGTCGGGGAGATGGCTTTGGAATGTAGTTCAGCGTAAACTTCCCTTTTAACAGAGGGTTGTTAATATGTAAGTAATGAAAACAAGGTGCTCTCTCTAATCATTTCATAAAATAATTGAACGAGCCCTGATGGTCATGTTCTTACTTTCCACGAACTAGTCTTTTTTTTTTTTTTTAAGTATTTATTTATTTATTTATTTATTTAAGTCATCTCTACACCCAACGTGGGGCTCAAACTCACAATCCCGAGATCAAGAGTCGCACACTCTACCAACTGAGCCAGCCGGGCGCCCCTCCAGACTAGTCTTTTTATTTAAGTTGGGTTTATTGAGGTTGCTCAAAAAGAAGACGGCAGGCCCCAAATGGCGTCGCTTAGATTGCGTTCCCAAACGGGGGCTCAATCCCCGATCTGATTGGAGTTTCAGCCTCCCCCAGAAATGTGGCCTCAACCAGTCAGGAAATTTTTCTTTCCATCAGCATCAGTGAGCACCTGGGTCCTCCACCCCCAAAGAAAGATGAGGTCATCTGCATGATAAGACCCCTTGCCTTTTCCCTTAGAAAGCAGGCCTGCCTGGACCAATCTTTCTTGCTAATAAGAACCTTCCATTTTGTTTAACTCCTTGGAGCGCCTCTCTGCTTGCCACATGGGGAGCTCGCCCTACGTGAATGGTTTAACAAAGCCTGTTAGATCTCTGGATTTACTTGGTTCAACTTCATGACTTCACAAAAGTATACAGCTTTCAGAGGGAAACAAAGGAGAAATTCTCACTAGGCAAAGAGTTTGTAGCTAGGATACCAAAAGGATAATCCGTGAAAGAAAAAATTGTTGAACTGGACTTCACCAAAACTCAGATACTCGGTGGAAGAAACCAAATGAAAAGACAAGCTAAGATGGGGAGAAATTCTTTACAAATAGCATATTTGACCAAGGACTTCTAGCCAGCTTGTATAAAGAACCCTTCAAAGTCAAGGGTAAAAAGGCCAACGACTCAGTTAAAACATGGAGAAAAGAGGGGCGCTTGGCTGGCTCAGTCGGCGGAGCACGTGACTCTTGATCTCGGGGTGGTAGCTTTGAGCCCCACGTCGGGTGTAAAGATTACTTAGAAAAAAATAACAACAACGACAGCAAAGGAGAGAACAGGCACTGAACCAGAGACTACATGGATGGCAAATCAGCATATAAAAAAAGGCTCAGCATCTTCAGCCATTAGCGAAATGCAAATGAAAACCGCCAATGACATCCCCCTCACACAGATGAGGATAGCTAAAATAAAAAAACTCTAGGGGCGCCTGGGTGGCGCAGTCGGTTGAACGTCCGACTTCGGCTCAGGTCATGATCTCACGGTTCGCGAGTTCGAGCCCCGCATCGGGCTCTGTGCTGCCACACCTACTCGAACCTACTTTGGATTCTGTGCCTCCCTCTCTCTCTGCCTCTTCCCCGCTCCCGCTCTGTGTGTGTGTGTCTCTCTCTCTCTCAAAAATAAATAAACATTAAAAAAATTAAAAAACAAAAACCAAACCCAAACAAACAAACAAACAAAAAAACCCACTGACAATCACAAGTACGAGGATGCAAAACCGCTAGAAGTTTCCCACGTTGCTGGTGGGAATGCAAAATGGCACAGCCGCTCTGAAATAACTCTGGAAAATCGTTGGGCGGTGTCTGATAAAGGTGCCTCTGTCGTATGATCCAGAAATCGCACTACCTGGTACCTCCCCTAGAGAAATTACAGCTCATGTTCATCAAAGACTTGTACACAACCGTTTTTAGTAGCGCTCTACTCATGACTGCCCAAACCTGGAACCACCCAAGTGTTCTTCGATGGGTCGGTCGGTAAATGAATTGTGGCACGATGGAATACTGTTGAGTAACAAAGAGAACTGGTCCCTGATGCAGACAGCTAGTTAGATGGAGCTAAAACGATGATGCACAACGAAAGGAACCAGATTCAATAGGTCGAATACTGTAGGATTCCATTGATAACGGCATTTCCAAAACAGGCCACACGTAGGAGTGGAAAACAGATCCTCGGGTGGCTGGGGTTAGGGGAGGGATGACGGGAGGTAGGATGACAAAGCAGTGACACAAGAGAGGGTTTTGGAGAAAAAAGGTAGGCAGGGTGATAAAGATTTCATCAACCCGACAGCAAGCAGACAAGCTGAAAATACAAGGAAAAATAGCACCGGAAGTGGAGGCCACTACAGAATCAGATGGTATAAACAGACATACCAGGAACGCCCCACATATACCAGGAATCACAGCAGTAGCACCGTGGCCGGGCACACGGCCATCCCGCTGGAGAGCCATTTTTAGCCTTCCTTGCACACAGCGTGGCCCCGGGACCGAGTGCTTGTGGATGAGATGTGAGTGCACACAGGGGGTGCCAATCCCAGGCTGGGGCCTCCGAAAGCAGGGGGTGGAGGGGTGACAGGCGCACAGTGTATCGAAGGGAGGAGAGCGGAGCCTCATCGAGGGGTGCCGGGCATGGGCTGGTCCTTCTCTTCCCTGGCGGGGCCCCTGGCTCACTCCTCAGCAGTGGACACAGTAGAGCTGGACGCTGCCACTGATCCGGAGCTCCCGCAGCTGCTCCAGGACCTGCTGGTGCACGCTGGTGGCCCCCAGGCCCTGCCCGTTGAGCGCCAGCTTCAGCCCTCCCTCCTGGCACAGGAGCAGCACCTGGAAAAGGACAGGAGGGCCCTGCAGGCTCCCAGACGGACAGACGGGCGGCGCACTGCCTGCCCGATGCCCCGCCCAGCAAGCCCTCCGCTCAGAGGTCACAAAGACGGGAACCGTAGGGCGCCTGGTGGTGGGAAAGGGCAGGACTGGGTGCCCCGCTTGCCACCAGATCACTGTGACCTTTCCACAAGGATCGTCTCAGCCCTGGGCCTCAGTTTCACCCTCTGTGCCGGCTGTGTGCCCTCGAGCAGTGGGCTCAACCCTGGCTGCACTTTGGAGTCATTAGGGGGGCTTTTTCTTTTTTTAAATAACACCAATGAGGGGCGCCTGGGTGGCTCGGTCGGTTAAGCGTCCGACTTCGGCTCAGGTCATGATCTCACGGTCCGTGAGTTTGAGCCCCGCGTCGGGCTCTGTGCTGACAGCTCGGAGCCCGGAGCCTGTTTCGGATTCTGTGTCTCCCTCTCTCTCTGCCCCTCCCCTGTTCGTTCTCTGTCTCTGTCCCAAAAATAAATAAACGTTAAAAAAAATTAAAAAAAAAAAAACACCAATGAGGGTGATGGGCATGGAGGAGGGCGCCTGTCGCGATGAGCACTGGGGGTCGTATGGAAACCAGTTTGACAATAAATTTCATCTAAAAAAAATATATACCACTAATGCCAGGGGCAGCCCCGATTAATTAAATCCGCGTCTGGGGAGTAGGGGGTTGAGAGCCGTGGCACAGATGTTTTCTCTGGCAGGCTCTGGCCCCAGCCCCTCATCCTCCACCCCTCCCCAGGACGCACCCCTGGCTCCCCACGGGAATGCAGCTTTTGGCTCCCACCAGACGGGATGAGGCCGCTCGGCTCCGACTGACCTCAAAAAATCGCCGGGGGTAGAACAGGAAGGGGGCCGAGATCAGCTTCTTGCACCCCCAGGGCGCGATCCAGGCCAGAGTTCTGTCTGCGAAGGAAGCCCTGAGCGTCACAGGAACGTGAGCCGCCTCGTCCCGTAGGCTCAGCGTGACGCTGCAAGAGGGGGGTCGGAGAAGGGGCCGCCCCTGAGCTGTGGCTGCCGGATCCTGAGGGGAGGGGCGGATGTGGGAGAGCAGCTGGAAGGTTCGGCGGCTCGGAGGGGTGGGGACACCTGAGCACACCTGCAGCCACGGGGCCGGGGACCACGGGGAGCACGTGACCTTGTCGGAGCCTCATTTCCCCTCCGGCAAGATGGGGATCGTCCTATCAGTAGTCGCCAGTATTTACCAGTATTTTCCAAACGGCAGGTGTTGCCTTAAGTGTTTTGAAAATAGCTATAGGGGTTAGAGCCAGGCTACCCGGCTTCAGCTCTGCTCTGGTACTTTCTAGTCCTGCGAGCTTGGGCAAGGCACTGTCTCTGTGCCTCAGTCTCCTCATCTGTAAAGTGGGGAGAAGAGTACCGTACGTGCCTCGCGAGTTGTGAGAACTGAGTTAACACAGGTAAAGTGTGAGAACGGGACCTGGCACGTAATAAGCACGCGAATCCCATCTATTGTTTAGAAAATACTACTATGGGGGCGCCTGGGGGGGCTCAGTCGGTTGAGTGTCTGACTTCAGCTCAGGTCATGACCTCACAGTCCGTGGGTTCGAGCCCCGCGTCGGGCACCGTGCTGACAGAGCCTGGAGCCTGCTTCGGATTCTGGGTCTCCCTCTCTCTCTCTGCCCCTTCCCTGCTCCCGTTCTGTCTCTCTCTCTCTCTCTCTCTCAAAAATAAATAAGCATTAAAAAAATAATAATAAAAATAAAATTAAAAATACCGCTATGTAATACAATACCTATCTCATAGGGCCACCGATAGGAACAAAGGAGATAAGGGACGGGAGATCTAGAAGTACGCGGCACACAGGAGGTGTCTTACCGCCTACTGTTAGCTTCTCCGGAGTCCTCTCAGAAATCCTGTGCCTGGAGGCTCATCGGCGCATATAACCGACGGGGACAAGAAGTTCCGAGACTGACTCTGGTACTGGTAAGAGCTGTGGGGCTTTGGGCTGCGATGAGAACAATGTAGGACGCCAGATCTGGGGGGGCTTCCTGCTGCCTGGCGTCTGCCCCTCACAGGGGAGCCAGATTCTGTCTCATGTCTTGGGAGCTTCCAAAGTCACCTTTGAAACAAAACCCCCGAAGCTGCTGGTGACTGACCCCTTAGCAGGAGGCGGTTGACAGTTGGGAAGCCAGGATGCCCGTGGGAGGGCAACGTGTGGAAAAGGGATCCTGCTGGACCTGGGCCAGGAGGACGCCCCGTACATTTCCAGCCTTGGGTGGGGGCCGGCAAGGGCTCACCACTGGGAAGAAGCTTGGAAGGCAGGGACCCTGCCTCCAGCCCCAAACCCTTGCCCCTGTGCTTCCCCAGAAAAGTCTTTGTCTTCCCATTGGCCTAAGAATTCAGCGTTCCCACCTCAGCTTGGCCCTGTCCAGCACAGCCCCAGGCCGGGTAACAGGCTCCCCCCCACAGACACCTAGAGAAGTTCTGTGGAACCTCTTAGCAGCTGTAGCCACCCCCCCACAGCCTCAGTGATTGGGGGGAGGGCTGGAGAGGAAAGGACAGATGTTTAACGCAGGCGAGTTCCCTGCCCTCTAACTCCTCCTCTCTCTGTCCGATTCAAGCCACGGTCGCTTCCAGAAAACAACAGTAACAGCCAACATTTGTTGCAGGCTTGCTAAATGCCAGGCACCGTGTTATGTCTTGATGTGGGCGGCCCATGGCTGAAGTGGCCTGGAGAAATGTCCAGGCTGTTGAAAGAAATTGAAGATGATACAAAGAAATGGAAAAACATTCCATGCTTATGGATTGAAAGAACAAATATTGTTAACATACCGATACCACCCAAAGCAATCTACATATTCAATGCAATTCCTACCAAAATAGCACGAGCATTCATCACAGAGCTAGAACAAACAATCCTAAAATTTGGATGGAACCAGAAAAACCCCGAATAGCCAAAGCAATCCTGAAAAAGAAAACCAAATCTGGAGACATCACAATCCTGGACTTCAAGCTGTATTACAAAGCTGTAATCATCAAGACAGTATGGCACTGGCACAAAAACACTCAGATCCATGGAACAGAATAGAGAACCCAGAAATGGACCCACAAAAGTATGGCCAACTAATCTTTGACAAAGCAGGAAAGAATATCCAATAGAAAAAAGACAGTCTCTTCAGCAAATGGTGTTGGGAGAACTGGACAGCGACAAGCAGAGAAATGAACCTGGACCCTTTTCTTACACCAGACACAAAAATAAACTCAAAATGGATGAAAGACCTAAACATAAGACAGGAAGCCATCAAAATCCTAGACAAGAAAACAGGCAACAACTTCTTTGACCTGGGCTGGAGAAACTTCTTGACATGTCT
Organism: Panthera pardus; assembly: GCF_024362965.1. NCBI lineage: Eukaryota > Metazoa > Chordata > Mammalia > Carnivora > Felidae > Panthera > Panthera pardus. Next base: position 8,777,112 of record NW_026526677.1, read on the forward strand.
CCAGAGGCAGGGGAAACAAAAGCAAAAATGAACTATTGGGACCACATCAAGATAAAAAGCTTCTGCACAGCAAAGGAAATAGTCAACAAAACTAAAAGGCGACCAACAGAACAGGAGAAGATATTTGCAAACGACATGCAGATAAGGGGTTAGTATCCAAAATCTATAAAGAACTTCTCAAACTCAACACCCCAAGACCAAATAATCTAGTGAAGAAAGGGGCCAAAGACATGAATAGACACTTCTCCAAAGAAGACATCCAGATGGCCAACCGACATGAAAAAATGCTCCACATCATGCATCATCAGGGAAACACAAATCAAAACCACGATGAGATACCACCTCACACCTGTCAGAGCGGCTAACGTTAACAACTCAGGCAACGACAGATGTTGGCGAGGAGGCGGAGAGAGAGGATGTCTTTTGCACGGCTGGTGGGAATGCAAACTGGTGCAGCCACTCTGGAAAACAAAATGGAGGTTCCTCAAAAAGTTAAAAATAGAACTACCCTACGACCCAGCAATTGCATTGCTAGGTATTTATCCAAAGGATACAGGTGTGCTGTTTCGACGGGGCACATGCACCCCAATGTTTATAGCAGCACTAGCGACAGTAGCCGAAGCATGGGACGTGCCCAAGTGCCCATCAACTGATGAATGGAGAAAGAAGATGTGGTATATATATTCAATGGAATATTACTCGACAATGAAAAAGAATGAAATCTTGCCATTCGCAACGACGTGGATGGAACTAAAGTGCATTATGCGAAGTGAAATAAGTCAGAGAAAGGCAAATATCATATGATTTCATTCATATGTGGAATCTAAGATACAAAACAGATGGACGTAAGGGAAGCGAAGCAAAAATAATATAAAACCAGAGAGGGAGACGAACCACAAGAGACTCCTAAATACAGAACAAACTGAGGGTTGCTGGTGGGGTGTTGGGTGGGGGGATGGGCTAAGGGGGTGAGGGGGTGAGGGGCATTAGGGAGGGCCCTGGTTGGGATGATCACTGGGTGTTATATGTAAGGGAGATGTAAGTGATGAATCACTAAATTCTACTCCTGAAAAAAAAATATATTTGGATTCAAAAAAGATAAAAAATTAACATAGATCATTAAATCTCAAAAAAAAAAAAAAATAAATGACCATTAGACTTTGAGCTAGGATGTAAAGCTGGTGTCGTGCCTCCAAGTTTTGTTGGGGAGGGTGTTCCTCCTATCGCTGGGAACTTTTTCATTTTCCCTTTACGACGGAGACGATCTTTCTCTTTTACTTCTGATGGGGAAACTCGGGACTCCAGCCTCAGAGAGGTGTAGTGACTTCCCCAAGAGCACATAGTTTATAGGAGGCAAAACCAGGATTCCAACCCAGTTGTGCCAGGCTGTGGAGGTCGGTGCCCTGCAGGGCTGTGTTGCCAGCCTGTCCCAGAGCTCACAGGCCTGATCAAGAGCGTGCAGGGCCAACAGTCTAGTGAGGTCAGTGCTTTAAAAACCAAAACCAAAACAGAAAGGGAGAATACGGGGCACGCTCCTTCCTCTCCTGCCCCTCCGCGGAGATAATTGTGCCACTACCACATTTGTGGAGCCCTTACTATGTGCTTGGCACAATTCTAAGCCTGCACCCACCCCTGAAGCTGGCAGTATTATGACCACTTTTTACAGACAAGGAAATTGAAGCCCAGAAGGGAAAAGAAACTGCCTTGAGGGGGCACAGGGAGGAAGTGTCCTCCGCAGAAGTCAAACCCGGGGGATCTGGCCCGGAAAAGTCAGGGAATCCAGCGTGATTCCAGCAAGAAGGAGGAAAGGAGGGGAGAAAGGAAGAAAAGACTAGTCTGGCTCCGAGCCCTGGGGTTTAGGGAATGGAGCAGGAGCGCCCCCTGTCGGAGAGGTCAGGCAGCGTCCGTGTGGTCCGTGTGTCGCCCCAAGCTCCCAATGCCTCCTCTCAGGGGCGCCCTGGGAGGTGGAGTTTGCCCTCTGGGTCTCAGCCTGAGCCTTTAAAGGACCTTTCCCGAAGTCCCAGCTGGGACCTGCGACGAGAGGCTGGTTGGCCCGCCCAGATGTACCGGCGGGGAAGATACTCCCAGCACTGGGGCTGTCGGGGCCGTGGAGGCAGCCTGAGCACCTGTCCCAACCACAGACTCGGCGATTGAGCGGTGGTGTTGGAGACGAAAGAGGAAATCCTTGCAAAGCTCGTGTGTGGCTCAGAGCTGCTTCTCTCTCCCTCCCATCTGCATACTTACTCCTTTGGCTCTGGCAAGACCAGCCCCCGCAGTACGATCACCTGTCCCGGCCAGAGACCCTTGGGAAGGGCCCGAGAGCAGGGCACCTCCTGTAGGGGGACGGAGATAAGTGAGAAGGGACACATAGAGGGGCTTGGGGAGGGCTGGCGCCCCCCAGGGGCCGTGGAGCCCTGGAGGGGGGGGAAGTCTGACGTCAGGCCTGCAGCCAGGAGAAGACTCAGCTTTGCTCATTTATTAAACACCTATTGCATGCGTGGTCTCCTGCGCTCGACTCTCCCTGGCCCTTCAGGGTAGAGCTCTGTGGCCACCCCCCTCTCCCGGGGCCCGAGCACCAGGTATGTCCCCCAGCGCTGCACCCTGAATTGTGATGGCCTGTCTCCCCCACCAGCCTGCGATCCATTGGAGGGCTGAGACTGGCTAGTCCCTCTATCCTAGAGCCTGGCACCGGGCCTGGCACAGAAGAGTATCAAATAATTGTGTGCAGAATCAATGGAGAAAAGACAAGAAGCGGGAGCTTCAGCAGGAAACAGCCTGGCCCACCCGCAGCCCACAGGTTTCTTCTATAAAGGAAGGGGAGACTTTGGTGCTGAGACAATTTCCCACGGGGGGGTGGGGGTGGGGGGGGTGGGGGTAGAGGGGGTGCCCTCCCAGGACGACACCTCCACCAGACCCAGGCGGGAGGTCACTCACCAGGCTGGGGCTCTTCAGCAGGAAGGGCTGTCAAGGGAAGAGAGGGGGCATGGAGATCATGTGGTGTTTGCTCAGTGGGAGAGAGCCTCCTAATATTGTTATTAAGAATTGAGGGCATTTGGGGTTTATCTCTCTAAAGACAATGCAGGTGAATGATCGGAGCCCCAGGGGGGCCCTCTTGGATTCACACATCAGCTCTGGGAAAATGGGGAGGAACCGGAGAGAGGGTCTGTCATTCACTTATTGTGTGGCCTTGGGCCTCATCTCCCCTTCTGTCCTGCAGGCCAACCCCAGCTTCCTCCCCAGGTTGGGAACAGAAAGCACCCCCCCCCCACCGCCCCCCAGAGGGATCTTCTGATGGCCATACTGGGCAGCCAGCCTACCCCACCCATCTTCCCAAGCCACCCCAGCTTGGGCTGGGAGAGGAAAGGCCAGGCTGGCTTGGGATTGGAGTGGGGCCAGCGGTATCCATGGCAACTGTGCAGGGACGGAAGGGGCAGCTGGCTCTTATCAACCAGGTCAGGCCAGGGGGGAGGAGGGAGCTCAGTGGCTCAGCGAGTGTGGCTGGAACCGCCAGGGCCGACCTTGCTCCCCAGAGACTCACATATCCGACCGGATACTCAATGCTGCCCTCTGCAAATGGCTGTCAGGAAAGAGAAAAAGCAACACACGGGATTTTAATTTATTTTTTTAATGTTTACTTATGTTTTTAGAGAGAAGGACAGAGCGCGGGCAGGGGAGGGGCAGCGAGAGAGGGAGACACAGAAGGTGAAGCAGGCTCCGGGCTCCGAGCCGTGAGCACAGAGCCCGACCCAGGGCTCGAACTCACAAACTGCGAGATCGTGACCTGAGCCGGCATCGGACGTTTAACCGACTGAACCGCCCAGGTGCCCCTCGGAATCTGCATTTTTAACAAGCTCCTCGGGTGCGAATGGCATAGCTAGCTGCTGTTTGGGCCCCATGGTGCCAAGTGTCCGAGTGATTCATTTCCTGGCCATTGCTCTTGGGTCCCCTTCTGTGGTCCCCTTCTCATCCCGCTCGCATCCCACACCTTGATGGCCCCCTTCCGCCTTGGTTGTAACTGGTGTGACAGGGCCTGTCTGGGGCGGCAGGGGGACCTGGGCCTGTCTAGGCATCCCCTTGGATGTACGTTGGCCCCAAGGGAACTCACGCTGATGTTCAGGAACCCAACGGCCTCCACCAAGATGTCACCAAATATGCCCAGGGTGTCCACACGGGACAGCGGGAGCCGGTAGCGGTATTGAAGAAAGTGCTGTCCGTTCACGCTCACCTGGAGGGACAGACAGACAGCACAGCAGCCCTGGATGCACACTGAATTGATACGTGCCAGGCCACGGTGGGCACCCTCACCTGGAATGTCCCTCATTTAACTTGACACCAGCTCTAAGAGACAGGCACGATTTACAGACGAGGTGCCCAAGGGTTTGGGGAGCTTATGAGACCTTCCCGAGGTTGCACAGCTGGCAGGCGGCAGACCTGGCCTTGGAACCAATGCACCTCTCACTGTCCCTCTGTGCCCCTCTGCCTGGGACACAGCACTTTCCCCACGCTGTTCCCCATTTGCCCTAGTGGCCCCAGCAGCCCCATCCACAGGTGAGGAAGTAGAGATCCAGGAGGCCGCGTGACCCCTACACCCCAGGGCCCTCCGTCCACTGCTGGCTCCCCCCAGCCCCCCTTTTCCCCGGGGAGGTCAAGGTCCTGGCATCTTTCTGGCAGGAGTTCACATCAGCGGTGAAAGCCTCGAGGTGGAGCTCTCTCTCCCTGCCCCCTGCCCGCTCTGCCCCTGCTCCGCTCCCCTCCCTGGTGGGGACCCACCTCATCAGAGACGCGGTGAGGATTCAGTGAGCTGATATCGAAGGGCTGGAGCAGAGTCCTGCACAGCGCAGGCTCTCTCCAGGTACTTGCTATGACCGTGGCGGTGGCGCCCCCTGAGGGCCAGGCACGGCAGGGCCTTCTTGCTGCCCCGTGTACCAGGCCGTGTGGGCCCAGGGGCAGCTTGGAACTGGGCTTGGCGGCTGCTTGGGCCTCTTGGTTCTCAAGCCCTCCCGGCAATGCCCCTCAACGCAGTGACCCGAGGCATCCAGCTGAAGGAAGGAGGAGCGGAAGGGCATCGCCGTGTCTAGCAGGTTCTAGGCCCCGAGGCCCACCCCCTCCCCCCTCACCTTCATTTCCTCATTTCCGAAGAGAAAGAGGATGAGGAAGCTGGCTCCTCTCTGCAGGCCCAGGCGGGGCCACCGGGCCTCGGCCTGCCAGCGCTCGAGGTACAGGGTGTTGCAGATGACGTGGGGCTTGGTGGTGTGGAAGCGAGGGTTGAAGTGGATGGCGATGTCCGGCCGGGGATGCACGCTGCAGCCGCACTGGAAGTCTACCTGGAACCTGGTGGGCACCCCTGGTCAGAGACCCCCAGGGACCCCGAAGGCAGAGAGGGGCCGCCAGCTCCCCACGGAGCACGCCCTCACCTGCGTGCGTCGAGAGGGACCATTCCCTGGAGCGTGACCATCTTGCCTGTGCGTAGGCCGCCGAAAATTGTCGTCACGTAAGGAACCACCTGAACAAGGGGGAGAGACCTATCCGTACAGGGTTGGAGAGAGGGCTTTACTAGGACCAGGTGGGTGGGGGGAGAAGAGGAACGAGACGACTCGACTCTCCGGCCCCAAACAGAAACCGCCCTCATGGGGAAAAAATCAGTTTTCTCTGAAAGGTCTGTTCTCTTCCACCTTCTCCCCTTTCCTGGACCTTCACATGTCAAAGCCACGTTGCCCTGGGAAGGCCGAGTTCAGTTTCATCGCCCCCTTGGAGCACCAGCCCTGCCCCTCTCCCCGGCTCCTTGGGCGCAAGCCCAAGCGAGGCTTGCTGTCCATTGGGTGCCATCTTGGCCTCTAGAAGCCTGGTACTGAGGTTTCTCGAGGACCGTTTACTGGCCAGAGCCCAGAAAATGGGGGTGGTTGGGCGGGCAGAGGGATGGACAAGTTGGGACCTTGATGTAGACGCCTGGAGAGATACCCAGTGGTGGCCCAGCCTTCCTTCCCAGGCTCACCTTTCCCCACACAGAAGCTGTGCGGAATTCCTAAAACATACCACACACGTTTACCGGTCCCTACCTTTTCGGGCCTGCTTCCTGTGCTCTCCCTCCACGCTGTGAAATCCAACTTGACTTTCCAGGTTCTCCGACACCTTCTCCGAGCATTGTCCACTATGGTGCCCGAGTTTTCCCTTCCCTTCCCTGCTGTTCCCAGCACACTTCACTCGCATGGCTGGCTTGGTGGTTGGCTGGCTTAAAGGGAGACCAGGGGCCTGGGAGGCCCAGGCCGCTCAAAACTGAAGCCCTGTCTTTCCCTTCTGTGCTCAGCCCCTGGCGGGGCACAGCATGGGCTCTGAATAGGTGTCTGCAGAACGAATGTGAACATGTAGCGGCTACGCGTGGGCATACGTGTGTTCTCCAGCTCGCAGGAGCCTTTAGAAGCCCGAACCATCTAGAAGGAGCTGAGCCCCAACAGTGCTGCCTTCCAGGCAGGAGCTGGCAGCGTGCAAAGAGAGGAGTGGTCGTGACCTGGGCAGCGGCTGCACCCCGCTACTCAGGCTGCTGGAGCCCCACAGGCTCCAGAGGGCCCACAGCTGACCGGGCTCAGCACCTCCGTCCCTCCCACTTCCCAGGCTCTGGGCCTGGCCTATAACTAGGGACCTGATGCAGCTCTCCTGGGGGGAGAGGGCCAAGTAAAGAGAAAGTGGTAATTAGTGCTCAGTGAGGGGAGGGCAGAGTGTGCTGGGCGGTCAGCCTTCCGTAAAGCAGGGCCAGACTTCAGAAAATCTGCATGGGGGCGCCTGGGTGGCTCAGCTGGTTAAGCGCCCCACTCTTGGTTTCCACCTGCGTCACGATCTCATGGTTTGTGAGATCGAGCCCTGTGTTGGGTTCTGTGCTAACAGCATGGAGCCTGCTTGGGATTCTCTCTCTCCCTCAGTCTCTGCCCCTCCCCACCTCAAAATAAGCAAACATTTAAAAGGAAAACAAAAAATAGAAAATCTGTGAGGGCACTGAGCAAGAGGAGGAAGTGAGGGGACCCCCACGGCCATCCCTGAGTTGGATAACCTGACTCTCTTCCAGGCTGGAGAGGAGAGTACCCTAGGTACTCAGTGGCTCCCCCCAGGGGTACGACCCCGGAGCCCAGAGCCTCCCAGCCCCCTGTCTTGCAGCAGGAGCACAGCACTGACTCCCGGCAGGCTCTACTGCTTTTAAAATGTGAGGACCCTGTGAGCTCAACGATCGTTCCCACCCAAATGGGAATTAGCTGGTCAGCTACTTTGCTAAGCTCAGGAGGGCCTTCCAGAGTCCGTGGGCAGGTGCAGGGGGAGAAGGGCCCAAGATTAAAGGCCTCTCCACCCACCGCCGGGGAGTCTGGGCCCCGCTGGGGTGGGGGGAGCCCCGAAACCTGGAGATTCCAGACCACAGTGGCTGCTCACCGGGTGGAAAACTGGTGGCTGCAGGATGAAGGTGTCAGGAAGTGGGTCCGGTTTTTCTCCGGGTGACATGGGGGTGGAGGGCCTCCAGCTCGACCTGCTGATCCGGATTCCAGGAGCCCTGCCCCCACTGACTCGCCTTCCCCCCGGCGGGATCCTTGGTGCCAGGACAGCTCTCCCAGCTGTTAGCCTCACCTGGCCCAGCTGGGCCCCAGTGCCTCCTGGAGCCGGCCTGGGAGGGCAGGTCCGGGCAGCGGTCTACCCCTGGTCCACACCCCAGCTCCAGTCCCACCGGCTGGCTTGGGGCTGGCAGCAGAAACCCGAGTCCAGGAGCAGGAAGCTTGAACTAACTCAGCAGCTGGCCAACCAGCTCCCCGCCCCCACCGGGTACACCCGGGTCTGGAGCACAGAGCTGTCGCCGAGGGAGGGCAGAGGCAGGCTCTTCTAAGGCCTCAGAGGGTTTGTGGTTTCTGGGGCTCCCATGGGAGCTCTCCCCAGTCAAAGGCAGGGGTGATGGTGCACGTGGGCAGGTCCCCGGAGAAGCCCCGCCCCCGCTTCTTGGCCCCGCCCCCCCCCCCCCCCCCCCCCCGTTCCGTGGCTTCCCATTCCCTACTCCCTTCCTGCCATGAGGTTTTCATCTCTTCCCCTTGTTTCCCTGCCCCTTCCTCCACTTTTCTCCCTTTTGCAAGATTACAGTCCCTTGAGGCTCCATTTCGGCTTCGGCTAAAAATGCCAGGGCCCAGCTGCGGTCACCAGAAAGGAGGCAGGGGATGGGAGAAAGGGGCAGAAAGAGAGGGGCACCCCTTGAAGCTCAGAAAAAGCAGCGAGGTGCAGAGGGCGGGACCCACCCGGTGCTGAAGGGAGCCTGGGTTCTCACCCAGCCGCTGCTGTAATGTGCTGTGTGCCCTAGGACAAGTCACTTGCCCTCTCTGTGACTCCCTTTGCTCATCTATATATTGAGCGACTCCAGAAGAGTGTTTATACGGGAGGTCTGTGTCTGGGGGGCACGTGGGGCGGGGGGTCGGATCTTTATCAAGATCCCCCAGGATTCTTTGGACTAGAGTCGCTCCAGTTCTGGTTCAAATTCCAATAAAGCCTTCCCTCTACAAGGCAGCACAATCTCTCAACTTAATCTTGAGTTGGGAGGTCTCAGGATCCGACCACGCCGGCAGCAGGGAATTCTCTGCAGGACCAGGCTGGGCCGAGGCCCCGGGGCGCCTTAGCGGAGGGAGGAGTCAGCCGCTGCTCTAATCGAGGGGCAAGTGCAGGGGCGCCTCCGGGGAAAAGCATCTCGGTCAGAGCCTCTCAAGGGCGGCAGCAGTGTGGCTAGTTAGCAGGCTTGGTAGAAATGCAAACTTTCAGGCCCCACCCCAGACCTACTGGAGAAGACTCTGGGGGGCAGGGCTAGGGCGCAGGAATCTGCATTTGCACACTCTCCAGGTGACGTTGATGCGTGAGAGGCACTCACTGTCTTAGGGCTTCACTGGCGGGGCTTGGGGTGCAGAGCCAGGAGCCTTGCTGGGTAGGAGGTAGGAGGAGCTGGGCTGCTAAAGGCGCTTTGCCTTGGGAAATTCGATCAGAGGGTCACCCTCCCCCCTCCCCCCTGTGGAGGAGAAGCCGAGGTGGAGAATCCTGTGGGGCAGGGGCAGGGGGCCCATCCCAGCCTCCCAGCCTGCACAGATCTTTGGGCCAGGGGCAAATGTGCCCTCCCCCACTCCCCAACCCAGCCTCAGTCCCCTGTCCTCATCTGAATGCAGATGGAGGGTGTCTTAATCTGCCCGTTGTGCCTGCTTGCACAACAGATGTTTATTTTCTCACAGTTCTGGAGGCTAGAGGCCCAAGATCAAGGTGTCGGAAAGGATTTTTTTTTTCCTGAGACCCCTCTCCTTGGCTTGCAGAGGGGTCGCTCCTTGATCTGTGTGTTTGTGACCTAATCTCTTCTTGTAAGTGGTCCAGTCATCTTGGATCCTACTCATAGGAACTCATTTTTACCCTAATGACCCTTTTAAAGGCCTTTTGTCCGAATATAGTCTCATTCTACAGTTACCGGCGTTAGGACTTCAACATAATGATTTTTGGGAGCGGAGCACAATTCAGCCTGAAATTCCTATAACCGGTGTCACCCTGGACCCCCAAGACTGAATATGAGACCCCGTTGGTCTGTCCAGGGGTGGGAGAGGGAAAATCCCTCTTCCTGAGCCAGAGTGAGGGGAACTTGTGGGGGAGGGGGAAAGGGCTGCTGCTGACCCTGACATTGAACCCAGAGGGGCTTCCCCTGCCCCAGGCTGGTGGCCCCCCACCCCCACCCCAGCTCCCTACCCCTGGACTTTTCCCTCAGAGCACTTACCATACTCATCATTCTATATTGAAGAATCGTTTAATGTTTGTCTCTCCCTCCCCCTCCTTCCTGACTATACGTTCCATGAGGGCAAATTTATTCTTACACCCTCAGTACCAAGCAACGCCCGACACCGAGCAAGTGCTCAAAATGTATTTAAAGAATGAATGACTGTAACAAGCTGTGGTTTATGGCTCCTGTCCAGCTGCCACCTCCTTCTCTGTCGCTTCCCCAGCAGTCCTGGCCCAAGCAGACACTAGGCACATTTTCTTCTAACTGGCTGCGGATTGTAACCGAGGCAATTTTACCTGATTATCTATGAATAACCAATTCGTAGCCTGGGAAACTTAATCCACGGTCAGGGACCTCAGGGTTCCTCACTCTCCCCTGTTCTCTGATCCAGCAGCTTCTTTCCCAATCCCTGCCGCTGAATGGGTGTAACTCTGGGCCTAGGGAGGGACCAATGCCCAGATGAACCTATTTTGCTCTGCATCTTAGCCCTTTCTTCTATCTGATTCCCTTTCTAGGTCACTGGAAACTCTCATGGATCCTGTTTCCCTCGGGACCAGTGTGGACCCATCCTGGAACGGAATGGGGGGATAATGAGCAGAAATCTGGGAGGAAGAATCCACAGAATGAGACAGGTGGCTGGATAAGGAAGATGAGGAAAAGGAGCTGGAAAACAAACGCACAGACAGAAGACTCCAGCCTCCTGAACCAATGGATTGCGAAGAGTCTGGTGCATTCATGGAAAAACAGGGAAGCTGTGGGTAATCTGGGGTGGGGGGGGGGGGGGGTGTGTGAGCTGGCTGGTTCCAGTGGAGACCAGTTTGGAGGACGTGGGGGTGCAAGAATCGGCCTGGATAGAGCCTGGCCAGGGCCTCGATCAATGTTCGATCAGCATTTATTGAAGGAATAAAGATGCTGTTGTCTGGGAGCATGTTAATACACTCTGGAGAAAACAGTTGCCATTTATTCCGATTCTCTTTTGCCCCGTGCGTTTTCATGGTCGCGGCCATTTTGCGTGACCGGGTGCGGTGGCTGTTAAAGGGAGCAGCAGTCACTCTGGCTCTCAGGGAGCTTCCAGTCTAATTGGAGAGACAACACACCCTTGGAGGGGAGAGCCAATAGGACAGAGCCGACTTCTTTTTCTCCCAAAGAGATCAAACCATCTGGACAGAAATACTGTAAAACGGAGGGAAAGAGCAAGCATCACCAGTAACCTCCGAAGGCTAACACGACACTTCTCATTACTTTGATGTATAGCCTACGACCCTTCTTCCCTCCCCCATGGAACATAAGTTTATTGCAGAATCTCAACCTAAAAACTTGATGTAGCTTGATTTTTATTCCCAACCATGGCTCTTGACCATGTATGTTGACTCCCTCTTTCCCGCGGGGTTACAGACCTCATCATATCCCAGACAGTTCTGGTCACTCACCAGTCACTTTTGGCTACTGGAACTCAAAATAGTTTAGCGCTGGTCGTCAACGGTTGGTGACATCACAGAAAGATACAGAGGCAGACATATTCACTTCCTGATGGAAGAACACATGGACACTAATGGAATCCTCTGGAAGAAAAAGTCGCCAAAGCTGAATTTGATGGAGTCTCTATACTTAGTTACCAGTGTCTAGGAATATAGGGCATGAATGATTGTATTGTACAAGACAAATAACTCTGGTTCTCTGGGGTTTGTTTGTTTTTTTTTTTTCCCTCTAAATATGGAACGCTTCACAAATGTGTGTGTCATCCTGGCACCGAGGCCATGGTAATCATCTCAGTATTGTTCCAATTTTAGCACGTAGGGTGCCCATGCCAGCATCCCCGTTACTTCAATGAAAAAGTTTCAGGGAAGAAGAGAGGTGGAGGAGAAGCCGGTAAGATTGGAGGTTGGCAAACATTTTCTGTAAAGGGCCAGCGAGTAAATATTTACACTTTGAAGGCCATAAAGTCTCAGATGCCACAGCAACTACACATCCCTGCCCTTGTCGTGCGAAAGTTGCCAAACACGGTCTGAAAATAAAGGGCTTTTAAAGGTGAAATAAAGGGGATTTAAAGGTGATGTTTAAATCAAACATGGATGCTGAAAGTTGGATTTCATATAATTCTCGCATGACACAAATACTCTTATGTTCTAAGTGGTTTAACAATAAGGGCTCCTGGGTGGCTCAGTCGGTTAAGTATCTGACTCTTGATTTCAGCTCAGGTCATGATCTCTTGGTTCATGGGATCGAGCCCCACATCAGGCATTGTGCTGACAGTGCAGAGCCTGCTTGGGATTCTCTCTCTCCCTGTCTCTCTCTCTCAAAATAAATAAATAAACTTTACAAAAATCTAGAAATGATATTTTTGTGTTTAAAAAAATTTTTTTTTAATGTTTACTTATTTTTGAGAGACAGAGAGAGACAGAGCACAAATGGGGCAGGGACAGAGAGAGAGACACACAGAAACCAAAGCAGGCTCCAGACTCTGAGCTGTCAGCACAGAGCCCCATGTGGGGCTCGAACCCATGATCCATGAGATCGTGACCTGAGCCAAAGTCGGACGGAAATCGACTGAGCCAACCAGACATCCCTATAAACAATTCAACAGTATATAAAGCCAGTGTTAGCTCTCAGGCCATACAAAAACAGGCAATGGCTGGATGGCAGTTAGAGGGTAGTTGCTGACTCCTACTTTCACAAAAGGAAATTAAGAGGCACATCCCCTGGTTGTAATTTGTGGATCCACGTGGCTTTGGGCTCAAACAAAAACCACGTAAAAAAACACATAAGCAAAATCAGGGAGAGGTAGACTTTGGCTATTTGATGACATTACGGAACTGTTAACGTCTTTAAATGCGCTAACGGTGCCGTGGTCATCTTCATTTTTAAAAGATTCCTTATCTTTTAGACAGATGTACCGAAATACTTACAGATGAAATGATACGGCATCTGGCATGTGCTCCAAAAAAATCTGGTTGTTGAGAGGAAGTTGGCGGGGCGGGGGGGTATAGATGAAGCAAGACTGGCCATGCACTGTAAGCCGGAGAGGCTGGGTGAAAGGTTAGTGGAGATCCATTATTCGGTTTCCTCTGACTTTTATTTTTATGTGCGCGTTTCCATAATAAAAAGTAACAAAAGCAAGCAAAACCCTAAGATAAGTAAAGAAAACACCCGACCAAGAAAATCAACCAAACCAAAACCACAGCTCAGTGTACAGATTTGATCGCGTGTCCTAATTCACCTGGGGTGAGGTGCATGGCCTGAGGGCCTGGGAGCAGAGGAGAGTGTAGACATCACCGCACGTGGGGGCAAGGAGGAAGGTCAGAGTTGACAGGCCCCGGGAAGCCGGGGGTGGTCCGTGGACTGTCCCCAGCTCTGTGCCATTTCAGTCCTAGTGCTGAGGCCTCTGCTTATGTGGTCTCGGTAGACAGAGTGCAGGCAAAGTTCCTTTACTCCAATACTCGGTCATCTCTGAGGACCTCTTCAGAGAGGCACCCGGGTCTCCCTTGGGACCCTTCTAAATTTTTTTTTTTAATGTTTTTATTTTATTTTTGAGAGAGAGACAGAGTGCAAGCAGGGGAGGGGCAGAGAGAGAGGGAGACGGACTCTGAAGCAGGCTCCAGGGTCCGAGCCATCAGCACAGAGCCCGATGCAGGGTTTGAACTCATGGACTGCAAGATCATGACCCGAGCCGAAGTCAGACGCGCAACCGACTGAGCCACCCAGGCGCCCCTGGACCCTTCTAGAAGTAGGAGTCCTTCCTCTCCCAGCCGTCCAGTCCAGTTCTTGCCCCTCCACCCTTGCATTGTTTCAGAGGGGTGCTTAAGATATTACTTTTAGACTTTGAGCACGCATGTTAAAATTTCAAGGGCAATAAATAAAAGAGTAGAGTGTAAACTTCCAAATGAGTAGAGGGAAACATGTAATATACCTAAGATCAAATCTTTACGAAGAGTAATATAAAGTTTGTTTCTTTATTTTGAGAGAGAGAGAGAGAGATATGGAGACTCCCAAGTAGGTGCCATGCTGACAGCGCAAATGAAACTCATGAACCATGAGATCATGACCTGAGCAGAAATCAAGAGTCGAATGCTTTCCCGACAGAGCCACTCAGGTGCCCCCTACAAAGAACAATATGAAACTTCATCGAAAGAGGTTAAAGGAGACCTAACAGATAGAGATCATATGTAATCGTCTGGAAAACTCAATTTTGTAAAGATGTCAAAATCGCCAAGCTGATTTATTGACTCAATGTGATTTCTTCCTTTTTTTTTTTTTTTTTTAATGTTTATTTTTGAGAGAGACAGAGTGTGAGCAGGGGCGGGCAGAGAGAAAGGAAGACAGAATCCGGAACAGGCTCTAGGTTCTGAGATGTCAGCACAGAGCCCGACATGGGGCTCAAACTCACAAACTGTGAGATCATGACCTGAGCCGAACTCGGACGCCTAACTGACTGAGCCACCCAGTCAATGTAATTTCAGTCAAGATGTCGACAGAGTATTTTGAGCAATTTAACAAGCTAATATTTATGGAAGAGTGAAAGCTCAAGAAGAGTCAAGAAGCTTCTATGGAAGGATAAGGGGGAGAGGGAAGGATCTCAAGATAACCACATATCTAGATTTATCATAGGGGCGCCTGGGTGGCTCAGTCGGTTGAGCGTCCGACTTCAGCTCAGGTCACGATCTCATGGCTTGTGGGCTCGAGCCCCGCGTCGGGCTCTGTGCTCACGGCTCGGACCCTGGAGCCTGTTTCAGATTCTGTCTCCCTCTCTCTCTGCCCCTCTCCCATGCACGCTGTCTCTCAAAAAATAGACATTAAATAAAATTCTTTTTTAATTTAAGATTTATCATAAAGATATAATGGTTAAAATCCCTTGATAGTAGCACAAAGAGAGACACATTGACCAGTGGAATTGAATACAGTCAACAATATTCTTGCTCATTCACCAAAGCCTGAGGTGTGACAGAGGTGGTCTTGCTCATTACTGGGGGAAGAAGAAATTATCAATAAGTCAGGCTGAGGTAAATCATATGGGGATTATTCACATGGGGAAAATCAGTTCCAGACAGATTAAGTGAAAAGGACAAAATTTTGCAACTTTCACAAGAAAATATAGAATAGTTTTCAGACCTCAGGGCGAGGAAGGACTTCCTGGAAAGACACAGAGTGCTAACCACAAAAGAAAGGACTGATACAGTCTACTTCATTAAAGTTAATAATATCTCCTTATCAGGAGACTTCAGAAAGAAAGTGGAAAGCTAAGCCATTAACTGGAAGAAAATATGAAAAAAAACCCAAATACAACTGACAAAGATGAGCATCAAAGACACATAAACGGCTTCTCCATATTAATAAGAAGACAACTCCAAAGAAAACTGGGCAAAAGACACAAACAGGCACTTTTTAAGAGCAGAAATCTAAATGGCTATACCTATATATAAAGGTTTCAATCTTAATGATCAGTGAAATGTAAATTAAAACTTCTAGTTTTAAAAAAAAGGTATTTTTATAGGAATAGAATCAAGCCTCTCCTTTTTTTTTATTTCAAAAAAAAATTTTTTTATCATTTATTTATTTTTGAGAGACAGAGACAGAGCATGAGCGGGGAAGGGGCAGAGAGGGAGAGGGAGACACAGAATCGGAAGCAGGCTCCAGGCTCTGAGCTGTCAGCACAGAGCGCGACAAGGGGCTCGAACTCATGGACCATGAGATCATGACCTGAGCCGAAGCTGGATGCTTAACCGACTAAACCACCCAGGTGCCCCAAACCTCTCTTTTTTTAAAATTAATTTTTAAATATTTACTTTTTTTTTTTTTGAGAGAGAGCGTGCGAGCAGGGGAGGGGCACAGAGAGGGAGACAGAGGATCTGAAGCAGGCTCTGTGCTGACAGCGGAGAGCCTGATGCGGGGCTCGAACTCACGAGCCATGAGATCATGACCTGAGCCGAAGTCAGATACTTAACTGTCTGAGCCACTCAGGCACCCCCACCCCCCTAAAACACAACTTCTAGTAAAACTCCTTCATAAAATACTATTTTATATCCACTCACCGGGAAAAAGTAAGTATGACAGCACTAAGTCTTGGTGAAGATGTAAACCCATAAGAATTCTTACACACACTGGTAGAAGTGACATTGGTACACTCAGTGGGGAACACGTTTTACTATTCTGTTGTGTAGAATCTCTTGTGTGTGCACACCCGGGCATAGTTTGGGCTCTTTTCCATAGTTTCGAATTCCAAATGAGAAAAAAGGACCAAGTGGCGTTATCGCTGGGTCAGTAAATTGTGGTGTATTCACAGAATGGAATGTTTTTCCGCAGGGAAAATGAATTACCGATCTGCACGGTGATAGGTATGTATTGTAGAAACAGCTTTGAAAGAAGCAAGTTGCAGAAGAAAAAGCTTGTTAACGCAGCTTACCATTTTTCTAAGGCTTCAAGTATGCCAAACCAAACAATGTATTAGGGATGCAAAGAAAGGATTTTAAAAAGCTGTTTTTTAGAGGCTTATTTTACTTATTTATTTTTAAAAGTTTATTAAGAGGGGGGAGGGGGAGGGCCAGAGAGAGAGAGAGGGAGAGAGAGAATCCCAAGCAGGTTAGGCAGAGTCAGCCCCCAAGCAGGGCTCAATCTCACCAACCGGGAGATCATGACCTGAGCCAAAGTCAAGAGTCCAAGGCTTAACCGACTGACTCAGCCACCCAGGTGCCCCTAAAAAGCCATTTTAAAAAGCAAGGGTATAGGGGCACCCGGGTGGCTCAGTCGGTGAAGTGTGCGACTTCGGCTCAGGTCATGATCTCACGGCTTGTGGGTTCAAGCCCGGAGTCGGGCTCTGTGCTGACAGCTCAGAGCCTGGAGCCTGCTTCCGATTCTGTGTTTCCCTCTCTCTCTGCCCCTCCCTCGCTCGCGCTCTCTCTCTCGGAAATAAATAAACATTAAAAGATTCAAAAAAAAAAAAAAAAAAAAAAAGAAAAGAAAAGAAAAAAAGCAAGGGCATGATAGACACAAGAGTAGGCAGAGGATACCTCTGGCGGAGGGCGGCAGGGAGATGGGATAAGGGAGGAACACACAGGACCTAGCCTCTGGGTGCTAGGTGTGTTCCCCTTCTTAAGTAGGCAGGTGTATTCACGGGGAGTAATTTTATTATCACGTTTTCACAATTACGTGCATTCCATACGTTTTGTGTATATTACATATTATATGTAATTAATTACAAAATATACAATTTAAGTCATGCAAATAATTTAAAAACCTTGGATCCCTCAAGATCTTAACTCCTGAGCGTGCCTCCCCCAGGCCCTCCTAATCTGGCCTCAGTGCATTTGTCGCTCCTTAACGTCTGGCTTCTGCAGCGAGGTCGGATGGCACACCCCCGCCTCCGTGCCTACTGGCCCGCGTGGCCTTCCGCCCCACGGATGACCTCCGCCGCCCCCCTCCCCCGCCTTTCCCGGGCCTCCAAGCGCCCCCGTTTGCGCCCTCTCTGTTCCCTCGGCGGTGCGCGCGGCGCCCCGCGCGCCCCCGCCGTTGGCCGCGCGCCCCGCGTTCCGGGATTCGCGCCCCTCCGTCCGCGGCCCCGCCGACCCGGGGCAGAGCCGCCTGGGCCGCGCCGGCGCCGAGCCGCAGCTGCGGGATGGGCCTGAGCCCGGCCGCCCCCGGGAAGAGCAGGCTCCGCCTCTCCCGCTCCCCCGGGCCCCGCCCCAAACCCGCGTCGGGAGCCGCAAGTACGGGGCCCAGCCGTGACCCCGTCGGCCCGGGCGCCGCCGCTGCAACCGGGCCCCTCCCCACCGAGCCGCCGCGCCCCGGCCTGGAGGCCCTACTGGGAGGTTCTCGGACCCCCGCCCCGAGAAGTCACCAGAGTTGTCTTCCAGGCCCCTTCTCGTAGCTACGTGTTGATGGCGCGAAATGCCGGTTAACCGGAACGAGTGCACGCTCGGGAGGGAGCGTTTGATGTTCATTGCATCAGCGCGAGCCCTGCGACTCTGTTTGGGGGCGGCAGGGCTAGCGGGGTGGCAGTCCCGGGCAGGCGGAGTTGAGAACGGCTCTAGGGTTCTAGCTCCTCAGAAGCTTCTGCTGCCGGGTTTAGTCCCGGGATTTCTGGGCTCTCCCTCCACCTTCTTCCCCATTCTATCCCAGAGAGTTCCTAAGTCTTTCCTAACCGGAGGAGCCGAGACCTCTCCAGCACCTAGTCCCACAGCCCCCTTCGTTTACCCCCCCAAATGGACTGAGGGCTGACCAGGCCAGGCTGGAGCTCGGAGCCACCTTCACAGAGATGTCCATGGCGCTGCCTCCAACTCTCCCTTCACAGATTTCACGTCTGTAGGAGGCAGTTGTGGTTTAAAAAGCATCTTCCCTCCCCTCTCCCCCTTAGAAATATCCTCTCAAGCGTTGGTCCAGCTCTCCCCCAAGCACCCGCAGCAGGGAACCTCAGAACTGGACAGAAGCGTCCAGGAGGGGTAAGAGTCACCCTATGGAGGGACTGGCTTTTAGGGTGGGGGGAGCCTTTTGAAGAACCGACTTTGACGGCAGCTCTTATAATTACGGAGGTGGTTTTCAGAGGAACCAGCCTACCATTAACCAGTAATCGGAAGGCTCGTGTGCTCCTGGTAATAACCAGATTGTGACCAGGGCTTGGGGCCACTGACAGGACCTGCCTTGCGGCAGTTCTAGTGACAATGTCTTGCCCAGAGCCCTGCGGACAGAATCGCTTTAGAAGAACGCTTACAATGTGGCCAGTTGGTCTCACTAATGAATGATGAGATCTTCTTGCAAATTTCCTTAATTCACTTTAATTGAAAACACAGTTTGCTTCTTTTGAAGATTTTAAGGGTCTGAAAGTTCCCCAAAGAGCTATGTTGAAAAGGAGGGGTTCTGTCCACTCCCATACACTATACTTTGGAGAAGAGGTGAAGCATAGGGAAAGGTCAAGAAAATGCCATTTTTTTGGTTGGTAATGTACCGGACGTGTACATATGGTCTCTCATTTAACTCTCTTGGGAATTCTGAGAAAAATACTTTCATCTCTGTCTTATAGATAATCAAACTGATGTTCAGACAGATTTGTTTACTAGCTCAAGGTTGGACAGCAAATATCAGAGCCAGGATTCAAACCCACGTCTTTTTTTTTTTTTTTTTTTTTTAAGATTTTATTTTTTGGGGTGGGGCACCTGGGTGGTTCAGTTGGTTGAGTGTCCCAACTTTGGCTCAGGTCATGATCTCACTGTTCGTGAGTTCGAGCTCCCTATCAGGCTTTGTGCTGACAGCTCAGAGCCTGCTTCAGATTGTCTCCTTCTCTCTCTGCCCCTCCCCCACTCACACTCTGTCTCCAAAATAAACACTAAAAATTTTTTGTAAAGATTTTATTTTATTTTTATTTAAAAAATTTTTAAAGTTTATTATTTATTTTTTTGACAGAGACAGAGACAGCGTGAGTTGGGGAGGAGCGGGGTGGGGTGGGGGGGAAGAGAGAATCCCAAACAGGCTCCATACTGTCAGCACATAGCCGGATGCGGGGCTCGAACTCACGCGATCGTGAGATCATGACCTGAGCTGAAACCAAGAGTTGGATGCTCAACTGACTGAGCCATCCAGGCTCCTCAAAGATTTTTTTTTTTTTTTTTTTTGAAGTGATCTCCAAACCCAATGTAGGGATTGAACTCACAACCCTGAGATTAGGAGTCCCGTGCTCCTAAGGCTCTACCGAATGAGCCAGCCATGTGTCTTTTTGACCCCAATATATTTCACCACACTATCCCAAAGCACATTCCTGCCTTTGGTTTCAGCCCTCTCCTGCAACATTTTGTTTAAGGGACAAAATCTACTGATTTCTTTCATGACACTTGCAGTTACACTGTTGTGGCCTAATGAGATTTCTCAGAAATATGGAGCAAGTTGTTGGAAGAAACAGCTCAAGAGTTCAAGGGGCTTGCCTCTCACAGCTGGACCAGAAGAGAGAAGGGAGGGAGCAGAGTTCTACTGCATTTCATTAGAAGCCATTATGTACTATTACTAGTTTTTTAAAGCTATGTGCAAGTGTCCCTTTGATAAGTAAGAAAGATTATCAGCAATTTAAAAAAAAATCCTGAGAGCTACTCATTGCTATCATTATTAGCATTTTAAACAATCGTCTGAAAAGCAGTAAATGGCGGTGATTTTGTACGACAGCTAAATGCGTGATCGCAGAAACAAGCCTTGGGGAAAATGTTTCCTAGAACCTGAAAATTGAAAGGTATCTTAAAATCCCACATCTGAAGTGATGCAGAATTTCCAGTATTTGTGAAATAGTGTGATTTGTTAACTACGTGATCCCAACATTCATTTAGGGAGGAGCCCGGAGTTAACTTGGAGACCACACCCAACCGGAAAAGAGCAGAGTCACATTCAACCCCGAAGCCTGAGAGTGCAAGCAAGTTAGCAAAGCAAGCCGCCAAGGTGGGCATCCCAAGAATTCTGAGCGCGTATCTTTAACGTGCCTGTGGCTTCTCTGCAGACCGTGTTTTACTTTATTTAGACTGTGTGGCAGGTTGAACTGCCTAGCGACTTGGGATGTTGGCTATGCCTTCAAAAATTCTTTAAACACAGCTTTGTTGAACTCTTCATTGAACTTTATTGAGGTATAAATGACATGCAGTAAATTGCACATATTTAGAATATATAGAGTTGGATGTGTTGTGACATATGGGTGCACCCACGAGACCATCACCGTAATCAAGATAATGAACATCTCCATAACTTAACGAAACTTTGTTTCCCTTTGTAAATCCCCCCCTCTCTTCTCACCTGCATCCCCAGGAATCACCTGATCTGCTTTATGTCACTGTATATTAATTTGCATTTTCTAGACATTTATGTAAAGGAAATCATATCGTACATGCCCTTTTTGTCCATCTCCTTTCACATGATTTCATGTAATTATTTAAAGTTGTATCCAGGGGCGCCTGGGTGGCTCAGTCAGTTAAGTGTCTGACTTTGGCTCACGTCGTGATCTCGTGGCTCGTGAGTTCGAGCCCCGTGTTGGGCTTTGTGCCGACAACTCTTCAGATTCTGTCTCCGTCTCTCTCTGCCCCTTCCCCCGCTCACTCACTCTCTCTCTCTCAAATATAGACATTAAAAACAATTAAGTTGTATCCATATTGTTGGGTGTTATTAATAGTTGATTCCTTTTCACTACTGAGTAGTATTCCATTTTTTTTCCATTCACCTCTTGATGGGCATTTGAGCTGTTCCCAGTCTCTGGCTCTTACAAATACAGCTTCTGTGGACATTTGTGCACAAGTCATTGTACAGACATATGCTGTCTTTTTCTCTTGGGTGAATATGTAGGAATGAAATGGCTAGATCATACGGTAGATGTATGTTTAACTCACTGTTTTCCAAACTGATTGTGCCATTTTACACTCCCACCAGACGATCGAGTTCCTCCGTGACCTCATCAGTGTTTGGTATAGTTAGTGTCTAATGTTAGCGATCCTAATAAGTATGTAGGGATCCCATTGTGGTTTTAATTTGTATTTCCCTAATGACTAATGATATTGCACATCTTTTCATGTGTTTATTTGCCATTCACATATATCCTATTTGGTGAAGTGTCCAAATCTTTTGCCCATTGTTTGCCTTGGGTTTGTGTGTTTGGGAGTTGTTCAGAAATTCTGTGTGCAAGCCCTTCATCAGATACGTGCTTTGCAGTATGCTCTCTCGAGCAGAGGAGTAGGGCAGAGGGAGAAAGAGAGAATATCAGGGCCTGATCCCACCACTCCAGGATCACAACCTGAGCTGAAATCAAGAGTTGGACACTTAGCCGACTGAGCTACTCAGCTACCCCTAGATATTTTAAAGTTTTAGTTTTTTTTTTTTTTTACATTTACATTTACATCTTTGATACGTATTGAGCTAAGTATATGGTGTGAGGTACAGATTGAAGTTTTGTTTTGTTTTGTTTTCCTTATGAATATCCCGTTGTCCTGGCACCATTTGTTGAAAAGACCATTCTTTCTCCATTGAGTTGTCTTTGTACCTGCGTAAAACCCAGTTATCTATGTACTGTAAGTCTCTTCCTGAGCTCTCTGTTTGGTTCTGTTGATCCTACTTGTCTATTGTGGGGCTAGTACCGTACTATCTTGATTACTATAGCTTTATAATAACTCCTGAAATCAAGTAATGTTAGTCCTCCAACCTTTTTGGCTCTACAAAAAGCCTTCCGGGATTTTGATGGGAATCGCATCAAATCTTTAAGAGAATTGATGTCTTAACAATATTGAGTCTCCTGTCCGATGAGCAAGATGTGCTATTTATTTCTGCCATTTCCCTCAGCAATGGTTTATAAATTTCAGCATACAGATCTAGCACCTCTTTTGAAAGATTTTCAGATCTTTGGTCAGTATTTAATATTTTTTGATACCCCTGAAATAGCTTAAAATTTTTTTTCAGATTTCAATTTTGAAAATTTAAACTGAAAAAAATGTTAATTTCTGACCGTTGGTTGCTAGTAGTCGGAAATACTTTTTAAGTTTATTTATTCATTTTGAGACTGCACGCGTGTGAGAGAGAACGTGAGCAGGGGTGGGGCAGAGAGAGAGAGGGAGAGAGAGAATCCCCAGCAGGCTCCATGCTGTCAGCATGGAGCCCAGGATGGGGCTCGATCCTATGAACCATGAGATCATGACCTGAGCGGAAATCAAGAGTCAGACGCTTACCCAACCGAGCCCCCCACAATTGACTTTTGTAGATTTACCTTCAACCTTACTTACTTGCTTTAGTATCCTTTGGGGGGTAGATTCCAATAGACCTTTTACATAGGTGATCACATCATCTGCACATAAGGACGGTTTGGCATTTTCTTTTCTAATCTGGATGCCTTTATTTATTTTTTGTCTTCAATTGCACTAGCTGGGAATTTCAGTACAATGCTTACTAGCAGGGTGGCAGCAGATGTCTGTCTCATTCTTCAACTTAAAGGGAAAACATCCAGTCTTTACCATTCAACATGATGTAAGCTGTAGGTTTTTCATAGAGCCATTTTATCAGATCTTTTTAATCCCTTTTTAAATTTGTTGAGAGCTTTTTTTTTTTGTTAAATCAGGAATAGACATTGAACTTTAACAAGTGCTTTTTCTGTACCTATTGAGATCACAGTTTTCCTTTTTTAGTTTGAATTACATTGAGTGGTGCTCAAATGTTCTAACAACACTGAAATACTGGGTTGGGGGGGGAACTCACACGTGGCCATGATGTATCCTTTTTATACATTGTTTGATTCGATTTATAGAATTTGGCTTAGAATTTTTGTATTGATATTCATAAAGGATATTGATCTGTAATTTTATTTTCTTGTAATTGTCTGGTTCTGTATTAGGGTAATGCTCGCCTTATGGATTGAGTTTGGAAGTATTCTCACTTCATAATATTCTGTGTAGAATTCATATCATTTCTTCCTTTCATGGTTGGTAGAATTTACCAGTGAAGTCGTTTGGGCTTAGAGTTTTCTTTGTGGGAAGAATTTTAATTACAAGCCTACAAGAATTTTAACTACAAACCCTTGGTAGATATGGGGTGGTCACATGATCTGTTTCTTCATGAGTGAGCCTTAATGGCTTGTGTCTTCAAAGAATCTCCGCCGTTCTCATAATTTGTCAAATTTATGGGCATAAAGTTGTTTGTAATATTCCCTCACTGCCCATTTACTATCTGCAGAATGTGTAATAATGTCATCTCTCTCATCCCTGATATTGGTAACTTTTGTCTTCTCTTTATTTTTCCAATCAGTTTGGTTAGAGTTTTATCAATTTTATTGGTTTTCTCGAAGACCTCGCTTATGATTTCATTGATTTTCTTTTATTGTCTTCTGTTTTCTGTATCTCTGCTGCTGCCCCATTTGTTATCATTTCCTTTCTTCTCCTTACTTTGGTGTTATTTCACAATTCTTATTTATTTATTCGTTTATTTTTTTGAGAGAGAGAGAGAGAGAGAGAGAGAGAGAGAGTGTGTGTGTGTGTATGTGAGAGAGAGAGAGTAGGGGAGCGGTAGAGGGAGAGAGAGAGAATCTTAAGCAGGTTCCGTGCCCAGTGCAGAGCCTGACATGGGGTTCAAACTCTCGACCATGAGGTCATGACCTGGGTTGAAATCAGGAGTCAGTGGCTTAGCCAACTGAGTCACCCAGGCACCCCTCACATTTCTTTGTTAATGTCTTAAGGTGAAAGTGGAGGTCATTGATTTCAGACCTTTCTTCCTTTCTATTATAGGCATTTATGACTATAAACTTCCCCGTTTAACACACTTCATGTGGTTTGAATCCATTTGAAATTTATTGAGACTTGCTTTATGGCCCGAAATATGGTCCATCTTGGTAAATGTTCTGTTAGCTCTTGAGAAGACTGTGTATTTTGCTATTATTGGATGGGGTATGCTGTAAATATCAGTGAGGTCAAGTTGGTCCATAGTGTTATTCAGGTCTTATGTTGATATTTTTCTATTAATTACATAGAGGAGTATGAAATTTCTGAATATGATTATGGATCTGTTTCTTTCTCCTTACAGTTTTATCAGTTCATTCTTGATGAATCATGGGGCCCGTTATTAGACATGTAGACGGTTAAGGTTATTATTTATTCTTGATAAACGGATTCCCTTATTATGAAATTACTTTCTTTATCACTAGTAATATTCTTTGCTTTGAAATCTACTTTCAAAGTATAGCCACTCTAGCTTCCCTTCTTTTTTTTATTTATGTTTATTTTTTATTTTTTATTTATTTTTTATGTTTTTATTTATTTCTGAGAGAGAGAGAGAGAGAGACTGAGCACGAGTGGGAGAGGAGCAGAGAGAGAGGGAGACACAGAATTCGAAGCAGGCTCCAGGCTCTGAGCTGACAGCAGAGAGCCCGATGCGGGGCTCGAACCCACAAACCCTGAGATTATGACCTGAGCCAAAGTCAGACACTTAACTGACCGAGCCACCCAGGTGCCCCAAACTTTACCCCTTTAAAGTGTATAATTATAATGCACGGGTTTTTAGTACATTCAGAGTTGTGCAGCCATTGTCACTAAAAAATCTTAGAACTTTCTCAATATTCTCAAAAACCTCTCGACCCGTTATCAGTCACTTCCTGGTTTCCCTCTGTCCTAGTACCTGGGAACCCTACTTTTTGTCTCTATGGATTGACCTATTCTGGACATTTCATGTTAATGAAATTCAGTATGTGTTTTTTTGTGTCTGGCTTCTTTGACTTAACATAACGTTTATGAGGTTTGTCCGTGCTGTAACATGCAGCGGCCCTTCATTCATGTTTATTGGTGAATAATATTCCATTGTTTGTATAGACCACGTTTTGTTTAGCCATCCGTCAGTTGATGGACATTTAGGTTGTTTCCATCTTTTGGCCATTGTGAATATCGCTGCTACGAACATTCATGTACAAGTGTGGACATAGGTTTTCAATTCTCTTGGATGTAAGTTACCTTTTATTTTAAATTACAGCGTTTTTTTTTTAACATTTATTTATTTTCGAAGGAGAGAGAGAGAGACAGAGTGCAAGGGTTGGGGGGCATAGAGAGAGGGTGACACAGACTCAGAAACAGGCTCCAGGCTCTGAGCTGTCAGCGCAGAGTCCGATGGGGGGCTCGAACCCACAAACTGCAGGATCATGACCTGAGTCGAAGTCGGATGCTCAACCGACTGAGCCACCCGGGCGCCCCCAGTCAGTTGCCTTTGAAAAGAATTGAAGTTATGAGAAAAAAATGAAGAGATTGGACCCAGTGTTTTTGAAGGTATCTTCTAGAGGTGGTTTTAGTGTGATATGATTCTAGGTGCTGAGAGTTGGCTACAGAAGTTGACTATCCCAGTTACTGGGGGTTCATTAAGACCCTCTGCATTGCACTCGCTTAAAGGAGGTGAGGCTTTTGACCTCTTTAGTAAAATAATGATCCTGACAGTCAAAGGTTTTTATTTCTCATTATGTGATAGAAGAGGATAGGGCCAATTGATTCTATGAAAGAAGAGGAAAGTGCCAATCGAGTTGGTCTTAGTTATGTTGTTCAGGAATGTAGCATTGTCGATGATTAGAACATTATTACCAGGCCAATGAATGATCAAGGCCAGTCACCAATAAGAATTTCCATTTCTCCTTGCAGGGTATTTTCACAGGACACTATGCCAACTTCCAGAATGTTTCAAGACCATTTTGTTCAAATGGTACTCTAAGGACTGACTTAGCTTAGCAGAGAGCAGAGCGAGTGGGTAGCAGTCATAAATGTTCACGAAGCTCCCATATTGCACAATATATAACAAGGTTGATATTTTTGTAAGTGTTTTCAGTTTAGTACTTTACCAAGTCAGACTCTTTAGCAAGCTTTATGATGCGGGAAGTTGCTGTTGCCCTTCTAGCTGCGGGGAGGACATCACCTTCGACATTTTAGAAGATTGTTTTTATTTTTATTATTTATTTATGTATTTATTTAATTTTTTATTTTTTTTTAATGTTTTATTTATTTTTGAGACAGAGAGAGACAGAGCATGAGCAGGGGAGGGGCAGAGAGAGAGAGAGGGAGACACAGAATCGGAAGCAGGCTCCAGGCTCTGAGCTGTCAGCACGGAGACCGACACGGGGCTTGAACTCATGAACTGTGAGATCATGACCTGAGCCGAAGCCAGACGCCCAACCGACTGAGCCACCCAGGCACCCCTAGAAGATTGCTTTTAAACAACCTTGCATTTTTAAGGGTAGGCTTTGGAATCCCATTTGATAACACTATAAGCAAAAAGCAGGTCTGTAGGACTCAATGTTACTGGCAAAAATGTAGTAAGAGATGAATAGGATTTTACTTAATAGCAGTGAAATAAGGACTATCGAAGTTTCCTTGGCTACATTTAAAAAAAAAATTTTTTTTAACATTTATTTATTTTTGAGACAGAGAGACAGAGCATGAATGGGGGAGGGTCAGAGAGAGAGGGAGACACAGAATCTGAAACAGGCTCCAGGCTCTGAGCTGTCAGCACAGAGCCCGACGCGGGGCTCGAACTCACAGACTGTGAGATCATGACCTGAGCCAAAGTCAGACGCTTAACTGACTAAGCCACCCAGGCCCCCCCTCCTTTTTTTTTTATTTAGCAGAGATCTGGAAGGATCCTTGCCCTCAAGGCCCTCACAGACTGTGTGGGGAAACAGGAAGTAGATAAGACTTACATTACAATGTGATAAGCAACATTATCATGGGTCCTTGTAGGAGACTTTGTATATCATTGATACATGGTTTCATTCACTTCCCGGTTTTAGAGAGTCAGGCTCTGGGTTTTATTTCTGAGATGTTGTCGGGGTCAGGGTCAGAGCCTAAAGTGGAATTCCTAATATTTGTGTCTTGAGGATTTTCTTACACCGCTGGCTTTCCACATCCGCTCTAATACCTGGTCAGGGGTTGACCCGAGAGTCCATGCGTTCTAGAAAAGGCCCCAGGGCTTCACCTTTTTACTCCTAGGAGTTCAAATTATTGCTCTTACCTTGTGATTTTTGCTCTTGCCAACCTGCCACAGGCTGTAGACAGGAACAAACCCGCGACCCACTTCCCTGCCACGTCTGTCAGATTGATAAAACTTTCAGAAACATTATCCCGGGGCCTTACAAAATACCGGTTTTTCTCAGCAGGTGACTAATTCTGGGAGGAGGGTCAGAGCCGGGTTGCCGGTCTCTGCAAAGGGAATAAAAGGCAGGTGGATGGAACGTTTTGAAGTAACATCTGACTCCAAAGAGAGAAAGAGGGCACAGAGACCCTGATCTGGAATTGGAGATTGGAACATCACTTGGGACTGGAGGTTTGTCCTGGAGGCTATAGACGGTTCTGTGAGGTCCATGAAATGCTGGGGAGGATAAAGTACAGGGAAAAGGAAGGACAAGACTTTGGAAAAGCCTCCAATGTAGCTATAACACTGGTTGCGATTAGAGTCACCTGGGGAGCGCTTAAAACTCTAGTCCCCAGGCCATACTCCAGATCAGTCTTCCTTTTTATTTTTTTAATGTTTATTTATTTTTGAGAGAGAGAGAGAGAGAGAGAGTGTGTGCGTGGGGAAGGAGCAGACAGAGAGGGAGACACAGAATCCGAAGCAGGCTCCAGGCTCTGAGCTATCAGCACAGAGCCCGATGCGGGGCTTGAACCCACGAACCATGAGATCATGACCTGAGCCGAAGCCGGACGCTTAACCGACTGAGCCACCCAGGCGCCCCAGAGTCTTAATTTTTAAAAGTTCCCCAGGTCATTTTCATGTGCAACCAAGGTGGAGACCCAAAGCTCAATAAAATCGATTTAGTGATTTCTTAGAGAAAATCTAGCAAGGGAGTGGTAATTCTTGTTGACTACTGAGTCTGTTGTGAATCACATTCAAGTTTTTACCTTACTACCCCTATCCAGTGGTAATACTGCAGGTGAAGAGTGTTAAGGAACAAAAGAAAACTCCCGAAAATTCTAAAATTCCCTCCTCTTCCGCAAAGAAAAGAACCACTGACTAATATCTCTTGTGAGTATAGATGTCAAAATCCTCGACAGAATACCAGCAGACTGAGTTCGGCAACACAGAAAGAGGATATACACCGTAACTGAGATTTATGCCAGGTGTGCAAGTTGGGTATAACACCCTCAAATAAATTAATGTCCTACACCATATTAATGAAGGACAGAAATAATGTGATCTTATCCTTGTACCCAGAAAAGGCAGTTAGCAAAATCAAGGTGAATGACGGGCTGATAGACCCAGGGTTGCCTGGGGCTGGGGTTAGGAGATGGGAAGGTCTACACAGGCACGAGAAATCTCTTCGGAGGTTTAGGACAATCCACGTTCTCACTTGGATGGTGGTGATGGTTAAGCAAACTTTGTGAATTTGTAACTTGGAAAAGAAACAGGTGAACCCCCTCCCTCCCCCCTTTTACTTCCAGGAGGTTTGGCCCAGGCAAATGGCTGTCCTTCGCCAGGGAAATAGAGGGGGGAATGGGGAGGTGAGCTATAGCCTTGAGGAAGTTAGGCTGTGTGGGCAAATTGTTGCAAAGTTGGCGTAAGTGGCAAAGCCACTGTAAAGTTGATGGCTCGGTGGGGTGGTTTGATTGTCTAAACTGACTCTGACCTTCCTTTCTCAGGGAGGAATCAGGGAACAGACCTTCTTCCCAGGACAAACAGGGATAGTTTGGGAGGGACGCACATTACAGAAGGAGGGATATGGGATAGGAAGGATATGAGAGTTTTTTTCTTTTTCTCCCTTCCTTTCTTTCTTCTTTCTTTCTTTCTTTCTTTCTTTCTTTCTTTCTTTCTTTCTTTCTTTCTTTCTTTCTTTTCTTTCTCTCTCAAAAATAAATAGACATTAAAAAAAAAAAAAAGATATGAAGAAACTCAGTATGGTCTCCCAGGGCTGAGGGAGAAAACTCAAGGACAGACTTGGAAGGGTTTGAGACTCGGTTAGAGAGGTGAGCAGAGAAGTTTGGTTTGGCCAGGCTGGGACGGCACCGTGACTGCTGGGCAACTGCAACCCTTTGGAGTGTGTGTGGGGAGCTGGCATGCAGAGGAGGGGAGGACCCTTTGGACCACAGGTGGTCCACGTGGTGACCTGTAGAGGAAATCGGGACATCAGCAGGTGCAGGAAGTGTCTGGGCACTGATGTCTCCATCAAAAGGGCCCCAGAAGGGTTATTGCCAGGCCAAGGCTGCCAGGTGATGGGGTCGGAGGGATCCGGCTCAGGCAGAGCTCCACTAGAAGTCCTCACACCCACACTACTGACCATCACCCTCCTCACCACCCCCCCCCCACCCCCGCCCCTGCAGGAGAACCCCTTCCGCAGTGCTCATTTTCAGGGAGAAAAGCTGAAAAGAGTTCCAGCACATATCGCAGAACTCATCTGGAGGGTGCATTTGGAACCGAGGGGCAATACATTGATAGCTGGCACAGTTAGCCTCTGTGGCTTTCATAACGAGGGTGACAGCAGGAGGGGGGGGGGGTGGGTCCTTTGGTGCCGCGTGTGGAGAGAGCTTCTTGCCACCGGGATTTCTGTAAAGCAATGGAATCCGGTGTCTTCAGGCTGAGCGGGAGCTGCTCTCCAAACCGGGTCCTTGGGCACGTGCAGTTTCTTTCTTCGATCTCATTTCTTCCGTCACAGAGCAAACCAAGACCCAGACCTGGAGACCTGATTGAGATTTTTCGCATCGGCTATGAGCACTGGGCCATCTACGTGGAAGACGACTGTGTGGTCCATCTGGCTCCCCCGAGTAAGAGTGGATACTCTATTGAAATGTTGATATTGACATTGAAGTTAGCGGAGTGAAAAGAAATACAGTTAGTTATCGTGTTCCTCAGCTGCTGCCTTTCATTAGCCGTAGAATTCTCGAAGCATTACCGGGCCTTAATGGAACTGGGTGATGGGGCCTGATCTCTTGTCTACCAAAAACCACTGAGTGTCCAGCCCTAAGGGAGATGGAAAGTCAGAAAGTGTCCCCCTGTTCCCTGAACCTCAGTCCCCCTTCCTCATACTTCTGAGGGTTCCCCGGGAGGAGTG
The DNA here is from genome assembly GCF_024362965.1 of Panthera pardus. Classification (NCBI taxonomy): domain Eukaryota; kingdom Metazoa; phylum Chordata; class Mammalia; order Carnivora; family Felidae; genus Panthera; species Panthera pardus. Next base: position 8,807,363 of record NW_026526677.1, read on the forward strand.
CAGATGCTTACAGGTTCCGATCGTCCCCAAATGCTGCTTCCGGCTCCCTGATCGCTTGGGCCCCTCCGCCCGCCCATGTCTCCCTGCGCTTTCCACCTGTCCGGGGCTGCCGGGCCTCATTGTGGACCCAGCTGTTCTTTCATTTGTCAACATTGCCTCCCACAAAGGCTGAGACGAAACTGGCAGCTGATTAAAACTTGAGTGGAGATGTGATGGGAGGAAGCGGGGAAACTGACAGAACGGAACAGGAAACGGACTCAGTTAACTGGTCGCCTGGGGCGAAGGGCCCTGGAGGAGCTGGAGAATATGCATATTCTTTGATGCCTTTGGAATTTTGCCTCCTGTGCAAGGACTGCCCGTTCAGGATGGAATTACAGAAGGGCACTGGGACTGCT